>NC_082689.1:71655587-72353498 GCF_949987515.2 Delphinus delphis
AAAACCTGGAAACAACACAAATGGCCCTCAACTTGTTAATGGATAAACATAGTATGGTACATCCATGCAGTGGAGTACTTCTTAGCAATACCAAGGAATGAACTACTTATAAGTGCAGTATAATATGGATGAATCTTATGTGCATCTTGCTAAGAAACCAGACTCCAAAGGCAACATACTGTAATCATTGTGTTTATATGACATTCTGGAAAAGGCAAAGCTATAGGGACAGAACTAAGAGGACAGTGGTTGCTGGCAGCTGGGTGAGAGAGGAGTTAACTACTCTGGTAGACTGAATAGTGGCCCCCCCAGAAATGTCCACACCTTAATTTCTAGAACCTAAAAATGTTGCTTTGTATGGCAAAAGGGACTTGCAGATATGATTAAGTGAAAGAACTTGAGATGGGACATTTATCCTGGGTGAATCCTAGATATAATCACAAGATATTTTATAAGAGGTTAATAGAGAAGGTGGCAATAGGACAACAAAGCAGAGATTGGAGTAATGTAGCCAGGAACCAATGGATGCTGGCAGCCTCTAGAAGCTGAAAGAAGGAAGAAACAGATTCTTCGAAGTCCCCAGAGGGTAGCACCCTGTCAGGACCTTGATTTTAGCCCTAAACAACTCATTTCAAACTTCTGACTTGCAGAATTGTAAATTGGTGTTTTTAAGGCACCAAGTTGACACATCTTGGCTATTGTGAATATTGCTGCAATGAACATAGGGGTGCAGACATCTCTTTGAGATCCTGTTTTCATTTCTTTGGATGTATACCCAGAAGTAGGATTGCTGGATCGTATGGTAGTTCTATTTTTAATTTTTTGAGGAGCCTCCATACTGATTTCCATAGTAGCTGTACTAATTTATATTCCCACCAACAGTGTACAAAGTTTCCTTTTCTCCACACACTGTGTTAGTTTAACTAAAGGTTTGTCACTTTTATTTATCTTTTTCAAAAACCAACTCTTAATTTTATTGATCTTTTTAATTATTTTTCTGCTTTCTATTTCATTTATTTCTGCTCTGATCTTTATTTCCATCCTTCTACTTAGTTTGTTCTTCTTTTTCTAGTTGTTTGAGGTATAAAGTGAGGTTGTTTTTTTGAGCTTTTTCTTTGTTTTTAATATTGGCCTTTACCCTTTTAAACTTTCTCTCTTAGAACTGCTTTTGCAGCATCCCACAGGTTTTGATATGTTGTCATTCCATTTTCTTTTTTTTCAAGATGCAGGCGTACCTTGTTTTACTGTACTTCACCTTGGTGCTTTCCAGATACTGTGTTTTTTACAGATTGAAGATTTGTGGCAACCCTGGGTCAAACAAGTATATTGGGACCATTTTTTCAAAGGCATTATTTTAAAATTAAGGTATATACATTGTGTTTTTAGACATAATGCTGTTGCACACATAGTAGACTGAAGTATAATGTAAACATAACTTTTATACGTACAGGGAAACCAAAAAATTCATGTGACTCACTTTATTGTGATATATGCTTTATTATGGTGGTCTGGAACCCATGATATCTCTGAGGTATGTCTGTATTTCTTGATTTCCCTTTTGATTTATTCTTTGACTCATTGGTTATTTAGGAACATATTGTTTAATATCTGCAATTTGTGAATTTTACAGGTTTCCTCACGTTACTGATTTCTCGTTTCATACCACTGTGGTCAGAAAAGAAACTTGGTATGGGTTCTAGGTACTTTCACCATAAGCATCTTTGCCACAGACATCTTTGCCACAAGCATTTCTGCAACATAACTAATTGACCTTAAGTCAATTTTTCCGTGAAAGTTAAAATAACTGATTGACGGTTTGGGGGTTGACAGTTTGGTTTCAACTCGTTGAAATGCTTTGGCATTTCTTCTGGTCAGCAACATTATTGATGGCTTTATCGAGATAATAATGATTTGCCACAAGTGTTGGTTTCTTATTTTGAACACATCCTATTGCAGGAGAATAAGGGCAAGAGCCTTGAAGGCACATAGTGGAACCCACATTTCGTGTAAAACTTCGAAATGTCTATCAAGGGACATATGACAATATACCAAGAACAGCTAACAGCGTAGAAGGCTTTCACAATGCAATGCAAATCTCTTTTACAAATATGCGTCCTAGTATTTGGAAAGTGATACCACCTCAATGAAGGAAGAAATTTTGGCAATAAAGAAAAAAATGCAATGCCAAAGGAGGAGATGAATCAACAAGCAAAAAAAAAGTATAAAATACTATGAACAAAAGACTTGGAAAACAAATGCTTAGGTGCAACACACAAAATAAAATCAGTTATTTGCACAGCATTGCCATGAATCTACACACATTTTAAACACATTCAAATACTTTGTATTTCACAGGAAAGTCTTCTTAATTTTGTTGTTAATTTATCATGTTTCTTTATGTCCTTTTTAATGCCCCTCTTTTATTTTTCATTTCATTTTTTATGGCAAAATTGCCTTATGGCCAGTTAGTTATATGGCAGAAATGTTCTTGGCATCTACAGCAAAGATGCTTGTAACTGAAAGTACCAGACGTGCTAGGTATGATTTCAAACTTTTAAAATTAGCTAAGACTTGTTTTTTGACCTATCTTGTGATATATGCTGGGAAATGTTCCTTGTGCACTTGAAAAGAATGTGTATTCTGCTGCTATTTGATGGAATTTTCTGTATATGTCTGTTAGCTCCATTTGGTCTAAAATACGGTTCAAGTTCAATATTTCCTTGTTGATTTTCTGTCTGGATGATTTATCTATTGTTGAAAATGGGGTATTGAAGTTCCATGCTATTCTTGAATTGTCTATTTATCTCTTCAGATCTGTTAGTATTTGCTTGATATATTTAGGTGTTCTGATGTTAAATGCGTATATATTTATGATTGTTAAATTGTCTTGTTGAATTAACCCCCTCATCATTATATAATGACCATCTTTGTCTCTTGTTACCATTTTTGACTTAAAGTCTATTTTGTCTGAAATAAGTATGGCTACCTCTCCTCTCTTTTGGTTTCTACTTGCGTGGAATATCTTTTGCCATTCCCTTGCTTTGGGCCTATGTGTGTCTTTAAAGCTGAAGTGAGTCTCTTATGGGCCGCATACAGTTGGGTCTTTTTTTTTAATCCATCCAGCCACTCAATGCCTTTTGATTGGAGAATTCAATCTATTTACTTTTAGAGTAATTCTTGATAGGTGAGGACTTACTAATGCTATCTTATTGTTTTCTGGCTGTTTTATAGTGCCATTATTACTTTTTTCTTTTTTGCTGCCTACCTTTGCGGATTAATGACTTCCTGTAGTGGTATGCATTAATTCACTTCTCTTTATCTTTTTCTGTATTAACTGTAGGTTTTTGTTTCGTGTTTACCATGAGGCTTACATAAAGTATCTTATATATATACAACAGTCTGTTTTATAATGGTAACAATTGAACACATAAAAAAACTCTGTCCTTTTACTCCCTTCCTTTTATGTTTTTGATGTCACCATTTACATCTTTTTATATTGTATATCCCTTAACAAATTGTTGAAGCTATAGTTGTTTTTAATACTTTTGTCCTTTAACCTTTATCTAGAGTTAAGTAGTTAACGCATCACTGTAATACATTATTATTAGGGTATTCTGAATCTAGCTATATGCTTACCTTTATCAGTGTGTTATATATGTTCCTATGTTTTCATATTACTAATTTGCATCCTTCTTTTCAGGTCAAAGAGCTCCTTTCAGTATTTCTTTTAAGGCAGGTTACTGGTGATAAATTCCTTCAGCTTTTGTTTACTAGGGAAAGTTTTTATTTCTACCTTCAATTCTAAAGGACGGGTTTACTGGGTAAAGTTTCTTGGTTGTCAGTTTCTTTCTTTTAGTACTTCGAAGAATATATTATCCCATCCTCTTCTGGCCTGCAAGGTCTCTGCTGAGAAATCCCTTGATAGCTTTATGGGGGTTCCCTTGTATGAGAACATTTTTTTTCTCTTACTTGTTTTAGAATTCTTTTTTTGTCTTTGGTTTTAAACAGTTTTATTATGATGTCTTGGAGAAGGTTGTTTTGTATTGAAATTTTGAGGTGACCTATGAACTTGGATGTCCAAATATTTCCCCAGATTTAGGACATTTTCATCCACTATTTTTTAAAATAAGCTTTCTACCCCTTTCTCCCTCTCTTCCCCTTCTAGGACTCCAGTGATACATGTATCATTTCACTTGATGGTGTCCCATAAATACCATAGGATTTTTTCTTCATTCCTTTTCATTTGTTTTTCTTTTTGCCCCTATGATTGGATAATTTCAGTTGCTCTGTCTTCTAGATCTCTCTTCTGCTTGTTCAAGTCTACTATTGAAGCTCTCTACTAAAGTCTTCAGTTCAGTCACTGTATTCCTCAGCTCCAAATTTTTGCTGCTTCTTTTTACGTTTTCTATCTCCTTGTTTAAGATCTGTTTTATTCTTCTCTTGTCTTCCTGATATCATGAAATTGTTTTCCTGTGTTCTCTTGTAGCTCTCTAAGCAATCTGTAGAAAAATTATTTTGAATTATTTGTTGGGCAATTCCTGGGTCTCCATTTCTTTGGGGCCACTTACTAAGATTTACTGTATTCCTTTGGCAGAGACATATTTCCCTGATTCTTCATGATCACTGTAGCCTTGCATAGGTATCTGAGTGTTTGAAGAAGGAGTCACCTCTTTCAGACTTTAGGGACTAACTTCAGTAAGGTAACTGTTTCACCTGGTGGGGGCACACTAGATGAAGTTGTGACCTTGGTTCTAATGGTGTGGGGTGTCAAGTGCAGGGGCATGTGGCCGTACCAGGTACAAAGGGCATGATATCTTTTTGACTCAGGCTGCTGGAATTCATAGCATCGATAACTCTGTGGGCATTGGAGAGCACTGCAGGTGATTTACAGTGGCATCAAGGGCTGTTGGTGTCCTCAGCAACTCTTCCAGGTCCAGCAACTAGGGACAAGGGCAAGCAGTGGTGGGAGCTGGAGTCAGTGGTGTGCTTACACTTGGCTGTGGGGGTCAGCTGCTAGTGCCTATGTCGTGGCAGGGGCCAGTTGCAGACATACATGTAATGGTAGGGGCCAGGGCTGATTATGGGCTTACGGAAACTGTGGAGGCCCTGACTGTTGGCATGCTCTCCTGTGGCTGCCCATGCTTACACCAGGTGTGCACACTGCAGTGGAGGCCAGTGATAGGAGTCAGACTGGGGGCATGCAGGTGCACAGCTGGAAATGCTGGCTACAGGTGAGTACTGTGGTGCCAGCTAGAGACAGGAGGCAGGGCCTGATCTGGTCCCACAGCAGCTGCGGGGCCTTGGCTTTCTGCATGCTCGCCTGTGGGTGTACCCGCTCACCCTGGGCATGTGCACTGTAGTGGGGGCTGATAATGGGTGTCAAGCCAGTGGTGTGCAAGTGCACAGGTGGAGGGTCTAGCCCTGAGCACAGCAGTGGAGGTTTAGGCTGATGTCTTGCACTTATGTAGCTGTAGAAGCCCCAGCTGGCTGCTAGTGTGACTACCAGACTCTGGCAGGGACAGGGAAGGACTCAGGTGGCTAGTGACTTAACATTTGTGCAGCTGCAGTGAGCTGTTTTTAACAAAATTCTATTTCCTGTGAGGCGAAATCTGCCGGTGGTCTTCAGAGGCTATGCTGGCTATTGGCTTTATCAGTAGTGAAATCTGCTTAACTCTGTGAATCTAGATCACTCCTGCTGCATGTCTGTTAGTAATAGCCTCTGCTTTTCTTCCTTGTACCCAGCTGTCTCTATATGTCTCAGCTTAGCTGGTCTGGGCCGGGTGAAACCAAAGCAGTACCTTCATGGAGTGCCCCAAGAGGCTGGAGAAGCTGTTCACCCTGCTCTTCCTTTCCTGGCAAGAAGAACTCTTTCTAACTGGAAAGTTCCTTCTTGGTGCTGAACAATACTAGCTTGGGGGATGGGATGATGCAGCCAAAATGAAGGTGTCTCCCTTCTCTTCTTGTGTGATTATTTTCAGTTTGTTATGTTGCATTGTGTTTCTAAAACTTCCTAAGTGACTTTAGAGGTCTCCCAGAGCTAATTCTGCACATTGATAGCTGTTCAATCCTTGATCTTTCTGGGGGGGATGGGGAAGCTGGGTTCTCCTATGTTACTATTTTTACCTACAACCTCTCCTTAAAATTTTATCTTCCATTTTTACGTTTGAAATATAAGGAGGGAGTCCACTATTATAATCTAACACTGATGTTTACCAAATAGGTAGTATGAAGGCATAAAAACAGACTTATTATCAAATAAGTGCCACACACAGAACTGGAAGAGTTAGCTTAATACAATGGGTGACAAATAAGATTTTAACAATTTCCCAACGAACTATAACCTTCTCCTCCTCTTTTTCTTCCTTATCCTCCTCCTCCTTCTTTTTATCTTCCCATCCTCCCTTCTTCTTCCTCTTATTCCTTTTCTTCTTCCTTCTCCTCTTCTTTTTTCTTTTTACAAGATTAGGCTCCTTTCCCTTGTATACTTTGGATTTTGTTCTGGTACTAATGGCTGTCCAGAACTACCCTGTCAGTGTTTCTCTTGCTCTGTCTTATGAAAAACTACACATTTGGAAGGTAATAGACCTAGGATTAAGGGTACTACAGAGCATTATTTTTTTTCCTAAAATATTGTATACAGACTGCGCTTTGTTGAGAATAATTTCCCCTAAAACCAGAAATGGAAAATTTGTTGCAACTGGAGTCCCAACTCTGATTATGCAGTAGTAGCAAACCTAGAGCTGTGTATTGAGCATTCTGAGGCTACATCAAGGCTCTACAGCAAAGTGTGCCTTGATTGACTATTGACATACGCCATGAGCAGAGGAAGAGGAAATAGTGGACCCATTATTTGCCATTCCCTTCCTGTGTGTTTAAGTAAATTATGATGTATGCCTGGAAGTTTGATTATTCAATGTTTCTATTTCATGTTTCCCATGTATAAGTAGAAATAATTGTCCTCTTAATGCCAATTCCTGAATAGTGGTGAAGTAATTTAGACATTGAAAGTATTTATTTAAATTCTTACCCTTATGAAAGTTATATTTTGTGTCACATTTTCTGTATACATATGACTTATGAAATGCTTCTAATAGTAAATCCCCTACATTTAAGAATTACAAAAGAGCCTAGACACAAATGTTTATAGACTCTTTATTCATAATCACCCCAAACCAGAAACAACCCAGAAGTTCTTCAATGGCTGAATATGTAAACAAACTATGGTATTTCTCTTTACGCTGTACTATGCTATATACCATCCCATATATTATATAGTATACCATAGAATACTATTCAACAATAAAAAGGAATGTACTGTAGATACATGAAACAACTTGAATGAATCCCAGAGGCAACATTGCTGAAATGACGAAGCCATTCTTGAGAGTTAACATTCTGTATGATTCCCTTTATAAACTACCCTTGAAAAGACAAACGTATATTGATAGAAAAACAGATCAGTGGTTGCCAGGACCTAGGGATTGTGGGAATGTGTGACTTCAAATGTATAGTACAAGAGATTTGGGGGGGTGGGGGGTGATAGAAGTGCTCTGTATCCTGATTGTGGTGGTAGTGACATGAATCTGTACATGTGTTAAAATTCATAGAACTATCTACTCCCAAGGAAAATCAATTTAATATAATTTTAGCCAAATTTTAGAAAAGAATGTAGAATAGTAGTTTGAGTTACCTTCAGGTTGTAAGTGTGCTATGGTTTGAAGTGAATGGAAAATTCTGAGGATAAAAAGATCTAAGAAATTCTATATACAAAAAAACCCCAAAGAACCCACCAGTGTATACCTAGTTGGCACTTGGGGTTATTATTTAGTGTCTTATGAACTTGATTTGTATCTTGTATGTACTTGTATTTTGTAATGGAAAGGGTATAAAACATCTATATTATTGATATCACTCTATCACTGTCTGGTTGAATAAACTTGAGCAAGTCATTTAATTGCTCAGGTCATCAGATTCTTTTTCTATAGAATAAGAAGTTTGGATCCTGTGCTTTTTAAACTGAAATACTCCTAATAAGCATTTTACTCCAGAATATGTGTTTGCCTTAATATATAGCATTAAGTAAAATAGAGGCTCTAGGACATGCTTCATTGTTTTTTTTTTTTTTTTTTCTGTTGGCTTCATATAGTTCCTGACATCCCATTACATCCTCTAGTTGAAATAGCGTGAGACTATATAATCTAATAATCTCTCTCCTAGCTGTAAATTTTTGTTTTGTTTTAATTTTTTCCAGATAACTCTTTTGAGTTTTCAGTTTTTAAGTATTCAATTTTTAAATACTAGGCAGAATAGAAAGTTAAGACCACTAGATGGGGATGTAAACAATACAGTGTTTGTTGTTTGTCTTGTGCTCAGAAGTAACTCCACACAGTCTTAAGCATAAGTCCCTGAAGAGTGCAGAAAACAAAGAACAAATCCACACAAGTACTTGTTTTTATCTTTCTAAATGTCGGTGATATGGATTTGGGAGAAATTAACCTTCTGAATTAAGAGTGAAGTCTTTGGTCAAGTAGCATATTGTAAAACCATAATTTCTTTGAATGACTCTCCATGGTCACAATATGTGATATTCATGGTTTTATGACTTTATTTTGTCCTGCTACATATTTAATGATAGGTACAAAATCAGAAATAAAATGTAACAATTAAGATACATTGTAATTTCTTCTTCTGGGTTTTTCCATCCTCTTTTCAATACTTTAAAAAAGAGTGATCATTTGTCTCTTTAAAGGTAAATCTAAAATTATGTTAGTTTCATGACTTAGTAATTTTTAGCTTTCTATATATAATTAGCAAAAACATAGCTACACAAAACATTATCTTTAAAGAATTGCTTTTAAACAGAATACCATTGTGTTATATTAAAAGACTGTGCAAATAGTCTTTTAAAGAGTACTTAGGAAAAAATTAGGGAAAGGGAACTTTCTTTTTTCCTTTCTTATCTCTCAAATGAGGGGAGTTGAAATTGCCTTATTTCTTGAGAATTTTCTTAGCTCATACTATATATTTTTTTACTTTTCAAACAAATGCACATGGTTATTGATAATTATATGAGCTTTGGTATCTATACATCATATCACTGTTGAAGATTACCCTTCAACACAGTATAGGACTTCTATCCAATAAGGGCTGACACTTGTTTTCTTTTAGGAGACTGTCTTAGGTTTTTAGTTGTTCAGTATTTCATCCTCAATATTTGGGCTCAGCTAAAATACAGAGGATTTTAGCACATTTATTATAATTTAAATGATTTATCCAACAGGGAAAACTATGCCAATTTATGGCATAATTGGGATGAATTATAGATTATTACATATCTGAAATTCTCAGGTAAAATCTAGCCCCAAAATGGAGGTCTAAGACTATGATATATATATTTATTTATTTATTAAAGCCTGGTGGGATTTTTTTTTCTTCTTCTTTATTTTTGGCTGCGTTGGGTCTTCATTGCTGCATGGGCTTTCTCTAGTTGCGGCCAGCAGGGGCTGCTCTTCGTTGCGGTGCACTGGCTTCTCATTGCGGTGGCTTCTCTTGTTGCAGAGCACAGGCTCTAGGTACGTGGGCTTCAGTAGTTGTGGCACACAGGCTCAGTAGTTGTGGCTTGTGGGCTCTAGAGCGCAGGTTCAGTAGTTGTGGCACACGGGCTTAGTTGCTCAGCGGCATGTGGGATCTTCCCGGATCAGGGATCGAATCCAAGTCCCTGCATTGGCAGACGGATTCTTAACCACTGCGCCACCAGGGAAGTCCCTATGATATATTTAATATTTACATCTTAGATGAATAAATGTAACAATTTTTAAGGGAGTAACCCTTCTTGTAAGTGACTGTCTACTTTTTTAAGACTGTGATTAAAATACATATAACGTAAAATTTACCATGTTAACCATTTAAAAAAATTGTGGTAACAAAGACATAGCATAAATTTTACCATTTTCACCATCTTTAAGTGTAAAATTCAGTGGTAGTAATGACATTCACACTGTTGTGCAACCATCTGCTGTTTCCAAAGCTCTTTCATCACCACAAACAGAAACTCTGTAACTATTAAGCAATAACTCCCCACTCTTACTCAGCTACTGGTAACCTCTAATCTAATTTCCATCTCTGAATTTGTCTTGAATGACTCAATTTTAATATGATTGCATATTTTTAATTTTTCTACTTGGATGAAAAACATCTAATGTGGTAAAGCCTACTGTTTTCGTTTAGAGAAATTAAAACACTGAGCAGTACTGTGTACATACATAAAAACACACAAATAGCTATGAAGCATCACAAAGAAACAAGCCCCTGGTATCTGTAAGTTTACTAAACATCTTCTTCATTCTTAGGGTTTCCTAAATTCAGGATGAAGAGAGCTTACATTTCTTTTGTACTATCATGTACTTTATCTTAAAACAAAAATCAGTTAACCTATATACATACATACATAATTAAGGTCCCTATTTTATTCATTTAAAGGTGACAAATATAATAAAATAGTATAACATAGGAAATAAATAGAGGAATACAAATGAGAGGGAAAAAGGATTTTTTAAAAATCTTTCATTTTAAAGGTGTTTCCATTTGTTTAACTGTTTTAGGTTGTACTCAGGACACATTAGTTTAAAACTACTAATGGAAGCAGCAAATAAATGGTATAAAAATATTTTTACTGATTTTAAGAAACTGCTTGTCAGATGAAACTATTTTAAAGATAGGACTTGCACTGTAAGTCAAACATAGCCACTGGAGTTTTTCTGAACAAGAGTCAATAGAGACTTATAAAGATTGGTGTCAACAACTAACTATTCATACCTAGAATTTTCTGAAGAGGAAATTTAGACATGATTCATAATTTAATTAAAGGCTTCAGATTTTGGTGTTGCTAAATGGGAAGATACACAGTAAGTAGATCAACAAGTGAACAGAATCCTTATAGAACTTTCTGTGCTAAAATTAATATTTGATTCATATCATAACTAGATATATTGAACAACACTGGTAGGCAAGAGATAATTGAAGTCTTTCACTTAGACAAGCTAATATTTTGTTATATTCTCTAATAAGTTGATATGCTGGGAAATATAAAAATAGATGGATAATAAATCAGTTGGGGAAATATGGAGAATTATTTTTCTGTACATTATTTTAGATAAAAGTGTACCTGAATTGTCCCAGAAAAATAGTTACTTGATCTGTTTTTTAGTATCTCTTTGATGGGCTTTCTTAAGTTTCATAATTCTATAACTGGAAAGGTTTTTTTTTTGTAATGTTTCACTTATGTTGCTATCACATTCTTTACCCTGAACTTATCCTTCATATCCTCACTTGAGTAGAAATGGAGAATAGTTCACTAATGCATACAATTTTTTCTATCTCTGATTGAGGAAACAGAGATTTTAGAGTTGTTTGGCTTGTTCAACATCCATTAAATTACATTCTGTTGGTGCTTTGTTGTACTGAAGAGACTGGGAAGCTGAATATTGCATTTCCTGAATCCCTTGCTGCTAGCATTCTGAATACACATTAGATCCCTCTAATAAAATGCATTCCTGAAAATGTAGAAGGAAGAAGTGAAGTAAAGGCTTCTGCTCCTCTTGGCTGTTGCTGCTAGCCAGCAGGTTCAAGGAGATGTTCAGAGGGGTTGTTCTGGGAGTCATTTTTAAAGGCTTTTTAGAACCTCTTCCTCCAGCCCTTCTTGCAATTTTGTATTCATCTCATTCCCTGTGTCAAATACCTTTGTTATTTGGGAAACAATAGAAGCATTGCCACCAACTCAGGAAAAGATAAGGATGCCTAATATTGCCTTGGAAGTTTTAGAAAGACAAAGAATTTACAGGCATAAAAAATTGGAAAGGAAGAGAAACTGTTTCTGTTTACAGAGGGAATAATTCTATATCCAAAAAACCCCAAAAGAATTAGTGGAAAACCTAGTGAAAGAATGAGAGAATATAAATATCAGGTTATAAAATCAACATTAAAAAATGAACACTTTTGGGACTTCCCTGGTGGTGCAGTGGTTAAGAATCCGCCTGCCAATGCAGGGGACACGGGTTCGAGCCCTGGTCAAGGAAGATCCCACATGCTGCAGAGCAACTAAGCCCGTGTGCCACAACTACTGAGCCTGTGCTCTAGAGCCCGCAAGCCACAGCTACTGAGCCCATGTGCCAGAACTACTGAAGCCTGCGTGCCTAGAGCCCGTGCTCTACCGCCAGAGAAGCCACCACAATGAGAAGCCCACACACCGCAATGAAGAGTAGTCCCTGCTCGCCACAACTAGAGAAAGCCCATGAGCAGCAAATGAAGACCCAACACAGCCAAAAATAAATAAATTTAAAAAAAAATTAACACCTTCATAGACTCAAAAATAAGCAGTTAGAAGATGTAATGGAAGAGGAGACTAAATTTTTAGTAGCAAGACAAAAATAATGCAAGAAAAAAAATCTAGATATAAACTCAATACAAAATGCCTAAAACCATAAAAAAAACAAACAAAAACCACACAGAAGGAGCCCAAAGGAGCCATGAACCAATAGAAAGGCATATTATGTTTTTGGATATAAATTTATTAACATCATTAGAAGGTCAGTTTTTCTTAATTTATAAATTGAAATGTAAACCTCAGTACAAATATCCTCCTTTTTGTTTCTTTAGTTCATAAAGTTTATTAAGAAAAACAAAAAAAGCAAGAATAACCATGAAAATATTATAAAAATGATATTTTAAAAAAATGATACAAATGAACTTATTTGCAAAACAGAAATGACTCAGAGACATACAAAACAAACTTATGGTTACCAAAGGGGAAGGGGAGGAGGGATAAACTAGGAGATTGGGATTAAAATATACACACTACTATATGTAAAATAGATAACCAACAAGGACCTACTGTATAGCACAGGGAACTAAGTGTCTTGTAATAACCTAGAGTGGAAAAGAATCTAAAAAACAAATATATATATATATATATATGTATAACTGAATCACTTCGCTGTAACCTGAAACTAATACAACATTGTAAATCAACTATATTTCAACCAAAAAAAATTTTTTAAGACAATAGAACATACAGTACAGCTACTATAATTTAAACAATGGTTTCAGCTCGCTAATGCAATAGAAAATCTATAACTAGACCCAATTTGTTAAAATAGCATTTAAAATCAGTGGGGAAAAGAAGGACTTTTAAACAAGTATTGTTGGGATAAACTAGATATACACATAAAGGAACAGCTGTAAGTGAAATGTTTCTCAACCATACACCAGAATAAATTCCAAATTGAACTGTGAAAAATGGAAATGTACAAAGTGAAACCATATAGTTACTAGAAGAAAACATGGATTAATTTCTTTATTACCTAGGAGTGGATAAATCTTTTCTAACCATGATAATAAACTATTGATAAAACTGACTATTAAAATGTTTTAAATCAATAGTTCATGATAATAAAATAAACTATTGATAAAATTGATTATAGAAAAACATTTATTTTTCAAAAATAAGTTTTTTGAAAAATAAAAAGCCCAACTTTCAAACTTATAGAAGAATTTTCTTTTATACTTTTCACCTCAATTCATAACTATTAACATTTTCCACATTTGCTTTCTCTCTCTTTCTATAACAGATACATTATTACTATTATTATTATCATCTGTTTAATAATAGTTGCAGGCATCATGACCCCATACCTTTACTTTAACATGTATCTGATAAAAACAAGGATATTCTGTTACATTACTATAGTATAATTATAAAAATCAGGAAATTCACAATTGATAGACTACTAGTATCTAATAATATGCAGTCCTCTTTCAGAATTTGTCACTTTTATCTCAGCTGTTCCTTATAACAATTATTTTTCTCATGTATTGTCATTAATTGTCATGTCTTGTTAGTCTAATCTGGAATACTTCCTTAGCTTTTGTCTTTTATGAAAGTGACATTTTTGAAGTGTAGTCCAATAGTCTATAGAATTTCTTTAAAATTGGGTCTGCCTTATTGTTTTCTCATTAAATTCAGATTATGCATTTTTTCATAGCTTTATTGAAATACATTTCACATACCATAAAATTGACCCACTTAAGTTGTACAGCTTAGTGGTTTTTGATATATTCACAGAGTTGCACAACCATCACTACTGTCTAATTTTAGAATATTTTCAAACTCCAAAATGACATTAGCAGTCATTCTCAATTCCTGCTCTTCTCCCCACCCCTACCATCCCAGTCCTAGGCAACCACTAATTTAGTCTCTATGAATTTGCCTGTTCTAGACACTGCATATAAAAGTAATCACAAAAATGTGGATTTTTTTTTTTTTTTTTTTTTTTTTACTGGTTTCTCTCACTCAACATAATGATTTCAAGGTTTATCCTTGTTGAAGCATGTACTGGTATGCCAGCCATTCTTTTTTATTACCAATTAATATCCCAGTGTACAGATATACCCCATTTTGTTAATCAGTTCATCAGTTGATGGACATAGGTTGTTTTCACTTCTTGCCCGTTACGAATAGTTTTTTTTTTTTAAAGAACATTTATTTATTTATTTGTTTGTTTATTGGCTGTGTTGGGTCTTCGTTGCTGCGCGTGGGCTTTCTCTAGTTGTGGCAAACCGGGGCTACTCTTCGTTGCGATGCGCGGGCTTCTCATTGCGGTGGCTTCTCATTGCAGAGCACGGGCTGTAGGCACGTGGGCTTCAGTAGTTGTGGCTCGCAGGCTGTAGAGCGCAGTCTCAGTAGTTGTGGCGCACAGGCTTAGTTACTCCAGGGCATGTGGGATCTTCCCGGACCAGGGATCGAACCCATGTCCACTGCGTTGGCAGGCGGATTCTTAACCACTGTGCCACCAGGGAAGTCCCTGAGTATGTGTTTTTAATTCTCTTGAGTATGGAGAGTGGAATTTCTGGATCACGTGGTAGTTCTATGTTTAGCATTTTGATGAACTGCCAAACTGTTTTGAAAGCAGCTACACCATTTTACCTTCCCACCGGCAATGTGTTGATATCAGGGTTCCAATTTCTCTGCATCTTCACTGATACTTGTTATTGTCTATCATTTTCATTTGCTATCCTAGTGAGTGTGACGTGGTATCTTATTGGTTTTTATTTGCATTTCCCTAATAACTTATGATATTGAGCATCTTTTCATGTGTTTATTGGCCATTTGCATTTCTTATTTGGAGAAATGTCTATTTAGATTCTTTGCCCATTTTTTATTTTTATTTTTTGGAATGGTAAGTTTTTTATATATTCTGGATAAAAGTCCCTTGTTAGATATATAATTTGCAATTGTTTTATCCCATTTTGTGAGTTGTCTTTTCACTTTCTTACTTGTGTTCTTTGAAGCACAAAAGATTTTTATTTTAATAAGGTCCAATTAATCCATTTTTTTAGTTGCTTTTGCCTTTTTGGTGTTGTATCTAAGAAATTGTTGCCTAACCCAATATAATGAAGATATACTCCTATGTTTTCTTCTAGGAGTTTTATAGTTTTAACTATTATATTTAGGTCTGTGATCCAGTTTGAGCTTGATCCATTTTGAGACCATGTTTAATTTTTGTTTATAGTGTGAGGTAGAGGTCCAACTAAGTATTTTGCATGTGGGTATCCAGTTTCCTTAACACCATTTGTTAAAAATGTTCTTCTTTCCCCATTTAATTCTCTTGGTACTCTTGTAAAAAATCAATTTACCATAGATATAAGCGTTTAATTTTGGACTCTCAATTCCTTTTCATTGATGTATAAGTCTGTCCTTAGGCCAATACCACACTTTCTTGATTACTCTTGCTTTGTAGTAAGTTTCAAAATTGAGAAGTGTGAGTCTTTCAACCTTGTTCTTTCTTTACAAGATTGTTTTGGTTTTCCTGGGTCCCATATGAATATTAGGATCAGCTTGTTGATTTCTGGGAGGAAAAGAAAGCAGCTAGGATTTGGATGGCGATTGTGCTGAATCACTTCATCACTTTGGGGAATATTGCCATTTTAATAATGGTAAGCATTTCAGTTTGTGAACATAGGCTATCTTTCCATTTGTTTAGATCTTAATTTCTTTCAGCAATGTTTTATAGTTTCAAGTGTACAAGTCTTGCAGTTCTGTTGTTAAATTTTTTTCAAGGTAGCTCATTTTTTTAAAAAATTTATTTATTTATTTTTGGCTGTGTTGGGTCTTCGTTTCTGTGCGTGGGCTTTCTCTAGTTGCAGTGCATGGGGACTACTTTTCATCGCGGTGTGCAGGCCTCTCACTGTCGAGTCCTCTCTTGTCGTGGAGCACAGGCTCCAGACGCGCAGGCTCAGTAGTTGTGGCTCACGGGCCCAGTTGCTCCGCGGCATGTGGGATTTTCCCAGACCAGGGCTTGAACCCGTGTCCCCTGCATTGGCAGGCAGATTCTCAACCACTGCGCCACCAGGGAAGCCCAAGGTAGCTCATTTTTTTAAGTACTTATTTTCTTTCTGTTACAAGATACTCTATGCCTGTCTTGTTCATTTCTTTACCCAGACTTAAAATGAGCCATTTCTCCAAGGAGCCCTGATTCTGTATAATGGGTAATGGTATTTAGAAAACATTATCAGAATGCTCAGTGTGTTCTAAAATACTCATTGTAGAGAGGAAACTAAGGCTCTCTGAGCTTAAATATCTTGTTTGTTGGCCTTCTGCAGACACTATTGTCAAGTAAAATGAGCCAGAATTGTTTGGAGAACACTGCATTCATGTTTGCAGCCAGAATAAATAAGACTGGTCTGGAATATATTATTGTTGTGAGATAGCAAGAATACTTTCCAAGATGTTTAGAAGTACTGACAAAGATGCCAGTTTCAAAGACCTTTTATTGGCTGAATTTTGATAATTTAAATTTGAAAAAGAAGACCATGATTATAATAACTAGAACTAGTTGAATCTGTAAAAAGCCGTAAGTCCATGATAATGCTCAAAAAGAACAGATTGTGTTCCGTAAAATCATACCTATATATGTCTGGGGATCTATGGTCCTCAGTTACAAAATACACAAAAATATATACCTCATGGCTACTGGCTAAATAACTCATCAAGGATCAAGGAGTAGACTGTGGAGAAATGGATCTGTAACTGTGGTCCTTAGACCATGTTCAGTATAAGAACCTTCCCAATACAAGTGTGGTTGTACATATGTTGAAGGAGCCTTCAAGGAAGTCTGCGGCTTAGTTCTGGACAAATGCTCAGGGAAGCTTGGGATTTGACCTATAACTCACCTACCTCTCAGTAAATTCCCCCATGCTAGGTGTACATTGTATACATATATCAGGTTAGCTGGCAAACACTTTCTAGAATCTCAAGCAGTGGGAGAAGTCAGGAAGCTATAACACTCCCCTCCTATCAGGAGTATAAAGTAGGTGCTGCATATCCCTGCAAAAAAACTTCATTCTGTTTGGTTAGTATCACGCAACTGTGTATTTCCACGAGGATTCTAGGGACCCAGGATGCTGTACAGGAGGAAGTGTTGTCTAATTTCTATTTTTCCTATTTTAATGAAAGTCATATAGTTCTTTTTGTGTTTATCCTTCCCAATTGACACATTTATAGGAAAGAAAAAGTAGACAATTTTGACAGCTGTTGAAGATTCTTTATGTACAATGTGAGTCTTTGGAACTAGCAATTAGAAGGTTACAATTTGTGTATTAAACTGGTAGAATAATATAAATTAACTAAATGATAATCCTTAAGTGTATCCACAGTTGTTATACCCTTTGATCTTCAGCATTTTTGAAGTGTGTACCATAAATCCCATTGTTTGACTACGAGCGCTCATATTTTTGAGCAAAATTACTATTACTATTTTCCTGTCAACCGGAAAACTATTCTTATATCATATACAAAAGTTTAGAATGTTTATTTATGGAAAATTAAATAGTAATTTCACTATAACATGATAATGATATATTTTTTAAAAAAGGCAAAAGACAAAGGGTTTGTGGGATGAGTGTGATGTGAAGAATTTTCAGGTCACTCTGAGGTCTGACAGAATGATTATATAATTGTATATTTCCCAAGTGAACCATTCTAGGAGGAGTTGAACAATATTGCATGCAATTGGGATTTGTTGTTTTATAAAAGAATTTATTGATATAATTACAAACTATATCCATGAGAAGTGGCTGTTAGTGAAGAAAATACATGGTGAAAGGCAATTAGCATAAGCATATCCAGTCTTTGATCTTAGTGATATAAATATATTCTTTACTAAGAATATGTGAATCCTTTGTTTCTATTAGTTTGACCAATATCCTGAGTATCTCTGAGCAGAAAACATTCATGTTCACCTGCTGAGCAGGCCTCTGATGACTTCAGGAAGACTAGACAATTTTTTCTTTTGTCTTATTGGTGAAATCACCCCATAAGTTCTAACTATCCTATCTGATTTGTTCTCTTCTTTTTAAAATTGGAACTTTTACCTCTGAACTTATTTAAAAGATATTATACTACTCATTTTAAAAAGGATTTAA
Organism: Delphinus delphis; assembly: GCF_949987515.2. Classification (NCBI taxonomy): domain Eukaryota; kingdom Metazoa; phylum Chordata; class Mammalia; order Artiodactyla; family Delphinidae; genus Delphinus; species Delphinus delphis. The sequence goes on from NC_082689.1 coordinate 71,674,065, forward strand.
TGTAGCATCTTCTAGAAGGGGTTAGTTTTTGATGTCTTATGTAGCTACTAAGTATTTTCTATCTTAGTGCATATCTCTCCTTCATGTATTTTTTTTTATTTGGAATGGTCCTTTGGGAGAATTAAAGTATTTTCCAGGAACTCTGATGACTCAGTTGAATTATAAAACATCAACTTGTAAGTGAGCAGCTCTGGTCATTCCAACATGGACAGGTTATGAGTAAAGATAGTAGGAAGGACTAGGTTTAGAGGACTGATATATTGGATATAACAGGAAATCAAGGGATGAGGTGTGTTGCAGTGCAGTTTAGATCCATGAGGGCTATTCTAAGAAAACTATGCCTAGACACATTACAAAATGAAACCCTAAGATAAAGAGAAAATCTTGAAAGCAGACAGAGGAAAGTGATGCTTTACATACAAAAGAACAGTGATTCAAATGCCAACAGATTTTTCATCAGAAATCAGTGGCCATAAACGAAAACAAAAACAACGGAAGAAATCATAGTGGCCAGGAGACTTTAAAACTGAAACTTCAGTCAACCCAAAATTCTGTGTCCAGTGAAAATATCCTTCAGAAATGATGGCAAATTTAACACAATTTTATAAATGGAAAACTAAGAGAAATTTGTCTCCAGCAGACCTGTACTACAAGAAATGGTAGTGGAAGTTCTTCAAAGGAAAAAAGAATATTAACAGAAAAGTTGGATCTTCAGGAGCAAATGAAGAGCATCAGAAATGGTAAATATCTGGATAAAAATAAAAGACTATTTTTATCCTCTTAAGTTCTTTAAAAAAGACCTGTGGATGTTTAAAAGAAAATTATAACATTGTTCTTTGGGGTTTTCAATGTATGCAGATGTAATCCATAAGTGTATAATAAAACAAATCAATAAGCTGCTAGGAAATATATAAAACTATTTCAGAGTGTGGTTGGGGGGAGGTGGTTAAAGGGACTGTATGCTTGTGAGGTGTCTATATTTTGCATGAAAATGTACAGTATTCTGGTTGAATTCTGATATATTTTCTTAAATAAAATACTAAAAAAATACAGAGATATGTCTTAAAAGTTGATAGAAATATTAAAAGGTAAGATTAAAAATTATTTGTTATATTTTTAAAAGATAAGAAAGAAGAAATAGCAGCAATAACAGCAGAGAGATAGAAAGAATAATAAAATATTGAATGAGATCTGATGATAACAGTAATTATATTAAATATTAAAGGTCTAAACACTGCAATTAAAAAGCAGATGTTGTCAGAGTGGATAAAAAAGGAAGACCAAACTATATACAGCGTACAAGAATTATCTTTTAGGTATAAAAACACACAGGTATGATGAAAGTAAATGAATGGACAAAACTATACCAGGCAAACAATAAGCATTAAAAGCAAGGAATAACTATATTAATATCAGATAAAATAGCTTTCAAGATAGAGGGTATTATCAGAGATAAAGAGGGATATTTCATAATGTTAAAAGGACATTTCAGGGGAAATGGATCAAGATAGCAGAGGAGTAGGATGTGGGGCTCACCTTTTTCCCACAAGATACATCAAAAATACATCTACATGTGGAATGACTCTCACAGCACAGCTACTGAATGCTGGCAGAAGACCTCAGACCTCCAAAAGGGCAAGAAAATCTCCATGTAACCAGGTAGGACAAAAGAAAAAAGAAAGAAAAGAGCAAAAAAGGAATTGGGATGGAATCTGTGCCCCTGGAAGGGAGCTGTGAAAGAGGAAAAGTTTCCACACACGGGGAAGTCTCCTCACTGGCCGGGAGATCAGCCGGGACAGAGGGAGAGATTTGGAGCCTTGGAGGAGAGCACAGCAACAGGTTTGTGGAGGGCAAAGCTGAGAGAGACCTGCACAGATTAGCGGTGCCAACTGGCATTTCCCAGGCTGAGATGCTTGTCCTTTGGGGCTGGTGGAGGCTGGGTATTGAGGTTCGGGCTTCGGAGGTCAGACACTGGGAAGAGGACTGGGATTGGCTGTGTGAAGACAGCCTGAGGGGGCTAGGGTGTGGTGTACCACATCTGAGGGAATCTGGGAAGAAGATCTCCTTCCCAGAAGGAGAAGGGTGTGCTTGCCATAAGAGTTTCTTTCTCCTTGTGCTCTCAAGTGGCAGGGCACCGTCTACATGAGTGGGGGCAGGCGTGAGCCGTCGCTGCCATCTCAGACTCCAGAGGCAGTGCGGACTGCAGCCTCTGTGGAGGTTCCTGTGAACAGGTGCAGGTCACCGCCTCTACCTTCCCAGAAGCTTGTGCAGCCCACCAACACCAAGTGTCCCGCAACCCTGCACCAACCACTGCCCCTGCCTCCCCTGGGGTGCATGTGATCCATGCCGCTTCTAAGGGTGCTCTGACCTGGCACCAACCACTGCCCCCACCTTCCTGGGAGTATGTGCAGCCAGCTGCCTTCGCCAAGGGACCCATGACCAGGAGCCAACCGCTGCCCCCGCCTTCCTGGGAACGTGTGTGTGGGCCGTGCATCCGCACACCCCTTATCAAGGGGATAATGGCCAGCACAGGCTGAGGAAAGAGATGGCAAGCATCCAAACCAAAAACAGCACTCACACCAAAAAAATATTAAATCCACATAAGCTATGCAGACATGCTCCTGCATGTAAATAGCCCTCCAACACTACAGTAGATAATTTGTTTGTCCTAAACTCACAGAGTAAGAGAAATATAAGCAAAATGAAGAAGCAGAGGAACCACTCTCAGTTAAAAGACCAAGAAAATTCCCCTGAAGGAATAAACAATGAAACAGACCTCTTCAGTCTAACAGACACTGAGTTCAAAAAGGAGGTAATGAAAATACTGAAGGAATTAAGAAAGGCTATCAACAGAAATGCAGTTTACTGTAAAAAGGGACTAGAAACTATAAGGTGGAGCCAAGAACAATTAGAAAATTCATTTGCCAAGATGAAAGCTGAGCTCAAGGCAATGAATAGCAGAACGAATAATGCAGAAGAAAGAATAAGTGACATGGAAGATAGAATAATGGAAATTACCCAATTTCCAGACAGAAAATTTCCATTTGACGGAAAGCCAAATTAAAAAAAAAAATGAAAGCAATATAAGAGACATATGGAATAATATAAAGCAGGCCAATCTATGCATAACAGGGATTTCAGAAAGAGAAAAGGGGATTGAAAATGTATATGAAGAAATTATGGCTGAAAACTTCCTACACCTAAAGAAGGAAACAAATATCCAGATACAGGAAGCACAGAGAGTCCCAAACAAGATGAACCCTAACAGACCTACACCAAGACATAGTATAATAAAAATGGCAAAGTTAAAGATAAAGAGAGAATTCTAAAGGCAGCAAGAAAAAAAGAGTTAATTACAAGAGAACCCCCATAAGGCTATCAGCTGTTTTCTCTACAGAAACACTACAGGCCAGAAGGGAGGGGCAAAATATATTCAAAGTCTTGAAAGAGAAAAATCTGCAACCTAGAATACTCTACCCAGCAAGATTATCATTTAGAATAGGAAGAGAAATAAAGAATTTCTCAGACAAGCCAAAACTAAAAGAATACAGCAATACTAAACCTATCCTAAAAGTAATATTGAAAGGTCATCTCTAAATAGAAAAGAAGCAAAAAGATATAGGAAGGAGGAAATCACAATTGGAAAGTAAATCACTTAAATTAACCAGGCTACAGATCAAAAAGAAAAAAACTGTGAAAGCAATGATAAATAAAAGGAACAGCAAAAGGATAAACATGAAGATGTAAACAGGGACATCAAACTCATAAAATGTGGGGAAGGAGAGTAAGAAAATGCATATTCTTTTTTCTTTTTTAGAATGTGTCTAAACATACATGACTATCAGTCTAAAGCAAGCAGATATAGGGAGGGGTTAACATACTTGAAAAACAGGGCAATCACAAATCAAAAATATACAGTAAATTCACAAAAACCAAAAAGAAGAGAACACAAGCATAAAATAAAAGGAAATCATCAAACCATAAAAAGAAAAACAACAAGAAAAAGAAGAGAACAAAGACTACACTTGATCTTAGCCAAAAGGCCGAGAAGCAATTGAGAACAAAGACTAAACAAAGAATCAACTGGAAAACAAGATCTGAAATGGCAGTAAATACATATGTATCAATAATTACCTTAAATATCAATGGACTGAATGCTCCAATCAGAAGACATAGAGTGGCAGACTGGATAAAAAAACAAAAGCCTACAATATGCTGCCTACAAGAGACCCACCTTAGAGCAAAGGACACACATAGTTTGAAACTAAAGGTATGGAAAAAGATATTTCAGGCAAACAGAAATGACAAGAAAGCAGGAGTTGCAATACTCATATAAGACAAAATAGACTTTAAAGTAAAGACTATAAAGAAAGACACTATGTAATGATAAAAGGATTAATACAAGAAGAGGATATAACATCAACTTATATGCTACATATAAGCATTTAGAATGCTACACCGAAAAAAACTGCTGAACACATATTCTTTTCATGTGCACGTGGTACATTCCCACATATAGATCATATGATTAAAAAAAAACAGATCAACAAATTTGAAAGGAATGAAATTATATAGAATATATTCTCTTAACCCAACACAATTAAAATAGAAGTCAATAACAATAAGATAGGAATATACAAAGTATTTTGAAATTTAACAACGTACTTTGAAATTTAACAACATACTTTTTTCCTTTTCTTTTGGCAGCGCAGCTATGTGGGATATAAAGTTCCCTGACCAGAGATTGAACCTGTGCCCCCTGCAGTGGAAGTGCAGAGCCCTAACCACTGGAATACCAGGGAATGCCCAACAACGTACTTCTAAATAAATTATAGAGCAAAAAAGAAATTAGAAGGGAAATTAGAAAATATTTTGAAGTGAAAGACAGTGAAAACACAACATATAAAAATTTGGGGGAGGGGCTTCCCTGGTGGCGCAGTGGTTGAGAGTCCGCCTGCCGATGCAGGGGACATGGGTTCATGCCCCGGTCCGGGAAGATCCCACATGCCGCGGAGCAGCTGGGCGCATGAGCCATGGCCGCTGAGCCTGTGCGTCCGGAGCCTGTGCTCCGCAGCGGGAGAGGCCACAACAGTGAGAGGCCCGCGTAGTGCAAAAAAAAAACGAAACTGCTCCCAAAAAAGTACATTAATTTTTTTAAAATTTAAGCAGAGTCATCAGTGATACACACTGTAACATAGACAGATTCTGCAACTTAAGTTCAGGCAAGTTAGTGAGACAAAAACTTTCTGGAAAATAAAGCAGAATCCAGAGTTGCTATATGCTCTCTAAAATGTAGTTTTCAAAAATAGTAGACATGCAAAAAAAAAAAAAAAGAAACAGTGACACATACCAGAAAATAAGATAGTCAGTAGTAACTAACTCTGGGTCCAAATGTTAGACTTAGCAGACAAAGATCTCAAAGCTAGGGAGACAAATTGAAGAAAAGTGATAAAAAAGAATCTCAGAGAACTTTAGGATAGTATGAAGTATCCCAACATACATTTAATGGACATGCTAAAATGAGAGGAAGGGTCGGGAGTGGCAGAAAAAATAATTAATGAAAACCCCCCAATTTTGATAAGAACATTAAACTACAGATTGAAGAAGCTCAACAAACTCCAAATATGAAAAAGACAAGGGATACACCTGGATACTTTACAGTGAAACTGTTGAAAGGCAAAGACAAATAGAAACTCTTGAAAGAAGCAATAGGAAAAAAACTCATCATGAATAAGGGAGCAACAATGTGATTAATAGCTAAGTTCTCTAATCAGAAACAAGAAGAGCATCAAGAAGACAATGTAATGACATATTCAGGGTCCTGGAGTTGAGTCTGGTAGGGGAACTGACAACTAAGAATTCTATATGCAGTAAAATTATCCTTCAGTAATGAAAGTGAAAAACATTCCTTCTAAGAAAACAAAAACTAAGATTTTATTGCTTAGCAGATCTGTACTACAAGCATTACTTAATGAAATTCTTCATCATTACTTAATGATACTTAGCAATAACTCAGAGCCACATGAAGGAATGAAGAGCACTAGCAATGGTACATGTGTGGGTAAATACAAAAGACCATATGATGTTTTTCCTTGTCTTCTTATTTCTTCAAAAACCAAGTGTTTAAAGCAATAATTATAGTACTTTATTGTTGGACATGTATATGAAAGTAATATAATTAATATTAAGATTACTAACGAGGGTGGTTGATATGGACCATATAGGAGCACATTTGCTATAATAGAATTAAGTCAATTATTTATCTGAAATAGATTGTCATAAGTTAAAGATTCGTTTTTTAACCCCTAAAACAATGACTAAAAAGAAACTTTACAAAATCAAATAATTTAATCGAAAGAGGAATTACAATGTTACATTGAAAACATACTTATTTTATGTAAAAGACCCTAAAGGAGTAACAGAGGACCAAAAAAGACATTTAGAAAGCAAATATCAAAATGGAAAATAAAATCCAACCGTATCAGTAATTACAATACTTGTGAATGGACTTCGATTGAAAGACAAAAATTTACATTTCTTTTCTTTATTCCTGTAAACAGTATTATGACTGTCTTCCATTTGCCTTTCCAGATCCACTCTTCTCCTTAGTATACTTTGCTTTTTGCCATAGGAAGCTTATTTGTTTGGATCATATGGGTGTACCCTCTGGCACCTGGTCAGTTTTTACCAATGAGGAGACCCTCAGGAATACTGCAGGGAAGAGTATGTAACAAGCATTTATTTTCCCTGGCTCCCTGTGGGGGCACAGCAGGCTATCTAGGTCTGTACACTGAAAGTGGCCTTTTCTACACTACTCCCTCCTTCTGATTACAGTCACTAACCCCTCTACTTAAACCTACAGGTATAAGGAAAGGGAAAGTTCTTCTGCTGTTAGCCTTGGATTATGGCACTGTCCCCTGTGGTTCCTCTTCACTCTTACTTTTATAAATAGTACCTTTGTACCTTAACCTCCCTTGGATTGTCCCAAGTTGAATATGCCATCTGTGTCCCAAATGAACCCTGGCTGATAATATCTATGAATTTTTAGGTAGGATATTTTTTTTTACTCCATATCAGCCATCTTCTTTTAAATCTTTTTCAATGTTATATATATTTTTCTTCATTCTGAAAAATCTTCAAAACTCTCACATCTTTATTCTGTTTTAGTGTGCCTATAATGCATATATTAATTATTTTATTTGTTATTTTGCATTATGTAATTCCTTCTATTGATGAATTGTTTTTCAGTCCATCTTGTCTTTTTAATTTCTATCTTTGCCTCTCCTGTTGCATATTCTTTGAAGTAACCAAGCAGATGAAAACTGTATGTTTACATTCTGTTCAGAGGAAACCATTTATAGAATGTATGCTATTTTACATTTGCCACAGTGTCTTTTCAAAGCAGTCTCCTCTTTCTCCCTCCCTCCCTCCCTCCCCCCCGCCCCCCGCTTTCTTCTCATGTAACCCCATCTGACATTTTTTTCAATACACAGCATTGAAGAGGCACCCCTGTATATGTAAATATATATATGTGTATGTATGTGTATATATATATATATTTATTTATTTATTTATTTATTTATTTATTTATTTATTTTTTGCGGTACGCGGACCTCTCACTGTTGTGGCCTCTCCTGTTGCGGAGCACAGGCTCCAGACGTGCAGGCTCAGCGGCCATGGCTCACGGGCCCAGCCACTCCGCAGCATGTGGGATCTTCCTGGACCGGGGCACAAACCCGTGTCCCCTGCATCGGCAGGCAGACTCTCAACCACTGCGCCACCAGGGAAGCCCACCCCTGTATATTTTTACTTTAAAACAACTGCTGGGAAATAGCCCTCTAAGCATTAACTTTGAAGGCAAATTTCTACCTCATTTTGAAATACCCATTGACATTTGTCTTGTATGGATTAGTTGACCTGTCATGTGTTTTTTGTCTTGGGTTTTCTGTCTAAGTTAGTGTGAGATCTCAGTTTACAATGCTTAGAATGTATGTGCTATATTCAAGTCTATCTTTCCATCCTTTTCCACTCCAAGTATGCAAAATTTTGTAGGTTTCCACCATGTGCCGCTGCTTCTTTATATTTCATGCTGACAGTTTTAGTCTCTGAAGATATTACAGACAAAAGAAGCTAAGGTGGAACCTTTGGAATCAACCTTCTGATTCTGGCTGCCTCGGTATATCATTTTGTATAATTGGGAAATGCCTATCTTTTTACTCATCAGTACATTGCAACATGTAGTGGTAGTTGAGTTCTTTTTCTGTCTGTGTTAGTCTGTGCTATTCTTATTCATGGAATGTACTACTGATTCCATTCCCATTTTGTAACAGTGAAAATTCCACTAAAGTTTTATTGTTTAAAGTTTCTGTACTCTTTTAAGTCAACTCCCGTGTCCAGTTACTCTTGCTATTTTGTACTCCATTAACTCCCAAAGAATTTTAGATGAGGAAGAATTCATTAGAGATTATCTAGTAGAATTTTCTATTTGTTGAAGATATAGTAAAGAGGTTAAATTAGGATTCTAGGAACAACCAAATGTAATAAAATACAGGCAGGTCTTCTGTTTGCCAGTCCACTGCCCTTTGCATTATTTCATGCTACATGTTTTATTATTTGAGCTTATTTGTAGTGAATTCCATTAGAAAGAACCCTACTATAGTGATCAACATATCTAGCTTTTAGTTATAGATATGTCATTAATTAGCTGAAAGATTTTGGAAGTCACTGAACTTTATTTGTAATTACAAAATAGATCATATAAGCCAGCTGATCCAGGTTTCCTTTAAGATCTATTTCAGTTTTAAATTCAATTCTAAATGGTTTTCATTTATAAGATGCCAAGCAAAGACTACCTTAAGTTTTGGTGAGAGGGACCAGGTGACTCAAAACTTGTAAGCTACGATTCTTTCCAACTCTTTTATATATTCTTTTAAAGTAAGTATACAATATCTATCTCAACTGTGCACAGTTGAGATTATGCACACATTTGAACAAATTCAAAAATAGTCTAATAGGAGAAATCTTACAGAAATGACATTTTTGAAAAACCACTAATGTCAAATGCTTATCAGGTATTTGTTAGTTAAAATTTTTAAACAGTTTTTTATAAAGAGGTAGTAGTGTAGGAGGTTAGTTGAAAATGCCATCTTGAATACTCAACATCATTAATTATGGTGAAATGTAAACAAAAAGCACTTTACACTCTTTACACCCATTAAGGATGGTTACAATATCAAAGACAGAGAGCAGCAAATGATGGTGAGGATGTGGAGAAATTGTAACCCTCATATGTTGCTGGTGGGAATACACACGTTACAGCTACTCTGGACAATAGTTTGGCAGTTCCTCAAAAAGTTAAAAGTATATGACTTAGCAATTTCACTCCAGGTGTATACCCAAGGGAACTGAAAACATAGGTTCACCAAAACCTGTATATGAATGTTTATAGCAATATTATTCATAATAGCCAAAAGGTAGAAACAATCCAAATGTGCATTAGTGGACAAATGGAAAAAGAAAATGTGGTATATCCATACAGTGAAATATTATTCAACAATAAAGGGAATGAAGTACTGATACATGCTACAATATAGGTGAACCTTAAAAACATTATGCTATGTGAAAGAAGCCAATCACAAAAGACCACATGTTGTATGTTTCCATACATATGTAATGTCCAGAATAAGCAAATCCATAGAGAGAGCAAGTCGATTGGTGGTTGCTAGGAACTGGGTGAAGAGGAGAATTGGTAGTGGCTGCTAATGGGTATAGGATGTCTTTTTAGGGTGATGAAAATCTGGAATTAGACAGTAGTGATGATTGCACAAACTTGTGAATATACTAAAAAACATGGATTTGCATACTTTAAAAGGGTGAAATTTATATTAAGTGATTTATATTTCAATAATAAACATCTAGGAACTTCCCTGGCGGTCCAGTGGTTAAGACTCTGAGCTTCCAATGCAGGGGGCATGGGTTCAATCCCTGGTTGGGGAACTAAGATCCCACATGCTGCGCAGAGTGGCCAAGTAATAATAATAATAACAATAATAATAATAATAAACATCTAAAACATGATAAGGTAGGTCATCACGAAATTGTTCAAAACCAGTGATAAAGAGAAAATCTTGAGAGCAGTTTGAAGAAAAGAGACACATGACTACAGAGCAACAAATATCAGAATTTAAGCAGATATAGCATCAGAAACAATGTAAAGAGGAAGACCATAGACCAGCATCTTTAAAATAAAGAAAATACTTTTAACCGAGAATCCTATACCCAGCAAAAATCTTTGAAACATGAAAGTGAAGTCTTTTATAGATATACAAAAGCTGAAAGACAAGTGATTTTTGATAAAGGTACAGAATCAACTTAATGGAAAAAGGATAGTCTTTTCAGTAGATAGAGCTGGCAAAATTGGATATCCATATGGCAGAAATGGATTTTCATCCATACTTTGCATGATATGTACAAAGTAACTCAAAATGGATCACAGGCCTAAATGTAAATAAGACCTCAACTATAAAGCTTCTAGAACAAAACATAAGGAAAGGAGAAAATCTTCATGATTTTCTACTAAGATTTCCAAAAGCTGGATCAATAAAAGTAAAAACTGATAAATCAGTTTTTATCAAGATAAAAATAAACTCTGCTCTTAAAAATATACCCTTAGGGCTTCCTTGGTGGCGCAGTGGTTGAGAGTCCGCCTGCTGATGCAGGGGACACGGGCTTGTACCCCGGTCCAGGAAGATCCCACATGCTGCGGAGCGGTTGGGCCCGTGAGCCATGGCCGCTGGGCCTGCGCGTCCGGAGCCTGTGCTCCACAATGGGAGAGGCCACAACAGTGAAAGGCCCGCGTACCACAAAAAAAAAAAAAAAAAAAAAATACCCTTAAGGGAATGAAAAGATGTATTCATTTCACTAGCCACTCCTTCTTAATTTCTTTTCCTGGTTTTTCCTCATATCTCCACCTTCTAAGTATTGCAGTATCACAGAACTTAGTCTGTGTGAAGTCACTCTTTGATCTCACCATTTCATATTTTAAATACTATAAGCAACTAACTCCCAGACTTGTATTTCCAGCCAGGACCTTACCCCAGACTCCAAACTTATATAGCCTTCTTTGTGCTTAACATCTCCACCTGGATATTTAATTAGTGTCTTCAACGTAACAAGTAACAAACAAACCTACTGATTTTTAAAAAAATATATTTATTTTATTTATTATTTATTTTGGCTGTGTCAGATCTTAGTTGCGGTGTGCTGGATCTTTGTTGAGGCATGCAAGATATTCGTTGCAGCACTCAGGTTTCTCTCTAGTTGCGGCGTTCGGACTCCTCTCTAGTTGTGGTGTGCGGGTTTTCTTTCTCTAGTTGTGGCGTGTGGGCTCCAGGGTGCATGGGCTCTTTAGTTGTGGCGTGGGGGCTCCAGAGTGTGTGGGCCTTGTAGTTTGGGGCATGCAGGCTCTCTCGTTGAGGCTCACGAGCTCAGTAGTTGTGGCATGTGGGCTTAGTTGCCCCACAGCATGTGGGATCTTAGTTCCCTGACCAGGGATCAAACCTGTGTCCCCTGCATTGGAAGGTGGATTCTTTACCACTGGACCACCAGGGAAGTCCCAAACCAACTGATTTACACCAAACCACAACACCCTCACCCAAAGCAGCTCTTTTGCAGTCTCTCTATGTACATAAACACTAACTTTTGCCTTCTAGTTCCTGAGGACAAAAACCGTGGAGTCATCATTCACTAGAACTCTTTCTCTTATAGCACATATCAAATCCATCAACAGATCCTTTACCTCTACCTTCAACATATATAAAGAATCTGACCACTTTCTACTACTTCAATCACTACCATCAATTCTAACCTTAGTATGATCATCCTTTGCTTAGAATTTGCAGCGATCTCCTACATGGTCTAACTTTCATTCTTTTTTCACTACAGTCTGTTCTAATACTAAAGCCAGAGAGAACTTTTTCAAAAGTAAGTCAGGCCATGTCCTTTCGTTGCTCAAAGCCACACAGTGGTTTCCTCCTCAGGATAAAAATTCAACATCTTTGTATAATGGCTTCAAAAGCCCTGCAGAATATGGCGCCATCTGTGGCACTCTCTTGACCTTATCTCTTGGTGCTCTTCTTGACCACATCAGACTATTTACTGTTTGTTGAACAAACTAAGCATGCTCCTGTCACAGGACATTTGTAAATCTTGTTCCCTCTGCTTGGGAAGCTCTTCCCCCATAAGACTACATGCCTTATTCCCTCACTTTTAAAAAGTCTGTGCTCAGATGTCTTATCAGAGGCCCTTTCTCACCTTTCCTAGAACTTCTTGTACATCTTGCTTTCCCTACTTTTTTCCGTAAGACATGTCAAAATTATATATAGCAGGCATGTGCAAACTATGGCCATTGGATAAATCTTAGCTACCACCTGTTTTTGCATATAAAGTTTTCTTGGAACACAACTATGCTCACTTTTTTATCTGTTGCCTATGGCTGGTTTTTCACTACAATGACAAAGTTGAGTAATCGCAATAGAGACATGAGACCTCTAAAGCCTAAAACGTTTACTGTTTGGCCATTTACAGAAGAAGGTTGCGGACCCTGATATGCACTATGTGTCTGCTTGTGTTTATTGCCTGTCTCTCCCCATGAGAAAGTAAGTCCTATGAAGGCAGTTACTTTTTTCACTGCTGCATCCTTAGCACCTAGAATAGTATCTGGCACATAATAGGTATTCAATAAGTATTTCAGGAACAATTAAATGACAATTAAAGAGAATACATGATATGATCTAGTAATTAAAGGATATATTAAAGGATTTTAGGCTTTAAAGACAAAAATTCTTCTAGATTATAAGCTTTGTTATTATGTATCATTATCATCTAAAAATAAATACACTTTTTTTTTTCAATTAAGCATGTTTGCAATTAAGAAAAGAGACTCCTGTGTAGGGGGAATTCCCTGGTGGCCTAGTGATTAGGATTCCGGGCTTTCACTGCAGTGGCCTGGGTTCAGTCCCTGGTCGGGGAACTGAGATCCCGCAAGCCACGCATGTGGCCAAAAAAAAAGACTCCTGTGTAAAGATGGTAGAAAGAAGCTACAGAATTTCCCTCCTCTGATACCTAATGATATGATCTTCAACATATCATTTTTAAAAAAAATGATATGATCTTTTTTAAAAAAAAGATAAGAACAGCAGAACCAGAAGAAAAAAAGAAAACAAAACATTTGTCAGCAGTAACCAGAAATAAGAAACAGGATAGAATCTCAATGTCATATATTTCAAAAGATGATAGCTGAGGAAAGAAAAAGATTTGCCAAAGCATGGAATGGCACCCAGCCCCATTCTCCCCCAAATCTTATCTTAATGTCAAGATTAATGATGATCTTGAGATTCATCATTGATACAACTGAAATAGTAGGGGGAGTAACTGTGTAGAGTCTCCTTACATTTTTCTTTTTCTTACTATGTGAAAGTAGAAAAAGCTGCTGGGAAGAGATGTCTGGAAGGTGAAAAGTGAGGATTAGGGATGATTTCCTGGCAGAAGCAGAGGCTTCAGGACTCCTGAATTGAGGGAATGGTCTATATCCCAATGGCTATCTCCCTATAGGAATAAGTTTGTTCCCTCCCCAAGTAGTTAGGGTGAAACGCCAGGAAAATCTCAAAGAACTGATCCCAATTTCTCCAACAAAAGCCACACATAAAAGCTGCCGCACACAAAAACAGAAATATGGATCAACGGAACAGGATAGAAAGCCCGGGGATAAACCCACGCACATATGGTCACCTCATTTTTGATAAAGGAGGCAAGAATATACAATGGAGAAAAGACAGCCTGTTCAATAAGTGGTGCTGGGAAAACTGGACAGCTACATGTACAAGAATGAAATTAGAACACTCCCTAACACCATACACAAAAATAAAGTCAAAATGGATTAGAGACCTAAATGTAAGGCCAGACACTATAAAACTCTTAGAGGAAAACATAGGCAGAACACTCTATGACATAAATCACAGCAAGATCCTTTTTGACCCACCTCCTAGAGAAATGGAAATTAAAACAAAAATAAACAAATGGGACCTAATGAAACAGAGGCTTTTGCACAGCAAAGGAAACCATAAACAAGATGAAAAGACAGCCCTCAGAATGGAAGAAAATATTTTCAAATGAAGCAACTGACAAAGGATTAACCTCCAAAATTTACAAGCAGCTCATGCAGCTCAATATCAAAAAATCAAACAACCCAGTCCAAAAATGGGCAGAAGACCTAAATAGACATTTCTCCAAAGAAGATATACAGATTGCCAACAAACACATGAAAGGATGCTCAACATCACTAATCACTGGAGAAATGCAAATCAAAACTACAATGAGGTATCACCTTACACCAGTCAGAATGGTCATCATCAAAAAATCTACAAACAACAAATGCTGGAGAGGGTGTAGAGAAGAGGGAACCCTCTTGCACTGTTGTTGAGAATGTAAATTGATACAGCCACTATGGAGAACACTATGGAGGTTCCTTAAAAAACTAAAAATAGAAGTACCATATGACCCAACAATCCCACGACTGGGCATATACCCTGAGAAAACCGTAATTCAAAAAGAGTCATGTACCACAATGTTCATTGCAGCTCTGTTTACAATAGCCAGGACATGGAAGCAACCTAAGTGTCCATCGACAGATGAATGGATAAAGAAGATGTGGCACATATATACAGTGCAATATTACTCAGCCATAAAATGTAACGAAATTGAGCTATTTGTGGTGAGGTGGATGGACCTAGAGTCTGCCATACAGAGTGAAGTAAGTCAGAAAGAATAAAACAAATACTGTATGTTAACACATATATATGGAATCTAAAAAAAAAAGGTTCTGAAGAACCTAGGGGCAGGACAGGAATAAAGACACAGACATAGAGGATGGACTTGAGGATACGGGGAGGGAGAAGGGTAAGCTGGGATGAAGTGAGAGAGTGGCATGGACATATATACACTACCAAATGTAAAATAGATAGCTAGTGGGAAGCGACCACATAGCAGGGAGATCAGCTGGTGCTTTGTGACCACCTAGAGGGCTGGGATAGGGAGGGTGGGAGGGAGACGCAAGAGGGAGGAGATATGGGGATATATGTGTATGTATAGCTGATTCACTTTGTTATAAAGCAGAAACTAACACACCATTGTAAAGCAATTATACTCCAATAAAGATGTTAAAAAAAAAAAGCTGCCACAAAAGCTCCTCTCTTCTTATTCTTTGGCCATACAAAAAAATTCACAGTACGTAAGTTTCTTTTTTGACATTTTTAAAGATTCAACTTATATTATCTTTTTTTTTTTTTTTTTTTTTGATGTCTGATCTTATTTATTTGTTACTCTTAGAACATCTCACTTTTGACTGGACTCAGAAGTAGACGCTCTCAGAGAGGACAGCCTCCGTTTCTTCGCAGTCTCTTCCTGGTGTTTTTCTTTGGCCTCCTTCATTCTCTTGGCCAAAAGTTTAGCATATTCTGCAGCCTCTTATTTTTCTTAGTTCGCTGTTTCTTCAGAGCAATACGCCGACGTTTGTGTTGCAGAACACGTGGAGTAACAAGACGCTGCACCTTGAGTGTTTTGGTCCTAGGTTTCTTACCTTCTTTGTTTAGGGGCTTTTTCACAACATACTGGCGGACATCATCTTCTTTAGGGAGTCTGAAAAGTTTGCGGATTCTGCTAGCTCTTTTGGGCCCCAGGCGATGAGGCACAGTAGTATCAGCGAGTCCAGGAATATCCTTCTCCCCTTTTTTTACGATGACCAAATTGAGAACGCTCAATTTGGCATCCACAATGCAACCCCGCACAGATCTGTGCTTTCTTTCTCCAGTCCTCCTTGGTCTGTAACAGGAATGCCCCTTACTCAGTAGTAGGCAGACTCGGCCATGTCCAGAAATGGGCAGAAGACCTAAATAGACATTTCTCCAAAGAAGATATACAGATTGCCAGCAAACACATGAAAGGATGCTCAACATCACTAATCACTGGAGAAATGCAAATCAAAACTACATGGGTCAAGACACCCTGCTTCATGGGGAAACCCTGTTTGTCGTTCCCACCACTGATTCGGACCACATAACCCTTCCATTCTTCACCCAGAGCGTCAGCAGCAACTTCTGTAGCCATACACTTCTCATAAAAGCTACGAAGTTTTCATTTATCTTCCACTTCAATGAGTTTCTGGCAGCCAGTGGCTGGAAAAGAGATGTTCAGCCTCATTCTGAAGCAGCCGACCACCTCCGAGGCGCCAAGAAAAAGAGCTCAACTTATATTATTTCCATGTGATTTCTATCATTTGATTTGCCTCTCAGAGGATAATTTTTTTTTCTCTCTCTCCAATTGCCTCTCTTCAGTCAAGAATGGGAAAGAGAGAGAAAGGTTATAGATATATGGGGGGAGAGAGAGAAGTAATAAAAAGTAATTTTAATGCACTTGGGCTAGGATCTGTGTAGCAAGCGGGATCTTATTTCCCCAACCAGGGATGAACCCATGCCCCCTGCAGTGGAAGCATGGATTCTAACCCCTGGACCACCAGGGAATTCCCTGGGCTGGGGTATTTTAAAGCCATTGACTCTGTTTTAAACAAAATATGATGACTTTTTTTGGGTAAACTAT
Organism: Delphinus delphis; assembly: GCF_949987515.2. Lineage (NCBI taxonomy): Eukaryota > Metazoa > Chordata > Mammalia > Artiodactyla > Delphinidae > Delphinus > Delphinus delphis. The sequence goes on from NC_082689.1 coordinate 71,690,715, forward strand.
TCTGGTAAAACAGTAAAAGCTTCCCAGAATAAGCACAAAATAACACTTTTCAGTATTTTTGTCTCTAAAGGTGGAAAAGACACTAAAGCTAAGGAAGTATTAATTCAGTGTTGCACTTCTCAGAGCAAAAGTAGATATAAAACCATACAGTTGCCAAGTTTATTAAACCTGCAGCAAAATAATAAATATTATGTCTGGCAAGAACTCAGGATCAACTATTGGCAGAATTCCTTTAATGTGATAATTTTGGACATTATAATATCAATGATGTAATAAGAAAGCATAGTTACTCTACCTACTCTTTTCTTAATATAAATTTATTTATTTATTTTTGGTTGTGTTGGGTCTTCGTTTCTGTGCGTGGGCTTTCTCTAGTTGCGACGAGCGGGGGCCACTCCTCATGGCGGTGCGCAGGCCTCTAACTATCGCGGCCTTCTCTTGTTGCGGAGCACAGGCTCCAGACGCGCAGGTTCAGTAGCTGTAGCGCACGGGCCTAGTTGCTCTGTGGCATGTGGGATCTTCCCAGACCAGGACTCGAACCCGTGTCCCCTGCATTGGCAGGCAGATTCTCAACAACTGCACCACCAGGGAAGCCCTCTACCTACTCTTAACATGTGCATGCTAACAGATACTTTACAGTTGGGTGAAACCTTCTATGTAAAGAGCATACATGGATGTTTTACTGTTTATGAGGGAAAAGTGCTTGACAGCTTCTTGTTTGTTTTTCTTTTTAATCACTGAAAATCCATGCTTAAAGGGGAAGAAATTTTTAAATTTTGGCTTGTGGTTATTTTCTGAGCCAAAAAATTTTCTGGAAAAGGTTTGTTGGATTCAGTATTGACAGAGTACAAGCAGAGAACAGGAACAACATCTCTACACTAGTTAAAGAGTTGACACGTGAATATTATTTCTCATAGTGCATTATTGCCAGAGCACAATTGTCTGTAAACAATATGGACTTTGATCTTGATTCAGTTTTTAAAGGAAATCATGAGAATTGTGCCTATGATTGAATTTTGGTCCTTGAGTATATATTCTTCAAAATGCTGTGAAAAAAAATGAGCAGTGAATAGAAAACTCTTGTTTTCCACCTTGAAACAGGTTGGCTGTCAAGAGGGAAGTTAGTCATATGAATTTTTGAAATCAGATATGATATAAAAATATTTTTTCATGGGAATTCTCTGGCAGTCCAGTGGTTAGGACTCAGCACTTTCACTGCTGGGGTCCGGGTTCAATCCCTGGTCAGGGAACTAAGATCCTGCAAGCTACTCGGCAAAAAAAAAAAAAAAAAAAAAAATTTATTCATGACCCTAAAAAAGACCATTTCTGTGATTTCAGGTGGCTTGCCCCAATGGCAGCATGTATCAGAAGCTTGAAAAGCCTAAAATTGTCTTTCAGGGCTAAATTATTACATTAGGGCTAAATTATTACATTAGTGCTGAAAATAATATATTAGGACAAACTATAATGCAAAGAAGGCTTTATTACTATGAGATGGACTGTTTCACAAATTAGGATATGCATTCTTCTTCCGCCATCTCCACCCAGAAAAAATAACCACTTCTAATGTGTACTCATTTCACTTTGAATACCTCTATTAGAGTATTTAACACATTGTATCAGATATTTTGGAGTATTTACATTTCTCAGTTGGACTGTGCACTCCTCAAGGGCTAGTGATCGTGGTCCTCCCCAAAAGAGGTGTGCTAGTAAATCTTTCTGGGAATAAAAATAATTACAATTTACAAATAATAACATATACAATACTGTATTGTAAAATCCATATAGGTGATTGATTCTTACAGAATGCTTTGGTTGATTTTTACCAAACTCTTGTTTCTATAGCCCTGTCTGTAGCCAACCTATAGGTGTGCAATTGTTGAAGAATGTAGTGTTAACATAAATGGTCATTGATATTTTTGTCTAAGTAAAAGAGTAAGATGAAAATTAAACTTTACTTTTTCATCAATGATGTGACTTCTCACTAACTCATTAATAGTTTAAAAATAGTATTAGAAGATTATTTATTTCAGCGTAACACTTTAAATTTAATTTGATTAATACTTTTTTCTATTAGTTAAGTCTAGACCAGTGGTTCCCCAACCTTTTTGGCACCAGGGACCAGTTTCATGGAAGACAATTTTTCCATAGACTGGGGGCAGGTAGGGATGGTTTCAGGATGATTCAAGCACATTACATTTATTGTGCAGTTTATTTCTATTATTATTACATTGTAATGTATAATGAAATAATTATATAACTCACCATAATGCAGAATCAGTGGGAGCCCTGAGCTTGTTTTCACTTGCCACTCACTGATAGGGTTTTGATATGAGTCTGCAAGCAACTGATTTATTATGGTCTCTGTGCAGTCAAACCTCTCTGCTAATGATAATCTGTATTTGCAGCCGCTCCCCACTGCTAGCATCATCACCTCAGCTCCACCTCAGATCATCAGGCATTAGATTCTAATAAGGAGCACGCAGCCTAGATGCCTCACATGCACAGTTCACAGTAGGGTTCGCACTCCTATGAGAATCTAATGCCACCACTGATCTGACAGGGGGTGTAGCTCAGGCGGTAATGCAAGAGATGGGGAGCGGCTGTAAATACAGATGAAGATTTGCTCGCTTGCCCACTGCTCACCTCCTGCTGTGCGGCCCAGTTCCCAATGGGCCATGGACTGATACCAGTTCGTGGCCCAGGGCTTGGGGACCCCTGGTCTAGACTATCAACAAAACATTAAGCTCATGCCCTGATTTGTAGCATTTGCCGATTTCTAGGTTGTAAACATTCCCACTGTGGTCTGTTTCAAGCTACCAATGTGATATCACTGGTAATAGAGTTGGGAAGAGATGGGCAGTAGCACACCACTGTATAGCTTTTTCTGCATGCTACAATGGACATAAATAACCTCAAGGGCATCGATAATAGTAAAGCATAATAAAATAAGAAGTGATGAATTGTATTTATTTGTTTTTAATATAAGTTTGAAAATATTTATTTTTGGTAATGGCTGTGTTTAACTAGTAGCTTCAAGAATCCCTAAAGATTTAATTTTTGACAGCATGTGCTTGTATGAGTTGGATTCATCACACTGCTGCCCCTGGAGTGGTCCCATGCATAATCTACACAGCCTTATGTGACTGATTTGTTAATTGATTTAATGCAATCAACTTAACATGTTCATCATATGCCCTTGGCTTTTATGGAGGATTGCTATAAGACCATACAAATGATGTCTATGCATTGGCTATAAGATTACATCAAAACTTTGATATTTTACTCCAATGTTTTAAGTTTGTCTTATTGAATTGGTTACTTTCTTATTTATCAGACAAGAATAGTATCCTGTTCCCTCTTTGTTTTATCTGCCTTGAAACTCACAGGTAAATTGTACACTTGATCATAATAACTGTTAGTGCAGACCAATAACATTTCATTTAAAAGAAATCTTATGTTCAAATTTTAAGAGATATATATATGTATATATACGTATGTACATATACATACATATATACATATAATACATATACAGACCTTCATTCATACATATATATGTATACATACAAACACAATTTCAAATTAGGTTTCCTAAGGTACATTTGATATGAAATGTTGAATAAAGTCTTAATTTGTTTCCTTTATTTACCAGTTTTCAAAGTAATGAGTTGGTTCCCTAGCATTCTTCAAAGGTGAACAATGTGTTTTTTAAGTATCATTATGAACTCATGTCTTAAGATATATTTGTTATGTTTCAATCCATTGTAGTTATTCTTAAGAAGTTCAAATTGTCTCATCTTTGGCCAGTGGGAGCCAATTCAAGTTGGGTTCTTCAAATTTACTCTCAAGTCCTTTTTATATGACCCCAATAATCTTTGATAGTTTTCATGCTTAAAGGTATGATAGGGTATTTTAGGCTTATCTTGGCCATTACCTATCCCAAACCTAGAATCAACCTTTGCTTCAAGGAATTTGTTTCAGGGGCAAATGATGTTTAGTGTCTATAATTGGAAACATAAGTATGTGCTTGTTGCTACTGAAGTAGTCCCTGGTTTTAGGCATTTACAGTGGGCAGAACTAAGAAATATATATTTTTAAATATAAAATATGTGATGAGTTCATTCTAATACATCCAGTTCAAATTCATGATCACAGAATTTTTATGTAACTCATTGATTTTACATCTGTTTCTTTTTTGTCCCACATCAAAAACACCAACTTAATTATCCATTTGCTTTTTCTCAGACTATGCATACAATAATATTACAATAACACTGCCAATTAATACCACAAAACTATGGCTAATGATAACAAATTAAGTTCCTATTTTGTTGCTTCTTTAAAGTTCATTTTCTTAGTTTAAATCCTATGAGGAAAGTACTGTTAAATTATTGTGTTTGTATGTGATTTTTAAAAATTACTGTGTTTAAAGTCACTTAGAATATTCTTCTCTGTATGGTTATGCCACCAACTCCATATACAATTAAGTTCATTTATTTCATTTAGAAGGGATTGCTTTTAAAATTTAATGTATTTTTGTTTTATAATTATGTAAATTATTTTATGTTTCCAAAATCACATTTTTATGAGAAACCTTCCTACTATTCTATCTTTACTACCCTGCTCTTTTCCTTTTTACAGGTAACCACGTGTTTTAAGGTTTTGACTTTTCATTTCATTTAAAAAGTGAAATACATATATAGATGAATGGTAGCATACCATAGATGCTTTTCTCTACTTTGATTTTTTTTACTTAACAAAATACTGGAGCTGACAGTGAAATACTTTATATTCCATATATTCTTTATTCCTTTTAAAAAATTGCATAGTACTTCACTGTATGTGTGTACCATAATTAATTCAGCCATTTCCCTATGATGGAGATTTGTGTTATTTCCAGATGTTAACCTAAAACAATAAACGGTCAGATATTTTACCAGCAAAATGGGTTTATTTGGGGGCAGCAAAGAATTGCAATTTGTGACATGCGACTCTGTGAATCACATGCAAGTCCAATAAAGAAAAGGAAAGAAAATTTTTTTATAGAGGAGAAGGGGAAGTTGGGAGAGATGTTGATAAACAAAAAGTCCATTGGAGGAAACTGGGAATTCAAAGTATAATGGCTCTTAATTGGCTGAGTTGTGACAGTTTCATTGGCTGAGCTGTTGCCAGGCAAGGAAGAGATCTTTCTTCCTTCTGCTGGCATTTGTAGTAAGTAAAACAGTGTCACTTCCAGCTGGAGATGCATGGTATGTCTTTTCCTATTGGGATCATTGTATGGACCTTGACTGGTACATGGGCTCCCTCTTTTGGCCTTCAGACTCCATTTTAGTGAGGTTTCTCTATTAATTTTCATGCAGACTTTTGCTATAAGAAACAGTGCTTCAATGTATATTTTCTTATATACTTATTTTATATTATTTCAGTTTTGGTCAGATTCTTGGAAGTGGGATTTGCTAGACACAAAATAAATGCATATGTAACTTTGCTAGATACCGTAAAATTCTCTCTCGTTGGAGTTTTTCTATTTTTCACTCTAACAAAGAATATTTGAGAGTGTTCCTTTTCCCCACAACTGCCTCACTAACAGGCTGTGTTGTGAAACTTTTGGATTTTTGCCAATTTGTTGGGCGAGACATAGTATCTCAGTGATTCTTAATTTGCATTTCTCTTATGAACAAGGTTGAGAATGTTTCTATTTAAGGGGCATTTGCATTTCTTTTCCTGTGAAATGTCTGTTCATATCTCTTGCCATTTTTCTCTCAGGGTGTTGGTGTTTTATTCATTTTTAGATACTCTTTATATGTAGGGTTATTAAATTATCTCTGATATGTTACAGATTTTTTTCACAGTTTCTCATTTGTCTTTATACTTCACTTGCAGTATTTTTTTCTTTTTCTCAATACAAAAGCTTTTTATTTTTACATATTGAGATTTACCAATATTTCACTTTACTGCATCTAGTTTTGACCATTGTTAGGAACGTTTTCCCTACTCTCCAACTATAGAGGAATTGACCCATAATTTCTCCTAGTACTTGTGTGGTTCAAATTTTTATATTTAAATATCTGATCTTTTTGAAATTTATTCTTGGAACAGATCCAAATTCGTCTTTTTCCTTATGACTACCCAGTTATCCCAACATCACTTATGAAAACGTCCATCTCTTCCTTACTGCTTTGAGATACAGCCTTTGTCTAAGTTAAATTTCCATATGCACTTGGGTAATTTCTCAACTTTCTATTGTGTTTATTGGTCTTTTTATTTCATGTGCCAATGCCACTGTTAAATTATTAAGCCTTTATAGCATATTTTAATATCTGATATTACACCCTTCCCCTACTCCCAATGCTCTTTTTCAGAGTTTTCTGGGCTTTTCTTGTTTTTTTTTATTCCAAATGAATTTTATAACCAACTTGTGCTTATAACAGCATTCTTTTTTTGGGGGTGGTGGTGGTGGTGCTGTGTGCCTTGTGGCACGGCATGCAGGATCTTAGTTCCCCGACCAGGGATCAAACACATGCCCCCTGTAGTGGAAGGGTGGAGTCTTAACCACTGAACCACCAGGGAAGTCACACAACAGCATTCTTAATCAGCAGTGTTTATTTGAAGCACCATCAGAATTTTTTTAAAAAAGGAAATAAATACTAGGCCCCCACCCAGACCTAGTGAATCTCTAGATATTGGGCCTGGGTATGTATATTTTGAAAAAGCTGTCCAGTTGATTTTAATAATCCCATTTAAAAATGACCTAAGGGGACTTCCCTGGCGATCCAATGGTTAAGACTCTGCGCTTCCAATGCAGGGGGTGCGGATTCGATCCCTGGTCAGGGAACTAAGATCCCATATGCTGCGCAGCGTGGCAAAAAAAACCCCAAAAAACTTACAAAGCATAAATTCAAGGTCTAATTCCAGACTACCTTATGATTTGTTTTACCTTACGTATTCTGGACCTTACTAAGTGACTGCAGCATTTACCCAGTTCCCTAAGCCAGAAGCCTCTCTAGTTTTCCTTTAGTTCTTCCTTTCCTTTAACTCTCTCTGTTTTCAGTTGGTCACAAAATCCACATTTTATCTCAAAAACGTCTGGCTTTAAACCTCCAATACCACTGTCTCTTACCCCTTTTCTCATGGACTGTTAAGCAGTCTCTTCATACTACAGTCTATTATCTGCACTGCCTACACAGTTTATTTTCCCTAAAAATAAGGTCGATCATGTCACTTCTTTGCTGACCTTTGTTGGCTCTCAGGATAAATTCAACCATGGTACTTAAGGCCTTTCACTCTCAGGTCCAAGCCTCCTTTTCCTCCTTAGTTCCTGTTATTCCACACCTCACACTGAATATTCCTGTTACAATGAATTTCTCACTAGTGGATGGACATCACACCTAGTAGCTCTTTGCATTTAAATTTATGGTTTCTTTCACTTAGAAGCTGCTCCTGCCTTCCTTGCCTGGTAAGCTCTCAGTATTTGAGATGCAGTTCAAATGGCATTTCTTTGATAAAGCTTTTTATAGACTCTCAGTCAGAATTAGTTGCCCCATTCTCTTTATTCTCACAAAACTTTATTATTTGTATCTTTATAATGTGATTTTTGTGAGTCTGTAATCTCCCAGGAATTTCACACTTTCAACATCAACCAGAATGTGAGCTTTTCATGTTTTTCCAGCCTCTAGCAGAGTGCACAGCATACAGCAAGCACTCAAATGTTTGTTCAGTGAATGAAAACAAATAAAGCTTCATTAGTCTGTACTGATTGAAACAGAAACAAGACATGACAGTGGCCAACTTGTTCTACTATTAAGATCTCTCCTTCGTTTGGCTTTTTGTAGTTTATAGTCAGCCTAGACTTTGTTCTCTGTCCATGGCAATTCCTTACTCTTTGAAGGTCCATGTACAATACCTACAGTAGTAAATACCTGTCCATCTTTATATCTGCCTGTTTAAGAAGTTCTGTCTTGGTCCTAAAAATAGATGATGCTTTATAGAAGAAAGTGCAACAATTTAGTCTATAGTGGTGGAATAATTAGTTTATGGCATTATAATTTAGTTAAATTATTGGTATTAGTAATTAGTTTAGGTATGTATCATATAGAATTTCAGAAATAATTATCAGTTATATTGGAAAAGATCTATTTGATCATTAAATTCTTTTACATCAGGTATTGATTTAGATGATGATCTTAAGTAGAAGACTAAGTGCTACGGGAGACAAATTATTTTAAAACTTGTGATTATTTTCTCTTTTTTTACCCCCTCAGCTCTATGATTATGTTGTCATCTCTGAAATGATCAAATGTGATAACATGAAAAAGGGAAGGAATCATATTAAAAAATAATTTAGGCACAACTTCTTAGTAAATGGGTATCAAATACTGGAGTAATCCAGTTTCAGATTTTTAGTGTATCATTATTTTTAAAAATCAGTTTTAAAGGTAGATTAAATTGGATAATTAATATATTTGAATTACCAAATAACAACAAATTATTTTAAAGATATATTTTAATATAAAAATTGAAGCTTTTGTTTTTTATTGAAATATAGAAAATTCATTTTATGAATTTTAGATATCAATCTGTGTGAGTTTTTCATTTGTCAACTATTTTGTTAATTATTGATTTTCATTTAACTGTATTTCACCTTTAAGAATGTTGCAAAAATATTTTTCAAACTATGTAAAGAGCCCTGATGATAATAAAAATATAGTTTTAATATATTTTAAAGACACCAAGATCAAGTTCTTCATTATCACCAGTTTTATCCCTTATTCTAACCTTTGATGACACTAAGTCTTATTTTAAGTTACTTCATCATTCAACCAAGGAAAAGACAACTTTGTGTTATATGTGGCTTCAATTTTAAATTATATATATATACATTCACACACGCTCTTTAAAAATTTTTTTGAACTGTGGTTCTAAAGTCTCCCAGGAGAATGATAGGAATTTTTAATGTGAATTTTTCTATAAGTTAATCACTTTCATTATCTGTGAACCATTTTTTCTATTGATTAGGCATATATCCAAACTTTAAATTACTAAATGAGTTTTCTTATGTTAAATAGTTTCCCCCACAGGTTTTTTCCTCTAAAAACTAGGCAATGTAAATTACATATTCTTATGAAACTTATTGTTTGGAAAACCAATGTGCCATCTTCAAACCCAGTATTATTTCAAAATGTTATTGGAACCAAAAATTGAACTATGCTTTGCAGTATACTGTTTAAAGTATTTAAGTAAAAGATACATCCTAGTTATCTAAGTTATTCAAGTGTGCCACAACTTTATTTCAAGAGAAATGTTTTAAGAGAATTCTTTATGAAAATTGAGACAATTTGAATCTAGCTATTTCTTTTTATCCTTTCAAAATTGAATATTTTCAACAGTAATGCTAGTGATTAGGCAAAATATCAGAAATGGATTGTTGAAATATTAATATTAAAATACTTTATTTACATATAGAAATATCAGTGAATTGTCTTGTTTACTTCCAAATATTTTAAAATACTGTTTTGAGTAATGACCACTATTCTATAAAATGCATGAACTTTTTTATATGTTACTTTGCTAAAGTAATATGTAAATGATGGCTTTCCACACTTGTTGTAGTCTGTATTTTTCTTCTGTAACATTATTAGTAAATTTTGATATTGTGGAACTGTTGACCAGTCATACATGTACAGAGCTTGGCCTCTGAGTTAATTAAATATGAGTTAATAATATATTATAAGGAAATTATTATCCTTATTACAGTTATTAGGTAGTTACTCAAATTATAGCTTCAAAAGGAATGCAGAGCATGGAAAACTCAGGATTAAATTATGCATTTGAACCTTAGGCCAGCTTTTACTGTAGAGACAGTTTTCTGCTAAGACTGAAATTGTATGTCATTGAAATTAAATGCTTTTCTGGGGATGGAAGGTTCCAGTTTTTAATGAAATTACTGAGTGTGGTGTAGTGAAATGATTAAAATCTGTATTCCGGGAATGTGGCAGGGAAAAAAAATCAATAAATGCTAGCACAGCTTTGCTGCTCAATGTGAATCCTGAGAATGAAATAAACTACTACAAAAATAATAATTAAAAACATATCAGCACATTAATTTATTTAGCATCAGTCTCCTGAGACATCATCTTCACTAATTTTTAGCATACATTTTACTATATAATGAGCAGCCTTCTTTTCAGATATCCCTATTAGACAGGCAGTATTTCTGCCCTTCCCCCCAGCGCTCCTGCATTGCAATCATTGTACTTGCACTTATTATGTTACAAATGACCGAGGTAAGGCTGACATTCTCAGTGCATGCAAAAAGACCTAGTCTGCCAAGCTTTTTTTTTTTGTCTTAATGAAGCAGCTTTGTGAAATCTCCCCATGTGTTAATACTAATGAAGATCCTCCAGCACAATTAAAATCACAGCCAGTGGCTGAAGAGGAAACATAAAACAATAGCATCTTTTAAGATACATTTATCCACATATGCATGTACAAAATATACATATATGGTTAAATTAATTTTCTATAGCTTGCCTTTCACTTGCTCTTTATCCTGAAAATTAAATTAGGCAAGTTTTAATTATATGAACTTTTGAGACTTTAATGTGTTCCAGGGGAAAAACACTACCTCAATGAAAAAATTTTTAAATTATTTATCTTCTTGGGTAATAAAGCGTTACCACGGTTAAGACCTTTTTAAAAGAATCATTTTTAGGAAGCTACAGGGTGGTGTGCCGTAGGAGGGAATTGGGTGGACTTCACCTTTAACTTTTTTGGTTTTAGGATGCTGAAATTGGTGGGAGAAAATGGAAGGGTAAAAAATAGGAAGTTGGAAGAAATTCTGGGGATAGACAAATAGCATACCTTGTGTGTAATTTAAAGATGGAGCAATGGGCTACCCAGTTTTCACTTGATTTTTTAAGTGTTCTAATTCGTACAATTAGCTATCCTCCCCCCTTTTTCTTTTGCCCTCTCAGAAGCTGGGGGGAAAAACTACTGAGGTTACCTTTTACAGTTCTAACGTATAACTTTAAAATGATTTACTATTTTAACGTTTTATATAAATTTTAACTCAATCCATAAACATTACAGCAGCTTAACTTGCCGGTGTCAGGGCAGTAACGTTTTTACCCCGGGACCATTTTGCGTCCTGCTTTTTATTTTATTTTGAGTTCCAAACATCCACGAATTTTTGGCATATTACATTAGTTGGCTTTTAGAGTTTAACCAAATTCTGAGTTTACAGACAAAAAAGTTTAGGTAGAAATGGTTAATATATGCTCCCTATTCGCCAGTGTACTTTTTTTTAAAATTACGTGTTCAATCCTATTTTCTGTCTTCTCTACTTTTAACGGCAAAACAAAACATTTGAGTTTCTTAACTTTTTCCTGGGACAAGGATCGGTGCAAACTCAAAGCTACAGGATTCTTGGGAGGAAGAAGCAACCCCCTCCCTCCCTTGGCTACTTTAGGAGCTGATAGGTCATTTATTATTGGAACTGAAATGGTATAAACAATTCTCTTTTTTCCCTTGTTAACAGCAACTTTCATTGTTAGAGAGAGGAGAGAGAGAGAAGCCTCGTTGGTTGACGTCACTTGGTTCATGAAGCCTTCGCCTAGAAGTGAAGCTGCTGAACAAACCTTGAGAAGAATCATCTCCTGCTTCAATCTGCTGCTGGATAGGAACTAATCAGAGAGAGAGAGGCGGAAGACGGAGAAGGAGGGCGTCCAGGGCTTTCCCGATCACAAATTTCACCTCCACTCCAACTCTCTTTATACTTTTCTTGCAAAAATAATAATAGAAATAAGGAGGTGGTGGGGCTTCCAAAAACAAAAATCGTAACCTTCAACCATCTGGGGAAGGCAAAAATCCCATCAACCGCAACTCTCAGTTCGAAAGTAAAGGTGAGTTTAAAATCCTCGGGTGTGAGGGGTGCGGGTGACGATGAAAATTCCAAATATCGTAAAGCCGGTTGAAACCGAAAAGGAGAAACTACGCTCCAGAGAGCGGGTGACTCCAGAGTTGCTTATCTCGAGGCGCTCGCCCTGCCCGCCCTGCTCGCCCTGCTCGCCCTGCCGCGGCTGTTTACCCTCGCCGGTCGGTCTGTCTCTTTGTTGTGCTGGCTGGAAGGCTGGGGGTGGTGCTCGGGGTCCCGAGTGCAGTTTGGGGGAGGAGGACGCGGAGATGCGCGGTTCTGGGTGGGAGGGGGGGTGCGGTCTCAGGAGAATGTAAACTTTATTCCTAGCTGCCGGTGCGGGACTTCGGTCTAGCAGGGCCGCGGGCCGTGCCTTCGCCGGCGCGGGCATACGCTGCCGTGGCGAGTCTGCCTCCTTTGTGCCGGCCGCCCTGCTCGGCCGCCCGGGCTTCGCGTGTCCTTCCTCCCTTCGGCTTCCAGCGCTCAGGTCGCCGCCAACAGTTTGGCTTCTCAAAAAAAACAACCTCTGGCACTGTTGCGATCGCCGTTCCTACCCGGGAATAGCCGCTGCTCCCCCCATCCCCGCCGGGGTAGTTTCAAGATACCCCCCCCCCGTCCGCCTACTGCTGCCCTTTTTTGCCTCCGCCCCCTCTTCCCTGTAGGACTGCTTAGCTGCGCCTGCTACACCCCCCCCCCCCCCCATTCGGGCCTCTTTTGCTCTCTCTCCTGTAGTAGCTTGGAGCTCAGGAGTTTACGGAAAGTGAGCTGGGGGGGGGGGTGGTGCAGGTGGGACTGGGAAAAGATCTGGATACCTGTGAAGGTCTGTTTCAGTACGCAGAGGATTAGAGGAGCATAGCTTTTCCGACAGTAATGTCTGTCTCCCAGCAGTTCTTCCCCGGGAGCTGCCCCCTGCTCTCAACTCTTCTTCGGTCTTCTAGTGTTCTTGTTGCTCCCCCTCCCCCCTTCCCTTTCGCGGCTCCTCTCCTCTTAAAGTAGTTCCACGAACCCTAGAATTGGGACTTGGGAAAGGAAGGAAGTGTTCGGAGAGTCAGAGCTGGCCCTGCTGTTTGGGAGATTTTCTCTTCTTTTCTCTCCCTCTGTATTTATCTTTTGTGTGTTGCTTCCTTATAAAGAGAGAAGCAGCTGCAGTCCTTGGCCGAGTTGTTGAAATTTATCCCTTTGTGTATATTACAATATCCTCCATTTTTTCCCTCTGCCCTCTAAACAACAAGCGTTTCGCCATCTTGGGCAATTTTTATTCCCAAGTCCCTCTTTTTTTTTTTTTCTTATTTTTTAAGGAATGGAAAGAAGCCTTAGAAAGTCGAAAAGTGTGTCTGGGTAAGACAAAGTTTAGGGAATGTTCAGGGGGTCCAGTGACGTCATGTAAACTTTATGGAGAAATTTTCCCAGGAGTAAATTTTTCGCTTAATTTTTTTCCTGTTTTAAGCGACCATGTAAAGGACCATGTAACTTAACAGGCTGACGATAAGCTGTGCTGCTTATTTTTGTGTTCTCTCAAAGTGAGCCCTCAGTTTCTGCACATTTTATGTTTTGGTAACAGGTGGAAAATTATGTGCAAAAAAATGGTGGTAACTTTTATAGTGTCCTTTGGTATTCACTTAGCTTTTGTCTGCATGTTTCTTTAAAGGATTTGAATGTTATTTTTAATTAACATGTTTCCTTTCTTATTTACTCCACTCTCTTCTGTGGATTTGTCTTTAATCAGCTTGGTTAATATTTACGTATACTTATTTTAGATGACTTAGATCCCCTTTTGTAATTAACTTATATATTTTACATATGCCTTTACATTTGAAAAGGTACAACTATTGAAAATACCTGGAGATACTGGAAACTTTAAAAATTTAGTAGCAGTATTAAGTAAAACTATTGGTGAAAATGTAGTTAGTATTTAAAAGGCAGAATAGATTTTAAAATATATTCTATAATCTCAAGTTATATGCCCTTTGTCAACCATTATGAAAAGATAAACAGTAAAACTGGCGTTTTAATTTTCTTGTCTAAAATAGTTTTTCACCTCACTAAAGTTCGGTTGGTCACATGATCAAACTTAATGATACACTGGTATATAAATAAGAGGCACTGTAAATTGAATGGGAAAGTGGAATTCTGTCTGCTGTAGTCATTTTCAGTCAGCATATTTACTTCTCTTCTAACAAGGACATGAAACTGTCTATTTAATTTGCATTCTCTTTGTCTTCTGGGTTGGGGAAAAACATTGACTACAGTTAACTCAAAAAAAGCTAATAGAAACATTTCTGAGTACATTGAAAAGGTTTGTCTAACACATAAAAACTTATGTTGTATGTGGTATGCTTTTATCTCTGTAGCAGTCATATTTGGTGTTTTCTGCTATGTTATTTATTTAGGGATTTGCTTTATGTAAAACGCTATATAGAAAGCTTGACTGAATTGAGCCTGCCATTTATGTGAATTGTAGGTAGGTGAAAAATGTTTAAATAGTTAAAAGCACATAGAACAGATGGTTCTAAATTATACATGCAACAAAGGACTAGAAGATTTGGCAGATTATAAATGGCAAGCAACAGAGGATAAGCAGTTTAAGAAAATGTTAGTTAAGTACATTTGATGTCTCACACCTATTGTAAACACTGTACATATTGTCACTGTGCTGCATAATCAATAACTTAGACACATTGAGGTGCTTGTAAGTTTCAGATAGAAAAAAGTAAGATTTTACAAATGTTTGAAACAAATTGTTGAATATAAAATTATTTTAAGCCTGTGATGACAAGAGTTTTTTTTTAGAAAATCCAATTGTATGCTTTAAAACAGGAAGTTATTTATAAGAACTTAATATTGTTGTACTCATATAATGGTTTGGAGAGAAGTAGGAGTAGATATATATTTTGAAATACAGAGAATAGTATATTTACTGTTATTATATGTTAAACTAGGGCTGAACTGTGTAGCAGCATTTACTCTTTCAAACACTACTGAAAAATATTTTTAGACTCTGCAGTCTTGGAAATGCATTTAATAGAGTACTGTTGGCATAAGTTACTAAATACATATTAAATGAAAGAAGGGTATATTTTAGTATTAATTTTTGGGTTTGTGCATAACAATAATAAGGTTTTACTTGGTAACTATAGTTTACTCTCAGTTTTAAAAATGGAAAGATTTGTGTGTAGGTTTTGCCTTTCTAGAAGAATCTGAGTAATTATATTTTGCATTTTCAAAAGATTTAAAATAAAAGTATTCAATTTGGCAGAAATTTGTTTTTATTTTTATAAGCCATTTATTTAAAATGCATATGAGACTGTAATGGAAACCTTGGAATTTTAATTCTGTTGCCCTTTCTCCCATTTCTTTGTTTGCATGTTTATTATAGAACTGCAGTGTAAAGGAGCAGATGTTTTGCCAAACATCCTGATGTGTTGCTTTTTCTTATGGGAGTGCATAACTGTTCCTTCTGATGCATCAACTTGACAGCTGGTTGATTTCATGGAGCTGCTAAGAAGCCATTAGTGGTGTCATTGAATTGAAACAGAACAGTCACTCCCAGCTCGAACTGCAATTGTTAATGTCTTTGTTGCTACTTTTGTGTTACTATACAAGATGTAGGATATCACAGTTGCATGAAAGTTCAGTTTTTTGTCTTATCTCCTTGAATTAGTGAAAGTATGCATTAGAACTTGATTACTTTTAGGTTTAAAGGTTTCTCAAAGGAAGCTTTTAAGTTGTAGTTTTTGGGTTTTTGACCTAGTCCTAGCTAGAACCACCAAAAGAAGGTATGATTTAGCACAAAGTAATGTGGGGATTTTGACCCCTAGATGAAATTACATCATCAAGGTTTAATGGTTTTTAATAAACTTGATATTCTGAGGGATTAATTCAATTACCTAGCGAGGTATTTTAAGAAGTTTTTGCTTGTATTTAATTAAATATTTTATATCATAATGTTTTAAAAATACTGTGCTTTATTTAATAAATGTTGACTTGTTTGAATAAACATTTCTTTAAACTTTTGTTGCAGAAGATAATCAGAGGAGAAAAGAATTATTGAGGAAAAGGGCAATTTGGGGTTTACTTTTCTTTATAAGGAGGTAAAATATCACTAAATAATTGACTATTAGTCATTAAATGATTTTAAAATTTGAAATTATATTTTTATTGTACTAGTAACTTTTATTGGTAGTTTCAACTATCATACTGTGGTACTAAAATGATGTCAGATCACCATTGATGCCAAAGTGTTTTCTACTTTTTCTAATTACTTGCTTTTTTTTTTGGTGGGTGAGGAGATGGGAAGAGAGAATTAAGAGTGATAATCTCAACAGAAAAAAACACATTTAAAAAAATTTGTGTAAAAAAAACGTAAGGGTGGTAAGTTTAAGGATAAAACGTAGCTTATCACTGTTAAGAGATATTTTCTAGTTGTAATATTTATTGATTTTTAATTTTAAAATCTTTAAGTACACTAACAGTTTTTCAAAGAGCTTGACGTTTATAACATACTTAAAAGTTTGCTTTTAAAAAATTCTTAAAATGAAATTGATAATTAGAATAGATAATTTGCTGAGGTAAATCCCATTAAAAGGACTTCTTATACAATATAAACAAATTTAAACACTTATAATACACTGCTGAGTGATTTCAGAATTATGATTTCCTGAAATAATAAGTTTTCTGAACATGCTTTTCTTTTAAATAGATCATACATTACTGAGACTAAAGGTAAAATTTATATTTGGATAATAATGCTTTTATATAACCTTTTAGTATAATCACCATGCAGTTTCTTGAAATTATTCTGTTACCTTAGCCTATGATTCAATTTTTGAGAAATATATTTACTCATAAAATATTTGTGTCATGTCAGATATTCATATAAACTAAATGGTAAATTGAGTTGTATATTAAATGTAAGCTTTTTTTAAAGGAAGCTCAATGCTTTGCTCAGTTTTAGAGATGACGTAATTTTAATTGTAGTGCAAATAAGCATCCCGTAATTTAAGTAGGAGTTTTTCCACATTGGGTTTCTTAAAGGAAAGCAGTTCTAAACAGAAGAGTCATAAAAAGTTTAAACTTTCATTCATAAGTTTTTCTGTTGACTCTATTAACTTTGGAATTATGAACAATAAATATATTTGATTGATTTACAATTACATATGGAGCTTAAACTAAAACGAATTTACATGACTTTCAAATGTGTTTTGAATGCTTTGTGATTTGTGGCAAGTCATAACATAGTTTGAGATGTGAAATATCTAAGAGAACTGATATTTTAAGTTAAACTTGAGCTTTTTAAATGAATAGCTCTTATAAGAATATGAGGTGAAAGTAAGTACAGTTTTTATCCCACATATTTAGAATTTACTATGTAAGATAAGGTGTTTTTAGAAATAAATTAATGCTTTGAAAAGTTGTTTTTATAATTTATGACATTTGGCTTGTACTTTGGTTTTTTTAATGCCTTTCAAATAAAAATTAAATGTTAGTGATAACAGTAATAATGAAGGTAATACATAGATCAGAACCTTTACTAACTTTATGTATGCACACGTATGCATGTGTATGTAAGGAAAAAGGAGGATTTTGTTTGAAGATAATTATTGTACTTCAGCTATGTGTAGACATAATTGTGTGTTTTTCCTCTGTTTTCTCCTCTTAACACTTTTCCACAAGCGTGCACTCATTAATCAAAGACGGTGCACTCCTGCTGAGGGCAGAGAGGTTCATCAAATTGGCAGTCAGTTTGGTGTAAAGAACGGTGTCCTGAAGCTCTTAACTCGCTGGGACATAAATAAATCTAAGGTCTTTGTATGCAAACCCTGGAGGTTAATACTGTATAATTCAGTGTCCTGTCTTTGTTTTTATGATTGATGTTTTTAAATGTTTCAAGCTTGATGCAAGTCTTCTAGTAGGTCAGGTCTGACAATCTGATTGGCCGAAGTAAGAAAGCATTAGGTTGTCAGAAGGACTTTGAGTTTGCTGCAGAGATTTTGATTTTTTTTCATACGAGATCATTGTTATATTGCCTGAGCTGTTATAGGAATGTACCAATGATTGACATCCCCTGCTGTGATAATGGACCCAGTGCATGAAATGCCAATAGTTTGGTCCTATTTGTTCAGAAGCTTACTGCTATTTGTATCCTTAACAGAGCTAACATGTAGAACAAGCAAAACTACTGGGATTTCTCTGTAGAAATAGTGCTGGGATTTGGCTTTAACATGAATTGGTTGCATATTCATAATTTAAGAACAGCTGGTTACAGCAAGCACATAGTCATTTGCAAGCTATTATAAACCATTCCACTCACACATGGAGCCTGTGCTTGGTGGATTTTTTTTTTTTTTTTTTTTTTATTGATCTACCTGCATTTAAAATCTGGTCACTGCTGCTACAGAAGCTCTTCATTTTAGCTGTGTTTGCAACATAGAACAGCTTCAATTTTAAATATTTAAACTAAATGCTGAATAAAATGAAGAAGCTTTGAAGGAACCAAATGTAAAAGGTCAATAATGTATTACTCATTATATGTCTCATCTTGGCCCAAAACCAACCTAGATGGTACAACCATTGTAATTTTTGGAAAATATGTTTTATGATTTTGTCCATAGATGAATAATCAAATTATCTTTGATATGAAAATATTGTTAATTATATTTTACTAGTTATGTATAGTTTTAAGAAACAACACAAACAATAAATTGTGATTAATTAGCGTGTAAAACAGTTTCATCTAATATATAGTAAAATGACAGTACTTTTAATTTTGAGTGGTATAAGGCAAGATAGAAAGGAAAATCAACAAGACATTACAATTGGATTAGAATAATGCTAATCCTAAAACTATAAAGCTATTCAGAATTTTTAGAAGGAATCTAATGAGGAGTCTCTTCTGCTTTTTGGGTCACTTCTGGAATATAAAGCACAGCTATACAGTTACAGTATTGAAATGACATGTGTAAGCTAGTCCAGCTATAATAGTGTCCTGCATGTTGTGCTGCCTAGTAGTGACTGAAAAGAGGAGAAAACCACTACATCCCAAGTTTTCACACTGAAAAGAAAATCACTTATCCCAAGTGAGAAGAGTAGGAGGAGAAAATGTTAAATGTGATTTCAGATATTCTGGTAGGAATCACAGGGAGCTCTGCCTTGATTTGTGTATGTTAAAGTAAGTGGATGCCTGAGTGATTTACAGTGGTGTGGTGATTATATCAAGCTTTCCACACAGCATAGTGTTAGGTTCACATGTGCATGCATGTGTTTGTCCCTACACTAGATGATGAAGTAGCTTTCAGCACTTCAAGGTTGAGTACCAGTCCTAAGAGTGCATTTTACTGTTTCTTGGCTTCACAAATGGCTGGATATGTTGGTAATATCACAGAATATATGGCCAAATTTAATCCAGCTGACAGTAGGCTGTACTTTTTTTAAATAATAAATTCAAAGGTTATTAAAGGACAATGTTTTAGTTTTGCAATAACTTATATATATATATATATATATAGTTAATTTGCCATTATTGGAGGTTGCATTAGTCATTTTGTGAATTATTCTATGCCCTTTTTTTCTCTCCCTTTTGACGATTGGCCTTTCAGTTATTTCCCTGCTCTTTAGCATCTTAACACAGAATAAGCTGAGGAAATAAAAGGAAGTAAATTTCAAATGAGTCTAGTTTTGCTTCCTCCCCCAGTTCTTGGTAGATCAGATGGAGAGAAGTCCTTAGATTTTCACCAAAATGAAGGTTTAGGATTTTATTTGTCTACCTTTTCTGGTTCTCATTATAACAGATAATTATATTTAGATAAAAAGAAAAGTGAGTTAATGGATTCAATTTTTAAAATATTAGTAACCCAACAAAACAGTAGAAAATTTAGCCAGTACTTGAAAACTGAATTGACTCAATAACCACAACTACAGGAGAACCACAGGTATTTGATACACTTTTATTGTTCTAGCACTAATAATAGGGGAAAAGGAGGGCAGCTACCTGCATTCATCAAGTTTGTACTGAATGCTGTCTTCAGGCATACTCGTGGAAAAAAGTTTGTGAAAGCTCAGAGTAGGCGAGAGATGACTTTTGTTCGGAATCATTAGAAAAGGCTCTTTGGTTTAGGCAGCTTTGAATTAGACCAAGAAGAATGAATAAACTGAATATTCAGAGATCTGGAAGAAAGAATGCAACTAAAATAGGACAGCCTGAGCCCCCTCTAGAACAAATTAATTCAGGCTAGATCTACTGAGCATCTGGAGTGGTTATGCAGCCTTTTTGAGGTCACCCCAGAAGGAAGAGAAAATGTTATGGGGTCCTACTTTTCCTCCATTGCTTTAAAAGTCTGCTGCTTGGCTTTCTCTGGAGAAGGTGGGTTGATCAGTTTCAAATCATCCATTTCAATGATAGGATTGTTGTTTGTGGAAGCCAGGTTATAACTGACAAAACTGCCCTTTCTGGTCAGAGTTATTCAAATATTGTGCTTAACGTAAGATTAACCAGAACCACTTTCTTCTCCCTCATTATATTCCTATGCTTCTATAAATGTTTTTTCTTGAAACCTAATGCACGGTCATACCTACTAAGAACATTGAGCAAAGAGGACATCACCTCTGTTTCCCTTTTTTTAGATTTGATGATGACGAACTAGCTTTCCAAGGGGGTTTGATGTCTTCTGACTCAAACACTTTTACTTCTTTTAGTTCCTTTGGATGAATGAAGACAGACAGACATACTGGCTGCACTGTCAATAATGGGAATATCCATAAGGACAAAAAGCAACCGAATGTATAAGCCCTTACTTTAAATTACATCAGTACTGAATTTCACTTATAATAGAAATTCCACGAAGAATAGAAAATATGAAAAGGAAAGATTTAAAAAAATTCAAAGACAAATGTACAAGAAAGTGTCATAATTTTCATTGATTAGACTTTTCCATACTTCATTGTTGCTGTACTAAGATAATGAAGCTTATTCATTTTCCTTATTTGCAATATTGTGATGAACATTTACCTGAAGGGATGGGTTAGAAGAAAACCTTAAAACTTTTATGTAATCATTTCTTAATCTTGATGATGATGAGTTTTGAGTAAATGAAATGTGAAAATGAGTGGAAATAGAAGGCTATCTAGTATCTGAGTTTAGAGAGAAGCCATACTTATTATCTTTTCTGGTTTCCATGGTGACATGGTTGTTGAAACGTAACTTCTGGACTTCCTTGGGAAAAGGGTCATTGTTAACAAAAAAAACATTACGGTGATGTAAGAAGGAGCAAAGCCTATCTTGTGCATCTGAAAAAATTAGGGAGCAGCCTGTAAGTCACAGGATAATGTATTTCTCCTTTTATGGGTTATTAGTGTAGCATAATGAAAGAAATAGGGTCTGCAAGGCAACAGTAACAGAGATTGTGGGTCAAATCTATTTTAAAAGAAGGGTACTGCAGAGCTAAAGGAAATGTTGAGGGTAGGCAGTAACAACAACAAAAAGAGGAGACAGTTTTAAAGAAGGCTTTTAAATGGAGTCAAGAGGAGTGTAGCACTATTACGTAATTTAATCCGCTTGGAAAGTATCAAGATTTTCTTCATTCTGGTCTAAGTACCTTAGCATTAAAATTCCTGTGCGTTCTTATTAATATTTTTAGCAGTTGTTGAGAAAATAACTCTTATCTATAATCATACCTTGGGATTTTGAAGTAGGAAGTTGACGGGTTAGGGAAGGGCTGTGTAAACAGTGAGATAGTTTGTCCAGGAAGAGAACATGTAATAACTTTGGCCAGTTAGGTAAAAGCTCCTTCCCCTTCCCTCTCCAGAAGGAGATGTACTTGCCAAAACTCATAAAAGAGAAGAATTGGTTTAAAGAATATGTAAATGCTTTTGTACTAAGTGTGAAATGGGAGGGGAGGAGCAAGGCATGCTGGGGGGTGGAGGGGAAGAGCTAAAGAGAATGTGACCCGAATTTCCCTGTTTTTGTTTTAAATGAAGTGTTTTTCTATGACATAGTACCTTGAATTTGACCTTTTTCATTTTAATGTGAAACACCGTTTGTGAAATAGGTCATTTTTGGCAATTTATTGCAAATATTTTATTCTTAGGAGGGAGCATCTGATATGTTGCAGCTGAAGTCCAGAGATACAACTAAATTAAGTATATGGGCCTGGGTAAAAATGAATGTTTTTTTCTGTATTTGTAATCCTAGCGCTTCACAAGTGAGCAAAAAATAATCCTGTAGCCACCCATGGAAACAATCACTTAACTAGTTCCTCATGTTTAGTACTGTTGTGATATGTTAATAGTTCTGTATTAGGCAGCAGTGATTAGTTAAATAAATTGTTAGTTAAATTGCGAACGAGAAACGGGTCAGCATCTATTTTTTAATAACTAGAAACAATTCAAGGTGCCCAGAAATAAAATGTATCGTCTATAATATGCTCAAGGAGTTAATAATTTACATAGAAAGGATGTACAGAAAGTCTCATCTTTTGTGATTTTTGTATTAGATATTCAATTATTTATGTCAGGAAAAAAGTTTGGGGTAGGAAAGGAAAAACAATTTCTTTTTAAAATTAATTAATTAATTTTTGGCTGCATTGGGTCTTCATTGCTGTGCGCAGGTTTTCTCTAGTTGTGGTGAGCAGGGGCTACTCTTCAGTTGCGGTGTGCAGGCTTTTCATTGCAGTGGCTTCTCTTGTGGAGCACCGGCTCTAGGCGTGCGGGCTTCAGTAGTTGTGGTGCTGGGGCTTAGTTGCTCTGTGGCGTGTGGGCTCTTCCCGGACCAGGGATTGAACCCATGTTCCCTGCATTGGCAGGCGGATTCTTAACCACTGCGCCACCAGGGAAGTCCCGAAAAACAATTTCAATAGCCATCATTGACTTAGTGAACTTATGCTCCAAGTGGGATACATGTCCGGTGCTCTCTGTTCCTGAGTAACTCTCACAGTGGGGCATCTTGCAGTAAATGTGGCTCTTATGTCTTAATATAAATGTTTTTTGTATATCATCATAGCTTCTAAATGCAGGCTAGCTATGGGTATCCTGAGCTCAGTTACATAAATTGCATCTGCTTTATTGGTGGTGGTAAAACTGGCTGTGTTGGACTTATGAGGAACAGTATAATCTGTCTTCAGTGTGGTCCATGTCAATGATATATATTTAAAATTGTAATAATATTGGAGTATGGTTGATTTAAGGTGATATTTTTTATTATATTTTAATACAACCTACTGAATAGAACCTACCACACTCCCCAATCCACCAGTAAGATGAGTTTCTACTGTATATGAAGGTTGCATGGTTTGAGATAGTTTATATGCTTAAGTATTCCTGTCCCCAAAATGTTAAAAAATTGCTTTGGATTTAAAAGGATTCAGGGAGATGGTGAAACTTCAGTTGGGCTTTTTTTTTTTTTTTTTTCAGTTGGGCTTTGAAGGAAGTAGTAGATATTTTAGCTTAGAACAGCAACCTGAACAAAGGAGAGGATGGAGGGAAACCTACCTAGCTAAAATTTGTTTGAAAATCATGGGAGATAAAGTTAGAAAGCGGGTTGGGTTAGCTAATAGATTTTCAAGCAGAGGTGTGACATGATTAAAACGTTGTTTTAGAAAGATAGATTTGGAAGAAATCTGTTAACTGTATTGGAAGAAATCTGTTAACTCTGTAGAAAGAAGAGGCTATTAAAAGATCAGTAATTTATTACAGAAATTCCAATGTTAGGTGATAATGACTAGACTAATAGCAATGTGAATGGGCAGAAGGATTGATATGAGGTACATAATTTAAAGGAATGGGGTTGGGCTAGTTGGGGGAGGTAGGAGATTGTATTACCTTACATTTAAATTAATTTCATATGACCATAACAATAATTTGATGTAGTTGAACGCTTATTTCCTCCTTTTCAGACGATGAAAGTGAAAACTAGAGAGATTGACTGTGGCTTACCGCTCACCAGTGGTTAGATATTTTTTCTAATACATCATACAATCTCATGATGAGTTTAGCTTAAGACAAACTCTCATCTGCTTTTTAAAACCCCTCTACTTCCCTCCTGGTATATCACATTATGTATAGATGAATAATCACATCCAGTTAGCCTAATATTTTTCATTTGCATTTATGTTTATAGCTCTGTATGTATTTATACCACTGCCAGACATCACTTTCTGAAAGCCACTGGGAGATAGGAGGCAACATACCGTATGTTATGGATCCCTGAGCGTAGACTTTCATGACTCCATGATTTTGCATATGATCTTCCCTATATGCAATGATTATTTTCTTTCTTCTTGCTTGATAGAATCTGCTTATTTTCTAATATCCTTCTGAAGAGTTACTTTTGTGAAATCTTCCCAACTGTCTACCTCCCCACAAGATTATCAGATTCTTCCCTTTGTGCCCCAGTTGAGTGCTAATGGTGGAATACATTGTTGTGCAAATAGATTCTTTCCTTCCTACCTTTATAAATAATGCTTCAATGAACATTTTTTATTCATAATGCTTTTATTTGTTGTTGTTTGACGTTATTTCATAACATGAATTCCCAGAAATGCAATTGCTGGGTCAAGTGCTAGGAATATTTTAAAACTCTTAATCTATGTATTGTGAATTTGGCTTTTGCAAGGATTGTATGATTTTATATCTCAGTAGCAATACGTAACTTTACCTATTTACCCCACTTTCATTGGATTGGGTATATTCATTATTTTTAGCCCTTGCCAATTGCATTGCAAAAAACTGTACCTTATTTTTTATTTTATTTCTTTGACCATGCCACACGGCTTGCAGGATCTTAGTTCCCTGACCAGGGATTGAACCCAGACCCTCGGCAGTGAAAGCGCGGAGTCATAACCACTGGACCACCAGGGAACTCCCAAAAATGTATCTTATTTAATCTGCATTTCTGTGAATAATTAGAGTGACCATTTTTCAGTGTCTTAACCTGTTGTATTTCTCTTCTGTAGTTAGTCTTTGACATTTACCTGTTATTGCACTGAGATCTTAGTATGTTTATGATAAACTATAAATTCTTCTAAATATTAATGGTATGTTTTAATTATATTTACTATAATTATTTGGCTTTATAATAATGTTTTAATTTACAGAAATGTGAAATATTAAATTGTCAGTTCTTTAGATTTTAAAAAACATTTTATTTCCTTTTTTTTTTTTTTTTTTTTTTCCTGTACGCGGACCTCTCTCTGTTGTGGCCTCTCCCGTTGCAGAGCACAGGCTCCGGACGTGCAGGCTCAGCCGCCATGGCTCACGGGCCCAGCCGCTCTGCGGCATGTGGGATCTTCCTGGACCAGGGCACGAACCCGTGTCCCCTGCATCGGCAGGCGACTCTCAACCACTGCGCCACCAGGGAAGCCCCCTTGGCAGAATGTTTATAGTCACTTCTCATATTTTTATCTTATTTATTTATTTAAAAAAATAAGTTTTGGAGGACTAATTTTTCTCAATGAAGGTATAAATCTTTAGATTGAAGAGAAGCAGAGTTTTCTTTTTAAATTGAAGTATAGTTGATGTATAGCATTTTGTTAGTTTCAGGTGTACAGCACAGTGATTCAGTTATATATATATATATATTTTTTTTTTTTTTTCAGATTATTTTCCATTATAGGTTATTAGAAGATATTGAATATAGTTCCCTGGGCCATACAGTAAATCTTTGTTGCTTATCTATTTTATATATAGTAGTTTGTATCTGTTATTCCCATACTTCTAATTTATCCCTCCCCCGACTCCCTTTCCTCTTCGGTAACCATAGTTTGTTTTCTATGTCTGTGAACCTATTTCTGTTTTACATATAGATTCATTTGTATTATTTTTAAGATTCCACATATAAGTGGTTTCATATCATATTTGTCTTTCTCTGTCTGACTTACTTCACTTAATATGATATTCTGTAGGTCCATCCATGTTGCTGCAGATGGCAATATTTTCTTCTTTTTTATGGCTGAGTAATATTCCATTCTATATACAAACTACATCTTCTTAAACCAATAGTCTGTTAATGAGCACTTGAGTTACTTCCACATCTTGGCTATTGCAAATAGTGCTGCTGTGAATATTGAAGTGCATGTATCTTTTTGAATTAAGAGTTTTCATCTTTTCCAGCTATATGCCCAGGAGTGGGGTTGCTGGATCCTGTGGTAACTCTATTTTTAGTTTTTTAAGGAACCTCCAGACTGTTTTCCACAGTGGCTGTACCAATTTACATTCCAACCAACAGTGTAGGAGGGTTCCCTTTTCTCTATACCACCTCCAGCATTTATTATTTGTAGGCTTTTTGATGATGGCCATTCTGACCAGTGTGAAGTGATGATACCTCATTGTAGTTTTGATTTGCATTTCTCTAATAATTAGTGATGTTGAGCATCTTTTCGTGTGCCTCTTGACCATCTGTATGTCTTCTTTGGAGAAATGTCTATTTAGGTCTTCTGCCCATATTTTGATTGGGTTGTTTGTGTGTGTGATCTTGAGTTGTATGAGTTGTTTGTACAGTATTTTGGAAATTAAGCCCTTGTCGGTGGCATGGTTTGTGAATATTTTCTCCCAATCTGTAGGGTGTCTTTTTGTTTTGTTTAGGATTTCCTTTTTTGTGCAAAAGCTTTTAAGTTTGGTTAGGTCCCATTTGTTTATTTTTGCTTTTATTTCTATTGCCTTGGGAGACTGACCTAAGAATCAGTCAGAATCAGCACTGACATTGCTACAGTTTATGTCAGAGAATGTTTTGCCTATGTTCTCTTCTAGGAGTTCTATGGTGTCTTACATTTAGGTCTTTAAACCATTTTGAGTTGATTTTTGTATATGGTGTGAGGGTGTGAAGAAGTGTTCTAATTTCATTGATTTACATGGAGCTGTCTAGCTTTCACAATACCACTTGCTGAAGAGACTGTCTGTTTTTCCCCATTGTATATTCTTGCCTCCTTTGTCTTAGATTAATTGACTGTAGGTGTATGGGTTTATTTCTGGACTCTCTGTTCTGTTCCACTGATCCATATGTCTGTTTTTTGTGCTAATACCACACTGTTTTGATTAGTGTAGCTTTGTAGTATTGTCTGAAGTCTGGAATGGTTATGCTTCCAACTTTGTTCTTTTTCCTCAGGATAAAAAAAAATTTTTTTTTATTGAACTATTGTTGATTTACAATACTATATTAGTTTCAGATGTACAACATAGTGATTCAATATTTGTATCGATAATACTCCATCTAAAGCTATTACAAAATAATAGCTATATTTCCCTGTGCTGTACAATATATCCTTGTTGTTTATTTATTTTATACATAGTAGTTTGTATCTCTTAATCTGATACCCCTATCTTGCCTGACCCCCTCTCTCTACTGGTAACCACTAGTTCTGTATTTTATTTTTGGCATTTAAGTCTTCCCCATTCCTTTTTGCTAGGAAAACTGTCTTTTAATGCCCATATTAAGGCCCAACTTCCCATCAGTACTTATTATCTATACTACATTTCCTCAAAATCTCTGCTATAAGGAATGTTAAACTAGATAACTAAACGTCAGCTTTTTAAAGCATTGTCAATTTTTTATTATTTTTTTCTACCTCTTGTAAAAGGACTCTTTCTAAAAAATATTAATTTTATTAGATAGTTCTGAACATATTAAAAATAAATTTTCATTGATCAGGTAAGGTTGTTATCCTGGTAAATAATTCTATTTCTTATTAGATACCTGAATTAAGACTATTTGAGAATATAACTTGGACCTTTAAAAATAAATTCTAATATTATATTTGAGCTGTTTGCTTGTTTATGATAAAAATAAATTGTAAATGCAGCTCTACAGCTTGCCGGTTATTTCTTCTTACAATTAATCATGTTCATTGCCCTTTGATTTTTCTTTTTTTATATTCATTTTATTGTTTATTTTCTAACTTTAAAAAAAATTGAGGTATAGGGGCTTCCTTGGTGGTCCAGTGGCTAAGATTTTGTGCTCCCAGTGAAGGGGGCCTGGGTTTGATCCCTGGTCAGGGAACTAGATTCCACATGCCACAACTAAAGGTTCTCATGCCACAGCTAAAGATCCTGCATGCTGCAACTAAAAGATCCTGCATGCTGCAAGGAAGATCCCGCACGTGGCAAAAGAAGATCCAGTGTGCTGCAACTAAGACCTGGCATAGCCAAATAAATAAATAAATAAATATTTTTTTTAAAAAAAAGAGCACTCTAAAAAAATAATTGAGGTATGATTGACATATAACATTATATTAGTTTCAGAAGTACAACATGACTTTTCTTAAAATTAAAAGTATATTTTTTACTAAAAAATACTCTCAGTTTTGAAAAACACAGAAAAGTATTAACATAAAACTTTCAAATATCCAAAATTCTATTATTTGCTTTTTAAATTTATTTTATGTTGCAGTTTATTTAGTGAAACGAAAGTGTTCATAAATGAAACAGCAAGTTAGTGTGATGAACCTCCCCCTCTAAAAGGTGTAAATGAGGGGAGTGGGCATGGAGTGAAATACTTTTGTGATATCAACTAAGAAAGAACCAAAAAAACCCATTGGATTAAGCAATAAGAACACTGGTGACCTTGGCAATAATAGTTTCAGTGGAATGGTTTGGACTAAAGATGAAGAAATAGAAACATGGAGTTTAGATAGGTTTCTTTCTTTCTTGTAAAGGAAAAGAAAAATAGATTGGGAAGTGTTCAGGAAGGAAATGTGGGCTTGAAGATGACTTTCTTCATAATGAAAATAAAGATATAGCGGCAGGGAATATGATTCAGAAATTCTTTGAGAAATTAGAAGAAACAGGTTCCAGACCCATGTTAGACTGATTGACATTAACTAGGAGGAGGAGTACTTCTGTAATTAGGGGGAATTGGAAAATCTGTGGATGTATACACCAGTGAGATTGCAGCTTTGGTGGAAAGAAATTTCAGAGAGTTCAGATTCCAAATATCAGAAATTCTTCAACCAGAAATGGCTTTTTGCTGTTTTTTAATAAAACAAAGTTTTAATTTCCAATCTTTTTTCTATGTATGCATGTATATATGTATATGTCAATATACACATATATATTTTACAAAATAGCAATGTTATATGTAGTTTTGCATTCTGCTTTTTACACTTTATTTTCTTTTTGGATTATATTATGAGCATTTTCTCATATCATTAAATATTTTTAAACAGCATATCATAATTGATTCAACTATCTAAGTTTGGGACATTTAAATTGCTTTTGGTTAGCATATGTTACAATATATAATGGAATAATATTACATCAAACATCCCTAAGCCTTTTTGCATATTCTAATTTATTTCTTTATGATACATTCCTGGAGATTGAATTGCTGTGTCAAAGCATATGAATATTTTACATATACGCAGCGGTATTCTGGTATTCTGGTAAATGTTAACAACTGGCTTGTATGTCTGGTGGAGGGAGCCCTGATTTGTAGTGTGTGTTGTTTCCTTTGGTGTAATACTCCAAACATGGTCTATTTCAATCCAACAACTTAATACCACTGAACAGATATGAGATGTGTAGTCATACAACCATTATATAGTATTTACACCAAACTGGTAAAGTAGACGTAAATGATGTCAACAGCATAGGCAATAATAAAATGTAATAAAATAAGTGAGGTAATTAGGGAGTGATCAGTTTTAAGTGTTTATTACCTTATTTTTAATATAATTTATTGAATGGTAAGTTTATGTAATTTAACTTTTAATAATGACTATGTTTAACAACTGGGTCACAACATTCCTGAAAATTTAACAGTTGGCTCTTGTGAACTATTATGAGTAAGCTCCAGCACACCACTGCTAGGTTATCTTTTTTTTTTTCTTTTTTTATCCTCCTCTTCCTTTCCTCTTCTCCTTCCTTCTTCCCTTTTCTGATATTTATGGTGGAATTTTTCTTCCAAGATTGCTGTTTTCAATATAGGAAGAAATATAAATACTTAGAAGACAAATGTTTTACTCTTTTTGTTTATGGCTTCGAGGTTAATCTTGCTTTACTCTTGAATTTTATTATAGATGGACTCTATTCAAGTGAAAGAAGTGAGGTGTGGATTCCCAGCTTTTTTTCCCCAAAACTCTCTTATTGTTTCTAATAATTTTTTACTTGATTCTCTAGGATTTTCTAGATATATAATTATATTATGCAAATAAAGATAACTTTGCTGCCTTTGATCCTAGTACTTATAACTTTATTTTTCTGTGTAAAGAATAAAGTTGGTCAGTACCTACAAAGCAGTGTTAACATTGAGCATCCTTATTTTTTCCTGATTTTGGAAATGCTTCAAATACTGTATCATCGTCTATTAGCTTCTTTAATGATGGCATTTCCCTCACTAGTTTTGGCGCTTTTTTGGCGGCTTTCGGTTTGTTATATGTGTTTATGAAAATCACATTAAGCAAGTATCCATTTATTTCTATTTTATTAAGACTTAAAAAATTCAGAAAGGAAGTTTAATTTTATGTAAATGCATGAGAAGCTTGGTAATTCTTGATGACCTTCTCCATTTACCTTAGTGTTATTTAAGTTGGTTGGTTGGTTTTTGTTTTCTATTTTGTGCTAGAGGTTTAGATATTGATGGCCTTTGATATTTGGGGTAAGCAACAAGGTGACCTGAGCAACAGAAAATAAAATTCAGATATGTTTTCCCCTGGAACTTTTTCTCTGAATCTCTTGAGATCTGTGTTGTGGGTGTACCTGTGATCCTATGTTTGAGGGTCAGCCTTTGATTTTAGCAGTTCTACTGCTTCATCCTGGCCGACCTGTGAATGGGGCCGTGGGAGGGGGCAGCAGGAAGAGGACAATGGCCACTCTAATACTGTGGTTTATGAGTTTTTTATGGTGAGTCAGTGCTTACTTACGTCTGCCTAGTCAGACTTGATCATTACCTGCAAAAAAATGGCTCCTTTTCAACCCTAATGACTGGTTGAGGAAAATGAAAACAATGAGGCCAAAACGTAGCCCATGATGTTTTTCTGCTGGGTGAACATGGGTCCCAAGTTCTGTGATTCCCACTTCTCCTATAGGCCTTTCGTGTCCCTAAACTTTAATTCTGCAAGTTACGACTTAGGGTATTTCAGAATATTCTCACTTATTTCCTAAAATCTACACCTTGTATTCTTGGGGCATATATGTATAAAATAAAAATCTTTTTATAATGTTGGTATTTTCCCTGGCTTCTTGAATAATGGCATTTCCCTCACTAATTTTGGTCCTTTTTGGTGGATTTTTGGCAGTGATTATGTGAATGGATGCTATCTTATTCAGATTTTAAAGCTCGTTTCACATATCCAAAAAATTCTCCTCAGAAAAGGTATACCATTTTAAACTACTGCTGCTGGACTTTGAGAATTTTTTTCATTGTATTCTTAATGGGAATCATTTCATTTTAATTTGTATATCCTTCATTGTTACCGATAATCATAGGTTCCTAAATATATTGAGGTATGGTATTTATGTTTGAATTGTTTAGAAGGAGTGGTTTTGGCAAGAGTTTTGGAGTGATGTGATAGCAGTAATCCCCAAACAGCTGGTCTCATTGTAAGGTATGGCTGGTTATTTTCACAGGTGCAAAAAGAGTTAACCATGTAGGCCTCCTTGAGTTGGCTTTTGCAAACCTAGAGCCTATACACTACTGTACAACTATTAAGGCTACAACATTAACTTGACTGTAACTTCCCATAGGGAATCTCAGCTAGGACATTTAAAAGCTACTGTTATTTGCTTTCCTCAGGCTAGGAAAGCAAGCCCAGGACACTACCAGATTTCACCTACAGAAGAATCCTTAAATATCCCTCAAATTTCCTAAGGTTCCTAGCCTGCCAGCAAGTGATCTTCCTTATCACATGTAAGGCTGAGCCTTGTAAGCCAGGGACCAGGCCAGGTTTCCTGCAAGGGCTCTCTAGGCATTGGATCCTTAAGTAAAGCCAACGTTAGTTTCTTACAAATACCTGTTTAAATGAGCATTGTTCTCAAATGTGATACTCTAGGTAACAAAACTTGGGTTGCTTAATAGATTTGTCCAATTATATCCTAATAAAAAGGAGGACAGATTCTTAACTGTATCTGTGCAGATATCTCTACTGCCATGAAAGGGTGATTCACTAAAGAGTTTCTGAATTCTAAGGGTTAGAAAGAGTCAGATAATATTTTTAAAGCTTCATTTTAGTTTACAAAAGCAGAGTTTACTAAAGTGTTGTGGTTATAGATAGCTTAAGAAGAAAGAAAACAGAACACTAAAACATTGTCAACAATATTCCAGTCAAATTAACTTTCCATAGTCAGTTCATTCAGTACTATGTGTGTAGTTTTTGTTGTTGTTTCTCTGGAGCTTGGGTTAGCTGTCTGTTGTTATGTACGTTTCTGCTTCTAGACTAAAAAGAGTCCTGGAAATTTTTACTTAGTCCAAAGATGGTCTGAAAGTTGTTCGAGAGATGTCACCAAAAAGCCTTACCGATATTTTATTCTTTGAAGTGTTAATAGTTACAACTACCTGGCACAATTCTTTCCACAAACTCTGAAAGTTTTTTGTTGAAGACACAAACTCTCGCTTATAGCTTATAGGCAGAGCTTTCAAGAAAACATCAAAGTAAAACAAAAGCTCTCTGTGGAAAACAGAGACTTAATGGCTGTGGTTAATTTGTTACTCTAATGCATAATATGAAAATGGAAGAGAGTAAAATTCTCTATTGGGGTATGGTATGTAAATATGTCATAAAAGTTTTGATCAGCATTTCCCCTGAGGGTAAAAATATAATGGACAGTGAGGGCGTTGACACATCTCCAGGGACTTCTCACACCACAAAATTTCTGAAATATTTACATTAATAACATGTTACCTATACAGACTTAACCTAGGAAAGGATAGGTGTCTTTTTTGATTTGACAATTTTTCCCATGTGACTCTTAGAATAGTAACATATAAAACAAACCTAATTCTTTCTAACACCTCTGTTTTTATAAGGTGAAGCAACAAGGCTTTTTGGCTTCCTTGAGGCACTCTGGGAAGTCTCAAAGATAGGTTAGTATAAAATATTGTAAAAAGTTTTATATAGTCTATATTTAGGATATGATTAGGAAAATGCAAAATTGAGAGTTGTTAGAAGATTCGGGGCTTGATAAAAATAGAATCGTGGGTACCTGAGAAGTGATATTTGGTTATCTCTTTAATCAAAGTAACATTAAAAATAAACATAGAAGATAATATGTTTGCTGATTCATAAGTGAGGAAGAACCTTAATTACTTTTTTTTTCTTTAGATAATCAAGGAAATAAAAATGTGAGCATAAAGCACAGAAAATTATTCTGGTAGGACACAGCATTTCTACTCTTTGCGCACACTGCACAGAAGGTATGGAATAGCCTTTCGTGTTGAAGATAAAGGTATTAATCAGTACCTCAAGGAAGCAAGCCCATCAACATTGAATGAAATTTGCTAAAATTTAAAATGTTTCATAGCTTCTTTTCAGAATTGGCTGTTATAAATCAAGGCAAACAAAATTCACTTTCCAAGTTAGGTCCTTCTTTATTTTCTTTCATGTTCTGGAATAAACAGACACTTCACTAAGATCCCCTTAGAGGTTAGTGGTTCTCTCTAAGGGGATCTGCGAGGTCAAAACAATATTTGTAACAATACTAAGATGTTATTTGTATTATTGTGCAATACATTAATCACTGCTATTTTCAAATGTATCAGTAAATAAGTATTTAAAATAATACCTCGGTTTTAATTTCCAATATGGTAAACATCAATAGCTATAATCCATATAAAATAAAAGCTCTTTGGAGTCCTCAATAATTTCTAAGAGTGGAATGGGGTCTGGAGACCCAAAAAAGCCCAAGAATCCCTTCTTTGGGATGAAACACTTTTTTTTTTTGGACAAAGAAATGCACATACTCAGTTGTACTTCTCTGTCACTGTTGCTCCTAAGGTAGCCTCAACTGCTCATATTGATTGTACCTTTTAGCTAAATTAATTTCTGTTTCACAGAGAAAAGTTAGAGGTGGGTAATTGAGAACTGTCTGCCACACACCAGCATTTTAGCAGACTAGCAGAGCTCTTGATCACACACAAGACAACTTTTTATAGCCATATAAATGCCTTTAAACCTTAAAGAGGCAAAAATTGACACTTTCATTAACATGACCCAGAACTATAGCCTGTCAATATTAAAATAAGAAGCAAAAGTATATAAACTTAAAACTATGCTTAGTAATTAATGTTTCAGTATTTTATCTTACTTAGATTTTTTCCTAGGACTCTAATAATCATCATTTAGTTAACTCAATTTAGTATCAGTCCAAGGCTTTAGGTTACCTAAAGATTTTGAAATTACCTTCAAGCTGCCATGCTACAAAATAGTTACTGTTGAAGAAAAATTTTGCTAGAATAATGATCCTATTTATTAGAACATAGAAAATTTTCAAAATTATAAACCCTGTATGGGATTAATTTTAGCTTATTGGGTTAAAGACATAACTTTTATTTAAATAAAATTTATTAATCTGTTTACCAAAGATTTTCCTTAATTATGCAAACTTGGGTTCTTAAAAGGTCCTGACTTTGTTTTTATTATTTTTAAAATTTGTTTTGTAATGCACATTTAAAATATTAGAAGTTCAGTTTTTTTATTCTCTGAGAAATTTGGTTTAAAGACAATGAAAGGCCTGGAAATGGATAGTGGTGGTACTGCACTATATGAATGTACTTAATACCACTGAAATGTACATTTAAAAATTATTACAGTGGTAAATGGTATGTTATATATATTTTACCACCAAAAAAAAAAGACAATGAAAGGCGCAGATAACTAGGTAAGATGTCCTAGATAGGATATCAGCAATCTTTCTTTGCCTTTGGTAAGTCTTCCACCATTTTTCCTCTTAGGAACATTATTACAAGAGAGGTGAGATTTGGATGTGCAGAACTAAAGGTATAGTTCAGATTGTCTATAGATAAAGATGAGATGCAAAAATTTGGCCAACATTTGAATATTCACTGTGCAGAACAGTCGTAGATAGGGTTGAAATATAGCTTTTGGACATACTCTTTGTTTTCTGATGTTTACAGGTGAGGGTATCATATGTTTTATAAATGAACATTAAAAAAATTATTTCATTTGTCACAAGGAGATGGGGGCTTACAATTTTTCTGTTTCCCTTAGCAGTAGGGCAAGCCCATTTGGTAGGAGTTTTGGCCAAACTGCATTATATTTTAGTGCTTTACTTTGTGATATATTTGTCAAGTATTTACTAAAGTCAAGGAACTCTTAGAGTTGGGATGGGAGAAAATAAAAAGATGAATAAGATACTTTATTGATTATCTAATTCTGTTTAGCAAAAAATTTCTAGGTTTAGCAGCTTAAAACAACAAATATTTATTTCAGTTTCTGGGGGTCAGGAATCTGGGATTAATTTAGGTGGTTTTAGCTTGGGTTTTCTCACGAGGTGGCTGTCAAGTCTGTAGGGACGGCAGTCATCTCAAGTCTCAGCTGTGGCTGGCGGATCTGCTGCCAAGCTCACAGGTTACTGGCCGACCTCAGTTCCTTGTTGGCTTTGGCAGGAGGCCTCAGTTCTTTGTCACATGGTCATTTCCATAGTGCTGCTTCTGACATGGCAGGTTGCTGCCCCCAGAGTGAGTGATGAGAGACAAGAGACAGAGACTCTTTGCAGTGACAGTGTTTTGAGAGAGGAAGAAGAAAAGTTTGAACATAAAGCAATTTGGAAAAGAATAAACAGTTTAAAAATTCTAATAAAGTCATGATTTTGAATACTGACAAACTTAAGATGATCCCAGAAATACTTAGAAAATATACTGAAGAAATTTCCATTCTAAACACATTGTATATATTTCACTGGTATAAGGGGGGGGGGTGTGTGTGTGTGTGTGTGTGTGTGTGTGTGTGTGTGTGTGTGTGTGTGTGTGTGTGTGTGTACAGGAAAGGTTCATATCCGTACTAACAGAAGGTTTATTTTCATTCTTAAAGATAGCTGCTTTGCTTCACTTAAAAAGTCATATTAGGATCACTATTTCAAAGAAAAATCTTAAAATCACGTTCTATTTAGGATCACAAAATATGGTATCATATTTAAAAGCCTTAAATCTAGTACTGTGAATTTTGTTCTAGAAAGTGAATCAGGACACTTGGTGATTCTAGGTTTTTGTTTTGTTTTTGTGGCCACCCATGGTGGGAGTGGAATCAAATTTTTAGAAAAGTTAAAAGTAAAATGTAAATAATTCTCAATTAAAACAATCAAGGGAAAAATACTGGACTGGTAGGCTCCTCCTTTTGAGTCTTTAAGATTGTATGAAATATGATTCCCTTCTTCCTTTTTACATTTTAGATTTTCTTAAAATGAAATTACTGTATATGCCATTCAATACTTGACTCTCACTATTTAACTGTTAAAGTATTTGCTTCTGCTTCCTGATTCTACCTTTGTTACCATAGAAACAGAAGCAGACTAGGGAACTTTTAAGATGGCCAGTAACTGAAATTAATGTGCATTCTAAGTCATCACCTGTAGTTGTTGTGTCCCATTCCTACTCTTGTTTTAATAGAAATAAGCAGGCGACATAAGGCCTGTTGACTAGGAGGCCTTAAAAAAAGTAGAAAGGACTAACCGATAGACAGACACCTTTATTCATCACCTGTGTGTGCTCCCCCAACCCCGTGAGGCCCCCAGGACGATAGTCAGCCCTGCTTCAGCGGTACCTGGCCCCTCAAACCTGCCCGCCCTGTGCAGGTGTTCGGCACCAGCCCCTAGGAACATATGCTGAGGCCGTGGAGCGTGTGAAGAAGGCCAAGGTGAGGCTGCTGCCCACCTGGGCAGACGCTGACCAGCGCAGTGCTCGTGTGCAGGGGCTCGGGGTGGAGGGGGCACAGGGCTGGGTCCATGCTGAGCCCCGAGAGGCCCTCACACCCCCACCCACCCACAGGCTCCCACAGGGAGGGAAAAAAAAGCCGACAACTTAACTCCTTTGCTTCAGACTTCTTCACTTGCCTAGAAAGCTACACTATGATGAAAGAGCTTTTCTAATAGCTTGGGAAAGAGATTTTCATTCTTGTGAAACGGTTAGATCACTTTCCATTTCCATATTATTATACATTAAAATGTTTATAATGTGCTTTTCATTTGTAGGTATTAAAATAATACATGTTTTTCTAGGGGATGAGTTTTGATATTATTTTGATGTTAGCCTCCTGTGGTCAAAATTTTTTTTACATGTTATTTAAGTGAACCTTGAAAAATAAATACAGATCTTAAACTCTGTAAGAAGGTATTAAAATATTATTAAATTTAACCAGACTGTTATTTGTTTATCATGTCAAGAAATAAATGTTTTAGAATAGTTAAATTTTAGGAAGTTCCCTGGCGGTCCAGTGGTTAGGACTCAGCGCTTTCACTTCCAGGATCAGATTCGATCCCTGGTCGGGGAACTAGGATCCTGCCAGCCACATGGCGTGGCCAAAAAAAAGAAAAGTTATATTTTAAAATGTAAAATGTCGTGTTTTAAGGCTAGTTAGCAGCTTTTAAAACGTGCTTCTTTGCATTTTTTGTTTTCCTCTTGAAATGTAGATAAATCTGATAATGTCCATATTGGGAATAGGAATTATTAGAGATTGCTAGAAGTTTGCTTCCTTCATTTTTTCCCCCGTTTTTTTGTAATTAAGAAATAGCATACCTTTTGGAATTTTTTGCTTTAGAAACCTAAATTAAAGTTTCCTTCCTCTGGTTGTTGCCTTTAAAAATTTTAATTCTTATATTGAATCTATCTTATAGATTTATTTTTTGTTTAGTTTTGGAGAGCTTTTACTTGGTTTTCCTTTGAGTGGTTGATTAACAAAACAGTAGTCCCTAGGTTGGGCGTTGTTTCCAGGACCCCTGTGGATACCAAAGTCTGTGGATGCTCATGACCCTTATATAAAATTGCATAGTATTTGCATATAACCTAGGCACATCCTCCTGTATGTATGTGTGTGTGTGTGTGTGTGTGTGTGTGTGTGTATATATATATATATATATATATATATATATATATATATATTTTGACTTTAAAATAACACCTATTTTATTTTTGAGTTGGGGCACAGAATACCAAAACTGGTTGATTTCCTTCCCCATGATTCTCCTACTAGCCATTAAGATAAGCCCAAGCCAAATGTATCACTTTTAAAAAATATACTGAGTTAGGACATCTCTGCATATTGTGTCCTTTCTTGGGAGTTAACTGATGTTTATGAATCCCGGGAAGGCTAGTTCTGGGAGGGATTGTGGAAGGTTTCCAGTGACAGCATCAAACATCTCCCCTATCAGTGTGAAGATTGTGATGTATCATTATGGGATGATCTCCAGCCAGTTATCTCGACTCTCTGGGTCTCGGTGTTCTCACTGGTTAAAATCGGATGCCTGTATACTTTAAATCATCTCTAGATTACTTATAATACCTAATACTATGTAAATGCTATGTAAATAGTTGTAAATACAACATAACGGCTATGTAAATAGTTTCTGGATTTGGGGCAAATTCAAGTTTTGCTTTTTGGAACTCTCTGGAATTTTTTTTCCAACGATTTTTTGATCCTCGGTTGGTTGAATCTGTGAATGTGGAACCTGCAGGTATGGAACCTGCAGATATGAAACCTGTAGATACTGAGGGTCAACTGTAATTGCTTCTTGCTGGGTGACCTTTGTTAGGGTATTGTCTTTAAATCTGGTTCATTCTTAATTCTTCTTAGACTACATGATTTTTAGCCTCCAGTCTTCTATATTAATGGTCTTGTTCTGAACTATTTTTGATTGTGCTTCCCTATCAGTTAAAATTTTTTGGAGCATAGATCACCAATATATGTACATTCTTAATGAACTACATAAATTTAATAATATTCTAATATAGTATGTAGGATATATGATGTACTAATGAATATAAATGAAAATAAAATGAGATAAAGATGATATAAATAGGATCCTAAAATATTTTGCTAATGATGAAGACTTTATATTATTAACCAGTTTCTCAAAGTGCATTGAACATGTAGGGGGGTAGTTGTTAACAATAGCAGATATCTATATTTCAAATGATGTATTGTTAAACTCATAGTTATTTTTAGCTGAGGTCATCCTTGTTTTTTCCTCATAATGTGGCTGATAACTTGGAGCAGAGGCATCAGCTTTGGCATTTTCACGTTGTCTCTTGTGACTTTATTACTAGTATTATATTCTGTCTTAGTCCGTTTAGCCTGATGTAACAGAATACCATAGACTGGGTGGCTTGTAAACCACAGAAATTTATTTCTCACAGTTCTGGAGGCTGTGAGATCAAGATCAGGGCGCTGGCAGATTCCAAGTCCGGTGACAGCCTGCTTCCTGGTTCCATAGACCATGGCCATCTTGTTTTGCTGTGTCCTCATGTGGTTGGGGGAGCAAGGGAGCTCTTTGGGGCCTCTTTTTATATCGGCACTAATCTCATTCATAAGGGCTCTGTCCTCATGTCCTAATGTTAGCTAGCAAGGGGTCACTGCCTGATTCACATAGTAGCCAGTACTATGGTACAGGCTTTTGAGAAAAGAAGAAGCTTTATTGTGATGTGAGCTGGCAAGGCTCAAATCTGTCTCTAAGATCTAGGGTTCGGTCAAGCTTTTATGAGTTAGCTGGTAGGGTTGGTATGTGGATCTTCCACTTGGAGAGCTTTGGAACCTGGCCATTTATGGTAAAGGGGCTTCAACATCACATCTTCCTGGACGATGGACCCTTTGCTTCTGAATGGGTTCTGGTGTTCTCGTTCCGGTCATGTCCCGGTCCTTTGGTTCCATGGAGCGGGGGGATAAACTTTGGTTCCAGGTGTATTTGAGGTCAAAATTTTCTCCTCTGCACATGCTTCAGCTGCATGATTGGTGGTTTTGTTCTGTAGTCTCTTAAAAAACAACTCAGTTATCCTTCTAGAAACAGGATAGGGTCAGTTTGGGCTGGTTACACTAATTATCTCCCAGAGGCCCTCCCTCTTAATACCATCACACTGGGGTTAGGATTTCAATATAAATTTGGAGGGGGTGGTGACACAAACACTCAGACCATAGCATATTTAATGCATTACTTTTTTTTTTTTTTTTTTTTGCGGTACGCGGGCCTCTCACTGTTGTGGCCTCTCCGGTTGCGGAGCACAGGCTCCGGACGCGCAGGCTCAGCGGCCATGGCTCACGGGCCCATGCTCCGCGGCATGTGGGATCTTCCCGGACCGGGCCACGAACCCGCGTCCCCTGCATCGGCAGGTGGACTCTCAACCACTGCGCCACCAGGGAAGCCCAATTATATATTTTTAAGTATATTTTTATCATGAAAAAGGGAGAAAAGTCACTATATCCCACCTGAATGGCTAAAAGGAAAGAGCTAAACAGTATCAAATGTTGGCAAGGATGTGGAACAACCAGGACTTTAATACATTCCTGGTGGGAATTATTATTTCCACAGTCATTTTGGAAGGAAAATAGCTTGGCAGTATAATCAGAAGCTGAACATATGCATATATTCAATTCCATTCCTATGTATATGCCGAACAGAAGTTTATGTATATTTTTACCAGCAGATCTGTATATAAATGTTCATAATAGCACTATTTTTAATAGCCCAAAACTGATAATAGCTTAAATCAATAACAGAATAAGTTGTAGTATCATCACACAATGGAATACTGTATAGCAGTGAAAATAAATGGACGATCGCCAGGAAAGTCATGCACAAACCTCATAAATATAACGTTAAGGGAAAGAAACCAGAGTCAAAGAGTACATGCTATGTGATTCCAGTATGTAAAGTTGAAAAAGCAAACAACATTCATCTATGGTGTTGGAAGCTAGGGTAGTGGTTACCCTTGAGTGACTGCAGGGGGGCACTTCCAGAGTTGCAGTGATGTTCTGATTCTTCGCCAGGTGCTAGTTTCGTGGGGTTGCTTATCTTGTGAAATGTCATCGAGTGGTATGCTTACGATGGCACACTAGCTAATACTTGCGGTTCTGATTGCGAGCTAATACCTGGGCAGGGAATGGCTAAGTCTAGATGAGAGTGCTTGCGGTTCTGATTGCTAGCTAATACTTCTGTCCACTGAATAGCCCGAGGGGACATGAGTCCTGTTCTTGCTTTGTTTACAGACCTTCAGGGGAAATAAGCGTTTATAAAAAGAATAGGGGGATAGTGAAGGAGAGCTTCCCAGACCATAGTCTGACTTTGAGCCATGGCCCTGGGGGGCAAAGCCAGAAAGGAGTGGAGGCCAGATGCAGCACTGCTGTTGGCGCTGAGCATGTGTGTGAGGTGGGGCTGCCCTTGTCTGGACACTGGGTCTCAGACTGTGGCACAGCTGACATCACAGAATCCACTGTGAGGCTATGGCTGGGCTTCGGGACCTAGAAATTCCGACAAGACACTGCATGCATTCTCAGATTGTTTGGTTTTTTATTTAAATTGCAGTAAGGAAGCTGAAATGGGCTCTCCAGGGGTATTTCCCTGAGCCCTGGTCCCCTTTGCAGCTCCCAGCTCTAGTACTATTGATGGGCTTCAACGGTCACTGGCTACACGGTCTCAGATGTCACACCTCCAGTGATCTCCAGCCCCTGGCCACTCTCTGCTGTCTCTACGATGGCCTCCATTCGGATCCCTTCCACTGGCTTCGCCATGATGCTCACATATTTATCACGTGAGGAGGCCACTGTCTTTGTAGTAAGGCTGGCTCTGACGTTCCTGA
This sequence comes from Delphinus delphis, assembly GCF_949987515.2. NCBI lineage: Eukaryota > Metazoa > Chordata > Mammalia > Artiodactyla > Delphinidae > Delphinus > Delphinus delphis. Next base: position 71,732,345 of record NC_082689.1, read on the forward strand.
AGAAAGAGCTGATCCTGCTGAGTCTCTCGGTGGTGGGACCTGAACTCGCTGTAGATAAGCTCCTGCCCGATTTGTGCGAGGTCCTGGACTCGTTGGTGATGGGAGCACGGCTGATGTCTTTGTGAGCAGTGCCCTGCTCGCTGCCCCCCGGGCTGCCGTGGCCTTTGTCCTTTTGGTCATCTCTAGTGGCTCTGCGGCCGCCTGAGCACGGGCCAGCTGCTTTCTGGATGGTCTTGTTCCCCGCTGCCTTGTGGTGGCTTTCCACTGAACTGCAGAGCGAGGGGCTCGTAAGAGCTCTGTCCTCTCCCCAGTGCTCCCTTCTCTCCCTTCTTCCCTTGCGGGCCTGGGACACCCTCTGTGAGCTGCCATCCTGTTCACTCACTTTGCCTTCCTGTGGCAAGGTTGAGATGAGGGTCCCCTCGTCCTCCTCGTCGGCTCTTCCTTCAGCAGCCCCTGAATAGTTCGCGGCACCTGCCAAGCATACCCTGAATTTTTCGCAGCACCGTTTTCCTGCTCCTCAGGGATGTTCTGGCAGTGCCCCCAGTGGCTATGTTGGTTTTGCTTCCTCCTGGACCGTTGCTGGCTGTGGCTGCTGTGGCCAGGCTCTGCTCTTCAGGGGCAGGAGACTTGATCACTGCCACGCTCAAAGCACCCGCTGCGGTGCCTCCTGCCACCCCTGCTGTCTCCACCTTTGTCGTTGCCCGCGATGCTGACGCTTTGTCAAGCACTGTAGGTTTTGCTTTTGCAGTGGCCACATCGGGCATGGTGTCGGGCTTGTGGGAGTCCAGTTGGATCCCCTCCCCCCCAGCAAAAGCGGCAGACGTGGCCCCGGACAGCTCAGAGCACGTGTGGAGGCTGCAGATGCTCACCTGGTCCTGATCCCACTTTCCTTGGAGATCCTCCACTGCTGGGCTCCTGCCGTCCTCCTCCTCCTCGAACACAGGCAGGCCGATCATGTCCCAGGCTGGAACGGCATAGGTGCGGCTGTAACTCTCCACTGGTGGTCGCAGGAGGTAAATCAGCTCTTCCCAAGAGGTGAAGAGGTCTTCCTGTGCGTCCGGAGGGGCACACAGCTGCAGGTACCGGGAGCGGCCAGTGGCAAACTTCACACGCAGCTGTTGTTTCTCGCGATTGTGAGTGGAGATGCTCACGAACGTCAAGGGAAGGAGCCTGGTGAGCTCTAAGGTCTTTGCAGGCTCGTGGCTCTTGCCCTTGGCGGCCTGGCCGTGCTCAGCGTGCTCTTCACAGTCGGTGGCCCATCGGGCCAGCAGCATGGTGTCTGGGAGTGGGAGGACGGGGCTGCTGGATGTGATGCCCACGGTCACCATGCAGACACAGTTGTGCACGTCAATCAGGTCTCCCCTCTTCGTGATCTGGATAAAGTCGCTCTCGAATATCGGTGCGTACTTGAAGATGTCATATTCGCCATTGCGCAGTTGCTGCTGCAGCTTCCCCGTGGTGGTGTTGAGCAGGCCCACCCCGGTGCTGCTCTGGGCCGTGTGATACGGGAGCAGAGAGTCCCCACTCATGGCTGCCTTTGATCACGACAGGCAGCGCGGTTAAGGTGGGCCCCTGGCTCTTCCCTCCCTCGGCCTCACTGGCAGAAGAGCGAGCTGCGGTGCTCGTAAGTCACACACAGGCGGCCCTACGGCAGGTCTTCCAAGCCCGCCCCACAGGCCCCCAGCTTTGCCTCAGGGTCTCCCAGAGGCAGGGGTGTGGGTAGGGGCACAGATGATCACAGCGGGGACGCTGTAGGGCGCCTGGACCCCAGGCTGAATCTCTTCAAGTGTGTAGAGAGGGTATGGTAGGCTCCCCCTCTGCCTCCCCTCACTTCTGCTTCTGGGTTTTTATCTCCCCAAGAGGGTGTGGTAAACTTCAGTCCTAGTGAGAGAAGTAACCACTTTCTCAGCCTAACCCCCTGGCACAGCCTATTTATCCTCTGGGCCCTTTGTGACCTATCACTGTCGCATAGCCCTTTGCCTCATTGTGACCTATCACTGTCACACTTTGCCTCATCCCCCAGCTGCCCCCTCAGGGCAGGGCCCCCATCCTCTCCCAAAGGAGGGGGAGGACATGTCCTCCCGCGGAGGACAGGCCTGTCCTGCCAGGGACTCAGGTGCGTACCGAAATAAAAATGTCTTCAACTGGGAAAGTTCTGTGTGGGTCCTTTTTCTTTTCATCCCCCAAATTCAGCTACTGGATGAAATCTGTAGGAATGTAAGATGATGGGATAAATTTGAACCATTTAAGCTCATGGTTTAATTGTATCGAATAACGTAGAGTTGGCAGTTGCGATCCTTAGTCTGTCCTTTCATAAAATCTCAGTAAACGTTGACGACGGTGATTTTTAATAATCACATTAAAAATTGCTTCTCCTAGGCACCATGCTGCATTCTTCACATATGGTGGTGAGAATGCACTGAGTTTGGTACTGTTAACTACTGTTCCCAGTTTATAGGTGAAGAAATTGAGGTTGTATCTCCTGTTTAAATTCCCAGAGCTAATGGTAGCAGAGGCACTATTTGAATGTAGGTCTACCTGATTCTAAAGCCTTTGTTCTGAACCACTACAGTACTTAGCCTCACAAAGAAAGCTTGGCCCAGCCAAATGTTTTCAAACTGGACTGATTTAACTACCTTTAAGAGGACCTATTTGGTGCATTATTAGAAGTTGTGTAATTAATTTTATGTGTGTATATATGTTATGGAGAGAACCCAAGACAGCAGTTGGGCTGACATGGGGATTAAATTATCCAGGGGATCACTCAGATCCTCCCTTCCTTTATGCTTGTGCAAACAGCCTGTGTGTGGAAACCTAGTTATTCTTATGACATGTCCTCCCCCAGTGAAATGGGGGGTGAGTAGCCTGAGATGTAAGCTTTGATTCCAAGAGCCTGCCAGATGCCGTCCTGTAGTAACCTCCCTACCAGGCAGAAGTGGTTTGGAAGCCTTGACACCTGTGGGGAGCATGTACCATTAGACATCCTGCCTCATTGCCACTCCCACAGAGCTAGTCACAGAACAAGTGATTTCTAAATTGTGACTTGAAAGTTCTGAGAAAGGCCCTTGCTGCCAACTGTCTTATCTCCAGTTTGATGTTATGCTTGAAATCCCACCATAGAGATTCATTCCTTGAGGATAAAGGCTATCTTTCTGTTAAAATACACACACCTGTCCCTCAACAGATGCCTGGATAAGCAAAATATGGTCTCTCCATACAGTGGAATATTGTTCGGCCATAAAAAGGAATGAAGTACTGATATATGTCACAACATGGGTGAACTTTGAAAACATTATACTCAGTGAAAGAAGCCACATATTGTGTGATTCTATTTATAGGAAATAGCCAGAAGAGGCAAATCCATAGAGACAGATATTAGATTAGTGGTTGCCTAGGGCTGGAGAGAGCAGAAAATGGGGAGTACAGGATTTCCTTTTGTGGTGATGAAAAATTCTGGAACTACATAGTGGTGATGGTTACACAGTATTGTGAATGCACTGAATGCCACTGAATTGTACACTCTAAAATTACAGTGGTGAATTTTATCACAATCACACACACACACACTCCTGCTCATTTAATAGATGGGTTAAGAGCAGTTATCTTTTCATTGTTCCCTGTCTCAGGGGAAATCATTCAATCTTTCACCATAAAGTATGTTGTTAGCTGTAGTTTTATTTCAGAATTGCCCTCTGTGAAGTTTAAGAAGTTCAATTCTATTCTTAGTTTTCTGAGAATTTTTATCGTGAAGGATTATTGATTTTTTTTCAAATGCTTTTTCTGCATCTATTGAGCTGATTACTTGATTTTTTTTTTTTTTTTTTTGGCCGTACGCGGGCCTCTCACTGTTGTGGCCTCTCCGGTTGCGGAGCACAGGCTCCGGACGCGCAGGCTCAGCGGCCACAGCTCACGGGCCCAGCCGCTCCGCGGCATGTGGGATCTTACCAGACCAGGGCACGAACCCGTGTCCCCTGCATCGGCAGGCGGACTGTCAACCACTGCGCCACCAGGGAAGCCCTAGCAAATTTTTCTTATTTTTCGTTACTAAAATTTTTTTTTGAAGGTCTAGTTGGCTTCATTAGGCAATTCATGAATCAGCCAGCATCCCATTAGCAACTAGAAGGGCACTCCAAGGGGTTGTACAAAATGGAAGGGTGGGGCAAGGGAGCTATTAGCAAAAGAAAAGAAAGAATTACTTTTAGACCAGGACATCTTTTTGAAGTCAAGGGAAGGCAGGGATTTTTTAGGTGCAGATTGCTTCTTTTTCCTCTGGGGGCAGGGGGCAGGGTTGGGGCGGGGTGCAGGTTGGATGGAGAGGGCCCATGTGACAGATTACCTCATTGCTGCCAACCAGAAAATTCTAAACTGGTTGATTAAGATTACATTTCTGGGGAAGAGCATAACTGCAATTGTCAGGTATTAAGTCTAGGTTTGGTAAAATTATGGGCTTTTGCACAAGTGATGCCATTTTGGGCCAGTGGTTTCCTCTTTAACAATTCCCTCCCCTTTGATCAGACTCTCAGCTTAACAGAGAGATGTGATTAAAAATTAATGTATTAGTGTCACTCTCAGCTACTGATCCTTGGCGTGGCATGAAGTTTTTGCTTAATCTCTATGACATCTATGGGTCACAGTTCCAGGTTCATGAATTTTAAGTTGGTCATTCTTTTGGTTACTTTTCTGACATTCCAGTCTTAGGGATATCATTTGCTTGGCAGTTGGCTGCTGCAAAATGCATTTAAAATTTTTGAGAGAATACAGTGCCAGGGAGATTATTTTGATTTAACTATGAGCAGGATAATTCCCAGTGTTTGGAGTGCACTTCAGAGCCCTGGTCTGCAGGACTCAAACCAATCAAAGACCCCCTTGAAGGGGGGGTCTTGGAGTCACCCTTTTAAGCCAAGTGGCTTGCTCAATGGTCTTACGTAACTGAGTTTTAACTTTCCCAGAAATGTCAATCCAGATACAACGGGGGGTGGTGGCCCTAGCACCTTCTTGCTTAGCTAGAAGATAATCAATGGCTATTATATTTTCAAGAACAACTTTGGCTAGAGAGCGTTAGGATCTTTGCTGGGCAGCTAATGCTTTAGCAGCAGCGGATTCTGCAGTACGTTCAAGAGTTAAGGAGAGGCTTCTGATTATATTCTCATTCATATTTACTCCTAACCAGGGAAATACAGCCCTGCCAAAGGAAGCGAACCCTGTATCATGAAAATCCTCCTGGTAGGTTTTTTTTTTTTTTAGAACAGTGAGTGGCACAGTTAAATAACCTAAGAGGCATTGCCCAGCTGTGCACTGGTCATCTAAGCATTCATAAGCCCAAGGATAATGATAATCACAGACAAAGATAAATCCTATCAGGGCACAATTGTCCATTCAAGCCAGGAGTTAAGTTCGATTTTCTTCTAGCCTGAAATAAAGAGTTATTCTAAATCCAAAGATTACTTCCCTTAGCAATGGCCTGGGAGATACAAATGAGGGTATTATCTTTCCAGGCCAATGTCAGAATAAAGGAAAGAAAGAAAAAAAGAAAGGGTTTCATGTTTAGCTAGAGTAGGGAGTCTTGATCCGGCATCTTGGGCAGAAGCAGTCTACATCGATATCAGCTACTTCTTTTCCTCATCAGTTTGATTTGTAGGTCTCCATTGTTTATACAGGACCAGGTATCAGGTGGGGCCTTTTTCAGCTGTGAGATGTGTACCCAAGGCTCAATACTTTCTAGTTTTGCAGCAGTGTCAGTGGTTAGGAGCAGTTGGTAAGTGGGGCTCCAGGGTTGACTTTATTCTTGGTGATTTCCAATCAGAAGTGTGGGAGAAAATGGGAAACATTAGTTTGGTGAGTCTAGCCAGATATTTGAGGAAACTAGAAGAATTCGGATCTAGTCCAGTTTACAGGTATATAACAAAAGCTCAAAGGCAGTTAACAGGACTAGAATCTAATGTCTACAAAGGTGCAAACATAATTTTTCTCTCTACAATTACCCCACTTTTCCCCAAAGATAATCATAGTGAAACAAATTTGTTTATATTAAACTTGGCCTGATTTATTTATAAGTACAGCAAGAATACTGATTGACCATATAATTTCTTTTTAAAAACTGCTTTGCCTGGGACCTTGTAAGCAGGGTTCCAGGTTGATTTTTCCAAGCAGTTCATTGAAGCTGTCTGGTCATATCTGAGTCTATGCACATCTCTCTCAAATGTGACATTCCATTCAAAGCCTTAGTAATATAGCCCATGTATCGCCCCAAATTGGACTCTGTATGATTTCATCCTATATTTAAATAAATTGTTTAGTCTTTCTTTTGCTTATGTATATCTCTTTAAGGTAGAGAGGCTAAATATTAAATCTATACCTCATATACAAAGAAATGATTTTATATTAAATTTTTTATTTTACACGTATTTTAATTTTTAGTTTTAAAGATACACAGCAACATTCTCTATGGAGTAGATTTATTTGCAAATAAAGTTGAACAAAGTCACAAAGTTGAAATAAGCAGGAGTTATCAAGGGAGAATTATTCACCTAGGGGGCACTTTCAAGTATGTTGGATGTATTGATTCCATAGTGACTAAAGGGCAGCTGTTGACACTGAGAGTGCAAGGCCAGCAGTATTAACCATCTGCAAGGTTTGGAATAGCCTCACTCCAATGAAGAATTGTCCCATCCAAGATGATAGTAGTAACTGTGAAACACAGGGCTAAAGTTGTATTTTAGAGTTATCATTTGTTAGGAAGACTCACAATTAATTCATAGATTATTTTTTCTATATTATAGATTAAAATTAAAGCTCATTTACATATGTTGATATAATGGCAAAGTATGACCGTAAAAGATATTTTCCTTGCATTGGCAAATTGTTTTTGCTCATAAAATTCATTGTAGCACTGAGCAACTACTATTGGTAATTCATTTGGCCAGGTGCTGAGACTATAGAGATAAATAACAGTTACTTTTCTCCCTGTTCACAGGCTAGTAGGAGGAAAGAGTCATATAAATAATTACAATAAAGTATGATAAGTACATCAGAAGAATTAGATTTAATGTAAAGAGGTAGCTCTGAGAAAGGTAGCTCAGAGGGGTAAGGTTTTAGGGAGAAAGTCATCATATTGTTAAACTCTCTGAGGGAAAGGACTGCCTGCATCTTTTCATCTAAAAGTTACATATTTACAACACATGTCACTGGACCTTAAACTTGGTAGTGTAATCATAGTCAATCAATATTAGTGATTAAACAAGTTGATATCTTAGCAAATTTTTTTTGGGGGGGGGGGCATGCCATCTTAGCAAAGTTTTGAAGAATTAATTGAAGTATGGCCAGGTAGGCAAAGTGGGAAGGGACAGTCAGGCTTAAGGAACTTGGACATTGTAGGAAGTGTTAGCAAATAACGTTAGAAGATGAGGCTTAGATTAGATAAGCAGTGAAGAAGCTTGCAGGTGATGGGACATCATTAAAGTTATAGGTTTGTTTTTGTTTTTGTTTTTAAATATTTATTTCTTTATTTGGTTGTACCAGGTCTTAGTTGCGGCGGGCGGGCTCCTTAGTTGTGACATGCGAACTCTTATTTGCAGCATGCATGTGGGATCTAGCTCCCTGACCGGGGATCGAACCCAGGCCCCCTGCATTGGGAGTGCAGAATCCCATCCACTGTGCCACCAGGGAGGTCCCAAGTTATGGGGTTTTAAGATTAAGTATTTAGAAAGGGGGAGAGATATAATTAGATTTAGTTAGATTTAGATTTCAGAAAGGTATCTCTCTTAGCACTGTGGAAGATGTAGAGGGAGAAGAGAGAGACGTTATCATTTCTTAGTTGTGAACTTAGCACATGTAAGACCTTGTAGGATCAAAATATTACCTGAAAATCAAGTTTTCATACTTTAATTTATATTATTTAGTCTTAGAGTTTACATTATTCTAGTCTATATTTTGTATTGAATAATTTTAATTTTTCAATGCATTTTTAGTTATCCTTTATAACTGAGTAAGTTTTTTAATGTTCAAAATAACTAATTCATTTATGCTAGTGGTGTTTGGATATAGACAGGGAGAATAATTAGTGATCTTGCTTAATTTTTTTTTAAGTAAGGAAGTTTTAAGCCTGAAGTTAATAAACTGGTTCAGCTGAAGATTAGTTAACATTTTTAAGGCAGCTTGATAAAAAGCTTAGTAGTAATTCACAAGAAAAATTCTGAGTTTTATGTAGAATTAAGTGATTTGATTACTTCTACTCAGCAGACTTGAATATAGCCTAGTACCTTCCACACAAAAACCCAAACAAACAAAACTATTTGGGTCACAAAATGAAAATATATTTTCCAGAGTCAAGTGATAACTTTTTGTCTTGAGATCCTCTCAAATCCTTTTTTGCTATGCCGAATGTAACTTCTAATCATAATATAATTACCACAGACTCTAGATCGTCAATAAGTTAACAATTAAATGGCGATCTTTTTTTTTTTTTTTTTTTTTTTTTTTGCGGTACGCGGGCCTCTCACTGTTGTGGTCTCTCCCGTTGCGGAGCACAGGCTCCGGACTCGCAGGCTCAGTGGCCATGGCTCACGGGCCCAGCCGCTCCGCAGCATGTGGGATCCTCCCGGACCAGGGCACGAACCCGTGTCCGCTGCATCGGCAGGCGGACTCTCAACCACTGCGCCACCAGGGAAGCCCACGATCTTTTTTTTAATGTGATTTTTAATGTTAAGGCTGGAGCTGTGAAATAATTATATTATTGTAAAAACAATAATCCGCATCTTTACCACACATAAAATGACTTATTAATACATTTAAATTCTAAATATTAACTCTGCCTTACTCATACTTAAAATAAGAAATTTCTTAATGAGCATTGTAAAGGTGACTTTTGCTAAAATATGGAATAAGTAGGCCTGTAAAGAAAAAAGCCATTTATTTAGGTCAATAATGTTAAAAAGATTATTTTTAAGTAAGCATTCAGGCAGCAAGCAGGTCACTGCTACAAGCCTTCTCATAAGAGAGAGAACTGGAAAACTTGAAAGCTGTCTGGCTGGTGCCATTTGACATAGGGACAAAGTCCTAGTCATTTAATGAAAGCATCACCGTATTATGGCCATAAAGCTAATACATAGGAAATATCTGATTGATTTGTTAGGTGATTCTGAGTATCAGAAAAAAGGCAACTATTTAAGGAAGAAGGGAAAGTATCTTAACCGTTTTATTTAGAATATTTAAATGTGGATACTTAAATTTTTAAAAATGGCTTCTGTTATTTGTAGAATTTACAGGAACGAAAACTTCTCCAGTGCATTTGGAGCTGATAGCTATTTATTTGATCCTTTTAGTTCAAAATGGGAAATCATAAAAAAAGACATACACATTTAGATGTAAGCATTTAATAAATTGAAACTTTCACATTCATTTGCAAGTTTTTAATGTGTTTGCGAGGGCCAATCCATACTTTTTCTTTGAGGATGGATTCCCTAATTGGAAATTATTGTTGTCTTTCTTGAACACACGTTGTTTTTCTTGAACAAACTCCCCGAATAGAAGTTTCATATCAGATTCTTTAAATTGGTGCCAGAACTTAGCCACTTACTAAAATTTCTGGGTGCAGATCCCAGTACATTTTTTATCATGTTTCCTGCCAGTATTTTATACTTGTTTTACCTACATATAATTTACCTACATCTAATTTAACAGTAAGTTTTTTTAAAAACCCACTTTTATCAAGTTTTTCAGAAGCATTGAATTTTCAGGGAAATACCTTTTCTTTTTGCACTGATTGTTTTATATTGTAATTAACTGAATTATATGAATACAGTATCAGATATTACTAACCTTAATAGGTTTGAGAACAAACAAAATTTCTTAGGCATGCAAATAATGGAAACAAAAATATGATGGCCTACTGGAAAGAGAAATAAATAATTGCCATTAGGATTTTTGCCTTTGCCAAACTTCTTCGTTCCATGGGCCTGGTATTACCCACACTCATCATCACATCAAATCATCTTTGAAAGGTATCTCAAAGAGATCTGCCCTGAGGTAGTTTTGGGAGGTCAGCCCTGGTATACTCACCCTCCTGCTCCCCCATACCCCTGAGGTTTTTATTACATAGACATAACACCTTCTGTTTTCCTATAGTGTCTTCATATTACTCACTTATCTTCCTCTTGCATCATAGTTTTTCCCTTTCTTGGATTATTACCATCAACATGCTAGGAAAAAAAAAATCCTCTCGACATTTTCATTCCCTTCATTATTGTCCTAATTCTCTATATTTGCTACTTATAATGCTCTCCTACCATTCCTTCTTGATCTGGCTTCAGTCATGCTTTTGCTTCATATCAACTTCACTGAAACTGTTCTTGCCAGTGTCTCTGGTGACCTCTGTAACTTCGGTCAGCTCTCAGTTCTCATCTTTCATGACAAAACTTGTAGCATTTGACACATTTTACCACTCTATCCTCCTTGAAACATGCTTTTTACTTTTCATTCCAGAATTTCATAGTTTGTTTCTTCTCCTAGTTTTCTGTTCTCACTTTTTTGCTTGTTTCTCTTCATCTCGCCATCCATACTCCAGGCTACAGTCCTTGCACAACTTCTGTTCTTTCACTGTCATCACTTTATTGTGAAATAATTCACTCACCTGGATTTAGATAGCATCTAAATGCTAATGACTCCCAAATTTGTTTATTTCTTTTTTTAAAAGGGGAATTTAAAAAATTGAGATATAATTGACACATAATGTTATTTTGGCTTGAGGTGTACAGCATAATGATTTAATATTTGTGTATATTGTGAAATGATCACTACAGTGAGTCTGGTTAACATCCATCACCACATATAGTTACAAAATTTTTTTCTTGTAATGAGAACTTTATTCCCTTAGCAACTTTCAAATATACAATATTAACTATCGTCATCATACTGTACATTACATCCCATGACATTATTTTATATTCAATTCCCTTCATCCATTTCACGCACCACCCCCATCCATTGCCTCTGGCAACCACCAGTCTGTTCTCTGTGTCTATGAGCTTGGTTGTCCTTATTGTGTTTTTTTCTTTTTAGATTCCACGTATAAGTGAGATCATATGGTATTTATCTTTCTCTGCCTTATTTTAGTTAGCATAATGCCCTCAAGGTCCATACAGTTATCACAGATGGCAGGATTTCCTTTTTTATTGCTGAATAATATTCCACCATATATATACATATATATGTGTGTGTGTATGTATGTATCACATTTTCTTTATTTGTTTCTTTATACATTGATGGACACTTGGACACTTAGGTTGTTTCCATGTCTTGGCTGTTGTAAATATTGCTGCAGTGAACATCAGGGTGCATGTATCTTGTCCAGTTAGTGTTTTCATTTTCTTTGGATAAATACCCAGAAGTGGAATTGTTGGATCATATGGTAGTTCTGATTTTAACTTTTTGAGGACCCTCCGTACTATTTTCCATAGTGACTGAACCAATTTACATTACCACTAGCAATGCACAGGGATTCCCTTTTCTCCACATTCTTGCCAACACTTTATTATTGTGTGTATTTTTGATGGTAGCTATTCTAACAGGTGTGAGGTTGATATATCACTGTTTTGATTTGCAGTTTTCTGATGATTAGTGATTTTGAGCACCTAATCATGTATCTGTTGTCTGTATGTCTTCTTTGGAAAAATGTCTATTCAGATATTCTGCCCATTTTTTATTCAGATTGTTTGTTCTTTTGCTTTTGAGTTTTATGAATTCTTTATATGTTTTGAATATTAACCCCGTATCAGATATGTGATGTACAAATATTTTCTCCCATTCAGTATTAATTGCCTTTTCATTTTTTTGGTGGTTTTCTTTCCTGCATAGAAGCTTTTTAGTTTGATTTAGTCCTACTTGTTTATTTTTGTTTTTGTTGCCTTTTCTTTTTGTGTCAAAACCAAAAAGTTATTGCTAAGACCCATGTCAAGGAACTTACTGCTTATCTTTTCTTTTAGGGGTTTTATGGTTTCAGGTCTTACATTCAAGTCTTTAATCCATTTTGAGCTAGTTTTTGTGTATGATGTAAGGTAGTAGCCCAGTTTCATTCTTTTGCATATGGCTGTCCAGTTTTACCAGCACCATTTATTTAAGATGCTATACTTCCCTGGAGAGTGGTCAAGATGGCGGAGTAGAAGGACCCTAAGCTCACCTCCTCTCACGAGCACACCAAAATCACAACAATCTGCAAAACAGCCATCATTGAAAAAGACTGATAGCTACCAGAAAAGATCCTCAGATCCTCTACAGATAAAGACATAAAGACAGAACCACAGCTAGACTGGTCGGAGGGATGGACTTGTGATATAATCAAATCCCATACCCACCCCAGGTGGGCAACCCACAAACTGGAGAATATATTACAGAGGTTCTCCCACAGAGTGAGAGTTCCAAGTCCCATGTCAGGCTTCCCAGCCTGGCAGTCCGGCACTGGGAAGAGGAGCCCCCAGAGCATTTGGCTTTGAAGGCCAGTGGGGCTTGACTGCAGGAGCTCCTCACTCTTAAAGGCCACACACAAAATGTCATGCACACTGGGACCAAGGGCAAAAGCAGTAATTTGATAGGAGCCTGGGCCAGACCTACCTGCTCGTCTTAGAGCATCTTCTGGGAAGCTGGGAGGCGGCAGTAGTCAGACTGTAGTCCTGGGCACATAGACAGTGGTGGCGAATATACAGGGGAGTATTCATCTGCATGAGCTCTCCTAGAGGCTGACATTTTGGCGCCAAGACCAGGCCCCACCCAGCAGCCTGTAGGCTCCAGTGCTGGTAGGCCTCAGGCCAAAGAACAAACTGGGCAGGGGCACAGCCCTACCCATAAACAGACAAGCTGCCTAAAGACTTTCTGAGCCCATAGCTGCCTCTAGACACACCCCTTGACATGGCCCTGCCCACCAGAGGACCAAGACCCAGCTCCACCCACCAGGCGTCAGGCACAGTCCCCTCCTACCAGTAAGCCTGCACAAGCCTCTAGACCAGCCTCACCCACCAGAGGGCAGACACCAGAAGCAAGAAAACTACAGTCCCACAGCCTGCAGACACAGGCCAGACACCACCCTGGGACCAGCTGGCCTCTGGCCCTTGGGTGATCAGAGAGGAGTGCACTGCTGGGATGCATAGGACATCTCCTACAGAGGGCCACTTCTCCAAGGTCAAGAAATGTAACCAACCCACCACACACGTAAAAATACAAATAGCAATTTAGACAGAATGAGGTGACAGAGGAATATTTTCAGAAGAAGGAACAAAGTGAAATGACAGAAGAAGAATTAAGTGATGTGGAGATAGGCAATCTACCCAAGAAAGAATTTAGAGTAATGATCATAAAGATGATCAAAGAACTAGGGAGGAGAATGAATGCACAGAGTGAGAAATTAGAAATTTTCAACAAATAATTAGAAAATATAAAGAACATCAGGAAACGTACACAAGCCACTTAGATAGCCTCATCCACCAGAAGGCAGACAGCAGAAGCAAGAAGAACTACAGTCCTGCAGCTTGTGGAACAAAAACCACATTCACAGAAAGATAGACAAGATGAAAAGGCAGAGGGCTATGTACCAGATGAAGGCACAAGATAAAACCCCAGAAAAACAACTAAATGAAGTGGAGATAGGCAACCTTCCATAAAAAGAATTCAGAATAATGATAGTGAAGATGATCCAAGACCTCGGAAAAAGAATGGAGGCAAAGATCGAGAAGATGCAGGAAATGTTTATCGAAGACCTAGAAGAATTAAAGAACAAACAAACAGAGATGAACAATACAATAACTGAAATGAAAACTACACTAGAAGGAATCAATAGCAGAATAACTGAGGCAGAAGAACGGATAAGTGACCTATAAGACAGAATGGTGGAATTCACTGCTGTGGAACAGACTAAAGAAAAAAGAATGAAAAGAAATGAAGACAGCCTAAGAGACCTCTGGGACAACATAACATAAGATGCAACAACATTTGCATTATAGGGGTCCTAGAAGGAGAAGAGGGAGAGAAAGAACCAGAGAAAATATTTGAAGAGATTATAGTCGAAAACTTCCCTAACATGGTAAAGGAAATAGCCACCCAAGTCCAGGAAGCACCACGAGTCCCATACAGGATAAACCCAAAGAGAAACATGCCGAGACACATAGTAATCAAATTGGGAAAAATTAAAGACAGAGAAAAATTATTGAAAGCAGCAAGGGAAAAACGACAAATAACATACAAGGGAACTCCCATAAGGTTAACAGCTGATTTCTCAGCAGAAACTCTACAGGCCAGAAGGGAGTGGCATGATATACATAAAGTGGTGAAAGGGAAGAACCTACAACCAAGATTGCTCTACCCAGCAAGGATCTCATTCAGATTCAATGGAGAAATCAAAAGCTTTACAGACAAGCCAAAGCTAGGAGAATTCAGCACCACCAAACCAGCTCTACAACAAATGCTAAAGGAACTCCTCTAAGTGGGAAGCACAAGAGAAGAAAAGAACCTAAAAAAACAAACCCAAAACAATTAAGAAAATGATCATAGGAACATACATATCGATAATTACCTTAAACGTGAATGGATTAAATACTCCAACCAAAAGACACATGCTTGCTGAATGGATACAAAAACAAGACCCATATATATGCTGTCTACAAGAGACCCACTTCAGACCTAGGGACACATACAGACTGAAAGTGATGGGATGGAAAAAGATATTCCATGCAAATGGAAATCAAAATAAAGCTGGAGTAGCTATACTCATATCCAATAAAATAGATTTTAAAATAAAGAATGTTACAAGAGACGAGGAAGGACACTACATAATGATCAAGGGATCAATCCAAGAAGAAGATATAACACTTATAAATATATATATGCACCCAGAATACGAGCACCTCAATACATAAGGCAACTATTAACAGCTATAAAAGAGGAAATCGACAATAACACAATAATAGTGGGGGACTTTAACACCTCATTTACACAAATGGACAGATCATCCAAAATGAAAATAAATAAAGAAAGACAAGCTTTTTTTTTTTTTTTTTTTTTTTTTTTTTTGCAGTATGTCGGCCTCTCACTCTTGTGGCCTCTCCCGATGCGGAGCACAGGCTCCAGACGCGCAGGCTCAGCGGCCATGGCGCACAGGCCCAGCCACTCCACGGTATGTGGGATCTTCCTGAACCAGGGTATGAAACCGCGTCCCCTGCATCAGCAGGTGGACTCTCAACCACTGTACCACCACGGAAGCCCAGGAAACACAAGCTTTAAATGACACAATAGACCAGATAGATTTCATTGATATTTATAGGACATTCCATCCAAAAACAGCAGGTTACACTTTCTTCTCAAGTGCGCACAGAACATTCTCCAGGATAGATCACAACTTGGGACACAAATCAAGCCTCAGTAAATTTAAGAAAAATGAAATCATACCAAGCATCTTTTCTGACCACAACTCTATGAGATTAGAAATGAATTACAGGGAAAAAAACGTAAAAAACACGAACACATGGAGGCTAAACAATACGTTACTAAATAACCAAGAGATCACTGAAGAAATCAAAGAGGAAATCAAAAAATACCTAGTGATGAATGACAATGAAAACACGACGATCCAAAACCTACGGGATGCAGCAAAAGAAGTTCTAAGAGGGAAGTTTATAGCAATATAAGCCTACCTCAAGAAACAAGAAAAATCTGAAATAAACAATCTAACCTTACACCTAAAGGAACTAAAGAAAGAAGAACAAACAAAACCCAAAGTTAACAGAAGGAAAGAAATCATAAAGATCAGAGCAGAAATAAATGAAATAGAAACAAAGAAAACAATAGCGAAGATCAATAAAACTAAAAGCTGGTTCTTTCAGAGGATAAACAAAATTGATAAAGCATTAGCCAGACTCATCAAGAAAAAGAGAGAGAGGACTCAAATCAATAAAATTAGAAACGAAAAAGGAGAAGTTAAAACAGACACCACAGAAATACAAAGCATCCTAAGAGACTACTACAAGCAAATCTATGCCAATAAAATGGACAACCTGGAAGAAATGGACAAATTCTTAGAAAGGTATAACCTTCCAAGACTGAACCAGGAAGAAGTAGAAAATATGAACAGACCAATCACAAGTAATGAAATTGAAACTGTGACTAAAAATCTTCCAACAAACAAAAGTCCAGGACCAGATGGCTTCACAGGTGTATTCTGTCAAACATTTAGGGAAGACCTAACACCCATCCTTCTCAAACTCTTCCAAAAAATTGCAGAGGAAGGAACACTCCAAAACTCATTCTATGAGGCCACCATCACCCTAGTACCAAAACCAGACAAAGATACTACAGAAAAAGAAAATTACAGACCAATATCACTGATGAATATTGATGCAAAAATCCTCAACAAAATACTAGCAAACAGAATCCAACAACACATTAAAAGGGTCATGCACCATGATCAAGTGGGATTTATCCAAGTGATGCAAGGATTCTTCAGTATATGCAAATAAATCAATGTGATACACCATATTAACAAATTGAAGAATAAAAACCATATGATCATCTCAATAGATGCAGAAAAAGTTTTTGACAAAATTCAACACCCATTTATGATAAAAACTCTCCAGAAAGTGGGCATAGAGGGAACCAACCTCAACATAATAAAGGCCATATACAACAAACCCACAGCAAACATCATTCTCAATGGTGAAAAACTGAAAGCATTTCCTCTAAGATCAGGAACAAGACAAGGATGTCCACTCTCACCACTATTATTCAACATAGTTTTGGAAGTCCTAGCCATGGCAATCAGAGAAGAAAAAGAAATAAAAGGAATACAAATTGGAAAAGAAGAAGTAAAGCTGTCACTGTTTGCAGGTACATGATACAATACATAAAGAATCCTAAAGATGCCACCAGAAAACTACCAGAACTAATCAATGAATTTGGTAAAGTAGCAGGATACAAAATTAATGCACAGAAATCTCTTGCATTCCTATACACTAATGATGAAAAATCTGAGAGAAATTAAGGAAACACTCCCATTTACTATTGCAACAAAAATAATAAAATACCCAGGAGTAAACCTACCTAGGGAGACAAAAGACCTGTATGCAGAAAACTATGACACTGATGAAAGAAATTAAAGATGATACCAACAGATGGAGAGATATACCATGTTCTTGGATTGGAAGAATCAACATTTTGAAAATGACTATACTTCCAAAAGTAATCTACAGATTCAATGCATTCCCTATAATATTACCAATGGCATTTTTTACGGAACTAGAACAATAAAATCTTAAAATTTGTATGGAGACACAAACGACCCCGAATGGCCAAATCAGTCTTGAGGGAAAAAAATGGAGCTGGAGGAATCAGACTCGCTGATTTCAGACTGTACTACAATGCTACAGTAATCAAGACAATATGGTCCTGCACAAAAACAGAAACATAGATCAATGAAACCAGATAGAAAGCCCAGAGATAAACCCATGCACCTATGTTTAAATAACGTATGACAGGGCTTCCCTGGTGGTACAGTGGTTGAGAGTACACCTGTTGATGCAGGGGACGTGGCTTTGTGCCCCGGTCCAGGAGGATCGCACATGCCGCGGAGCGGCTGGGCCCATGAGCCGTGACTGCTGAGCCTGCGCGTCCGGAGCCTGTGCTCCGCAACGGGAGAAGCCACAGCAGTGAGAGCCCCGTGTACCACACACACAAAAAACCAAACAAACAAAAATAAAACAAAACAAAAAAAATAATAATCTATGACAGAGGAGGCAAGGATATACGATGGAGAAAAGACAGTCTCTTCAATAAGTGGTGCTGGGAAAACTGGACAGCTACATGTAAAAGAATGAAATTAGAACACTCCTTAACACCATATACAAAAATAAACTCAAAATGGATTTGAGGGCTTCACTGGTGGCGCAGTGGTTGAGAGTCCGCCTGCCGATGCGGGGGACATGGGTTCATGCCCCAGTCCGGGAGGATCCCACGTGCCGCAGAGCGGCTGGGTCCGTGAGCCATGGCTGCTGGGCCTGCGCGTCTGGAGCCTGTGCTCCACAATGGGAGAGGCCATGGCAGTGAGACGCCCACGTACCGCCAAAAAAAAAAAAAAAAAAAATGGATTTGAGACCTAAATGTAAGAGCAGATACTATAAAACTCTTAGAGGAGAACATAGGAAGAACACTCCTTGACATAAATCACAGCAAGATCTTTTTTGATCCACCTCCTAGAGTAATGGAAATAAAACCAAAAATAAACAAATGGGACCTAATGAAACTTCAAAGCTTTTGCACAGCAAAGGAAACCATAAATAAGACGCAAAGACAACCCTCAGAATGGGAGAAAATATTTGCAAACGAATCAACAGACAAAAGATTAATCTCCAAAATATATAAACAGCTCATGCAGCTCAATATTAAAGAAACAAATAACCGAATCCAAAAATGGGCAGAAGACCTAAATAGATATTTCTCCAAAGAAGACATACAGATGGCCAAGAAGCACATGAAAAGGTGCTCAACATCACTAATCATTAGAGAAATGCAAATCAAAACTACAATGAGGTATCACCTCACACCAGTTAGAATGGGCACCATCAGAAAATCTGCAAACAACAAATGCTGGAGAGGGTATGGAGAAAATGGAACCCTCTTGCACTTTTGATGGGAATGTAAATTGATACAGCCACTGTGAAGAATAGTATGGAGGTCCCTTAAAAAACAAAATAGAATTACCATATGATCCAGCAATCCCACTACTGGGCATATACCGAGAGAAAACCGTAATTCAAAAAGACACATGCACTCCAATGTTCATTGCAGCACTATTTACAATAGCCAGGTCATGGAAGCAACCTAAATGTCCATCGACAGACGAATTGATAAAGAAGATGTGGTACATATATACAATGGAATATTACTCAGCCATAAAAAGGAATGAAATTGAGTCATTTGAGATGTGGATGGATCTAGAGACTGTCATACAGAGTGAAGTAAGTCAGAAAGAGAAAAACAAATAAATTAACGCATGTATGTGGAACTTAGAAGAATGGTACAGATAAACTGGTTTGCAGGGTAGAAGTTGATACACAGATGTAGAGAACAAACGTATGCACCCGGGGGGGGAACCGTGGGGCGAGGGGGGCCGGATGGTGGTGTGCTGAATTGGGCGATTGGGATTGACATGTATACACTGGTGTGTATAAAATTGATGACTAATAAGAACTTGTATAAAAAAGTAAGTAAATTCAAAAAATTCAAAAAATAAAGAAAATATAAAGAACAATCAAACAGAATTAAAGAATACGATAACTGAAATGAAAAATATATCAGAAGGAATCAATAGTAGACTAAATGAGGATGAAGAATGGATCAGTGAGCTGGAAGACAGTAATGGAAATCATTGACACTGAATAGAAAAAAGAAAAAACAATGAAAAGAAATGAGGACAGTTTAGGAGACCTCTGGGATAGTATCAAGCATGCTAATGTACTGACAAGGGATTAATTTTCAAAATATATGAGCAGGTCATATAGCTTAATATCAAGAGAAAAAAAAATTGGTCAGGAGACCTAAGTAAACATTTCTCCAAAGAAGACATACAGATGGCCAACATGCACATGAAAAGATGTTCAGTATCACTAATTATTAGAGAAACGCAAATCAAAACTGCAATGAAGTGTCACCTCAGAGCAGTCAGAATGGCCATTATTAAAAAGTCTACAAATAATAAATGCTGGAGAGAGTGTGGAGAAAAAGGAGCGCTCCTACAGTGTTGGTGGGAATATAAATTAGTGCAGCCACTATGTAGAACAGTATGGTGGTTCCTTGAAAAACTAAAAATAGAGTTACCAGGACTTCCCTGGTGACACAGTGCTTAAGAATCTGCCTGCCAATGCAGGGGACACAGGTTCAAGCCCTGTGGGAAGGGGAAGATCCCACATGCCGCGGAGCAACTAAGCCCGTGCGCCACAACTGCTGAGCCTGTGCTCTGTGCTCTGGAGCCTGCAAGCCGCGACTACTGAGCCCACGTGCCACAACTGCTGAGCCCACGCACCTAGAGCCCATGCTCCACAATGAGAAGCCATTGCAATGAGAAGCCTATGCACCACAACGAAGAGTAGTCCCCGCCCGCCGCAACTAGAGAAAGCCTGTGTGCAGCAGAAAAGACCCAATGCAGCCACAAATAAATAAAAAAAAAATAAATGTTCCTTTAAAAAATTAAAAATAAAGTTACCATATGATCCTGTAATCCCACCCCTGGGCATATATCTGAAGAAAACTCCAATTTGAGAAGATACATGCACCCCAGTGTTCATAGCAGCACTATTTACGATAGCCAAGACATGGAAGCAACCTAAATGCCCATTAACAGATGAATTGATAAAGAAGATGTGATGTATATATACAATGGACTATTGCTCAGCCATGAAAAAGAATGAAATAATGCCATTTGTAGCGACATGGCTGGACCTAGAGGTTATCATATTAATTGAAATAAGTCAGAGAAAAACAAATATCATATGATATCCCTTATTTGTGGAATCTAAAAAAAATGATACAAATGAACTTATTTATAAAACCAAAAGTGACTCACAGACACAAAACAAACTTATGGTTACTAAAAGGGAAAGGGGAGGGATAAATTAGGGGCTTGGAATTAACATATAAACACTACTATGTTTGTTTAAACAACAAGGACTTACTGTATAGCACAGGGAACTATACTCAATATCTTGTGTTAACCTATAATGGAAAAGAATCTGAAAAAGAATATATATAAAACTGAATCACTTTCCTGTACACTTAAAACTAATACAGCATTGTAAATTAAGTATAGTTCAACTCAACAAAAAAAGATGTAGGACATCATGGGGAGAAAAAGATGATATCCACTCCGTAATGTGTATTCTTGGCTCCTCTGTTTAATTAATGGGTTTATTGCTGGGCTTTCTTTTCTGTTCCATGATCTATGTGTCTGTTGTTATCCCAATACCACACTCTTTTGATTAATATAGCTTTGTAATAGTGTTTGGAAACGTGATGCCTTCAGCTTTGTTCTTTTTTTCTAAGATTGCTTTTGCTATTTGAGGTCTTTTGTAGTTCCATACAAATTTTAGGACTGTTTGTTCTATTTCTGTGAAAAATGCCATTGAAATTTTGATAGGCGTTGCATTGAATCTGTAGATTGCTTTGGGTAGTATGGACATTTTAACAATATTAATTCTTCCAATCTATGTGCATGGACTGTCTTTTCATTTTTTTGTGTCTTCATCAGTGTATTATAGTTTTCTGTGTACAGATCTTTCACTGCCTTGGTTAACTAATACCTAGGTATTTTATTCTTTTTGATATGATTGTAATGGGGCTGTTTTCTTTTTTTTTTTAATTGAAGTGTAGTTGATTCACAATGTTATGTTAATTTCTTCTGTACAGCAAAGTGATTCAGTTATACATATATGTATATATTCTTCTTTTATATTCTTTTCCATTATGGTTTATCACAGGACATTGAATATAGTTCTCTGTGCTATATAGTAGGATCTTGTTGTTTTCTTAATTTCTCTTTCTGATAATTCATTTTTAGTGTATAGAAACAACAGATTTTTGTATATTGATTTTATATCCTGCAGCTTTACTGAATTCATTTTTTAATTGTGACAGTTTTTGGTAGAATCTTTATGGTTTAAAGATTCTGTATATAATACCATTTCATCTGCATATAGAGACAGTTTTACTCCTTTCTTTCTGATTTGGATGCCTCTTATTTCTCTTTCTTGTCTAACAGCTTTGGGTAGAGCTTCCAATACTATGTTGAATAAAAATGGTGAGAGTGGGCATTCTTGTCTCTTGTCTTGTTCCTGATCTTACAGGAAAATCGTTAAGGTTTTCACCATTGAGTATTATATTTGCTGTGGGATAGTCATATATGGCCTTTATTATGTTGAGGTATATTCCTTCCATACCCATTTTGATGAGAGTTTTTATCATAAATGGATGTTGAATTTTGTCAGATGCTTTTCTACATCTATTGAGATGATGATATGATTTTTATCCTTCATTTTGTTATTGTGGTGTTTTACATTAATTGATTTCTGGATGTCAAGCCATAGTTGTATCCCAGAGATAAGTCCTACTTGATCATGATATATGATCCCTTTCATGCATTTTTATAATACAAAATATAATACTTTGTTCAGGAAATTTTCATCTGTGTTCATCAGATTTAATAGGTCAGTAAATTTCTTGCAGTGTCTTTGTGTGGTTTTAGAATCAGGGTAATGCTGGCCTGAATGTGAGTTTGTGTGTGTTTCCTCCTCTTACATTTTTTGGAAGAGTTTTGAAAAGGACCTCTTTTTAAAATGCAGTAATTAAAAGTTGAAATTTTTTTTCTTGAACTCAGATTCTCATAGCTAACTGCCTCTTTGATATCCATACCTGCATGTTTACTAGGCATCTCAAATTTAACATGCTCAATGTTAATGTTGGAGAACTGATACTACCCAACTTGAAGACATACTATAGGACTGCAGTAATCAAGACAGTGTGGTATGGGCAAAACAATAGACAAATAGCTGAATTGAACAAAATGGAAAACCCAGAAATAGATTCACATAGGCAACTGATCTTTGACAAAGGGGCAAAGACAGTAATACAGTGGAGCAAGATAGTCTTTTCAACAGTTGGTGCTGTGATATCCGGACATCCACGTGCAAAAATTAATTTTGACACAGACCTTAGAACCTTCACAAAAATTAACGTAAAATGAATCATAAACCTAAATGTAAAAGGCAAAACTATAAAACTCCAGAGGATAACATAGGAAAAAACCTAGATGACCTTTGGTGTGGATGCCTTTTTAGATATAACACCAAAGCCATGATTCATGAAAGAAATTATTGATAAGCTGGATTTTATTAAAATTAAAAATTGTCCTATGAAAGACACAAGAGAATGAGAAGATAAGGCACAGAGTGGGAGAAAATATTTTCAAAACACACATCTGATAAAGGAGTGTTATCCAAAACATATAAATAACTCTTAAAACTCAACAATATGACAAGTAAACAATCTAATTAAAAAGTGGGCCAAAGATCTTAACAGATAATTCACCAAGGAAACACTGATGGCATATAAACACATGAAAAGATGCTCTGTATCATATGTCATCAGGGAAATGCAAATTGAAACAACGAGATACCACTATACACCTATTAGAATGGACAAAATTCAAAACATCGACAACACTGAATTCTGGTAAGAATGTGGAGCAACAGGAACACTCACTATCTTTCTTTTTTCTTTTCTTTTTTGATGGTGGGACTGCAACACAGTGCAGCCACTTTGGAAGACAGTTTGGCTGTTTCTTACAAAACTTACCATATTCTTACGATAGGATCCAGCAATTGCTCTCCTTGGTATTTACTCAAATTAGTTGAAAACTTTTGTCCACACAAAAACCTGCAGTTTCATTCATGATTGCCAAAACCTGGAAGCAACCAAGATGTCCTTTAGTCGATGAATGGGTAAAAAAACTGTGGTACCTCCAGACAATGGAATACTATTCAGTGCTATAAAGAAATGAGTTATCAAGCCAGGAACGGACATAGAGGAACTTTAAATGCCTATCACTAAGTCAAAGAAGGTAATCTGAAAAGGCTACAGACTGTATAATTCCAACTATATGACATTCTGGAAAAGGCAAAACTCGAGACAGTAAAAAGATCAGTGTTGGCCAGAGGTTGCAGGGGGAGAGAGAGATGAATAGGCAGAGCAAAGAGATTTTTTAGGGCAATGAAACTACTCTGTATGATGTTATAATGGTGGATATATGTCATTATACATTTGTTCAGACCCGTAGAATGTACAACACCAAGAGTGAACCGTAATGCAAACTGTGGACTTTGTATGATAATGATGTATTCATGTAGATTCATCTTTGTAACAAATATACAATTCTGGATGTTGATAATGGGTATGCATGTGTCAGGGCGAGGGGTATATGAGAAATCTCTGTACCTTCCTCTCAGTTTTGCTGTGAACCTAAAACTCCTCTAAAAAATAAAGTCTACAAAAACCAACTAACCAACTAACCCACATGAGTCCTTGCAGTAACCTGTAAGGCCTTGCATGATCTTCCTTACAGCCCGTTAACCTCTTTCACATCATTTCTTGCTACATTTCCTCCAGTTTACTCTAGGCCAGCTACACTAGCTTCCTTATTGTTTCTTCTATACATGTCAGATACACTCTTGTCTTAAGACATTTGCATTCCCCATTTCTTCAAATAACCTTATGGCTTGTTCTCATCTCTTTCAAACCATTGCTCAAAGGGATCCTTTCACATGACTCTTTCCTTTAATACCCTAAGCAAAATTGGAAACCTTCCACCCTGCACTTAACTCTCTATCCCTTTTTCCACTCTGTTTTTTTTATGGCACTTACAGCCTTCAAATATTTTTATTGTAGATTTTCTCTAGAAGAAGGCAAGAATTATTTTTTGTTTCGGTTCACTAGCGAACAGCATCTAGATAGCGCTTGGCACACAGTAGGCACTGAATACATTTTTTTGTGGAATAAATGAATCTCGTATTATAATTGATTTACTTGTCTCTATTTCACTTGACTATAAGCTTGATAGTCAAGTGCTGCAACTTCTGTTTCTTCAGGGTTTAGCACACATGGTTGCATACATTTGTTCAATTTATCAAAACATATACTTCTCATTTTACACAAGTATAATCATAACAAAATTACACATTGGAATTTTTTCACTTATGTTGACAAGTATTATTTTAGTTGCTATGGATTCTACATAGTTATACATATCATTTTGTTGAATTAACTTTCACAATTCTTATGAAACCATGTAGGGAATTAATAAAACAGATAACACTGAAAAATTCTCTTGGGTTGTTGTTTATCCTTTACTTAGCTATTTATTGTTAGGAGCATTTAAGTTTTTTACAGCTTGTATTTATTACAGATAAGGTCTAAGTGAATATTTCAGGAAGCCTTTAATTCAGTAACCTAGAGGTACACCATGGTATTAAAAAATGCATGAAATTTCACATTTATAAAAGAGCCAGTATATTTCTGTTGTGAAAAGATTCACTTTAAATAGTATGAACTGCCCTAGTGCATTTATATTTTTTTCTTGGCTACTTGTTTTTATTACAGAAAGATATACTTTTATTTGGAAAAACTTGAATCTATCAGTTTATAAAGTAAATGTATCCCCTTAGGCCCTGCCAATTGCCATTTCCAGAATCACTGTTAAAGATGTTCGTTATGTATCCTTTTAGATCTTTTTATATACATATGACTACATATAAATATATGTATACATACGGTTGACTCTCCATATCCATGAGTTCCATATCCGTGGATTCAACCAACCACAGACTGAAAATATTCAGGGAAAAGAAATTCTAAAAGGTTCAAAAAGCAAAACTTGAATTTGCTGAGCTGGCAACTATTTACATAGAATTTTAAAAATAAATAATTAATTTGGCTGCATTGGATCTTAGTTGCGGCACACAGGATCTTCGCTGCAGCACGTAGGCTTCTCTCTGGCTGCAGTGCCCGAGCTCCAGAGCACATGGGCTCAGTAGTTATAGTGAGCGGGCTCTCTAGTTGTGGCGCGAGGCCTTCAGAGTGCACAGGCTCAGTAGTTGCGGTGCATGGGCTTAGTTGTCCTACAGCATGTGGGATCTTATTTCCCTGACCAGAGATCAAACCCGCGCCCCTTGCACTGGAAGGCAGATTCTTAACCATTGGACCACCAGGGAAGTCCCTACATAACATTTACATTGTATATACTACTACTTAACATAGCATTTACTTTGTATTAGGTATTATAAGTAATCTGGAGATGATTTAAAGTATACTGGAGGATGTGCATAGGTTAGCAAATACTGTGCCATTTTATATAAAGGACTTGAGCCTTTTCAGATTTTGGTATCCTTGGGGGTCCCTGTGGATACAAAAGGACAAGTGTATACACAAAAACTAAAATTAAAAAAAATTGCTAGTTAATATCTGTATTTTTCTGTAGTTTATCTCTTCTAACTTGTGTCACAGAGATCTGCCATATCAATATATAAAATATATTCTTTGTAAAGATTACACAATGATGTATAATTTTATAATTTCTTTACTGACAGACATATAGTTTATATCTAATTATCGTTAAAAGTAGGTTATACAAAGTTAAATATTTTCTTTCTGCAGTACAGTGTGTATGAATCTCCAAAGAGCGTAAATTATATGCAATTTCCTGAACTTATTTCACCAATATTTTCATGAAGCATGTAATTCTTTCAAAGAGCTTGTCATAACTCTGATGCTCTATTAAATGTATTTGGAGCTCTGGTCAATCTTATTTTACTTGTAAGAAAATTGAGACTGAGGTAATGGAAAATTGAAACCATACTCACGGTTTCTTGATACTTGTTCCATGTTGTTCCTTTTGCTTTGAAATTAATCTTCATTTAGTGCTTTTTCCTGAATTCAAATAGGAAAGTTAAACACTGGAAATTTTTATAAGGGAAAGATACTACAGGAAGTTAACATTTGTGTGTCTGTAGGTTTTTCTTGATATCAGTATGCTATGTCTTGGTAGGTAACTAGTGACAAGTGAAAAAAAGTTAGGATTCAAGCAGGTTTCTCTTTGGAGGATGATAATGCACTGTACTGCAGAAAAGAAAATATATAACTTTGTATAAGCCACCCTTTCTCATAATTAGAGACAAATAAAGGAATTATTAAAAATTATACAACTTTCCTTAAATCATTTAAGTCCTGTGACATGAATGAACTACTAGTTCCTTTCTTATGTTGAATAATTCTTTCAGTAACTTTAAGAGTAAGAGTTACTTGAAAAGTAGTATTAAGTTTGAATGTGCCTAGTAAATTTCATAGTTGTTTCTTTTGCCTTGGTCTTCATCATTCAAGTTCCTAGTTTTAATTATTGTAGTGTATAGGAAGACTCTAGTCAATCTAGATTAATTCTAGGTATGTCTTAAAATAGAGATACTGTTGAATCTTGTCACCTTAATTGATCTTACTTTTGCCTTTCTCTGAGCTGTCAGGTTCCCTCCCTTTTTTTTTTTGTCTCCTTGAGAATTTTATTTTATTTTTTACATCTTTATTGGAGTATAATTGCTTTACAATGGTGTGTTAGTTTCTGCTTTATAACAAACTGAATCAGTTATACATATACATATGTTCTCCTATCTCTTCTCTCTTGCGTCTCCCTCCCTCCCAGCCTCCCTACCCCACCCCTATAGGTGGTCACAAAGCACCGAGCTGATCTCCCTGTGCTATGCGGCTGCTTCCCACTAGCTATCTATTTTACGTTTGGTAGTGTATATATGTCCATGCCACTCTCTCACTTTGTCGCAGCTTACCCTTTCCCCTCCCCATATCCTCAAGTCCATTCTCTAGTAGGTCTGTGTCTTTATTCCTGTCTTACCCCTAGGTTCTTAATGACATTTTTTTTTCTTACATTCCATATATATGTGTTAGCATACGGTATTTGTCTTTCTCTTTCTGACTTACTTCACTCCGTATGACAGACTCTAGGTCCATCCACCTCATTACAAATAGCACAATTTTGTTTCTTTTTATAGCTGAGTAATATTCCGTTGTATATATGTGCCACATCTTCTTTATCCATTCATCTGATGATGGACACTTAGGTTGTTCCCATCTCCTGGCTATTGTAAATAGAGCTGCAATGAACATTTTGGTACATGACTTTTTGAATTATGGTTTTCTCAGGGTATATTCCCAGTAGTGGGATTGCTGGGTCATATGGTAGTTCTCTTTATAGTTTTTTAAGGAACCTCCATACTGTTCTCCATAGTGGCTGTACCAATTCACATTCCCACCAGCAGTGCAAGAGTGTTCCCTTTTCTCCACACCCTCACCAGCATTTATTGTTTCTAGATTTTTTGATGATGGCCATTCTGACTGGTGTGAGATGATATCTCATTGTAGTTTTGATTTGCATTTCTCTAATGATTAGTGATGTTGAGCATTCTTTCATGTGTTTATTGGCAGTCTGTATATCTTCTTTGGAGGAATGTCTATTTAGGTCTTCTGCCCATTTTTGTATTGGGTTGTTTGTGTTTTTGTTATTGAGCTGCATGAGCTGCTTGTAAATTTTGGAGGTTAATCCTCTGTCGGTTGCTTCATTTGCAAATATTTTCTCCCATTCTGAGGGTTGTCTTTTGGTCTTGTTTATGGTATCCTTTGCTGTGCAAAAGGTTTGAAGCTTCATTAGGTCCCATTTGTTTATTTTTGTTTTTATTTCCATTTCTCTAGGAGGTGGGTCAAAAAGGATCTTGCTGTGATTTATGTCATAGAGTGTTCTGCCTATGTTTTCCTCTAAGAGTTTGATAGTTTCTGTCTGTACACTTAGGTCTTTAATCCATTTTGAGCTTATTTTTGTGTATGGTGTTAGGGAATGATCTAATCGCATACTTTTGTATGTACTCGTCCAGTTTTCCCAGCACCACTTATTAAAGAGGCTGTCCTTTCTCCACTGTACATTCCTGCCTCCTTTATCAAAGACAAGGTGACCATATGTGTGTGGGTTTATCTCTGGGCTTTCTATCCTGTTCCATTGATCTATATTTCTATTTTTGTGCCTGTACCATACTGTCTTGATTACTGTCGCTTTGTAGTATAGTCTGAAGTCCGGGAGCCTGATTCCTCCAGTTCTGTTTTTCGTTCTCAAGATTGCTTTGGCTATTCAGGGTCTTTTGTGTTTCTATACAAATTGTGAATTTTTTTGTCGTAGTTCTGTGAAAAATGCCAGTGTTAGTTTGATAGAGATTACATTGAATCTGTAGATTGCTTTGGGTAGTATAGTCATTTTCACAAGGTTGATTCTTCGAATCCAAGAACATGGTATATCTCTCCATCTATTTGTATCATCTTTAATTTCTTTCATCAGTGTCTTATAATTTTCTGCATACAGGTCTTTTGTCTCCTTAGCTAGGTTTATTCCTAGATATTTTATTCTTTTTGTTGCAATGGTAAATGGGAGTGTTTTCTTGATTTTATTTTCAGATTTTTCATCATTAGTGTTTAGGAATGCGAGAGATTTCTGTGCATTAATTTTGTATCCTGCTACTTTACCAAATTCATTGATTAGTTCTAGTAGTTTTCTGGTAGCATCTTCAGGATTTTCTATGTATAGTATCATGTCATCTGCAAACAATGACAGTTTTACTTCTTCTTTTCCATTTTGTATTCCTTTTATTTCTTTTTCTTCTCTGATTGCTGTGGCTAAAACTTCCAAAACTATGTTGAATAAAGGTGGTGAGAGTGGGCAACCTTGTCTTGTTTCTGATCTTAGTGGAAATGCTTTCAGTTTTTCACCATTAAGGATGATGTTGGCTGTGGGTTTGTCATATATGGCCTTTATTATGTTGAGGAAAGTTCCCTCTATGCCTACTTTCTGGAGGGTTTTTATCATAAATCAGTGTTGAATTTTGTCGAAAGCTTTCTCTGCATCTATTGAGAGGACCAGACGGTTTTTCTCCTTCAGTTTGTTAATATGATGTATCACATTGATTGATTTGCATATATTGAAGAATCCTTGCATTCCTGGAATAAACCCCACTTAATCATGGTGTATGATCCTTTTAATGTGCTGCTGGATTCTGTTTGCTAGTATTTTGTTGAGGATTTTTGCATCTATGTTCATGAGTGATATTAGCTGGTAGTTTTCTTTCTTTGTGACATCCTTGTCTGGTTTTGGTATCAGGGTGATGGTGGCCTCCTAGAATGAGTTTGGGAGTGTTCCTCCCTCTGCTATATTTTGGAAGATTTTGAGAAGGATAGGTGTTATCTCTTCTCTAAATGTTTGATGGAATTCGCCTGTGAAGCCATCTGGTCCTGGGCTTTTGTTTTTTGGAAGATTTTTAGTCACAGTTTCAATTTCATTACTTGTGATTGGTCTGTTCATATTTTCTATTTCTTCCTAATTCAGTCTTGGCAGATAGTGCATTTCTAAGAATTTGTCCATTTTTTCCAGATTGTCCATTTTATTTCCATAGAGTTGCTTGTAGTAATCTCTCATGATCTTTTGTATTTCTGCAGTGTCAGTTGTTACTTCTCCTTTTTCATTTCTAATTCTATTGATTTGAGTCTTCTCCCTTTTTTTCTTGATGAGTCTGGCTAATGGTTTATCAATTTTGTTTATCTTCTCAAAGAACCAGCTTTTAGTTTTATTGATCTTTGCTATCATTTCCTTCATTTATTTCTGATCTGATCTTTATGATTTCTTTCCTTCTGCTAATTTTGGGGTTTCTTTGTTCTTCTTTCTCTAATTGCTTTAAGTGCAAGGTTAGGTTGTTTATTTGAGATGTTTCCTGTTTCTTAAGGTAGGATTGTATTGCTATAAACTTCCCTCTTAGAACTGCTTTTGCTGCATCCCATAGGTTTTGGGTCGTCGTGTCTCCATTGTCATTTGTTTCTAGGTATTTTTTGATTTCCTCTTTGAGTTTTTCAGTGATCACTTCGTTATTAAGTAGTGTATTGTTTAGCCTCCCTGTGTTTGTATTTTTTACAGATCTTTTCCTGTAATTGATATCTAGTCTCATAGCATTGTGGTTGGAAAAGATACTTGATACAATTTCAATTTTCTTAAATTTACCAAGGCTTGATTTGTGACCCAAGATATGATCTATCCTGGAGAATGTTCCATGAGCACTTGAGAAAAATGTGTATTCTGTTGTTTTTGGATGGAATGTCCTTTATAAATATCAATTAAGCCCATCTTGTATAATGTATCATTTAAAGTTTGTGTTTCCTTATTTATTTTCATTTTGGATGATCTGTCCATTGGTGAAAGTGGGGTGTTAAAGTCGCCTACTATGAATGTGTTACTGTTGATTTCCCCTTTTATGGCTGTTAGTATTTGCCTTATGTATTGAGGTGCTCCTGTGTTGGGTGCATAAATATTTACAATTGTTATATCTTCTTCTTGGATCGATCCCTTGATTATTATGTAGTGTCCTTCTTTGTCTCTTCTAATAGTCTTTATTTTAAAGTCTATTTTTTCTGATATGAGAATTGCTACTCCAGCTTTCTTTTGGTTTCCATTTGCATGGAATATGTTTTTCCATCCCCTCACTTTCAGTCTGTGTGTGTCTCTAGGTCTGAAGTGGGACTCTTGTAGACCGCATATATATGGGTATTGTTTTTGTATCCATTCAGCCAGTCTGTGTCTTTTGGTGGAAGCATTTAATCCATTTACATTTAAGGTAATTATCGATATGAATGTTCCTATTCCCATTTTCTTGTGTTC
The DNA here is from genome assembly GCF_949987515.2 of Delphinus delphis. NCBI lineage: Eukaryota > Metazoa > Chordata > Mammalia > Artiodactyla > Delphinidae > Delphinus > Delphinus delphis. Next base: position 71,763,663 of record NC_082689.1, read on the forward strand.
CTTGCCTAGAGAAGTTCCTTTAGCATTTCTTGTGCAGCTGGTTTGGTGGTGCTGAACTCTCTCAGCTTTTGCTTGTCTGTAAAGGTTTTAATTTCTCCATCAAATCTGAAGGAGATCCTTGCTGGGTAGAGTAATCTTGGTTGTAGGTTTTTCTCCTTCATCACTTTAAATATGTCCTGCCAGTCCCTTCTGGCTTGCAGAGTTTCTGTTGAAAGATCAGCTGTTAACCTTATGGGGATTCCCTTGTGTTTTATTTGTTGTTTTTCTGTTGCTGCTTTTAATATGTTTTCTTTGTATATAATTTTTGACAGTTTGATTAATATGTGTCTTGGCGTGTGTCTCCTTGGATTTATCCTGTATGGGACTCTTTGCTTTCTGGACTTGATTAACTATTTCCTTTCCCATATTAAGGAAGTTTTCAACTATAATCTCTTCAAATATTTTCTCAGTCCCTTTCTTTTTCTCTTCTTCTTCTGGAACCCCTATAATTCGAATGTTGGTGTGTTTAATGTTGTCCCAGAGGTCTCTGAGACTGTCCTCAGTTCTTTTCATTCTTTTTTCTTTTTTTTTTTTGCGATACACGGGCCTCTCACTGTTGTGGCCTCTCCCGTTGTGGAGCACAGGCTCTGGACACGCAGGCTCAGTGGCCATGGCTCACGGGCCCAGCCGCTCCACGGCATGTGGGATCTCCCCAGACCGGGCCACGAACCCGTGTCCCCTGCATCAGCAGGCAGACTCTCAACCACTGCACCACCAGGGAAGCCCCCATTCTTTTTTCTTTATTCTGCTCTGCAGTAGTTATTTCCACTATTTTATTTTCTAGGTCACTTATCCATTCTTCTGCCTCAGTTATTCTGCTATTGATCCATTCTAGAGTATTTTTAATTTCATTTATTGTGTTGTTCATTGTTGCTTGTTTTGTCTTTAGTTCTTCTAGGTCCTTGTTAAATGTTTCTTGCATTTTCTCCATTCTATTTCCAAGATTTTGGATCATCTTTACTATCATTATTCTGAATTCTTTTTCAGGTAGACTGCCTATTTCCTCTTCATTTGTTAGGTCTGGTGGGTTTTTATCTTGCTCCTTCATCTGCTGTGTGTTTTTCTGTCTTCTCATTTTGCTTATCTTACTGTGTTTGGGGTCTCCTTTTTGCAGGCTGCAGGTTTGTGGTTTCTGGTGTTTTTGGTGTCTGTACCCAGTGGCTAAAGTTGGTTCAGTGGGTTTTGTAGGCTTCCTGGTGGAGGGGACTAGTGCCTGTGTTCTGGTGAATGAGGCTGGATCTTGTCTTTCTGGTGGGCAGGTGCACGTCCGGTGCTGTGTTTTGGGGTTTCTGTGGACTTACTATGATTTTAGGCGGCCTCTCTGCTAACGGGTTTGGTTGTGTTCCTGTCTTGCTAGTTGTTTGGCATAGGGTGTCCAGCACTGTAGCTTGCTGGTCGTTGAGTGAAGCTGGGTGTTCGTGTTGAGATAGAGATCTCTGGGAGATTTTCGCCGTTTGATATTACATGGATCTGGGAGGTCTCTTGTGGACCAGTGTCCTGAAGTTGGGTCTCCCACCTCAGAGGCACAGCACTGACTCCTGGCTGCAGCACCAAGAGCCTTTCATCCATACAACTCAGAATTAAAGGGAGAAAAAGTAGAAAGAAAGAGAGAAAGAAAGAAAGGAAGAAAGGAAGGAAGGAAGGAAGGAAGGTGATAAAATAAAATAAGGTACAGTAAGATAAAGTTATTAAAACAAAAAAAATTATTAAGAAAAAAAATTTTTTTAAGGAAAAAAAAAAAAAATGGACGGATGGAACCCTAAGACAAATGGTGAAAACAAAGCTATACAGACAAAATCTCACACAGAAGCATACACATACGCACTCACAAAAAGGGGAAAAGGGGAAAAAATAATAAATCTTGCTCTCAAAGTCCACCTCGTCAATTTGGGATGATTCGTTGTCTATTCAGGTATTCCACAGATTCAGGGTACAGCAAGTTGATTGTGGAGATTTAATCCGTGGCTCCTGAGGTTGCTGGGAGAGATTTCCCTTTCTCTTCTTTGTTCACACAGCTCCCGGGTTTCAGCTTTCGATTTGGCCCTGCCTCTGCATGTAGCTCGCCGGAGGGCGTCTGTTCTTCGCTCAGACAGGATGGGGTTAAAGGAGCCGCTGATTCAGGGGCTCTGGATCACTCAGGCCGGGTCGAGGGAGGGGTACGGAGTGCGGGTGAGCCTGCAGTGGCAGGGGCCGTTGTGACGTTGCACCAGCCTGAGGCGCGCTGTGCGTTCTCCCGGGGAAGTTGTCCCTGGATCCTGGGACCCTGGCAGTGGTGGGCTGCAGAGGCTCCCCGGAAGGGGTGTGTGGATAGTGACCTGTGCTCGCACACAGGCTTCTTGGTGGCAGCAGCAGCAGCCTTAGTGTCTCATGACCATCTCTTGGGTGGGTGCTGGCTCGCGCAAGTCTCTGGAGCTCCTTTAAGCAGCGCTCTTAATCCCCTCTCCTCGCACAGCAGGAAACAAAGAGGGAAGAAAAAGTCTCTTGCCTCTTCGGCAGGTCCAGACTTTTTCCCGGACTCCCTCCCGGCCGAAGCCCGAGCCTCAGCTCCCAGCCCTGCCCACCCCGGCGGGTGAGCAGAGAAGCCTCTCGGGCTGGTGAGTGCTGGTCGGCACCGATCCTCTGTGCGGGAATCTCTCCCCTTTGCCCTCTGCTCCCCTGTGGCTGCGCTCTCCTCCGCGGCCCTGAAGCTACCCGCCTCCGCCACCTGCAGTCTCCGCCCGTGAAGGGGCTTCTAGTGTGTGGAAACCTTTCCTCCTTCACGGCTCCCTCCCACTGGTGCAGGTCCCGTCCCTATTCTTTTGTCTCTGTTTGTTTTTTTTTCTTTTGCCTTACCCAGGTACGTGGGGAGTTTCTTGCCTTTTGGGAGGTCTGAGATGTTCTGCCAGCATTCAGTAGGTGTTCTGTAGGAGTTGTTCCACGTGTAGATGTATTTCTGTATATCTGTGGGGAGGAAGCTGATCTCTGCGTCTTACTCTTCCGCCATCTTCCCCCTCTCTCGGTTCCCTCCCTTTTTGTGGACATACTCTTTTTTTTAAAGATTTTTAAAAATATTTAAGTAATTAATTTATTTACTTTATTTTTTTTGGCTGCATCGAGTCTTAGTTGCAGCATGTGGGATCTTTGTTGCGGCATGCGGGATTTTTCGTCACAACAAACGCCCTCTTCACTGCGGTGTGCGGTCTTCTCTTTAGTTGTGGTGTGCAGGTTTTCTCTCTCTCGTTGTGGTGCTCGGGCTCCAGAGCACATGGGCTTTGTAGTTTGTCGCACGCAGGGTCTTTCATTGAGGCTCACAAGCTCAATAATTGCAGCACACAGGCTTAGTTGCCCCATGGCATGTGGGATCTTAGTTCCCCAGCCAGGGATTGAACCCTCATCCCCTGAATTTGGAAGGTGATTCTTTTGTTTTTTAAAAAAATTTTATTTTAGTCATGTTTTTATACAGCAGGTTCTTATTAGTTATCCATTTTATACATATTAGTGTGTGTATGTCAATCCCAATCTCCCAATTCATCCCACCACCGCAGGCCCCCCCCCCCACCACTTTCCCCTCTTGGTGTCCATACATTTGTTCTGTACATATGTGTCTCAGTTTCTGCCCTGCAAACCAGTTCATCTGTACCATTTTTCTAGGTTCCACATATGTGTGTTAATATATATTTGTTTTTCTCTTTCTGACTTACTTTACTCTGTATGACAGTCTCTAGATCCATCCTCATCTCTACAAATGACTCAATTCTGTTCCTTTTTATGGCTGAGTAATATTCCATTGTATATATGTAACACAACTTCTTTATCAATTCATTTGTCGATGGGCATTTAGGTTTCTTCCATGTCCTGGCTATTGTAAATAGTGCTGCAATGAACATTGGGGTGCATGTGTCCTTTTGAATTGCGGTTTTCTCTGGGTATGTGCCCAGTAGTGGGATTGCTGGGTCATATGGTACTTGTGTTTTTAGTTTTTTAAGGAACCTCCGTACTGTTCTCTATAGTGGCTGTATCAATTTACATTCCCACCAACAGTGCAAGAAGGTTCCCTTTCCTCCACACCCTCTCCAGCATTTGTTGTTTGTAGATTTTCTGATGATGCCCATTCTAACTGGTGTGAGGTGATACCTCATTGTAGTTTTGATTTGCATTTCTCTAATAATTAGTGATGTTGAGCAGCTTTTCATGTGCTTCTTGGCCATCTGTATCTCTTCTTTGGAGAAATGTCTGTTTCGGTCTTCTGCCCAGTTTTTGATTGGGTTGTTCGGTTTTTTTAATATTAAGCTGCATGAGCTGTTTATGTATTTTGGAGATTAATCCTTTGTCTGTTGATTCGTTTGCAAATATTTTTTCCCATTCTGAGGGTTGTCTTTTTGTCTTGTTTGTAGTTTCCTTTGCTTTGCAAAAGGTTTGAAGTTTCATTAGGTTCCATTTGCTTATTTTTGTTTTTATTTCCCTTTCTCTAGGAGGTGGGTCAAAAAGGATCTTGCTGTGATTTATGTGAAGGAGTGTTTTTCCTATGTTTTCCTCTAAGAGTTTTATAGTGTTTGGTCTTAATTTAGTTCTTGAATCTATTTTGAGTTTATTTTTGTGTGTGGTATTAGGCAGTGTTCTAATTTCATTCTTTTACATGTAGCTGTCCAGTTTTTCCAGCACCATTTATTGAAGAGACTGTCTTTTGCCCATTGTATATCCTTGCCTCCTTTGTCATAGATTAGTTGACTGTAGGTGCATGGGTTTATCTCTGAGCTTTCTCTCCTGTTCCATTGAGCTATATTTTTGTTTTTGTGCCAGTACCATATTGTCTTGATTACTGTAGCTTTGTAGTATAGTTTGAAGTCAGGGAGTCTGATTTCTCCAGCTCTGTTTTTTTCCCTCAAGACTGCTTTGGCTATTCGAAGTCTTTTGTGTCTCCATACAAATTTTAAGATTTTTTTGTTCTAGTTCTGTACAAAATGCCATTGGTAATTTGATAGGGATTGCATTGAATCTGTAGATTGCTTTGGGTAGTAGAGTCATTTTCACAATATTGATTCTTGCAATCGAAGAACATGGTATTTCTCTCCATCTGTTGGTATCATCTTTAATTTCTTTCAGCAGTGTCTTATAATTTTCTGCATACAGGTCTTTTGTCTCCCTAGGTAGGTTTATTCCTAGGTATATTATTCTTTTTGCTGCAGTTGTAAATGGGAGTGTTTCCTTAATTTCTCTTTCAGATGTTTCATCATTAGTGTATAGGAATGCAAGAGATTTCTGTGCATTAATTTTGTATCCTCCAGCTTTACCAAATTCATTGATTAGCTCTAATAGTTTTCTGGTGGCATCTTTAGGATTCTCTATGTATAGTGTCATGTCATCTGCAAACACTGACAGTTTTACTTATTCTTTTCCATTTTGTATTCATTTTATTTCTTTTTCTTCTCTGATTGCTGTGGCAAGGACTTCCAAAACTATGTTGAATAATCGTGGCAAGAGTGGACATCCTTGTCTTTTTCCTGATCTTAGAGGAAATGCTTTCAGTTTTTCACCATTGAGAATGATGTTTGCTGTGGGTTTGTCGTATATGGCCTTTATTATGTTGAAGCATGTTCCCTCTGTGCCCACTTTCTGGAGAGTTTTTATCATAAATGGGTGTTGAATTTTGTCAAAAGCTTTTTCTGCATCTATTGAGATGATCATATGGTTTTTATTCTTCAGTTTGTCAATATGGTGTATCACATTGATTGATTTGCATATATTGAAGAATCCTTGAATCCCTGGGATAAATCCCACCTGATCATGGTGTATGATCCTATTAATGTGTTGTTGGATTCTGTTTGCTAGTATTTTGTTGAGGAATTTTGCATCTATATTCATCAGTGATATTCGTCTGTAATTTTCTTGTTTTGTAGTGTTTTTGTCTGGTTTTGGTATCAGGGTGATGGTGGCCTCATAGAATGTGTTTGGGAGTGTTCGTAAGATGATTCATTACCACTGGACCACCAGGGAAGTCCCATGTGGATATACTCTTAATTTGTTTCACCAATCAAATTGGTTAAACAAGGAATGTAAGTTTCTTGCTTTTCACTGTCAGAGATGTTGCTGTGAGAAATGCTTGTGTGTGTGTGTGTGTGTGTGTGTGTGTGTGTGTGTGTGTGTGTGTGTGAGAGATTATTTCCTTAACGTGAAGTAGAATTATTTGATCAAGAGTACATACATTAAATTTTATCTATTTTGGCAGATTTCTCTGTAGAAAAGTTGTGCCAATTTATAGTAACATTAAGTGTATGAGAGTTCCCATTTTCCCACCCTTTTAATCCTTACCAATCTAATAAGGAAAAAATTATATAACATTTAGATGTATGTTTATTAGAACATTAGATGTAAGTCGTAGTGTCAGATTTCTTTGGTATTTACGTTTTCTCTGGAATTTCCTGCCTGTATATTTTGTCCACTTTTCTTTTAGGTAGATGTCCTATTTTAGTTATTCATAAGAATGAAATTTTACCACATATGTTGTAAATATATTTTTCACAGTTTGTTGTTTACATTTTAACTTTGTATAATTAAGTGTATAAATTTAATTGTATACATGTTCCTTATGAAAGATTTTCATTTCATAAGTACTAAGATTTTTCTTTTCCCTTTACATTTTACAGCTTTGATGTTAAAGTATATGCTAACCTGCTATAACAAAGAGAACGAAACTGCTAAATAAGATAAAACTTTCTTTTTCACATAATAGCCCAGAGTGGAGTGGTTGAGGAATGGCTTTGTCATCCCTACCATGCGAATTCCATATGTGAGTCCAAGGTGACTGTACTAATTGGTGCTTTCCTTTCTCCCAGCATCAGAGAGGGAGGCAGAAGTGGAAGGTGGGCCTCTTTTAAGAATATAACTTGGAAGTTGCACAAATCACTTTGTTCATATCAAGTTGTCCAGAACTTAGTCAGAAGGCTACAAGAGAGCATTGGGGAATGAAACTGACAGCTGATAGTGAAGTGCCCAGCTAAAATTTGGGTTTTTGTGAGGTTTTGGGGGGAATAGAGTTCTGTCACTAAGCTAAAAAGGAGAGAATGGACATTGAGGGGATAAAGAGTATTCTGTGACACAGGTGCCATGCTTACTTAGCAGGATGTCATTCTTTGTGCTAAAGTGATTCTGCTGATATTTTTTAATGTTTTCCTTTTAGTCTGATTTGGAAATCTGGAATTGTGTGTTATGGATTCAGTCTAATTTTTCTCTTAAATTTCTAGTCAGTTGTCCCAACACTGTTTATTGAATACTTATCCCTTTTTTCACTCATTTGAAATACCTCTTTTAAAATATATACTAAACTCACAGGTGGGACTTCCCTGGGGGTCCAGTGGTTAAGACTCTGTGCTCCCAATGCAGGGGGCGCGGGTTTGATCCCTGGTCAGGAAACTAGGATCCCGCATGCTAGCAGCATGGCCATAAATAAATAAATAAATTCACAGGATTGTTTTTGTATTGTTTGTATTGATTTTGCATCTTCTTATTTCTTCCTCAGTACCTCACTTTTAATTGCTAGCTGTTTAAGTTTTGATATTTCTTAGGGCAGACCTCTAATCTTTGCTCATTTACTTAAGAATTCTTCTGTTAGTTATTTTTTTCAGATATATTTTTACCATTTTTGTCAAGTTCCAAAAAATAACCCTTTGAATTTTGATTAGGGTTGGATTAAATTTACAAATTTTGATTTATTCTGTTGTTTTATTTCATTTTATAATTTATAGATACAATTTTTCTTGATTTTCCCGGGAATAGAGGGTATTTTTTCATTCTTGTTTCCTCATATATATCTTTTTCATTAATCTTTTACATACTGTGTTTATTTCATGCATTTTAATGACCAAATTTTTGTTCAGCTTCCTTTTTTCCTCATTAAGTCATCTTCATATAAGGGCAGATTTATATAGACCTATTATTTACTTAAGAATAGGTAAGATTCTTGATTTTCTTCCCTGTTTATCTGGATACTGTTTTGTATCCAGAGGGCTTTGATAATGTAGCTTTATGCAATCATTTAGTTCCTCATTCTGTAGCCTGAGAGGGTTAAGGAGGAAATTTAACCTTTCACTTTGTTGATTTTTTTTTTTCTTTGAAACCCGTAAATTCACATTTAGGCTGATACATTTGAGAAACTGCTTGCCCAGGCTCCAATTCTGTTTTCACTCACACTTTAGAGTGCCCACTTGGTAAGAAGATAGTTTGAAAATTTATCCCGCTGCCTAAAAGCTCTCTATCTGGTGAGACTATATCCATCCATGCTCTCATCCCTACCAAGTGTGGCCTCTATTGCTGTTATTCTACAGCTGTGAAAAAACTCCAGGGAGATTGGTGTCGATCTTTCCTGTAGTGTTGCTTCTTATATATTGCCAACTTGAGAGATTATCCCTCCAACCACACCCCATGATCAGAGCGAGCCCTAACGAGTCTTTGGAGTCTGGGTCAGAGGTAAACGATGAGGACTGGCTATGCTTATTCACTTTCAGCTTTGCTTCTGCAACAACGATGCTTTTGATCAATGGCAAGGGAAAGCATATTCCAGTGTGGTGGACCAGCCTTTTTCCACGACTCTCTTCTGTCTTCATTCCTTGCTCCTAACTCATTTGATCCTTTATTTGCTTGGTTCCGGGTTATAATTACAATGATTCAGGTTAAACCCTTCTCACTGAAGAGCTCATCTTGAAAGAGAACTAATGTATATTTCACCATTATTTACTATTTGCTCTCCTATTGGTTCTTCTATACATGCCCCAAACAAAAAGCTTTTAAAATCACTGATTCAGTGTTTTTAGTGTAGCAGAAATTTTGGAAGTAGAACATGTTTGCCTTTTGCTGACCAGCACAAAATGAAGTGCCAAGGTGCCTGTGCTTCTATGAGGTATCTAGCAGATATCATGAGATAATCTTGATGGTTTAGATCTAGTAGGATAGTGACAGTATCCTGCTTTTGGTTCTGCATAGCCATTTTTTAATATTTCCCTTCTCCTATTCCTGTCACATGACCAAGAGAAGTCCTTCCAGTTGTTTAGGTTTGGAGCACATTGGTGTTTAAGTCCTGTGTGATCTGCCACTTTACTGTCTGTATAATTTTGTTAAATCACTTGATCTCTCTCTTAGCTTCAGTTGCCTTTCCTTCAGTGATGCTTGCTCTATGTACCTCATTAATATATTAAGAAATAATACAAAAATATATGTAAAGTATTTTCATAAACTGTAAAATTTTATTCAGATAGACAAGATTGGAGCTAGGACACTATAAAGCAATTACAGGAGACAGATTTGGAGTTCTATCAGAAGATTCTTTACTACTTATATCTTTTCTATAATTAAATCAGGGCGTTAAGCCCTTCCATGAATACAAAGTCTTACTCACCTTTTTGTAATGTAAATTGTTTATAGGGCTTATCTAGTGATGACATAAGGCAAAAACCAAGGATGGTATATAATGTGAGAAAGCAACACTGTCCAGCAGTCTATGTATGGTATTGGCACAAATACCTTAATATTGTAGGAATGAATTTTCATCTGAATATATAACTTCTAATTTACTAAGGCTCAGATTTTGTAGAAAATTAACAGAAGTAGATGGGAAAAAGCACTCTAATCTATTTTGCTCTTATGTTCATCTTTTGTGTCAATCATATTACCATACTTCCTTCTCATCATTATAAACTGAGACTAAATGAATAATAATAAATAAGATAAAACTTACAATTGAAAGGAAAAGTAAGATTAAAAAATAATGAAAGAAAAAACAAAAAGGCTACTGAAAAATTAAAACAAAGAAGCAGGAAACAAGAAAATGAACCAAAAGTAAGATAAAATAATTTTAAATAGATAGGATAAAAATAAAACACTTATGGAGTCTCATAAGGATCAGACACACAAGTTGACATTTTATTTGTTCTGCTGTTATTGAATTATACTTGTCAATTACCACATTGGCTGAGTCAACAGAAAACCGATTCATTTTGATCCATGAAGTGTTAGTCAGCAAGAACTAAATTCAGCGATGCAAAAAATGTTTTTTCAACATTTATAACATTATAAACAAACATAGCTCAAGGTAATTTCCCACAAGTAATGAATCTTAAAATTACTGACCAAGATGCAGAATGTCCTGATGCAAATGACCCCATTATATTTGCCGAGTTTCATGAAAGGCACAGATCTGACATCATTCACAATTAGGTATGATAAATTGATAGTGCTTTGAAATTACATGTATTTTTAAAAAATTATTTTTGTAAGAGCTATATGTTAATAATTCCCTGTATTCTTTAGTGTTGTGAATTAGAATTCCATTTGTAGCTTGTACCTAATTAAGCACAATTTTTAACTCTTTGTGTATAATTTCAAACTGCAGAAAAGTTGCAAGAAAAAAAATCCTGGAGAACACCCAATGTAGCCTTGATCCCTTTTTCCAAATTCACCTACTTTTGCTGTTGTTGTGTACCATTTGAGAGTAGTGGCCCTTTACCCCTAATGCTTCAGTGTTTAATACTTAAGAATAAGGGTAAAGTTATAACCTCCTGTGCACATTTCTCTTTAATAGAAGGAATATTATCCTTTGCATTTATCCTCCATTCAATACGGAATCCATTCTAGGATGAAGTCGTGCAATTGATTGTTATTTCTCTTTGGTTTCCTTTAAGCTATAACTTCTCTACAGCTTTTCTTTATCATCTTTAACATTGACATGTTTGAAGAAAATATCCCCCGTCACTTTCTTTTCAATTGAGTGCTCCTAATTTGGGGTTGTCTGATATCTTTGCATGGTTAGATTTAGGTTGCACATTCCAGACCAGAATACCACAGAATACTTGCACTGGCACTGACCACCTTTATGTTCAGTTCACTGCAGTTAACTCATTGAACTTTCTTTTTGCTTAGCCCTTTTACTCTAGTTGTACCACACACAATCAGGTTGTTACTTAAGAGTGCTCTTAAAAGAACACATGGTGTGTGGCTGACAGGGTCTTGGTGTTCTGACTGGGTGTCAGGCCTGTGCCTCCAACGTGGGAGACAAGTTCAGGACATTGGTCCAGCAGAGACCTCCCAGCCCCATGTAATACCAAACGGTGAAAGCTCTCCCAGAGATCTCCATCTCAACGTGAAGACTCAGCTCCACTCAAGGACCACCAAGCTACAGTGCTGGACATTATATGTCAAACAACTAGCAAGACAGGAACACAACCCCACCCATTAGCAGAGAGGCTGTCTAAAATCATACTAAGCTCACAGACACCCCAAAACACACCACTGGACACAGTCCTGCCCACCAGAAAGACAAGATCCAGCCTCATCCACCAGAACAGAGGCACCAGTCCCCTCAACCAGGAAGCCTACACAACCCACTGAACCAACCTTAGACACTTGGGGCAGACACCAAAAACAATGGGAACTACGAACCTGCAGCCTGTGAAAAGGAGACTCCAAACACAGTATGTTAAGCAACATGAGAAGACAGAGAAACACACAGATATAGGAGCAAGGTAAAAACCCAACAGACCAAACAAATGAAGAGGAAATAGGCAGTCTACCTGAAAAAGAATTCAGAGTAATGATAGAAAAGATGATCCAAAATCTTGGAAATAGAATGGAGAAAATACAAGAAACATTTAACAAGGACCTACAAGAACTAAAGAGCAAAGAAGCAATGATGAACAACACAATAAATGAAACTAAAAGTTCTCTAGAAGGAATCAATAGCAGAATAATTGAGGCAGAAGAACAGATAAGTGACCTGGAAGATAAAATAGTGGAAATAACTACCGCAGAGCAGAATAAAGAAAAAAGAATGAAAAGAACTGAGGACAGTCTCAGAGACGTCTGGGACAACATTAAACACACCCACATTTGAATTATAGGGGTCCCAGAAGAAGAAGAGAAAAAGAAAGGGACTGAGAAAATATTTGAAGAGATTATAGTTGAAAATTTCCCTAATATGGGAAAGGAAATAGTCAATCAAGTCCAGGAAGCGCAGAGTCCCATACAGGACAAATCCAAGGAGAAACACGCCAAGACACATATTAATCAAACTATCAAAAATTATATATGACGAAAAAATATTAAAAGCAGCAAGAGAAAAACAACAAATAACATACAAGGGAATCCCTATGAGGTTAACAGTTGATCTTTCAGCAGAAGCTCTGCAAGCCAGAAGGGAGTGGCAGGACATATTTAAAGAGAAGAAAGGGCAAAAACTACAACCAAGATTACTCTACCCAGCAAGGATCTCATTCAGATTCGACAGAGAAATTGAAACCTTTACAGACAAGCAAAAGTTAAGAGAATTCAGCACCACCAAACCAGCTTTACAACAAATGCTAAAGGAACTTCTCTAGGCAGGAAACACAAGAGAAGGAAAAGACCAACAGTAACAAAGCCAAAACAATTAAGAAAATGGGAATAAGAACATACATGTCGATAACTACCTTAAATGTAAGTGGATTAAATGCTCCAACCAAAAGACATAGACTGGCTGAATGGATACAAAAAACAAGACCATAATAATAATTATTATTATTTTTTGCAGTACGCGGGCCTCTCACTGTTGTGGCCTCTCCCGTTGCGGAGCACAGGCTCCGGACGCGCAGGCTCAGCAGCTGTGGCTCATGGGCCCAGCCACTCCGTGGCATGTGGGATCTTCCCCGACCGGGGCATGAACCCGTGTCCCCTGCATCGGCAGGCGGACTCTCAACCACTGCACCACCAGGGAAGCCCGGGTATACAGTAATTTTGAAGTTTAGAATTTGGAAGACCTAAGAGGGGTTTTCATAGATCTCCTTTACATTGTGTCAGTTAGTTAATAAAAGCAAAGCATTTTCCACTCAAATATTGGTATTCAGAATTCACAGCACTTCAATTACTGTATCCTTGAAAAGAGATATGTCTTCTAGAATAGACGTAACTTAAAAGTTGCTGATAGAAACAAAATATATTTGTATAAATTTATATTATAGTTTCAGAGATTTGTCTTTGATTATTATACAGTTATCTGTTTTCTAGGGCAGAGAAATTCAAGTAAAATGTTTTGTAAATAGACATTATTAAATGTATTAAGGAAACATCTATCTAAAAAGACCCTGTTTTGAATCTTTCTATATATTGCTTCCTGCTGTCCAGTTACTGTATTATACTGGCAATTCTATCACTCATTTCTAATAAACTGAACTTATAGTACATTCTCCACAATCAAGACTCTAAATCTTTTTCACTTTTCTCAAGCCCTCAACCCCTCTACCTTCCCTTGCAATGTTTTTGTTTGTTTGTTTTTAAAATAATTTTTTAACATCTTTATTGGAGTATAATTGCTTTACAATGGTTTGTTAGTTTCTGCTTTATAACAAAGTGAATCAGATATACATATATCCCCATATCTCCTCCCTCTTGCCTCTCCCTCCCACCCTCCCTACCCTACCCCTCTAGGTGGTCACAAAGCATCGAGCTGATCTCCCTGTGCTATGTGATTGCTTCCCACTAGCTATCTGTTTTACATTTGGTAGTGTATATATGTCCATGCCACTCTCTCACTTTGTCCCATCTTACCCTTCCCCTTCCTCGTGTCCTCAAGTCCATTCTCTATGTCTGCGTCTTTATTCCTGTCCTGCTCCTGGATTCTTCAGAAACTTTTTTTTTTTTTTTAGATTCCATATATATGTGTTAGCATACGATATTTGTTTTACTCTTTCTGACTTACTTCACTCTGTATGACAGACTCTAGGTCCATCCACCTCACTACAAATAACTCAATTACGTTTCTTTTTATGGCTGAGTAATATTCCATTGTATATATGAGCCACATCTTCTTTATCCATTCATGGACACTTAGGTTGGACACTTAGGTTGCTTCCATATCCTGGCTATTGTAAATAGAGCTGCAGTGAACATTGTGGTACATGACTCTTTTTGAATTATGGTTTTCTCAGGGTATATGACCAGTAGTGGGATTGCTGGGTCGTATGTTAGTTCTATTTTTAGTTTTTTAAGGCACTTCCATACTGTTCTCCATAGTGGCTGTATCAATTTAAATTCCCAGCAACAGTCCTTGCAATATTTTTTAAAACTTAAAAAATTTTTAAACATTGCAAACATACACACTATAAAATAATACAATGAAAATGCATGTACTGTACCTATTATCTTGTTTTAATAAAAGTTAACCTTTTGCCACATATGCTTCAACTTATTATTTTAAATGAATAACAACAGATACATTTGAAACCTCGTATAATGGATAACCCAATCCCATTCTTTCTCTTCCCTCTCTCCACAGAAGAGAGATTTATGTTGATCATTCCTATGAAAGTGTTTGTACCATTTTTTACCACACATGTATATGGTATGCAGCATTGTTTGGCATGTTTTAACACCTTATGTAGCATTATACTGTATATATCATTTTTCAACTTGTGTTTTTCAATAGTTTTTTTTTAAATATTTGTCCATTTTTATTCATGTACTGTAAGTCATTCATCATAATTGCCGAATCATACTTCATTGTATGACTATAATACAATTAATTTCTCTTCTCCTAATAATGGATAGGTAGAATGCTTATAATTTTTTACTATAAATGCCACAAGGAACATTCTTCTATTTGTCTTCTTAGGCATAGCTGTGTGAGTACTGAAGCATATCTATCTAGAACTAGACTTGCACCTTGAAATGATTAGCTGTTGACAAATTGCTCTCTCTCTGATGGTTGTACAATTAATATTCCACAGACCAGTCTGTGCTGTGTTTTGGCACAGCTCTGACCTCATGGCTGCCAGTGGACCACTCTCCCATCCCTCAGGGTGTCCTCTTCAGTGTTCCCAAGTGGCTCAATCCCCCAATGCCTACTGCTGTCTTGGCAGTAGGCCCCTGGCTTTTCTAAACATCATCATTCAGGAGAAGTCGCTGTGACAAAAATGCATGCAATTTTCCATTTCTTTTGATACTGAATGAATTTGATATTCAAACTTAAATTTTTTACCAGTCTGACTGATTATTAAATGATAGCTGATTGTTATTTTAAATTCTCTGATATTTCTGGTTGAGGAGCTTTCATGTGTTTACTAGTCAAAGTTTCTTCTTTTGTGAATTGCCTATTCATATTCTTGGCCTATTTTTCAAAATTAGGTGTATTTCTTACTCTACATATATCCTAAATGCATTAGATATGTCTTCTCTCATTCAGTGCCTTGTCTTTTCACTTTGATTTAAGTGCCTTTGTTGTATAGCAACTTAAAAATTGTTAATTTTCAAAGTTAGCTTTTTATTTTATGATTATGCTTTTAAAAAAATTTCGCTGTTGTTTCATTGTTCCAGTGAGAACGCAAAACTTAGTTGCTTTAATCAACAACAGTTATTTTATTATATATCCTGGTTTCTGTGTGTTCAGAGTTCAGAAAGCTTATAGCAAAGTTGCCTTGTTTCTGTTCCACATGCCTCAGATGGAATGACTGGAAGTCTGGGGTGGCTTGACTGCTGTGGGCTGGAATTATCTGGAGATACCTTCGCTGGCATCTTGTGGTAGATGCTAGTTGTTGACTGGGACTTCACCTTGGCTGCGAGCCAGAAATCCCACAGACTTAACTTATTTCATTGAGTAGGAATTATAATATTAAGCAGAAGTGGTAACAACAAACATTTACCTTTGTTTTTTTAACATATTGGGAATGCTTCTTTATTTTAACTATTGTTTTTGACTATTAATATGTTGTCCTCTTAAAGAAATTCTCTACTGTTCCACTAAGTTGGATAAGAATTTTTAATCACAGTTTAGAGTTAAATTTTCTTGAATACTTTTTATTTCTCATTTTTGAGAAGATATTATAATTTTCTCTTTTGAATTAATTAATATTGTGACCATGATTAATAGCTTTTCAAAAACAGACTCATCATTGCATTCTCTGAATGAAACCTACTTAATCATGATTTGTTAATAGTATTTTAATATTTTGCTTGATTTGATTTACTAGTTTATTTAGAATTTTGCAATTAAAATTTGTTTGGTTTTGCTTTCAAAATTAAACTAGATTCATAAAAGGAGCCTTTTCCTCTTTGTCTGTCTTTCCTCATTTTCATAATAAATGATATATACTTAATCCAAAAGAAAGCAGGAAAAGAGGGAAAAGGAACATAAAAACATAGGACTAATAGAAAACAGGTAGCAAAAGGGTGGATTTAAATCCAGTCTTATCAATAATTATAATAAATGTAAATGATCTAAATACTTCAATAAGAACAAGAGATTGTCAGATTGGCTAAAAGTCTAAGGCCCAACTATATGCTGTTGAAGAGAAACTCATTTTAAATATAAAGACCTAGGTAGATTAAAAGTAAAGTGCTATAAAATATATACTCTACAAATGCTAATTAAAAGAAAACTAGATTGATCATATTAATTTAAAGCAAATTAGATATTAAAGCAAGGAATATTATCAGGGCTGACAGAAATTAATGATAAAGGATTGCTTTCATCAAGACTTATCAAGACATAAAAATCCTAAAATTTTGTGCACCCAAAAAATAACAAACAAATAACTTTATCTCAATAAGTTGACGTCTTATATAAAATGTATAATTTCCTAGAAAAATGAAGTAGCAAAATTGTTTCAGGATTTTTAAAGACCGGAGTAAATGAAGAATCAAGAAAGAAACACTGTCAACAATTACAATTACCCTCCCATAAAATAAGAAAAAAATAAACGAACTAGTCATTAAGGAACAGATAACTGTATTTTATATAAAACTTCTAACTTTGAAGCTATTACTTTATTGTGTTTTAGTTTCTGTTGTTGCTGAAGAATAGTATGTCCTTATTCCTTATGAGGTCATCTGTCTTTTTCCCTTTGACATCTCTTATGATTTCCTGTTTATCCCAATGCTTTGGAGTTTCATCTTGTGGTGTCTAGATATGGATGTATTTTTATTTAACCTTTTTGAGACACAAAATATACTTTCAATCTAGATACTTATCCTTTCCTCAATTCTAACAATCACTTAGCTGTTAACTCTTCAAATACCAGTTCTTTATCATTTCCTTCATTTCTTTCCTATGGCCCTCCTATTAGTTATGTCTGAGCCTCTTAATGTCTCCTATGTGTCTGTTAACTTTAAAAAAAAAAAGGTTTATTGAGATATAACTCACATCCCCAAAATTCTCCCTTTTAAATACACATACAATTCAATGGTTTTTCATATATTCACAGAGTTGTATACCCATCACCACTAAGTAATTTAAATTAATTAATAACATTTATTTACTTACTGTGCCATGTGGCTTGCAGGATCTTAGTTCCCTGCCCAAGGACTGTACCTGGGCCATGGCAGTGAAACCACCATGTCCTAACCACTGGATGGCCAGGGAACTCCCTTAGAACATTTTTATCATCCCATGAAGAAATCTCATATAAACCAGAAATCACTCCCTGTTTTCCACTCTCCCAGGCCTTAATAACCAATAATTTACTTTTTATCTCTATAGGTTTCCCTATTCTGGACATATAAATGGAACCTTATAATACATGGTCTTTGTGACTAGTTTTCTTCATGTAATATAATGTTTTCTAGGTTTACCTATGTTGTAGCATGTATCACTGCCTTCCTTCCACTTTATTACCAAATAATCTTTCATTGTAGAGATATACCATATTTTGTTATCCATTTATTAGTGATGGAGTTTTGAATAATTTTAAATATTGAATAATTAGGAATAATGCTGCTATGAACACTCATATATAAAATCTACGTACATATAGATTTTTGTATGGACATATGTTTTCAGTTCTCTTGGGTATATACCTGGCAATAGAATTGCTGGGTGACATGGTAATTTATGTTTAACTTACTGAGGAACTGCCAAATATTTTCCAAGGTGGCTGCAACATTTTGCAATCCCACTGGCAATATTTAAAGTTTACAGTTTTTTCACATCTTCACCAACACTTGCTATATTTTGTATTTTTCATTTTAGCCATTCTAGTGGGTGTGAAATGGTATCTCATTATGGTTTTGCTTTGCATTTCCCTGATGGCTAATGATATTGAGCATCTTTTCTTGTGCTCATTGGTAATTTTTATATCTTCTTTGAATAAATGTCTATACAAATCCTTTCCCCATTTTTAAATTGTGTCATTTGTTTTTAATTATTGAGTTTTAAGAGTTTTTAATATATATTTTGGATATAATTCCCTCATTAGAGATATGATTTCCAAATATTTTCCCACATTACATTGGTGTCTTTTCACTTTCTTCATAGTGTCCTTTGAAGCACAAAATTTTTCATTTAGATAAAATTCAATTTATCTATCTTTCCTTTGATTACTTGTGCTTTTGACTGATTGCTTTTACTTTTAATGTCAGATATAAGAAATTATTGCCTAATCCAAGGTAGAAAAGATTTACATCTATATTTTCTTTAAAGAGTTTTATAATTGTAGCTCTTACATTTGGTTCATTGATCCATTTTGAGTTAATCTTTGTGTATGGTGTGACGTAGGGGATTCAACTTTGTTCTTTTGCATTATGGTTATCCAGTTGTCCCAGCACATTTTGTTGAAAAGACATTCTTTCCTCATTGAATTGTTTTGGCACTGATGTCAGATATCAATTGACCATAAAAGTAAAGGTTTATTTCTTGATTTTCAATTCCATTTCATTGATCTAAATATACAGCAGTAAAGCATTAGCACACTGCTTTGATTGGTGTAGATTTGTAGTAAGTTTTGAAAGCAAAAAGTGGAGCCCTCTGACTTTGTTCTTTTTCAAGATCGTTTTAGCAACTCAGGGTCTCTTATTACCAGACTTCTTGCATCAAGTTTTCCTTTCATGTCTTACCTCTGTGTAGTCTTGTTAACATTTCATGTTTTTTTTTAATATGAAATTATTTTCTTGAGGATCACTTAAAATATTCTTTGGGCAAATTCAGTCTACCCCTTATTCCCCTGTCCCATCCTGTACTTTTTTTTTTTTTCAATTTTCTATCTTTCCCTTCTTCTCTCCCAATTTCCAGAGTTTTTTCTAACTTTTTTTCTCTTACAATATTTCCTTTTCTCTTCCAGCTAGTTAGTAAGTACCCTTCATATCCTTAGTACTCTGCTAATCTCTGGAAAAGAAAATCTTTTAAACACTATTCTTACATTGCTTATGGTAAATAATATAAGAGACAAGTATATAAATCCATGCTAGATCCTCTTTCATAAAGGAGAATCAGATTTTTGTTTTTGATTTTGATAATATGCTTTGGTTTAAGTTTTGGTGAACTTGAAAGTAATATTCAGTTTAAAGGAGAGTGCTTATGCTAAAATAATTATTAAAGATAAAAGCAAACATTATCTATATACAAAAATTGAATACAAAAGAATAGGAAAAAGGAAAAGCAAACTCTAAAAAGTGACACAAGAATGACTATACATTTTAATAAATAAGTGTGATTTACTTCTTTTGTATTTACTTTTCACTCATTCATTTCTCCAAAAATAAGTATTGAGTATTACTGGGTTTTTTTCCCAAAAACGAGCAATGAATTCTCCAATTCTTCAACACCAACTGGGTCTCCAAGAATTTAATTCAATCCGTACACAAACTATTCAGAGTTAGTACAGATTCCATAGATTGAGGTCTCTGTCCTGCAAGACTGCTCTCATTTCTTTTTTAAAAAATTTAATTTATTTTTTGGATGCATCGTGTCTTAGTTGTGGCACATGGGATCTTCACTGAGGCAGGTGAGATCTTTTGTTGCGGCATGCAGGCTCCTTTCTAGTTGTGGCATGTGAGTTTTCTCTCTCTAGTTGTGACACATGGACTCCAGAGTGCATGGGCTCTGTAGTTTGCAGCATACAGGCTCTCTAGTTGAGGCACCCGGGTTCAGCAGTTGTGGCGGCGCAGGGTTTGCCCTGCGGCATGTGGGATCTTAGTTCCCCAACCAGGGATCAAACCCGCATCCCCTGCATTGGAAGGTGGATTCTTTACCACTGGACCACCAGGGAAGTCCCTGTTTTATATTTTTATTGAAGCTTCTTTTTTGTTTAAGTATATGATAGGAAAAGGAAGAACACAGTGTGCACATTTTGTAGTATGTAGTTATTCTTTGGATTGCTCCAAAAACAGTCATTGTTTCATCTTGAATAGCTCACTTCACAATTGTTTTAGAAACTAAAGGCAGATATTCTCTTTGAAATATTACAACCTTTATGCTTGTTTAATTCACTAGCACTTTTAAGACCAAGAATCTATTTTTCACTTAAACCATCTTTTTAACTTGTTTTGAGAACAAAGCTGGGTGTTATTAATATGTAATGATTATGTATCACTGATAATATCACAAATATATGTTGGAGATATAAGGCAAGACATATTTGTTATGATGTTATGATGATGTATATTCATTGTTACTTGATAAATGCTGCCTGCACATCACTAGGTAGAGCAGAGAGCATGCCAAGTAATGTGAGGGGTTAGGTCATGGAAACTCTAATATAAGGAAAAAAAGAGTAAGTAGCATAATAAAACTTAGTATGATAGAAGTGAATTAAAATTATGTCTAATAAGACTTAGATATTCAAGTACTTTAGCTTAGTAGCTTTTCATGATCTTGTCCTCTACTCCCAGCAAATTCAGTATTATCTTTGTTTCAAATTCCATCTCCTAATAATCACAATCAGGAAACTCAGAAGTGTTCTTTTCACCATCCTTTTTACCATGAATTCCAACTGCTGTTTGAATCTGGTTAACTAGTTTGATGATCAGTAAGGTACTTTTTTTCTAACCTAGAACTTTAAAGAAAAACATTACCTGTTCAAACTAGAGTAATACAGGCACTGGCATATTCTTGGACGTTGTTGAAAAAAATCAAGCCAGCATTGCTTTTAAAGCCCCAAATAAGAGAGCTTTTAATTTTTTTAAAGCTTTTCAGTCTGCATAAGAACTCAATGAGCATGCAAGTATTATGTGCTGTTACTTTTTCAGACAGTAATCCATTTATCTTGTTAAGTTTTTTTTGAACTCCTGCAAGCTGTTTTAATATCTCCCCTTTTTTCTGATTATTTGACAATTGCCAGTTTTTGTTGAATGTTAAAACAATATGCCTCCTTATGGATATCAACTGTTCATTAACTAGGTGGTATATTTGATGGTGAAGAGGAAGAGAATTCGCAAGCAGTGCAAGGATTTAGTGTTGACATTAATATTATACAATAGATCCTTATGATATCGAGATGTGTATTCTGTCTCAAAGTAGTTTTGATCTGCCATCTTCATTTTCACAAATTATAATCTTTTTTTTTTTTTTTTTTTTTTTTTTTGCGGTCCGTGGGGCTCTTACCGCCGTGGCCTCTCCTGCTGCGGAGCACAGGTTCTGGACGCGCAGGCCCAGCGGCCATGGCTCACGGGCCCAGCCACTCTGCGGCATGTGCGATCTTCCCGGACCAGGGCACGAACCCGTGTCCCCTGCAACGGCAGGCGGACTCTCAACCACTGCGCTACCAGGGAAGCCCCACAAATTATAATCTTTTACGTTTGTCACTCTTAATTTAGAAACTGGTAATAGATGACAATCTTAAAAATTCATTTTGAACACAACAGTGTTCACAGTGTGAACGCCACAACAAAAACGATAACCCAATTAAAGACTGGGCAAAGGATTTGAATATTTCTCTAAAGAAGTTATAGAAATGGCAATAAGCACATGAAAAGGGACTCAACATCATTAGATATCAGGAAATGCAAATCAAAACCACAATGAGATAATACTTCATATCTACTAAGAAATATAAAAAGACAAAAACTGACAAATAAGTGCTGGCGAGGATGGAGTATATGGCAGTCTCATATACTGTTTGTGGGAATGTAAAATGGTACAGCCGCTTTGGAAAACAGTTTTGCAATTATTCAGTAAGTTAAACATAGAGCTACCGTATGACCCAACTTCCATTCTAGGTATATATCTAAGAGAACTGAAAATTTATGTCCACACAAAAACCTGTACATGAATGTTCATAGTGTTATTCATAATAGCCAAAAAGTGGAAACAACCAAAATGTCTATCAGCTGACGACTGGGTAAGTAAAATGTGCATATAATTGGATATTATTCAGCCATAAAAGAGAGTGAAGCACTGATATAAGCTACAATATGGATGAGCTTTGAAAACATGCTAAGTGAAAGAAGCCACACACAAAAGTTCACGTATTATATGATTCCATTTATATGAGATGTCCAGAATAGGCAAATTCATAGAGACAGAAAGTAGATCAGTGGTTGCCAGGGGCTGGAGGAGAGAGTGAAGGGGAGAATAGGTAATGACTACTTAATTGGTATGGTGTTTCTTTTGGGGTTGATGAAAATGTTCTGGAATTAAATAGTGGTGATGGTTGCACAACATTATGAATATACTAAAACCACTGAAGTGTACACTTTAAAATGGTGAATTTTATTTTATGTGAATTGTATCTCAATCTAAAAAATTCATTGTGATTTCTGAAATTTTAATATTTGGCAGAAGAATCCCTGAAACATGTAGAATACTGCTCTGCATTGTCCATATCTTATCCTTGAATTAAACTTATGTGTGACATACTTGAACCGTATGCTGTTTTAGCTGCTAAAATGCTCTCTAGTATGATGGCAATGGCCAATCTCTGAGGGAAGTTAAAGAAATAGTTCTTCAAAACTCATTATTTGGGAATTCCCTGGTGATCCAGTGGTTAGGACTCCGTGCTCTCACTGCTGGTGGCCTGGGTTCAATGCCTGGTTGGGGAACTAGGATCCCACAAGCCATGTGACATGGCCAAAACAAACAAACAAACAAAAAAACACACAAAAAACTCATTATTTTGTTTATTGCTGGAATATTTTTGACCACTCAATACAACGACTTTCCTCAGGTCACAGTAACAAAAAGAGCTGTGCTTTCTTTAAGAAAATTATTTCTTTTCACTTTATGAGTACTGTGAATAATATATACAAGCAAAAGCTGCATATGACAATCATTTCTTCTTTGCATTGGTTAACAGGAAACTCAAAGGCATATATTTCATCCTTCAGCAACATAGAGTACAGGGCCTTATGGCATGCAGTTTTGAAACCAAGCTCTTGGCCTGATCTTATTTTTTTCACTCTCAGGTTCTTATTTTTATTATGAATATTATGTACCTTATTAGTAGCTTACCTCATCTTAGTTTATTACCTCATATTTTAGAACAAGACAGGGTATAAAAATATACAGAGATAAAGGATGTTATAATTAGAGGGAAAAAAAGCCTGAAATGCAAATGTGTTTGAGAAACTTATCTAGATTAATTTACCCTAATATGTAATTAGTAACTGTCTTTATAACTTTCAAATTCCTTATAACTATCTAAGTTTTAACTTTTTTAAGGAGGCAGGGGAAAATGGTAGGAAGTAATAAGCAAAAAGAATGGAACTTTGGAAATGATAAACATTTGTATAAATGATTGATAAACATTTGTATAAATGATTGATAATTGTATAAAATGATTGATAATATCAATATAATGATTGATAATATGAATTGCTTTCTGTTTTGAATAGGGTGATAAGTTATAGAATAGGATGGTGCTGGAAATCCAAAAGTGGAAATAGGTCAGTCAGTACAGAGGAGGGAAAAGGGAAAATATGGTGGAGATGTTTTCTGAAATTGCTGGCTGTACTTTTTGTCTAACATTAATCCTATTTAAGCCCCACTGTGCATAATCAAATAAGAGCTGTGTATGGCATTATTTTTATACTGTGCCGCTGCATGTGTATAGCTTAGAAGGACATTGCTGTCACATCATAAAATATGTCAACATTGCTTTCATATTTTTAACATGGCAGCCTCTATTACAAAATAATGTTTCTAAAGGATTTTTAATTTAATTATATGTGGTATTTTCCCCTATCATTTTTAATATAGTTTCCATAGAATTATTAAATTAGTTCATGTCTTTATTATCTTTGCATTTCTAGCAGCAAGGACAGATTTATACATTTATTAAGTGCTTAGTAATCATTGATTTTGCTTTTGTAATTTTCCCATCAGCATTTTTTCCTTCCCTAAATCCATCTCATCAGCATATAAACATGCTGTAGTATTCCTCCATCTTAATACAAAAACCTTTCAAGGTCCCACATCCCCCTCAAGCTACAGTGCTGTTTCTCTACAGTTTTTTATAGCAAACCCTTTCGAAGAGTTTTCCATATATGCTGCTTCTACATCCTCATTGCACTTTCTCTGCTTTACTTATCCTATTCAGTGCTTTTGTCCACACCACTCTGATGACAACATTCGTGTCCTGGGCACCAGTGAAGTTTATCTAGCTAAATCCAATGGTCATTTCTCAGTCCTTAGGTTAAGTGTTTTCCCAGCAGCATTGTCACAGGCAATCATGTCATGTTTTTTTCTGAAACTTTTCACTTGGGTACTTTGCCAAAACCAAATTCTTGATTTCTTAACACTATCACTATCGCCATCACCAAACTTATTCCTACCCAAGTCTTCTCCATCTCATCCATGTTATCACTAATAAATGCTTTTAAGTGGCATTTTTTTTCATCAAGTACATAGCAAATAATTGGATCTGAGCCTTACACCTCTCTTTCATCTGTATACCTCAAAAAATTTTATAAGCATAATTAACTAAAACTTCACAACATCCTTGTGAAGTAGATAATTATGGCATGGCAAACTGATGTACTAAGAGATTGCCTAAGGTATCTTATGCATGTATGCCAAAATTTTGAAAGTGGACCAGGGTAATGTAGTCCCTGTTGGAAGCATTAGACCAGATTTCTTTTTTATGATGAAATCATTCTAAGAATTCTCAGGAAAAGTAAAATAGTAGTAATGATTACTTAATATCCCTAAATATTCATAGCAAAGTTCTTTTAATAGAAAAGAGTAAAATGTGTATTATCTGAAATCTAGTATTTATTAGTGATGGCAACTTTGTTATATCTAATGAAATATATATTTTTTGATTGTATGTTGTTAGATTGCTTAATTGCTTCACCAAGTCTTCATAGCCGTAATCTGAATTGGATCTTTGAAGGTTTGGAGTGGAATAGTTTCATTTAAGTCTTTTAGCTATGGTACATGAAAGCTTTATAAAACTACGAGCTTTGTGTTTGTCTTGATTGCTAGCCTGTTTGAGTAAGGGGGTTTTTTACAAGGCAGTCTTATCAGTGGCAAATTATTCGTTTGGCATTTGTTGACAAGACTGAGATGGACTCTAATTTAGATAAAAACTAAAATTTCCCCAAAATTTATATTCAAATAATGTATTTTAGTTTAGTTAATAGTAATTCCTAAAGGCTTTACCTCTCTATTGCTACAATTTGAGTTGAATTCCCTAAAAAACTTATAGTTAGAGAAATAAAAATACAGCCAAAACAGCATATAATTTTTCTCAAATGAAGCCCTTCATTATATTACTTCATCTAAGTGATTAGTTCATTTTTGGATATTGTGTATATATTAGCCTCAAGAGTGTTTCAACACCTCTTGACAGTGCTACCACTTTCTTCTTCTACTGGATACCCATTTATGGCTCTAAAGCAGAAACCCATGAAGAGGGAGTAAAGATTTTGAGAGGTACTAATTAGTGTTGGAAGAATAGGGTGGTAAACTTTAGAAAAACACACAGCTTTATATATACTGAAATTAAAAAACAATTCACCAAGTTTAATAGCCAGTTGTGCTTTGTTTGCGTGGTTTTTATTATCAGCAAAATTATAAAGTTGCCATCTGAGCTCTAGCTAAACTTCATTGTAGTAAAGCTTATGTTAGTTGTCTAAAAATTTTGTATGTTAACCTGTGGGAATTATAACTCTTCTAGAGAAGTTTCAATCACACAGAACAGTAAGGACAAGTGTTGCAAGTAAAGGATATGATATATTTTGAGGGAATGACAGCTTTTTGTAGTAAGGATAGTGAAATTATTGATATATTTTGGTAATTTATGGAAATATAATTTTATAAGAAATGTAAAATCACTGATAATACAAGAAGTACTGTTTTATTTTATATTTATTTTTTATTGAAGTATAGTTGATTTACAATGTTGTGATAGTTTCTGGTGTACGGCAAAGTGTACATATAGATTCTTTTCCATTATAGGTTATTACAAGATATTGAGTATAGTTCCCTATGTTATACAGTAGGACCTTATTTATCTATTTTACATATACTAGTGTGTATCTGTTAATCCCAAGCTCCTAATTTATCCCTCTCCCCTCTTTCTTGTTTGGTAACCATAAGTTTGTTTTCTATGTCTATGGGTCTATTTCTGTTTTGCAAGTAAGTTCATTGGTATCATTTTTTTAGATTCCACTTATATAGATATATAAGTGATATCATGTTTGTCTGACTTCACTTAGTATGGTAGTCTCTAGGTCCATCCATGTTTCTGCAAATGGCATTATTTCATTCTTTTTTTAAAAAATAAATAAATAAATTTATTTATTTATTTATGGCTGCGTTGGGTCTTTGTTGCTGCGCACAGGCTTTCTCTAGTTGCAGCGAGCAGGGGCAGCTCTTCGTTGCAGTGCGCAGGCTTCTTATTGCAGTGGCTTCTCTTGTGGCAGAGCACGGGCTCTAGGTGTGCAGGTTTCAGTAGTTGTGGCATATAGGCTGAGTAATTGTGACTCGTAGGCTCTAGAGCACAGGCTCAGTATTTGTTGGGCATGGGCTTAGTTGCTCCACGGCATGTGGGATCTTCCTGGACCAGGGCTCAAGCCCGTGTCCCCTGCATTGGCAGGCAGATTCTTAACCACTGTGCCACCAGGGAAGTCCCTATTTTATTTCTTTTTATGGGTGAGTAATATTCCGTTGTATATATGTACCACATATTCTTTATCCATTCATCTATAGATGGACATTTAGGTTGCTTCCGTGTCTTGGCTATTGTAAATAGTGCTGCTATGGGCATTGGGGTGCATGTATCTTTTCAAATTACAGTTTTCTCCAAGAAGTGCTTTTTTAAATGCTATCTGTTTATATTTGGTTTTACCAGAAGTAGTATTTAGTAGTTTAGTATGAAGTAGTTTAGCTGAAGAGAGTAGTAGTTTGGAAAGAGTGGCAAAAAGTTAGAATCGTGGTAAATCATCTCTTTAAGAACTTAAAGAGATGTACAACTTTTTTGTTTCTGCTTTTGGTTTTCTTTAATACTTAAAGCAGTTCTCTTAAGGGGAAGCTCACTTTGTTTTAGGTTGTGATATGACAAAGTTTGGTGTTTTAAAATGAGAGACTATCATTTGTTTTATTTCTAGACTTCTCTTGGGAGGCTTCTCTTGGGAGGCTTCTCTTGGGAGGCTTCTCTTGGGACACTTCTCCTGGGTATCTCTAGTTTAGATAGTGGGCTCTGGTTATTTTCTAACAGCAGGTGTTGAATTACAGTCGTCCCTTGGTATCTGGTAGGGATTGGATTAATTTGCATGGATTAATGTGCAGTGGCAGGAATCATTGGAACTCTGGCCTTCACAGCTTCTCTGAACATTAAGGGAAGATGCACATCTAATATTTTACTGAATACCCTGCTTAGACCTACAGGTGAAACTGAGGACAGAAAGCATTCAGTGAGTATTATGCACCAAAATACTGCGTGGAATTGGAACTATCCATTCAAGCTGCCTGTTTTCTTTCCTTCGATGTCTTCCCCCCATGAAATCAGAAAAACAACTTTTAGCCAGACACCAACATAGTCAACTGTTTGTATGGGTCAGGAAATGATTTCTATCACTTTAGAGCTTTGTTGCTTGTAGATAAAGTATCTAAATTGATTGGTGCTTTTATAATTTGACAAAACTGCTTAACAAAACTTATATTAATGTTATATAAAGTCTTCTATTTATATGCCTACTCTAGACTAGACGGCAGGCTTCTTTCATACATACCGTATTACGTGCTTAGTTAAATAAAACTCTTGTCTTGTTGTTAAAGCTTGCTCATGTTTTTTTCTTAAAACATAATAAGAAAGGGAAAATAATTGTTGGAAAAAGAGGTTCCCAAGGATCAGAACTATTAAAATTGTTAATAAAATAAATTTCTTTTTTTGCTAAGTTCTGTTGAGGTTTTAGTCATAACAGTGCATGAATAAATGAAGTAAACCACTTCTACCCAGCTGATTTAGATTTAAATTTAAAGAGATTTAAAACTCAGTTCTCCAAAATCTAAGACTACTTCCTCTTATAAGCACTATGGTACATTAAGAATTCTGCAATAAAGTAAACCTTCTTTTCCACCCAACATAAACTTGAAAGTTATTTGAAGATAAAATAATTTCCCTCCAAATTTGGAGCACTGTTCCTGAATGGAACATATTCTGCCCAACACAGTTGACGGTTTTTTCCCTATGTCTAAAAAAAATAGAGAAAATAAATTTTCAAATATTTTAGGAGGATCATTTACACTTTGATCTTAGTATAGTTTCAGAAATGCCTAGTTGCGCTAATACGGTAGTCACTAGCCACATGTGGATCCTTAAATTTAAATTAGTTAATATCTAAAAGTCAGTTCCTTAATCACACTAACCATATTACAAGTACTCAGTAGCCACATTTGGCTATGGGCTGGGTATCGGACAGTGCAGATAGTAAACTTTTCCATTATTGCATTAAGTTCCATTGCACGGCTCTGTATAGAATAGAGTTGTCCCTTGATATCAGTGGGGGATTGATTCTAGGACCTGCCACAGGTACCAAAATCAGTAGATGCACAAGTCTCTTATATAAAGCAGCATAGTACAGTCAGGCTTCCCTTATCTGTGGGACCCACATCCCATGAATATTTATATGTATTCCATTAGTGGTAGATCACATTTTTACCAGTTTCTCCGGTTTTATAGATTCCTATTATTTACAAGTATCCTTCCCCCCTAAAGTATTGCTTATTGAAGCATGTGATTTTTTTCCTACCAAGTAATTTCCCCAAGTAATAAAAATAATAATAATAATAGACAGGATTTGAAATAGCTAGATGATGGTAGAAGCATGTTTAGATTTTTATAAAGTTTGTTATTAACCTTAAAAATGTATGCCAAATTGTGCATACTTGTGATTCTCTAAAAAGTGAATGATAAAGACAGAATTTCCATGTCTACAATCCAAGATTGCAACACTGAAATAGCCTACCAGTAGCATATGGTTTATGAGATTACTTTTCATATGTAAATTTTAGAGAGAATTTTTATTATATAACCACACCTTGAAATGAGCATAGAACACAGAGAAAACATTAAACTGGTATATGAATTAATGATTAAATATTTTAGTGACTATTACTTTAAATGAATTTTAGGGTTAATTAGCATATATTTTCATGTTCAGATTGAATAGAGTGAGAAAAAGCCAGTAAATTTTTTATTCATTTATTCCTTTGAACCTTTTCAATAAGCTTGGTAGGGATAAATATCCTTACGTTGTATATATTGAAACTTATGTAAGGTTGTCAAGTGAAGGTGAAGTCTTGAGTATGCTAAAATTGATTAGATAAGGAAAGACTTTTTCCATTTGGGGGCAGAGGAAGAAGAAAAATAGAGATAGTTACATGCTAATTACTGGAAACATAGTAAATATGGTTGGTAAACTGGTAAATATAGTTGAGATTTTCTCTGTGCATATTTACTAAGATGGTGTCTGGTGGGGGAAAAGTATATAACCAATACATTAGTTGAATTATGTTTTCATAAAATGTAATATTACTTTTTATATGTCTAATTTGAATATATTTCCTAGTTTCAAGATGATTTTAAAGAATTACCTTTTCATTGTAAAAGCCACCCAGGATTTTTATGAGAAGCCCTAAGATTTGTCTGACTTTAACCTCTAGTGTCGTCTTAATTTCATGTATTTTTTTTTCTCATGCATTTGCAAATATCCAGTAAGTTATGTGTAAAAATTGCTACTACCATGATGAAGGAATGCCTTTTTTTTTTTTAAATAAATTTATTTTATTTATTTATTTATTTTGGCTGTGTTGGGTCTTCGTTGCTGCGCGCGCGCCTTCT
Organism: Delphinus delphis; assembly: GCF_949987515.2. Taxonomy (NCBI): domain Eukaryota; kingdom Metazoa; phylum Chordata; class Mammalia; order Artiodactyla; family Delphinidae; genus Delphinus; species Delphinus delphis. Next base: position 71,793,689 of record NC_082689.1, read on the forward strand.
CTAGTTGCAGCGAGCGGGGGGCTACTCTTCCTTGCAGTGTGTGGGCTTCTCACTGTGGTGGCCTCTCTCATTGTGGAGCACAGGCTCTAGGCACACAGGCCTCAGTAGTTGCGGTATGCAGGCTTAGTAATTGTGGCTCACAGGCTCTAGAGCACAGGCTCAGTAATTGTGGCTCACGGGCCTAGTTGCTCCGCAGCATGTGGGATCTTCCCGGACCAGGGATCGAACCCATGTCCCCTGCATTGGCAGACGGATTCTCAACCACTGCGCCACCAGGGAAGCCCAGGAATGCCTTTACAAGGTTTTTATACTCTAAGGATTAGGGCTTTAAATCAAGTATGCATTTTAAATTATAAATTTAGTCTTAATTATCTTGTTTTTGTCCAAGAAAATAAAAAATAAAATGGAACATTTATCTTTTTATTCAGTTACTTATTTTATTTGAATGTAAGTATTTAAAAATATTTAATAGCTTTTTAAATTACAGAGTTTTATAGAAAGTATATTTGGTTCTTTCACAAGCCTTTTTATTGACTCTTTACCATCACAAGCCTGTTTTTTTTTGTATTGATTGAAGTTGAAAGCATAATGCTAGGAAGGAGTTCACTGAAGGCAGGTCTTTGGACACAGAGAGTAATGCATTCCATCTATGTAGGCTTTTTCTGATCTGATCTGATACGGTGGGAACAGATAATTTGGAGAGAATAAGTTTCCGGTCTTATATTCTTTTATACCTCCATGCATCATTTAAAGCTAACACGTTCTCCTCCTTAGAAATCTTTCCTCTTTCGCCTTCAGTGTATTTTCCATTTCTCTATCTCTTGGACTTAAAACATAACAAAACACCGTACAGTGTCACCTCTCTTGCTTCCCATGAGCCTTATTTATAGGTATCCCCCAAATTCTGTTGGATAGTCTTGTTTTTTCTTTATATTCATTACCTTGGTAAACTCTCTTGGCTTGAATTGTACTTTTTATATGACTGATTTTTAAACCTTGGACTATTCTAAATCGCAATATCTACCCGTTGTTGAGAAGCATCTCCATTTGAATAGCCTGTGGTAACACTGGACTGACTTACTGTCCAAAATAAAAGTCACTTCACCCTACCACTACAGGTTTCTTTCATTGTGTCCCTGGTAATCTTTCTCTGCTGTCCTCGTTCCTGTACTTAATTTAGCATGAAGTCCTCTTGTTTCTCCATGTAAGATGTATCTTGGGTTTCCCATTCTCTCTGTACTCATCTGCACTATCCAGACCCTCATTGTATCACATCTGTTAACTCACTACAACCACTTTCACACCAACCCCGCTTTGCCTTTTTTTTTTTTCTTGAGCTTCCCAAAATCTCCCTACAGTGACTTTTTAAAATGTATACAAAGTTGTTAATGCATATTTTCCTTAAATAGAAATTGTAAGCATTTTTATTTATATATCCCTCTGGGCATAGTGCTGGATGCGGTAGGGAATCAGTAAGTAATTGTTCACTCATTCATTCAGCAGCTCTTTCTTGAGTAGTTGTTGGATTCCAGCTGTTATACTAGTGCTCCAGTGATCTCTCATGCAGCTTACAGCTGAAAACAGTCTCTGGTGAGAAGAGAAGGCTTCTCTGAGGAGGTGGCATTTGTTATCAGACCTGAAAGAAATGAGAAAGCCAGTCCTGCAAAGATATGGGGAACAGTTCCTGCAGGCTGAGAGATCAGCAAATGTCAAGGCCCTGAAGAGGGACAAGTTTGGTATGTTTGGGGAGTATCAAAAAGGTCACTGTGACTGGAACATAGTAGAGAGAGAGTGACAGGAGATGTAGTCAGGAGACCAGGTGACAGAGGGACTAATAGGCCATGGTAGGTATTATGGATTTTATCTTACGTGATGGAAAAGCCTTTGGACAGTTTTGAGTAAGGGAGTGTTGTGAGCTAATATATTTGTTGCTAAGTTAAGAATAGAAGTAGGGAGACTATAATAGTAATATTGGAGAGCAATATCTTGAACTAGTGAGGTAAAAAGCAGTAATAAGTGTTTTGAATTAAGGATAGAATGAGGAAGAATGGTTGGCAGGATAGATTGGATGGGAGGTGTGAGATAAAAAAGGAACCAAGGAAAACTCAGTTCTGTGTGCTTGGACAAGTCATGTATCCTCTCCAATATCTATTTTCCTGAGTATATAATGAGAAATACCTCTTTCCCACTTCTTGAAGGAATTGTTATGAGGATCTGATGAAATAACACATGAAAGCTAATTATGAATCTTAAAACACCATTAACATTGTATTAATTTTTAACACTAAACATTTTAAAGTTCACCTTAAATTAAATCATACCTTGTTAATTAAGAAATTTCTAAAAGCTTAGATTTGACAGGAATAAGAACTCTAACCCATATACAGCTTAGGAAATAGTTTAACTTATAACTTTCCCTGGGTTTATAGTATATAGTTCCTTTCCAATTATATTTTCAATCTTTAATAGTTTTGACACTGTTCATAAGGAATAGCATGAAGCAATTTCTCCTATTAATTGATAATAAGTAGATCATGTTCTGGCCATAGACTACACTGCTAATCTAATCATAGAGAAAAAGGTAAACAATACCTGGCTGTCTTTTGTTCTGTAGTATATTTAAGACACTGTGATTCTCCTCTCGGTAAATATTTGAAAACAAATAAAACTAACCCAAATGACCTATAGTTTATTTACTAATATGTTATATTACGTTAACCCTGGGGTGTTGTTGATTATAACAAAACATATTTTACCATACTATAATAAATAATGACCTATAAATAAACTCCAGGTGTTTTAGGCTTATTTGTGTCATGCCAATTGTACTTTTCCTGACAATTTTAGATTAATTTAAATATGACTTATGGCATCAAGAAAGACAAATATTCTAAACAAACTTTTTAGTTTCTGAAATCACTTACTCAAGTATGATTCAGCTGAATGCTATTTCTGTTTTTTTATTGCAGATTTCTCAACAGTTATGTCACAAGATTGACCACATTGATCACAGTAAGACTAAAATGATAATTAAGCTTTTAAGGATGTTTTGTTTTCTCTGAGAATGAGAATTAAGTTAGAAAATATTTATGATTTTAGATTGTTGTTCTTCCTTTCAAGAGCCAAATGAATGTTTACATTTAATGATTCACACCTCACACTCTACTTATTTAAATACTTCTTTAAATGATTTTAAAACATTTTAAATGAAAAATACACTTAATTTATAACTGAAATTATATGCCTAATTATACTAACATATTTCAGTGTGAATCATAATCTGAACATCATCTTTTTTAGTTTTTGTTTTTATTAAAATATGGCATGAAACATTTAAGGTGACTTCACATTAGGAAAAAAATTACAAAAATAAAATTACTTGGGACTAATCACATATTAAGGAAAGACTGTGAAAACAGCATTGAAAGGATTCTTAGACTTCTTGATTAAATTTTTCATTGATATTTAAATGATTTATAAACAGTCTTCCAAATATGGAGAGTTGTTGAAAAAGGATAGTTCTCTTAAGAAACTGAACTTTTCCGCTTTAATTTTATTTAAAGTGTTAATTTCTACTGTGTATAAGGTAATATGTTACTTAAAGAAAAACTTTTATCCAAGGCCTTGATCTACATTATTAGAAAATTCTAACTATTAAAATCTGAATTGCAGTAATGAAATTTTACAGCATTTTTGAAAACTCCTTTTAAGTAACAGAGGAAAAAAATTGAGTAAATTATTTACTCAGTTAATCTGCTTCTTAAATCCCGTTTTAATTGTTCATTAGAAGCAGTAATTATCAGAAATGTTATTCCGTGTATATAAAACCTTAATGTTTTAATATTTTTTTGGAAAACTGGTACATTTAACATTTTTCAGAGAGGCAAGAGACAACTTTTATTCTATTCTATTTTTAAAGGCTTTATCATCATCATTGAGTCTACAGATGTATATGGCATGTTCATTTTCCTAAGGGAGAATTTTAGCTATCTCTGATTTGTTGCTCTTTGCTTGTTTGTTTTTTCTTAATCAGAACTTTATTGCCCTAACTGAATGGTTTACAACAAAATATTAACATATTTCTGTAGTAACCTTCTGTTTTGCATCTAATGTTTTATAATCAAGGAAGTTAAAATTAGCATTGGATGAAAAAGGTGGTTTTTTTTAATTAAAAAATGCTAACTCTCAGTACATTTTTAGGGTAATATTAAGGGAACACTTAATTGCAACTGTTCTGAATTCAAGAATTTCAGGAAGAGAGGTGGTGTTCAATATTATCAGATGTTAAATAAGTTAAAAATTAAGAAGTATTCATTTGAGAGTTTCATAAGTGACTGATAGTAGAAACCCTGTGTAATAATGTACGGGTTGTGAGGCTTTCTCTAGCTCCTTGTGTCAAGAAGAGGGTAGATTTCATCACTGATTCAGGCTGAGGGCATTGAGAGAGTAGTTCAAGTGTTGACCATGGGACTGGAATAAAATGAGGCCAGGGAGAAGGGCTGATATATTCAGAGAAAATGGAGAAAGGACTGGTCAGAGGTAGATAAGCTGGTGAAATGAGATGATAAAGAACTAAAAGAGTAGAATGCTGTGGTTAGGAAGGGGCTATTATAGATTGTTTCAGAGCTGGAGCTGGAGTATTCATATATAATATATACCTTGTGTATTTTTTTCTTCAGAACTCAGGAGAATTTCTCTTTTTACTCCTTATGTTACATTTCTCTGAAGTGTCAAGATCTTCTAAATGATCTCTTTTCCTCCTGGCCATCATCAATTCTATTGAAGCCTATATGTGATCCTCAGTTGAACTTTATTAAAGCGTTGCTCTGATTCTTTTATGTCTCTACCTGAAGATGTATAGTGACTTTCCATTTCTTATAAGTTCAAATTAAGGCTTTCTAACTTGGTATTCAAGACCCCTCCTCAGTTTGGCTCTAACATATTTCCCAGACAAATATCCTATTATTCAAGAAGAAGAACCCTACATTCTATACAATGTGAACTACATACTCCACCTTGAGTATACATTTTGTCTCCATACTTACATTCATGTCATTCCCTTTTCCTAGAATATTCTTTTTCCTTTTCAGTCTTTTGTTTCTCCTGATGAAATCAAACCTCCCTTCTAATGCCCTGTATACCTGTAATCATCTCTTTGAGGCCTTCCCTAATCATCCTAATTGAAAGTGATTCTCCCTCCTTAGTAGTTTGGTGATGCTTAATTTTTATTATTCTTATGTAACTGATAACATATATTCCCTTGTATTCTGCATACTTTAATATGTATTTTCCAATTGAGCAAATGAGTATTTAGCAAATGTTGCTAGTAATCATAAATACCCCAGAAAGAACTAAATTAATTAGTATCTTTAGTTTTCTTATATTAAAATTGAAACAAGAATATTAATACATGCATATCCAAAATTGAACCATGGGAAGCAGGGTAGTTAGGAAAGGGCATAGGTTTTAGAACCAGAGCGAGTTCAAGTACTGATGCCGCTGTATACTGTGTATATGACCTTTAGCAAGTCAGCCTCTTTGTGCCTCAGTATCTGCAGAAGATGATTTATGCATATATTTAAAAGGATTTTTATAAGTATTAGTTACCTTTCTTCCCTCTTACTTGTTTAATGTTATAGTTTACTCCTTTATTGATATGAGAGGGGTAGGACATCAACTATAAAGATCAGGGATATATCCAAATTTACCTTACTTACACATTGTGATCCTTTCATTTGTACGTTTTAATGTATGGATTTTTAGTTTCTACATTACATATAGTAATGATAACTTTGTTGACTTACATAAGTTCCAGCAAGGAGGCTGATTAGATCTATTGATACAATGTGCTTTTTTCGGGGTGGGGAGAGTCAGACCTTACTAGAATACAAATATCTTAAAAGGCCAGAATGAACTTTAGAAAAGTTTAGGTTGTGCTACATTCCCCTTATATAACAGATGAGAAAACCAACATCCAGAGAATTTGAAGGGAAGTAACATGCATAATGGTTAAGAAGAGGAACTGGGTCAGAAAAACCTTTAAGTTTGTGCTGTAATATTTATATAGCTGTTTTGATCTTAAGTCAGTTACATAGTCTAAGATCCAGTTTTTTTCTCTCTAAAGCAGAGTAGTGTTTATACTTCAGGAGTGTTGTGAATATTAAATTTTAAAATGCTTATAATAAAAGTGCAGCACAGAGGCTGACATGGTAAATTCTGTTGACCCCTTGTCATAGTCATCATCATCTATCTGTAAAGTTACTTGCCCAAAGTCACATAGTGTGAGATCTTGATCCAAACCTGGTTTTGCTTTATTCTATTATAATTTTTACTTCTGTTTCATGATCACCTCTTAATTGATTAAAAATCTCTGAATGGCATTTGTAGGAAGTATAATAAAGTAACTCATAGACTTTTTTCTTCTCGCATCTCCCCAAATCCTCTATCTTCTCTGAGAGTATTCGTGCAATTTTGCTTATGTGCAGTTTTGTTTATATGTAATTTTATTAATACAGTGGCTATATTTTATTTTAAATATTCTTATTTAACATTTTGCTTCATATTTAGTAACTTGTTACAAAGCAACTTTTAAAATAAAGTGGCTTTTCCTGTTTTTATTAAAATTTCTTTTTTTCCTTTGGTAATTTTATTGTGAATATTATTTAAATTTCATAGAGATTTATGTCTACCAATAGAAATATTTAACTTAAAAATTCAAATTTAGAAGAAATTACTATATAATTTTACGGTGTACACACTATTAGAAATATTGGTGTTAGATAGTAAATTTTAAATGTCAGTTAGGTACCTACCACAGATAAGATATAAACAAGCATGGCAATGACTGATTGTTGTACCCTAATATCAATTTTCTCCGTCTACTAGTTTTGTTCCCAGCCTACGACTACCTGGAATAAAAGTATCACTTTCAGTCTCTCTTACAGCTAAATGTGCTCATGTGACTAAGTTTTGGCTAGAGATACATAAGCAGTAGTACTGTGTGCACCTTGCAGAAAGTATTGTTAAAGGAAGGCGGGCATACCCTATTTTTCCCCCATCCTCCATGCTTGCTGAGATGTGGGCATGATAACTGGACAATGAGTGGAAACCACAAGCTAAGAATGGGCAAAGCAATAAGATGGAAAGTCCCTGATAACTTCAGGATGTCACCCTGCCCGCAGTGACCTATGACTTGAGTGAGATAAACTTCTATCTTGTAAGACACTTGAGTTTTGGCTTTCTGTCACTCATGACCAAAATTAATCCTGATTACATCAAGATAATTTTACAAAGTTTATGCCATTGTTTAAATGTCTTTGATTTGTTTACATTTCATTTATTTTTCTTGGACTCTTGTCACTTTTTTGATAGCTTCAATTTTAGGAGGAGAATACAAAAGGAAATAATTCACTCACTCTGTCTAGGAGAGGAGACTAGGGAAATCTCTAAAGAGAGGGGAGACATTTAGGCTAGATTTTTGAGATATGAGTTAGAAGAGAATCCAGAAAGAAAATAGGCATATAGATTGGAAACAACATATGTTCAGGGACATGCAACTATTTTAGTTAAATATTGTTGAAATGTAAAATTTGAGTAAGTAAATGAGCCTAAAGGTCAGATCTTATAGGAATTTACAAACCAAGAAGTTTGGTAAGTGCTAAGTACCTAGCGAAGTTTCTTTTAATGTTAATAATTTTAATATTACTTATGGTTTTACCATTAAATATTTTTAAAAGAAATACATTTTTATACAAGCTTTTAGGAAGGAAGAACAAAACTATTATTTATTTATTCACGGATTAAGATACTAGGTGATTTCTATTTGAGCCTTTAACAATTTTAGAAGACATATTATTACATTTTACAGATGGCTAAACTGAGACTCAGAAGAGTCAAGTGTCTTTCCCAGTGTGGTAGTTAAGTCATTATTTGGAAAGTACAGAAATCAACCATTTAAGAACAAGTCTGCTATATGTTGTCTGACCTTTATTTTTCTACTTTTCTAATACCAAAAAGAGCGTTATAGTCAAATTTAAAATATCTTTGGTAAAATATAGTAACAGTGATCAAACCAGAAGTAAAGTCTATATAAGAATTTCCATATTTTATGCCAATGAATACATCTAAAATATTAAATTAAAAAATCTAATATCTTAAAGTTATAAACTAGTAAACATTTTGTTTTCTAGAGTCTGAATTGTGAAGAGTATCTTCAAAGTTAGTGTATAGTAGCCATTTAAATTACTTCATACAAATCAAATTTCCATTGCTATTCCTAAGTGTATATTTGGATAAAAGAAACCTCCATCTCCTATTGCACCTCACCAAAAAGTTGCACTGTTTTAACATTAATGCAGCTAAAAGCATGCATGGTGTTCTTAGTATGAGTACCTATAGATAGAAATGACACCCTGCTGCAGAGACCCAACTGAACTTCTCTGAACAAGTAAAAGTATATAATGTTACACACTCATTTGGTTTAAAGATTACTTCTTATCTGAAAACTCTAAATGAGCTACTATTTAATAAATCTGCCTAAAAATAGAAAATACAGTAACCTTAATATATCTTAGAGATAATTGTAGAGGCATGAGAGAATATAAAAGAAAAACTAATTTTCTAATTTGGTTTGGTGTTTTTTAATTGTAATCAGCAAAGAATCTAGCACCTAGACCACTAGGTCAGTATTTTATGAATTAAAGTGACTTGAAAGTTAATCTGGTTAATACATTATTCTTTTCCCCTCACACTTTCTAGAACACCATGCATACATCTGCTGTGAGATGTACATTCATTGAAATGTTAGTCAAGGAGTAGATAAACTACAAGTACAGTCTACAGAAACTGTTTTTAGGGATGAGAAGAGGGTGTTATAGACTGAGTTATGGGGTTATGATATTTGACTCTTCATTCCTTTTCTATAAATACACAAATGAAAAACTGGAGGAGAAAATATTTTGATATAAATGGAAAAATTCTTATTTTATTGCATCAAAAGGGTACCTAGGGGCTTCCCTGGTGGCACAGTGGTTGAGAGTCCGCCTGCCGATGCAGGGGACACGTGTTCGTGCCCCAGTCCGGGAAGATCCCACATGCCATGGAGCAGCTGGGCCCGTGAGCCATGGCCGCCGAGCCTGCACATCCAGAGCCTGTGCTCCGCAACGGGAGAGGCCACAACAGTGAGAGGCCCGCATACCGCAAAAAAAAAGGATACCTAAAATTAGCATGTCATAGATGTTTAAAAAAATCTGACTAATACAAATATTCCTGATGCTCTCCTTATGTGAGTATATTTAAAAAACATTTAAAAAACATTGCATCAGTAGGTACATTTCCATCATAATATAAGATAGTATGTGTAAACTTTTCCATGTTCAAAGTATGCCACTTATTTTTATAATACTTGCAATTTTATTATCTGATTTTCTTTCTTAGGAAAATGTCCTCAACTTTTGTTCATAAAATTCATAATTATTGTCTCTTTATTGCCTTTACCAATGAAAATTCCTGTGTCTTTTTTTACTCGTTTGTTTCATATGTTCAGTGTCGATCATACACACTTGGCACTAAACTTAAATATCATAGCTCCCCTCAAATGTTGCCTCTTCCATGAAACCTCTGCAGTTGGAATTACTCTCCCCATCATTTCTGCCTGTCTAGTATTTGTTATTTCTATCACAGCATTGTTCTTCAACACTGGAGTCCTTGGACCTCCTGAGTATGTAGATATATTCTCTGTGGGGGAGAGAGAGAGTTTGCTATAAGAATTTACAAAGTTCAACATTAATGTAAAAGAAATATTCTTGGATCATCCGGGATGCTTACCTTATAAACAGTCACTGTCATCGACTTTCAGGGCAATGATTGTATTTAATTATGTCAGTTTAATAAGAAAAGAACAAAAATAGATTTGATATGTACAAATGGTTCATTTGTACCAACTGAAGGCCAGTTGACATCAGAGTGAACTAAATTATAGCTTTGTAGTAATTTGAGTAGAAAGAAATGGTGGAATATTAAATTGTTCAGCGAATGCTAGACCATAAGATACACATGCCAAACTCAAAGGTAACTGGAAACTAATTAGCAGTCAATACCATATTCATGTTGAGTACAATGATTTTATTTTAGCAAAAACATCATATTGATAACAATTAGAAATCCGTTAGTTTTGTAGCTTTTATATGCACACTTTGTAAATTTGTTTCGATACTATTTTTGAATAAGATCTGGAAGCAAGAAGAAGAGTTTATCCTTATCCATAGTTTTACTTTTCTAGGTATTTCAGTAACATAATAATTTAATTAGTGTGTCAGCATGTGTCCACAATACATTTTTTTCTCCTTTTATGAGGATTTATACATAACCTAAGTTTCAGAAACATTCTTATAGAGCCTTTATCTGCCATATGAGGTAATTTGTGTGTTTGGCTGTTTCAACTATTAGATGGTAAAGTCCTTACAGTCTAGTGAAGCCATAGATTATGTTTTATTAATTCTTGCAGTCCCCTTAGAGTCTATTACAATGCCTTATCCCCAGTAGTGGCACAGCAGATATTTATGAAAAAAACTGGCCTATGCAAGTGTGCCTCTTAGTGTTGATAATCTGTTCAATTGAACTAGAATGGATAAATATATAGAAAACAATATAGGCAATATATACATTTTAACAATTTGAAATTCATATAAGTTAACAAATTCCTATTTTTTTTTTAAGGAAACACACTCTCCTTATGACTTTTGAGTGGTTTGTTCTTTTTTTAAAATTAATTAATTAATTAATTAATTTATGGCTGTGTTGGGTCTTCGTTTCTGTGCGAGGGCTTTCTCTAGTTGCGGCAAGTGGGGGCCACTCTTCATCGCGGTGCGCGGGCCTCTCACTATCGCGGCCTCTCTTGTTGTGGAGCACAGGCTCCAGACACGCAGGCTCAGCAATTGTGGCTCACAGGCCTAGTTGCTCCGCAGCATGTGGGATCTTCCCAGACCAGGGCTCGAACCCGTGTCCCCTGCATTGGCAGGCAGATTCTCAACCACTGTGCCACAGGGAAGCCCACAAATTCCTATTTTTAAATTAAATGTCCTGTAGGATTTTGGTCACTTACAGTGTTGTATGAATTACTTTAATTAGGTAATCAAAGGACCTGTAGGGTGCCAGTGGGAGAATGAAGGTTTCATGGCAGGCTAGAACTGAATGTGGAGATGTAACAAGAGTGCTTCAGTGCTTTAGAACAAACGTATATTTGATCCGTTCTTGTGATTTATTTCACCTTTCAATTCCTGTCCTTTAAGGGAGAATTAATAATGAAGGCTAATTATGTGCCAGAGAGTTTCCAAGTATCATTTTATCTTAGACTTATTGATGTTAAGTAACTGCTCCAAGTTGACATAATTAGTTATGGTCGTAACTGGGTTTCAGGTTCGTATTTCTCTAACTAAAGACAATAATGTTTCTACTATAATTTATTCAAAGAATATAAAACCAATTTGTGTTCAAGAGAACTGAGTATATATACTTAGAAATAAAGTACATAATGCTCAATAAATATTTGTTAGCTGATTGAATGACAGAAGCAGAATTATGGGAGAAAAGAATTCTAGAATCAGCCGGTATGTGCCCTGAGGTGATTTTCTAAGACACATTCTTCAAACAATTCATATACTGCCTTTCTCTCTCTTATTTAATTATCTTTAGTTTTGTATACCTTAGTTATAGTATTGATACTCAGTAAGGAAAGAGACATGATGTATGCTGTAAATGGAAAGTTGCTTGTTCTCAAATATTCTAATAAAATATTCCCTAGGTAGGGATTGTGAGTCTTTCATTCGGTCAATCAATATATTATGTGCTTCACATTCAGTCAGTCACTCATTCATTTGTTCATTCATTCAACAAACATTTATGGAGCACAGACATATTCTACCATCTACCAGTTGGGGATGCTATGGTCAATAAGACAAAGTTCCTTCTGCTATTAAGTTTACTTTCTAGTAGGAGAACAGAAGTAAAGAAATAAATATTTTCAAATATTGATAAGGGCTCCAAAGGAGGGGGGAAAGTAAGGAAAATGTGATAGCGTACACGGGGGGCAGGGTAGAATGAAGGGCAAAATACATATAAAAGTGTGGGAAGACCTCCGTGAGGAGGCAGTGCTTGTGTTGAGAAATGAATCACCAGAAGGAGCCAGCCACGTGAGGATCTGAGGAACTGGGAATCACAGTGCCAATGGAGCTAGGACACTGTGAGCTTGGGGAATTGAGGTAGACAGATGTCACTGAAACTAGTTAGAACTCTTTCTAATGTGAAGAGAAGCCACTTTATAATGGTTGATTTTATTTCCCCTCATCCCTTGTTTAACTTGAAAATGTACTACATTCAGCTTCCTATTGGAAGCTTTAAGGAGGAATGTCTATTACATTGGTGACATTAAAGCATTATTGTAAATTCTTTATGTTTTGTATGAATTTATATTTTTAGAGACATTCTACCATCTTATTCCTAAATTAAATACCATTACTATTGTAGTTAAGAAGTTTCTATCATCTTAAAGAGAAATTCATGGATATTCATTATTCCTTTTGAATTACTTAGGAAGTTTATAAACATGGAAAATATACTGTCCCTCTTCTCTTCTTTGAGAGCTTACAGTCTAGTGGAGAAACTGACACACAAACCAGTCATTACATATGTGGAGGATGTCACAATAGAAGTATATGTATAATATTTTTTGAATATAGAAAGGATGGTGTGATCCCTGTGGGTGGGAAAGGCCTCATCAAAAATACTCATTCTATAAAAATGCTCATTCTACAAAGATTTTCATCCTGCTTTTTTTAAAAAATAAACAAATAAATAAATAAGTTTGTTTGTTTGTTTATTTTTGGCTGCATTGGGTCTTCATTGCTGCTTGTGGGCTTCTCATTTTGGTGGCCTCTCCTGCTGCGGAGCACGGGCTCCAGGTGCTCGGTCCTCGGTAGCTGTGGCTTGCGGGCTCCAGAACGCAGGCTCAGCAGCCGTGGCACACGGGCCCAGTTGCTCCGAGGCATGTGGGATCCTCCCCGACCAGGGATCAAACCGTGTCCCCTGCATTGGCGGGTGGATTCCCAACCACTGCATCACCAGGGAAGCCCTCATCCTGCTTTTTGAAGCATACTAGGAGCCAGGTATCAGTATTTGAACAGGAATGTTTATGCTGCAAAAAAATCTTTACAAAGAGTTTATGATTTCCAGCTATATAGCAAAATAAATAAATGGTATTTAACTTATACACTAGAAAGTCAAATTTCTCTTCTAAGTGGAGGGTGAAAAATCGTTATGGTGCTCTTTATTACTGCTGCCCTTTTCCCCTTCTGTTTTCTCTCACCCTTTACCTTCCATTTTTGTAAGTGTACCTGTAGTAGGAAGAAGATAAAATGTTAAAAGTTTTGGAGGAAGTCTTCACAGCAAGTTTCGTTTATTGTTTTTGTTTTGTTTTGTTTGTTTTTTGAAGGGGGTGTGTCATTGTAAAAAGAGAATTGATTTATTTCTGAGCGGTGATAGCATCTTCTGAGGTCCTCAACTGGGAGCTTAGATCTTTCAGTGGTGAAAGCAGGCGTTCTTTTCTTCTTCCTGATCTTAGGAGGAAAGCTTTTGGTCTTTCACCATTTACTATGATGTTAGCTGTGGGTTTTCCAGAATGCCCTTCTTATGTTGAGAATGTTACCCTATATTACTAGTTTTCTGAGTGTTTTTTTAATATGAAAAATTGGTGGATTTTGTCAAACATTTTATCTGTGTTGGTTGAGATACTCATGTCATTTTTCCCCCCTTCGTTCTGCTGTGGTATGTTACATTGATGGATTTTCTTGTATTGAACTATTTATTCTTAAAACTTATTTGCCTTCTCAATTAAGCCTTTCTTACACTCCCAAATTGAATAAAATATCACTGTGCTCCTCTCTAGGATGGAGAACCGTGACTATCTTTTATTATTTCCTTTAGCTGCTGTTTATAATTTATTTGCTTACATCATTTTTAATATTTTTAAGGTCTCTTAAACCTTGTTTATAATAATGTATAGTCTTATGAATCTCTTTAGGAAATATAATCTCTAATCAGTTTTTGTATAACATATAATAAGTTGATTTTCAGTAAAAATGCTATATGTTTGATCAGTACATCAATAAATATAATATCATTTGAATTTAATCTTGATAATTTTTTAATATATAAAGGCTTTTTTTGTACTTTGCAAGGGTAGAAAATGCACTATTTTATTTTATCAATAAATTTATTTATTTATGGCAGTGTTGGGTCTTCGTTGCTGTGCACGGGCTTTCTCTAGTTGCGACAAGTAGGCGCTACTCTTCATTGCAGTGCGTGGGCTTCTCATTTCGGTGGCTTCTCTTGTTGTGGAGCACGGGCTCTAAGCGTGCGGGCTTCAGTAGTTGTGACATGTGGGCTCAGTAGTTGTGGCTCATGGGCTCTAGAGCGCAGGCTCAGTAGCTGGGGTGCACGGGCTTAGTTTCTCCGCGGCATGTGGGGTCTTCCGAACCAGTGATCAAACCCTTGCAAGGGACACAATTTTAATTTATTTTTAATTATATAAGACATACCTTATCGACTTTTAAGCCAGGCACCTCTGAATAAGCACCTGAGGGTTTTTTCTTTTTTTTACTGTGATAAAAATGCATGACATAGAATTTACCACCTTAACCATTTCTGATTGTACAGTTCAATAGTGTTAAGTATATTCACACTGTTTTGCAACCAATCTCAGAACTTTTTCATTTTGCAGAACTCCCTCTAGCCCTTGGCAACCACCATTCTACGTGCTGTTTCTATGAATTTGATTACTCTAAGTACCTCATATTAGTGGGTTTATAAAATATTTTTTGTTTTGTAACTGGCCTATTTCACTTAGTATTTATAATGTCCTTGAGACATTCAACCATACTGTAGCATGTGTCAGAATTTCCTTCCTTTTTAAATATATATATTGCATTTTATATATATATATATATATATATATATATATATATATATATATATATATATATACACATACACACCACATTTTCCTTATCCATTCGTCCTCCAGTGGACACAAGTTGCTTCCAACTCTTCACTATGGTGATATCAACATTTTTAGATGACATTTTTATTTCGTTTATTAAGCATAGGTTTAAATGTAACAGTGTTACAACAGTTTAAAAGTTCAAAATTGCTTTCATTTGCTAATGTTTGAAGTTCTTACAGTATCAACAAATACACTGGTTTAGTTTTTTTTTATTTTTTATTTATTTAGTCTGCACTGGGTCTTAGTTGTGGCTCGTGGGATCTTCCTTGTGGCATGCGGAGTTCTTAGTTGCAGCATGCATGCGAGATCTAGTTCCCCACCAGGGATCAAACCCGGACCCCCTGCACCAGGAGCACAAAGTCTTACCCACTGGACCAACAGGGAAGTCCCACACTGGTTTAGTTTTATAATTTTTGTCCTAATTCAGAAAAAGATAACTGCATCCAGTTAGGCTTTTCATTTTAAAGAGAATTATCATTACAGTTTTTCATCTTTACATTGGTTTTTTGAAATAATAAAGACATTTCGAGGTGCTGTATAAGAATTTTTTTTCAATTTATTTTTTATTTTTATTTTTGTCTGCGTTGGGTCTTTGTTGCTGCGCACGGGCTTTCTTTAGTTGCGGTGAGCAGGGGCTACTCTTTGTTGCGGTCTGCGGGCTTATTATGATGGCTTGTCTTGTTGTGGAGCATGGGCTATAGGAGTGCAGGCTTCAGTAGTTGTGGCACGTGGGCTCAGTAGTTGTGGCTTGCGGGCTTAGTTGCTCCGTGGCATGTGGGATCTTCCCAGAACAGGGCTTGAACCCATCTCCCCTGCATTGGCAGGAGGACTCTTAACCCCTGCACCACCAGGGAAGCCCTGTATAAGAATTTTGATGAGATGAATGCAGTAGGAATTTGGTGGAGATCTTGGGATGATTTTGCTGAATTGTCATTTTATGTCCTTATTGGCTTTCATTTCTTTGTTAATGCACCTCATGCTTCTATTCTTTAACAAATTAAAAAATGTAAAAAAGCATCAAAACCTTCATGGCAACTATGCCAATGTTCATAGGGATTGAGTTATCATGAGCATCCTTAACAGTTGTCCCTCATTACCATACGTGATATACATTTAGGGTTCTCAGACTATTCTTTTCTGCGTATTGAGAAAGTTATATTTTCTTTGTTATTAAAAATAGATGTTTAAGCTATTACCTCATTTAAAAATATGAACACTGTGAAACTATGCATGAAACTCTTTGAGAAGTTTTTAACTAACAGTATTCAGTTGTAACCTCTTTGTGGACAAAACTATCTTATTCACATATGTCTGTTCACAGTGTTGGAGTTTAAGCCCTCAAACTTGTTTCCAGTAAGTATTTGTTGGATTGAGGTTTCTAAATGTGTATGTATAGTTATTTACACATGTATTCAGCAAATCTGTATATAATTTTACCCATACTGTGATCCAGTTACCTTCTATTAATTTTTCTTGTCTAAGGCACCATTTTTTTTTAACATCTTTATTGGGGTATGATTGCTTTACAATGGTGTGTTAGTTTCTGCTTTATAACAAAGTGAATCAGTTATACATATGTTCCCATATCTCTTCCCTCTTGTGTCTCCCTCCCTCCCAGCCTCCCTATCCCACCCCTCCAGGCGGTCACAAAGCACCGAGCCGATATCCCTGTGCCATGCGGCTGCTTCCCACTAGCTATCTACCTTACGTTTGTTAGTGTGTATATGTCCATGCCTCTCTCTCGCCCTGTCACAGCTCACCCTTCCCCCTCCCCATATCCTCAAGTCCGTTCTCCAGTAGGTCTGGGTCTTTATTCCTGTCTTACCCCTAGGTTCTTAATGACATTTTTTTTCTTACATTTCATATATGTGTGTTAGCATACGGTATTTGTCTTTTTCTTTCTGACTTACTTCACTCTGTATGACAGACTCTAGGTCTATCCACCTCATTACAAATAGCTCAATTTCATTTCTTTTTATGGCTGAGTAATATTCCATTGTATATATGTGCCACATCTTCTTTATCCATTCATCCGATGATGGGCACTTAGGTTGTTTCCATCTCCGGGTTATTGTAAATAGAGCTGCAATGAACATTTTGGTACATGACTTTTTGAATTTTGGTTTTCTCAGGGTATATGCCCAGTAGTGAGATTGCTGGGTCATATGGTAGTTCTATTTGTAGTTTTTTAAGGAACCTCCATACTGTTCTCCATAGTGGCTGAACCAATTCACATTCCCACCAGCAGTGCAAGAGTGTTCCCTTTTCTCCACACCCTTTCCAGCATTTATTGTTTCTAGATTTTTTGATGATGGCCATTCTGACTGGTGTGAGATGATATCTCATTGTAGTTTTGATTTGCATTTCTCTAATGATTAATGATGTTGAGCTAAGGCACCATTTAAAGAGGGATTAATATATGAGAACTTGGGGACCAAACCAATTATCAAATCACTGTAGTAGCAATAATTCATTTAGACTGTTGTCACACAGATATCCTCAGCATTGTTTAAGGAAGCTACTGGACAACTGCAGTAACTCCAGACCACTTTTTACTGTGGATTTCACTTGGAGAGGTGGGGAGAGAGTTGATTTTATTTTAGTTAAATGTTAATAATGAAAAGAGGATATTCATATCTTTGAAGAGAGCTGAGTTCATTATTATCTGAAGTTGTACTTCTATAAGTAACACTATTTCTAATCTATTTTTTTTGTCTATTTTAAGTATTGTATTGTGATCATTTTTGCATACTGAATATTGGACTTATTAGGAAAACTAGAGAAGGTTTAGTCTTCAAATAAAATAAACATATATTTTAATAAGAAAGGTGTCACCCTGTAGATCGAAGTTTATGAGTGCATAGAAATATTTTTCCCAAAGAATAAAAATTTACCACACTGTAACATGTGTAGTACCTGCCAATGTAATTATATCTTTGGTTGAGTATAATGTAAATATTAAGTACTGAGAAATTAATAGTAATAAGCTCTGATATGCTGTTTTAATTATTTATTGTAAGCATACTTCATGGAAGAAATAAGGCATTACTAGAAGTTGACTTCCCTCTTTTGTATGTTTGTTAAATTTAAGTAGTTTCCTGAAAAATATTAAAGCTATAACTTAATATAAAAATTATTTTCAGAATACAAATTATTTCAGAATATGATTTAATTGTAATTTAACGTTTAGGAAAAAATTGTTTTATTTTGTTTCACACATACCTCTAGAAGCACACTTTATAAATCCTCCATATATATATATATATATATATATATATATATATATTTTTTTTTTTTTTTTTTTTGTGGTACGCGGACCTCTCACTGTTGTGGCCTCTCCCTGCTGTGGCCTCTCCCGTTGCGGAGCACAGGCTCCGGACGCTAATGCTCAGCGGCCATGGCTCACGGGCGCAGCTGCTCTGCGGCATGTGGGATCTTCCCGGACCGGGGCACGAACCTGTGTCCCCTGCATCGGCAGGCGGACTCTCAACCACTGTGCCACCAGGGAAGCCCCTCTATATGTTTTTAATCATGACATTGGAATAAATATGAGGTCCTTTTCTTGAAATTATGAGTAATCATTGTATAAAAATAAGTATGAAATATGAATAAAATTTTGATTTGATTGTGGCCTCTCTTTTTAAGAAACTTTCTAAGAATATTTTCTCCTTTAACCAAAGTTTATATCCATTATGTTTTTTAGATTGCACTTTGGGGTTCATTTCCCCTTTGAAATATTGTTAAGCTATGATTTTCTTTGTATGTGGGTTAGTCTATATCAAAAGGCAACTTTTTATTAGTTTACATACATTCATTTTACCTCACCAATAATGTTATGATAAGCTTAAACATGGAAACTATTCTGTTTTGGTTTTCCCTTAGTTCCTAGTAAAAGGTGTTTAATGAGTTAGCTAATGAGTAATGTAGGATCAAAAATGCAGGGTTAGTCCTGAAATTACTGCTTTTGCCTTTAGTTTTGTGGCACTTGTGTTTTGGTTGTACCTGTAGGTGAAAATAAACATTTAAATAATTTTTTGGTTGAATTACTTTGTATTTCTCAACTTTTCATATGTACGCAAAATGTTAAATCTTCAATCAGTCAGGATTAAGACTATTTCAAAAGATTGCCTCTACAATTTCAAGTTTATTCAGAAATTAATATGATGTGTTATTATAAAACTGAAAAGAATCTTAAAATCATATTATGTTCAGTACTCTCCGTTTAGAAAACCAAACCTTAGAGTGATTGGCTGGATGTTACACAGTTTATGGCAGAGACTCCAGCATCAGTAGCTACTTCCTAATCCAATTCTTTTTCTGAAAATTAGATGATTTTATTTCTTTTTAATGTATTATATATTTCTTTCATATTATTTTAGAAAGATGATCACATTTCAGGTCTATTTCTGTTACTAGTATCACTATTTCCCACATCAATATATGAATGCTGTTATCATTTTGCATTACTCTCCTTCCTCTGGCTCTAGATAATCCAAACTTAAAAGTGGCTGTGTTCTAGCTTCAGTATATTTTGCATTCTTTGTCTTCCTGTCATTCCTACCACCACCCTCTTTAGGTCATGTTTAGATTGCTCTATTGCTTTACTTACTAGCTTCTCTGTCTCCAGGATCATGTCTCCTCTTCTTACTGCTTATGGTTAACATTGCCATATTAACATATCTGAAATCATGATTTCTTTTTCCGTGTCTTTGTTTATAATATTCCCTTTTTTTGTGAAGATTCTTTTTCTGCCTCTGCATATATATTCAAATGCTGTACATCCTTCAAGACCCAATTCAAATCTCATTTCCTTTTCAGGACTAGCCATATCTACCCAAAGGGAGTACCCTTTGAAAATTTAGGGTCAGTTAGTATCTGTAATCATCTGACGTCTAGACTCATGGTATCCTATTATCATAGCGTGCTAGAGCAGGAAGAGACTTTAGATATCACTTATTCTAGTCACCTCACTTTACAGGTGAGTAAGTGGTTTTTCTAGATTAATGACTAAGTACTTGGAGGGTTCAGAGCAAAGATGTATTTAGACTTGTCTCCTAACGTGTAATCTATAATTTCTTCTCGTGTAACACACTTCCGCTCACTGTAAAATACCTTGTCTTTTTATATAGTTTTTCATGAGTACATTTATTATTTCCTCTACTTGAGGCCGAGAATCTTGTTGTAAACTTTTTACACTCCCCTTAATGTTTTGCACAGAGTAGGTCTTAATTCATTATTTACTTTGTAGAGAAGCAATATTTTAAGTAAGGTTATTTCCATTTTTATAAATATTGATGATTAAGTATTATACTGCTTTTTGTTTTTTGGCTGCACCGTGTGGCATGCGGGATCTTAGTTACCCAACCAGGGATGGAACCCATGCCCCCTGCAGTGGAAGCACGGAGTCTTAACTGCTAGACCGCCAGGGAAGTCCCTATACTGCTTTTGTTTAAAAGGAATGGAAGAAGAATTTTTAATAGTTTTTGGCAGTTTGCATCTATTTCCACTAAAAAATAGTAGGAAACAACAAAATATAATTGAAAAATTTTCTCTTTCATTGCTAAGTAAATGGGTTTCACTTGTTTACAATGTAAAGAACACAGATTCGAGTGCAAAACTAAATTTTATCAACATTTCTTCATTGCTTTAATGTTCTCAGTTTTTAAGGAAATAAAATGTTTTATATGAAATAATTTTAGAGTAGATTATATTAAATGGAAACATGATATAGTTCTGTTGTCTTAGTTGAAAACTACCTAGTACAGTCTTTTCAGGTTTTAAAGTTTTATGAATATATCTGATTGAAAGCAAGTAAGTAAAGCAACAAGAATTATAGCAAATATATGCACTTTAAAATTCCTTTACAATTCAGCATGAATAAAAATGGTACATTAGAGGGTAGTTTAAATACCTATCAGATGAATAAAGCATGGGCTTCATGCTTATAGTTGGGGATATATGTATCTTCGGCATTAGATGTATTACAGAGGTGATGTCAAGGTGAAAGCAAGCTTGCAGAATGGTTGAAAATCATTGATATTCTGACTTGGAGGCTGTAAATGGCTCAGTGGCAGATGGAGTCTTTGTCAAGGAAGAAAAATGGCAGCTTTGGAGCATCATAGATGTTTTGCTAGCAGCTCAGCACACAGTCTGTGACCTTCTAGACTCCTTCTAGGAGTCTTTCTTATGCTCTAATAAATTGTCCTCAGCTTTTATTCACCTAACATAGTTAACCAGTACTTATCATATTTCAGTACAAATTGAGGTGTTTTCGTTACAGAGAAATAGAAATATGTTTTATTATCTAGTTCTCAAAGAAGTAAGCTTTTAAGGGAACAGGAATTTCTTGGAATCAGAAATATTTCTCAGTTAGTTTGCAAGGGTAAAAACAATAGAGTTTAATTGAAAAAGTATATTTTTAGAATTACAGAATATTAAAGCTAGAAAATATGTTAAAAATCCTAGACAAACTTTCTCATTTTACAGATGAAGGAACTGAGTCTCATAGACTGTGATTCAACCAAGGTCATTAAACTAGTTCATGAAAAACGTTAGATGACTCTTAGATTATGACTTGTTATACATATAAAATAGCTTTAGTTATGAAGGTAAAAGAAACTAGTCTCTTTGAATAAAACTTAGAATACTACAGAGTATACCTACTTATTCATGACCACTGCATAATGAGCATACATAATTTTGGAGACTTTTATTTACTATTTAATTGCACATATTTTTATTGGAAAGACTTCAAGTTTATCATTTTAATCATTGCTAGATTGCTGTATAGAAGAATTTTTGTTGAATGAAGAGTTTATACCTGGGTCAAATATGTATCTTGTGTTGATTTATTTGTGTATTTTTAAAGGTTCTTTCTTTTAGAGATAGCATTTCATATTAAAATATTTGAGGGTTTTGTAGATTTTGTACTGAAATGTTTTGAATGAAATATTGTTGCATGTATCAGTGAGAAATCCAGTTTTTAGAGGAATCCAGCTTTTAGAGGTCTCCATGAGAGTGTACTACCATGTGGAGTATATTCAATTGGACAGCTGACTTATACTGAAGAGTAGTAAGTCATGGCCAAAATTAAAAGTGGAAGCATTACACACGTAAAACCTACTAAAGCATTTGACAGTTGCTAAAGTTATAGAAAGGAATCTCTGTACATCACGGAAGAAAACTACCCTTTGTTCTAGAAGGTCAAGGTTGCTGTACAAATTGCTTCAATTTGTAGTCTTTCTTAAGCCAGTGTCTAAAGAAGTAAACTTAAAGAGAAATTTAACAACAATTATTCAAAATAATGTCCATGCATTTTCTAAAGATAAAATTATACAATTAGGGCTTCCCTCGTGGCGCAGTGGTTGAGAGTCCGCCTGCCGATGCAGGGGACACGGGTTCGTGCCCCGGTCCCAGAAGATCCCACATGCTGCGGAGTGGCTGGGCCCGTGAGCCATGGCCGCTGAGCCTGTGCGTCCGGAGCCTGTGCTCCGCAAGGGAGAGGCCACAGCAGTGAGAGGCCTGCGTACCGCACAAAAAAAAAAAAAAAAAGAAAATTATACAATTAATTGTTTTTGATTAGGAGAAAAATTTGAAAGGTCCCCAAATCTTGAAGTAAGTTTTTTTTCTTTTGGGTTTTTGTTTTTAAGGATAAAACTGGTTAGACCTTTTAGATAGAAAGTGGGCATAAAAAATATTAACCATAACATCATAAAGAATACTATTCCTATCAATGGATATGTTGATATGTAGCTATTCACCTATAATCTACTTTGATGTGAAGTAAATACACTCAGATAGAGGTTAAATGATGGTTACTAAATTATTCAATAACTAATTATTGGGTGCCTAGTACATGCAAATGCTGAGGATAAGGCAGTAAACAAAACAGACTGTGCACACGTGGGGCTAACAGTCAATGAGCGAAAGAGATAACAGTTAATAAACTAATATTTACTATATTAGATGGCAATCAACACTATGAAAAAAGATAAAGCAAATTAAGAGTCATGAGTGTCAGGGTTGTGAAGTTAGTATTTGTTATAGGGTGGTTGGTGAAGCCCCTCCTAAGAAGATGACAGTTTAACAGAGATCTTAGGAAAGTGAAGGAGCAAGTCATGCATATATCTGGGTGATGACTCTTCCAAAGAAAACAGCCGGTGCCAAGACACTGAGGAAGATTGTACTTGGCATATTCCGGTAACAATAAGGAAACCAGTGTGTCTGGAGTGCTGTGAGTAATGAAAGGGAGTAATAAATGAAGCTAGAGAGATTTCACATAGACCTACATTTAAGAATTAAGTTTTTTTAAAAAAAGAGAATATTGAAAAAAATTATGCTGTAAGCTTAACTAAAGCTCATATTGTTGCTAAACCAGTGATCCCCAAAATAGTTTTGCTAGAGCCTTAGTTGTGTAGAGTGAGTATTGCTTGATAAAAAGATTCCATGGTCAAGTAAGTTTGGAAAACCTAGGGTTAATGTTAAGCAAAGGTAAACAGGTTTTGTTTTGTTTAACAACTGTTTAGGCACATCTTTTAATGTGCTAACATGTTTTGTGAATCTCCAATCTTTGACCCTTCCTTCAAAGAACCTCTTAAGAGGGGCTAGTGTTTTTCAATGCTTTGGTAAATGCTGTATTATATAATCCTACAGATTAATTATTGGTTACTAAAAGGATTTTCCACAATTGCTGTTTCATAACCTCTATGCTCCTTAAGCCAACATTTCTCTCTGCCTCCTTTTTCAGTAAAGACAACATTTCTTTATTGTTTTCCTAAGTAATTCTCAAATCCATCCTTTTTTTCTATTCGTGATGCCTAAATCTTTATGTAGGTTTGCATCATGACTCACCTGGGCTATCACAGTAGCCTCCTAACTGGTGGCTCTGCCTCTAGTCTTGCTGTGTCCAGATTCAGCGTCCTCTTCAGTGACCATTTAAATGGTATCACAAATCTAACTTGATTATTCACCTACTTAAAATCCTTTACTAGCTTCCCATCACTACAGAATAAAATTTAACCTCATTTACAGGGCACATGATATCTTCTACAATCTGTCTCCTATCTACATCTAAAATTTTGCCTAAATTTCCCATACTTAGTATTCCCCAACTTTGAAACCATTTATACTTCCTTAAAGCAGGCAGTGGGTATATAGTCTTTTTGCCTTTGTTCAGTGCTATTATTTCTTCCTGACATAGCTTTCCCTCTGTGAGTAGCCTAATTTCTCCATTCTTAAAGACTTAGAGCAGACATACTCTTCTTGAAGAATACTCTCAAGTTCTTCCTGTCTAAGTCAGGTACACTGATGTACAATTCTGCCAAAGCACTTAAAACAATGAAGTAAAACTATGTGTTTTCTCCATTCTCTGTATCCTGTACCTTGTATCTGTATCTTAAGTGCTTCATACTTTAAGTAGATACCCAATAAATATGGCAAATAACTCTACCAAGTAGTTGAAGACTTTCTTATAAACAGATCTATCAGTTCCCCTTTTTTCCAGTTCAAGATCTGTTTGGATTATAGACATAAATGTAAAACATAAAACTGTAAAACTTTTAGAAGAAAACATAAGGGAAAATCTGTAAGTCCTAACTTGGTGAAGCGTTCTTATATTGATACCTGACACAAAAAAACACAACCCTTGAAAGTAAAAAAATCAGTAAATTGGACTTTGCAAAAATTAAAACTGTTTGCTTTGTAAAATACCCTGTTATGATGGTGAAGAAACAAGCTATATACTAGGAGAAAATATGGAAAACCACATATCTGACAAAGGACTCATATCTAGGATATATAAAAACTCTCAAAACTCAACAGTAAAAATGCCAACAGTCTAATTAGAAAACTCAGTAACATTTCACTGAAGTAGCATTTCACTGAAGAGGATATCCAGATGTCAAACGAGAACATGAAAAGATGTTCAAAATCATTAGCCATCAGAGAAATACAAAAATGAACTATCACTAGTCACCTATCAGAACAGCTAAAACAAAAATTAGTGACAATATCTACCACTGGCAAGAATGTGGAGAAATTGAGCTCTTATACATTGCCATTGGGAATGTAAAATGGTACAACCACTCTGGAAAAGAGTTTGGTAGTTTCTTAAAAAAACAAGAAAACAACTAAACATATGTGAAATACATGACCCAGCAAATGCACTCCTGGTCATTTATCCCAGCAAAATGACTGTACATGGTTGTTTATAGCAGCTTTATTTGTAATAGCCAAAACTGGAAACTATCAAACTGTCTTACAATAAGTGAATGGCTAAACACGGTATGGTGTGTCCATATCATGCAATACTACTCAGCAATACAAAGGTATCAACTATTGATACACAGATCTCAAGGACATCAGGCTCAGTGAGAAAAGTCAATCTCAAAAGGTCACTCAATAATTCCATTTATGTAAAGACAAAATTATAGAGACTGAGAACAAATTTGTGGTACCAGGGGTTAGGGATGGTAGAGGAGAGCGGGGTTTGGGTGTGACTGTAAAGGAGTAGCATGAGAAAGATCCTTGTGGTGATGGAATAGATCTGTATCTTGTTTGCAGTGCTGTTTACATGAATCTAGATCTGTGGTAAGATGACATAGAACTATATGTATACATTGTAGTTAGTTTCCTGGTTTTGATATTGCACTATAGTTATATAAGGTGTAACCATTAGTGGGACCTGAGTGATGAGTACATGCAATCTCACTATACTATTTTTGCAACTTTCTGTAAATATATAGTTATTTCAAATTAAAAAGTTACAAAATTGTCTTTTTTTCTTCTACCTTCCCACCCATCTCTGAGAAAAAAAAAATTGTTTTACCTTGCACCTCCATGTTTATTGCAGCATTACTTAACAATAGCTAAGACGTAGAAAAAACCTGAGTCCACAGGTGGATAAGTGGATAAAGAAAATGTGTTATATATTTATACAATGGAATATTACTCAGCCATAAAAAGAAGGAAATTCTGCCATTTGTAGCAACGTGGATGGACCTTGAGGGCATTTTGCTACATGAAGTAAGACAGAGAAAGACAAATACTGTATGATCTCATTTATATGTGGAATCTAAAAACAAAAACAAAAAAAATTACCCAAACTCATAGTTAATAGAGAACAGATTGGTGGTTGCCAGAGGTGGGGGGGTGGGTGAAATCGGTGAGGGTTTTCAAAAAGTACAAACTTCCAGTTATAAAATAAATCAGTCCTGGTAAAAACAAACAAAAAATGTTTTGCCTCCTTACCAAACCTAAGAGTTTATTCATGCTTTTTGATTTTTATCCTTTTCTGTGTCCTCCAGAGACTTGTTTCATTGATTATTCATAAGACATATCCAGCTTCTCCTTACTTGACTGATTTATTTCAGATTGTCGTATCTTAAATAAAATGATAAATAGAAGTAAACAAACCAACAAAACCTTTACTTCCCATAAGTGGTTGTATTTGTATATTAAAGATATATATATCCATGTTAACATGTGTAGCTCTAGTTCATTTATTTTAATTGCTATATATTTCATTATAAAAACACACCACAATCTTTTATTTATTTTCTAGTATTTCACTATACAAATAATGCTGTAGTTTACATTTTTGTATATGACTTTATGCATATGTATGAGAGTTTTTCTGGGTTACATACCCAGAAGTAGAATTTCTGTGATATTGACTACATACAGCTTTGATTTTACTAAGTATTGCTTAATTTCTTTCTGCAGTGGTTATATGAGTTTACACCATAAGTGCATAAGAGATTTCCTGGTCTACATTTTTCCCAACTTTTGGATTTTCCTTAATTTTTGCCTTCCTACCCCGTCTATGTGGAATTTGCTATGAAGTTCAATAGATTTTACATCTATAATTTAATTTTTTGTTTCTTGCTCTACTTTGACCAGTCAACAAGTAAAAAAAGAATTGATTCATCTTATCTTTCATATTCATATTTATCTCCGTATTTCTGACTCAACTGCCACAATCTTAGTTCAGACCCTTTCCTCTTGCCTAATCTTTTGCAACAGGCTGAATATTGTAATATCCCTCTTGGAAATCGCTTTCTGCTCCAATTCATCCTACTTAAAACGGCTAGATCAATATTTCTAATGCAAGTAGTTTACCACTGTTTGCAGTGTTGAATAAATTTAACACTTAAAGTGATGTTCAAGGTTGTCTCTAATAAGGTCCTAAACTAGCTTTTCAGCCACATCTCCCACTATTTTCTATATATGCCTTATATACTAGCTAGACTAGATTACATTCACTTATTGATTGATTAGTTCATTCAAACAGTAGATACTGAAAGCTTTTATTAGGCTATACAAGTGTATTAACACTTGAGTTTTGTAAGTGCTACTACTATAAAAATTAATAACTCATGCTTCTTGTTATTGGGGGACTTGCAAGCTACCTCAAGCTATTCTTTGAGCATGCCCAATACTTTTCAGCCTCTACCTTCAGCATATTGTTTTCCCTCCACTTAGTATACCGTTTTCCCAGTTCCTCTGCCTAGCCATCTTTGCCTTTCAAAAAAATCCTATATACTTTTCAAGGCCTACTTAAGATGTTAGCTTTGCATGAAGTCTTTTCTGATATCCACAGTTAACTCTGCTCCTGTAGTACTATATTTCTGTTGCTTTCATTGGCACATACTGTATTTCATGTATTTGTCTTAGCCTTCCACGGTGATAAGTACTTTGTCTATTCATCTGTATTGCCCATATAGCATATAACATAATGTCTTATATAAGGTAGGCAAACTGTTAACTAAAATAATTTAATTGAAGATAACATATTAGTTAAATCCAAGTTCACCAATTAGACCTATTTGGGGAAAGATCAATTTGAATTAGGAAAAAAATGCTTAATTATGTAATTTTATCTAGTGTTCTTACTTTAAAGCAGTATAGAGAAACTAAATTATGGGTGGGTTTCTATTTAGTGATCTTTACAACTTGCTTTGATGAATAGTAAACTTTATCTGTGATCAGTATAACAGTTGTTCAGTTCACTTTTAGACTCTTAAGTTCAAATTCCCTTAAATCAGGTTTTCAAACTGTACTCTGAGGAATCGTATGAGTTGGTTCTGTTGAGATGTGTTGGCTACTGCTGGGTGCTTCCTCTGCCCCAATGAGCAGCCCTTTATTTCTTTTTTACTATACAGGGCTTCTTCACAGGATTTTATTTAAGAAAGTATTCTTTTGTTGAAGTAGTTTAAAATAATTGCTAAGACTGTGTAATACTTCAATTTTATCCATTTATTTAATATTTTCTAAGATCTTACAAAAAATACATTATTCCCACCTTATTTTTTTGTATTACTACAAATTTAAAATCTGTAGTCCATGTGAATACGAAACTTCAGATAATTAAGCAAATAGTAGGTAATGGGCTTTGAACGTGACAAATAGTTTATTCTCCGAGTATTCTACATTTTCATATGGATTTTTGAGGAGTTATTAGAATATCAGGAGTTACTGGAATTGATATACAAATTGTTAGGTAGGCTAAGGAATTCTCTAGATCATGGCTTCTTAAAATTTAATGTGCATAAGATTCTGATTCATTTGGTCTGGGCTAGTGCTTGAGATTCTTTATTTCTAACAAGTAGTTTCAACGTTGCTGGTCTGTGGACTACAGTTTGAGTAGCAAGGAGCTTGATAACCTTCCAAAGCCTATCACCACATTTTATTAGGATTTCATCCTTTGCCTTAGTGAAAGTAGGTTCTCAGTATTGCCGTAGACATTTTTTTAGCTGTCTGTTTCTCTACAGTTGGATTTATAATTTGCCATTTTAACAGAAATTTCTGGGGTTTTAGGGAAATACTTTGTGTGTGGATTAATGATTGCCCTGTGATTATGTAGTTCGTTTAAAATTATCCTTCACTATTTTTAAAATAGTTAGCCTTGAGAACTATTAGACTGTCAGTGCCAACTTTCAGAGAATTTAAGTTTGATAAGGAATGTCTTGTTTGGTTTACTTTTCCAATAAAACTGTAATATTTATTGACTTGTTATTTTTCAGGATATTGTTTGAGGTTAGATATTAAGTTGTTATGAAAATAAAAATAGGAAACAGTTTTGTTTGGCTGAAGTTGTTTTAGCTGGTATAAGTACTGCTTTTAAAAAAAACTATTATAATCATGAATTAGTAGCAGTTGTATACCACAGCAGGCTAGGCTGTTAATTTTATCTGTAGTATACGTGAACTGAAAACTTAATTTGTGTAAATGGACAACCAATAGGACAGATAGTCATTTAGTTAAATAGCTTATACTCAAAAAGATATAAATCAATTCTGAGGGACATTAATGCTTTTCTTTAAGACATATATATCAAATATTTTCATAGCCTTTTGGGCTTTTATAGAAAATTATAATAACTAAATCGTAAATTTAAGTCATAAATCTTTAAGAAAATTCTCAAAATTGCTTATTTTTGATAAATGGAAATTAGTGATTAACTTTGTAGACCAGAACAGCAGAGCATTTTGGGGGGAAAAGTTACGATTTTTATCTAAAAACATGATTATTATATCAGCCTTACATTATTTCACTTACTAATTGTCAGTAGTGAGAACTGCTGGAAGAATTACATTATTACAAAAGTGACTTTAAAATATATTATTATTTTCTTATTTCTTTAGTAAGAACTAATATTGCTATAAAAGTTTTTATATGGAATTTATGTCAAATGTTGATAAAAGTTTTCTTCAAACCTGATTCAACAATTTTGTATAGAAATAAACCTCCTTTGTTTCTTCTGGTAGCATCTATTGATTTTTTTTTTTTCCCAAAGATACATTAATAGTGCTGATAGAAGCAGAACAATTGGAATTTACATTAAAAATAAATGTGATGAATAAAAAGCAGTACTCTATATAATAATGTTATAGTCTTGATTTTTCTTTACCAAAGTTCCAAAATCTAAAGGACAAAAATACTGACAAGGTCAAGAAAAAATGAAAGAAAGAACAAACGGTGCAAAAAGAAAATGACACTGGGGTCTTGGTTTAATACATATGTATTCCAGGTTGATGGTTGATTTCATTAGCAAATCTCATTGTTATGCAATGTCTGTTCTTCTGCAGCAAAATGAATATTGTATTTTTACAGGCTCTGTGTGTATCTATTATGTTACAATAAATGAAAAAATATATATGTGTAGCTTTCTTTGGTTTACTCTTTTCAGTTTGTCTTTTAGGAAAAGAAAGAAAATTGAATTATATTCTTTCTTTTGTTATTAAATTTATTCAAAGCTTTCCAATTTATATTATAGATATATTTCCTACTTTTGTTCCCTGAAATAAACAATTGTAAGGTGGTTAATAATGTAACCATTTAAATTATCCTATAACTTTTTACATGAATAGACTATAATCTTGATTGATTTAAGCTGATAATTAATATGAGGTTAACCATAGCTTTCTAACATATTTTTAAATGTTAGGATGGGTTTACTTATCGCAAGAAGAATGTTAAGCAAGTGTACATATTACGCCAAATGTAAATACTACTACCTTTTGCAACAGCAAAAATTGTATGTTGAGATTACTATAGTTAGATTTCAATTTTCATAAAATAGGAAATTCAGAAATAACAAATTTCAGTGGCTCCACATTGGAAGAGTTCATTTAATCAGGTAAAAGACTGCATGACTCTTAGGGTTATGTATATGAATTCAAATGTGGATCAAACTGTACTGGACACAATTGTCATTTAATTTTAGTTATTTTGAGGTCTGACAATAATTTAGAAAATCTAGTTGGCTTTTGGTAGTGTTATCAAAAGTTGTCACAACTAAAATTCTTTTGACAAGCTCGAAAATAGAAAAGCCCAAGATTTGATTTAATATAGGTTGATTGTATATCATTTAGAAATTATCTATATAATAAAAATTGGGGACTTCCCTGGTGGCACAGTGGTTAAGAATCCGCCTGCCAATGCAGGGGACATGGATTCGAACCCTGGTCCAGAAAGATTCCACTTGCCGTGGAGCAACTAAGCCTGTGCGCCACAACTACTGAGCCTGCGCTCTAGAGCCCACGAGCCACAACTATTGAGCCCACATGCTGAAACCACTGAAGCCCGCACCTAGAGCCCATACTCCGCAACAAGAGAAGCCACCACAATGAGAAGCCCGCGCACTGCAACGAAGAGTAGCACCCACTTGCTGCAACTAGAGAAAGCCGGCGCGCAGCAACGAAGACCCAACACAGCCAAAAATAAAGAAATTAAAATAAAAATTGGCCTTCTGGTTCACTTGATGCAATCATAATAAGTAACTTGTTTATGTTGGACAAACATGAGCTGTTATAAATATGTACAGCAGTTTATTAATGCACCATCTTAAGTTAATTTGTACTTATAATGTTTACATTTTATTGTTCACAATGGGTAATACAAAATACGAAATTTCAAAATCTAGTAAGGGAGATCCCTAAAATAATTAGAGAGTAATATAGAGCTAAATCATGTGGAGAAAGAAGGTTTTCTGGGCTCAAATAGTTAGGCTCTGAGTGAGGAGCCTCCTGAAAGTGATGAGATCTAAGCTGATAGTGTGGTAAGGAAGAAATGGGAAACAATATAAACAAACTGGTAGGTAAGAGAACATAACCTTGGCATCTTTGGGAGACAGCGAAGAGACCAACACAACTGTAATGGAATATATTTGCTACTACTTATTTATTTTACCCCACATAAAAATTAGATTGTAGCATTGTTAAATTTTAGTATTATTCAGTCCAGATGTATGGTGTGTTGAGGTGCTACTATTGTGGACCTTGTTTTATCTTGTATAATGAAATGGGAAATAGGAAATTGCTTTTATATTAATTTTACTGTCTTTCTCCCCCACCAATAATATGAAAAGTAAATGCTGCAAAAATATGCCAAGATTCATGCTCTAAAATAAATTGAAATTGGTGCAGACTGTCTGAGAAGGTAGGAATCTAGAAACTCTAATAAATCAGATTTCTCTACCATAGTTACAAATACCAAACTGAGGAGGAATGTAAATCATCAGAGATTGGGCTCCCAGGCTGTTCAACTGAGCAGGATCATGGAGGGTCAACAAAGAGGGAGAGAGGAACTGTTTTAAGTTAAAAAGAGAGATCCCTCTTAAGTGTCTGGACCTATCCTACCAATGTCTTCTCCTTGATCTGGAACCACAGTTATCACTTGCATGTCCATTTTATTTACTCATCCAGCAGAAGAATCTGCATTTAGAAAATGAAATATTAACTTGGAATATGAAAATGGACTGTGAATTTAACAAAAGATGCTGGGGATTGTTAGTGTTTGTTTAAAGATCCCAGTTAGATACATAGCTTCCTAGCAAGTTGGCTCATTTTCTGGGTAACCTTTCATCATGTTATGATACCAACTTGCCCCGAAGAAAGGTTGAAAGGAATTCCATATGAAATTTGTTATTTAATCTCTGTAAAGATGCTGTTGAGAAAATTATTTTTTTGTCCAGGGTTGCATTATTGAAAAGTATGAAGATATTTCTCTCAGTTCTAAGTACTAGGGAAAGCTTTGGTGCTTATTTGTAAAATGCAGCTTATACAAAATGAGAATTTTATAATTTGATCTTGTTTCCCACTTTACTTTGATTGCTAGGAAGCTCAGAGCTGAACCACTCACGTCTTAGAGTTGTGCAAGGCCTTATGACAGGCGTTTCTATGTTCCAGCTTTACTTTGTGTTTCATCTTCTTGCTTCCCTTTATTCATATTAATTTACATTTTGAAAGCATTCTGTTTTACTAATCATATGTCCATAAGTCACCTTAAGTTATTTTGAAATAAGATGGGATATAAATAACTATGGAAAGCTTCTTTATTGTCAGCAGAATGTAAGCAAATAAATATAGGAGCCTCTCTTCCTTCTCCTGTCCCCTTTCCTGTCTTTCATTTTCATTTTGCATGAATTCTTTAAGTCATGGAGGACTAATCTCCTCTGTGGTTCTTAGACCTGCCAGGGGCAAGGGAATCATTTCTGGAGGTTTTTCCCTGTACAGAACTGCCAGGTATAGTTCGTTGTGCTAAGTGTGCTTTACGCAAGAGTGCCTGACTGCGAGAACAAGTTAGAGCTGAAATATATCTAGAGGAGGAAAAGGTTTCCTTTTCTCACATGTTAGCTCAGAGGGGGTCTTTTTCTAACTCAGAGGGTATCATATTTACCCTGGTTTTCACCCTTGCCCTTTCAACCGAATTGTAAACTCTTACCCTGAAATTTGCTGACATTTGATAAAAACTACCTTGAATGAAACAAAATTTCAAATTTATTTTCTTTACTTCTCTATTTTAATTTCATTATCCTTTAAATTTGATCCATATGGGAAACTAAGATACTCATGGCTCTTTGAAATAATTGAAATAATAGTTTTCTAATTTAAAATTTTGTTTTGTTTCCATATATGAATTACATAGTCAAAGCTACCTATTTGGTAGGAATTATATCTTAAATTATCTATAAGGGAAATAAGAGCTGTGTCTTGCATTCCAAGTAACTATAGGATATTTGAATTATTTAATTGGACCAAGAAATTCAGCTGAAACTTTTAGTAATAGTTTTCTGAAAATTTGCTATTTCATGCGTCATCATAGTAAAGATGGTGGTTAGCAACTTGCATTAATGTTGTTCAGTATTAAATATGTACTCCTTTCAAATGATACATATTAAATGTTTGTAACATAATCTGTTCTGATATTTTGTATTCGTGGCACAGTCTTGTCTACTTAGGTGTTCTTTTTGTTGTCAGTGATTTTATTGTCACTTTGTTTTGTTTTCTGTTGCAATACATTAGAGTTTTATTTTGCAGAGTAAATATACACCTGATTTAAGTTATATAATTTAATGCCTTGATTATATTGCTGTAAAAGGGTCGTTAAGAGCTCTTTGCATTAAAATTAAAGCATGCTGTGTTCATAATAGTTAGGACAGATGCTGGGCCTTAGAATATATAGAATTTTAAAGATAAATGAAATTTTGTAGATTAAAAAAGTCTCCTAAATATTTTTAAATTAGTGAATTTATCATTTTGACAGAGTGTGTGTTTGTTTTATACCCTTAGTTAGTTTAAATCAATCTTCATTCAACTATACTAGAAATTTCAGAGTGAAAAACAGCAATTTGGAGGAAAAACTAAGGACAGAGAAATTTAATTTTCAAGCTAACAATATGTATTTTTAAATGCTCAAGTTAAATATTTTAGGTTTTGTTTTCTTTTTGAAATATGAATTTTAAATGATGCAGGGAGTAGCTTCAAGTTATGTAAACTTTTTGATTCATATAATTGAGATTTTTTCCCAAAGACTGCCACATGAATTATAGTTTTATTTTGCAAGAGCTTGTCTTTATTTATAACTCAGAAACTTCTTTTATCTATTTTCTTGAAGGAATTGAAATTCAAAGACATTTCCCTACAGTTAGCAGGTTTTTGAACAGTTAATCTTAGTTTCTTTTCAAACCTTGTTAGCTAGTGTTGCCTTGTTTTTAAATTTACCTGCCGAGAAGTAATTTTTAAAACCTACTTAAACAGATTCGCTTCTCAAGCATTCCTTATTATAAACTGTGTGCCTTCACATGTCAGGAATAAACCCTCCTTAAAAAAGGAAGAAAGAACTCTTTATTGTCTGTTTTGACGTTAATAAAATTAAGAAAAGAAAGATTGAGACATCAACCTCACCTGGCTTAGTTTTGTCACGTGAGCATTCACGGTTACTGGTGATCTAAGTGCTCCACCTGCCTTTCAGTTTGTTTACCAGGAAATCAAGATGTGTAAACTGCAGGAAGTACTATTTGACCCTCTCCGACAGTATCTCATTACAATAATTGCTAATCTCTGAATAAGACAGCCATGTTTTGTGAGTAACTGAGAGAGGGAGGTTGTGTTAGGTAGATTTTAGGTGTTTCAACAAATAAAGCATTGTAAATGCTTACTTGGATTATGTTTTCATGATAGCTTCTGATAAAAGACATATGGTGACCTTTGGGGTCAGCAAAGCTAGGACACAATAGTAGGTATTCTTTCATGCCTTTTAACTGAAAAATATCACGGCTTGTTGTTTTGGAGTGCTGTCACTGCTCTGAATCGAAAGGATAATGGCTACTTCCTGATTAAACCCACTCTCCACAGTAAGCTGTTAATATTATACTGTATGTCTTTTTCTCCTGTAAATGCAGTAGTATTTTGTGTTTTCTTTACTTTTTATCATTGTCTTTTCTTAGATATATCTGTTGTAAGTAATTCTTGAAGTTGAAGTTTACAATTAGAGTAGAAACTACTGTTTTAAGTTTGGAGGATTTTTTTTTTTTAATGGAAAAGTATGTTTGGTATTAAATCCAACCTTCTCATATACTTACTGTAGATTTTGGTTAGAGAAATTAGCTTTTAAAAAAGACATTGAAATGATAAATTATATTAAGCTGTCACTTTCTTGGCACTCTAATCAAAATTTTAAAAATAACTTATGTAGTAAATCAGATTAATTTTTTCAGGGAATATTTGGGTAAACTAATTTTATTTTTATTTAATACATTTCAGAAGTCTATTTAAATATATTGTCAGGATTATTGATAATTGTTTTAATTATTAAATTAAATTATTATTCTTAAATTAATTATGAGATCCCTGTGATGTAAAAACAATATTAAGTACTCAGAATATAAGAAGGGGAATAATGAGCTTCTTAGTTTTAATCCTAAAGCTGGCAGTCACTCCATCTGTGGTCTTGGGACAATCATTTAAACTGCTTACCTTGGTTTTCTTGCCTACTGTTCATATGTGTGCTAAGTAAAATGAATGTTGTTTTTCTTTATGGTAGTACAAAGTGTAAAGAAAATGATTATTCATAAGTATTTTATAAAATGGACAACAGACCCTGAACATAGAATAGGAAAACATTTAGGAGTCACAGTAGACAAGGAAATAATAGAAAAATTATTTCTATTGTAAAATAGTGGAAAGTAAAGTTTAAAATAAACACCATATAACTGCCCTTTTAATTTCAACAAAATTGTTAGTTTTGCTAAATCCCTAATATAACATTACCAGAGGATTCTACATATTGTTGGGTACATGACTAAAATGAGAAGTGGAAAGCTTGGAGGTGATTTAGTAAAGAGTCACAAATATACTTAAATTATTTAACTTTTTCTCAAAAGTCTTATTCCTGGAAATGAGATTATTTAGAGTAGAGGGAAGAAGATGTGTATATATTATAGGCCTATAAGTATAGTTCACCTAAAAAGTAAGATGTTTAATTTTTAAACTCTAGAACTAGGCATCCTGGTTATATTTAAAAATACTATGAAATTATTAAACACTGAAGGCAGCTACTGAAGATGGTCATAGAACCTAACATTCAGAAATATTTTAAAAATATTCTGGGATAATGTAAATACTTTTGCTGAGACAGTTAAGGTAACTTCTTTTGCAAAATGATTATCAAAGATATTTTAGGTAACTTGGTAATTTATGTTATTGGTCATTCTAAGGAGATTCCAAAGATTGTATTTAATGAATATTCCAACTTGGTCAAGTTATTGAAGTAGGACTTATAGTAGTGCCTCTGTTTAATTTGTTATTTATTTATTTATTTGTTTTTGCTGCATTGGGCCTTTGTTGCTGTGCGTGGGCTTTCTCTGGTTACGGTGAGTGGGGGGGGTACTCTTTGTTGCGGTGCGGTGGCTTCTCTTGTTGCGGAGCACGGGCTCTAGGTGTGTGGGCTTCAGTGGTTGTGGCATGCGGACTCAGTAGTTGTGGCTTGTGAGCTCTAGAGCACACGGGCTTAGTTGCTCTGTGGCATGTGGGATCTTCCTGGTCCAGGGCTCGAACCCATCTCCCTTCACTGGCAGGCGGATTCTTAACCATTGTGCCGCCAGGGAAGTCCTGTTTAATTTGTAATAGCAAATAATAGATGTCACTTATTGAATACTTAATATGTGCAAACTACTGCGCTAATTTTATTGTAGGAGAGGCAAACTTTTAACTTTACCCTCTTAGAGTTCTATTTGGCAGGGCCTGAGAATTAAATTGACGTAAGATAGATCAACAGGAGAAAAGCATACAGCTTTATTTAACACATAGTTTTGTGTGAAACAGAGTCTGCAAGAGGAATGAAGACCAAAGAAATGGTGAAATCTACTTTTTTTATGTTAGGTTGACCAAAGAGAGGCAATTGTGGAAAAGTGACTAAGCTATTTGGAGAGACTAAAGGAAGATAAGAATTATTTTAACAAGGTCTGTTTGTTGAGAATTCTCTCAGTCTCAACTTTTCATCTTTGATGATAAGAATATTACTTTCCTTCTGGTATAGGGAGGACATCTTTCATATAGTAATTTCATTTCCTGCTTTTAAGAGAAAGGAGGAAAGTCAGTGTTTTTCTTGTATTTGCTGTTTTTCAAGTGCCTTTAACTCAAAACAGTCAATATGCCAGAGCAGCGTATTTTGAAGAAGGATGTTCTGAATTCCTTCATTATCATCTTATTTTACATTCATGATAATCACATGAGGTATAGGTAGTATCATTACCCCCATTTCTGCTGATCAGGAAATAGCTGTAGAGAATTTAAATGATTTCGTCAATGTCCTTTAGTCAGTAAGTGCCAGAGCCAGACCAAAATCTCTAACAAAATCTAGAAAGAACTCAGTCTTCAGTGTCATGCCTTTAAGCATTGTGTTTATATTTTGGAGATAATAAAGGCGTTAAAGCCTTTGATTTAGATGGGGTTTTTTTTCAGCAGTTTATCAAATATTAGAATCCTTACTAAGTGTCAGACACTATAAGTACATTCTGCGATAGTAATGGAAAGCAAAATTAAGTCCCTCGTTTCACGAAACTTACAGTTTAGTGGAAGAGGCAAAAATATAACAGCCTATTATAGTACCATGTGATAACTGATATAATAGGGGTAAGTGCAAGATACTAAAGGTGACACAAAGAAGTTCTAATGTCTTCTTTTATTTATATATTTAATTTATATTTGGGGTGCTGTTCTAGGGATATATAAGTAAATAAAATTTTCAAACGTCTCTGCTCTTGTGGAACGTATATTGGGGCGGAGTCAACAGTAAGCATAATAAATAAGTATATAGCATGTTAGAAGGTGACAAGTGTTATGGAGGAAAGAAAAAGTAGAGAAGGGTAAGAAGGCTGTGGTGGTGATGAGTTGGGTGATGTTTGAGCAACGATCAAGGAAGTTAACTATGCAGATATCTTTGGGAAGAGCCTTCCAGGTAGAGGACTCAAGGCAAAAGCATACCCGGTGTGTTCAGAGTAATGATTGGAGTAGAGTGAGGGAGAAGGGAGAGTAGGAGGTTTTGACAGAGGTAACTGGGGCTTTACAGAGCACTGTAGGGACTTTAAGGAGCCATTGCGGGCTTTCGGTAAATCTGGCTTATATTTGTAAAGGTTCACTCCACTTGCTATGTTGAGAATAGACAGTAGGGAGGCATTGACCACCAGTTAGAAGTCTCTTAGAGTAATCTGATTGAAAAGTAGTGGCTTAGGTAAGGCTGGTAGTGGTTAAATTCTGGATGTTTTTAAGGTACAATCAAAATGTTTTCTGATGGATTGGATGTGGAATATGAGAAAAAGAGAAGGCCAGATGACTCCAAGGTTTTCTGCTGAGCAACTAGAAGGATGGCATTGCCATCAACTGTGAGATGGGGACGGTTTTCATAGGGAGCAGGTTTGGGATAGGGATAGACAATCAGGAGTTTGGTTTTGGATGTGGTAGATTTTTAAGTGTTTAATAGATATGCAAGTGGAGATTGTGGGAAGATTTTCCAGAGGAGATACCATCTAAATTGAGGCTGAAGAGTGAATTGGTGGTGATTTATGATGAACTTTGAGAACATTCTTTATACACTTAAATGAATTGGCTTTTTCTACTTTTACATATTTACAAACTAGAGTTACGTTACGTTAGAGTAACGTCTAAACATCTAAAAAGTAATAACATTTAAAAGTAAAAAAATTGTTTATCCCAACAAATTATTCTAAGTAGTTAAGTTTTCAGAGTATTTCAGTAGCTACTGTATTCATGAGTTGTGCTGGGTGCTTTTACATATATTGATTCTCACCATAATGCTGTAAGGTAAGTTTTATTTCCATTTTACATTTGGAGAAACTGAGTCTGAAGGAGATTACAGTTGCCTAAGGTCATTGATATATTAGGTGATGGGTCTGGATTCAAATCTAGGTATTTAGATTGTATTGTCCATGCTCCTTATTTTAAAAATGTATATTTTTAACCTTGCAAAGTTTTAAACATTTGTTTAAGGTCTCAAGGAGTTGTCTTTTTGAGCATTAGTTATTCTGTATTGTAGCATAATGATACCCTTGAGACATAAGATTTGTAGACTCTTGGTCATGGAGTCAAGCCATTTGTTGGTCTTTTTTAAGTTCCTACACAGCTTTCAGTACAGTTTCCTATTACAGATACTCTCTCCATTCCTGGCCCTCGTTCCCATGTGTAGTGCTTAATATGTGCTTAGAAATTTACAGCTGCTATCATCATCATCTTTATCCCTCTTTCTAATATGCTGGGACCTTGGGAATCTCAACCCAAGCTTGTTGGATCATGTGTAAATTATAATGCCTCAGAGATTAAGGGTAAGAGGACTTCCCAATTAATGAAGAATGAGTTTTAACTCATTTATTTTGTCTGATGGAAACCATTTTTTGTTTCCTTCTCTTTATTGACTGTTTTCTGGGGAACTGAATTTGATAAATAGCTGTATTTCTGGCTGGAAAAGCAATATTCTCTGAGACGCCAGTGGGTATTTTCACTGTAAAAGTGAACATAAGTCATTCTACTTCGGTAGGGAATAGAAATATAGCTGTTCATTGAAATAGATTTACTTTTGAGGTAATGATGCCATATTTTAAAAACTTAAACCTTCTGCCTTTAGATCAAAATACGTTATTTCTTAAATTTCATGTGAGCTAATACCCTTTTGCGGTACGCGGGCCTTTCACTATTGTGGCCTCTCCCGTTGCGGAGCACAGGCTCTGGACGTGCAGGCTCAGCGGCCATGGCTCACGGGCCCAGCCGCTCCGCGGCATGTGGGATCCTCGTGGACTGGGGCACGAACCCGTGTCCCTTACATCGGCAGGCGGACTCTCAACCACTGCGCCACCAGGGAAGCCCTGAGCTAATACTCTTTACATTTATGATATGTTTTCAAAGACATACTTAAAGAGCAAATCATTCAGACATTCTGCAGGAAAGAAATATTTTAACAAACACATATTATGCATTTCTCTAAGTACCAATTAAAAAAAGAAAACCCTGCTGTGGATTAAAATAGCCTATAAGCCTCAAAGGTCATTTTAAGCATATACTAATTTTCTATATAGGTAGAAAATTTACCTAGCCTTTGTATCTCTGTTCTATAAGTATATAACTTTATCGTAAGTGTGCTATATCTATTTCTCAAGTTTTTATGCTATTTTCCAAAGGAATATCTCATATATATATATATTCATTCTTCTTATTCTTTTCTTTAAAGTCTTCCTTCTCTCTCATCATTATACCCCAAATTCTTATGTATAATTTATTTTAAGATCACTATAATCACTAAATAAGATTTTTAAGTAAACAAAACTTTTGGTTGGCCCCCAGACACCTTTTTTATTATAATTAAATTGTGTAATTTCATATTTTATTTAATCCTGTTCAGGATTAAATGTATATATCCTGTACCTTTCTACTTAGACAAAAAATATTTGTATATATGTTAAATGTGTATTCCTCACCTTTTTTTTTTTTTTTTTTTTTTTTGCGGTACGCGGAACTCTCACCGTTGTGGCCTCTCCTGTTGCGGAGAACAGGCTCCGGACGCGCAGGCTCAGCAGCCATGGCTCACGGGCCCAGCCGCTCCGCGGCATGTGGGATCTTCCCAGACCGGGGCACAAATCCGTGTCCCCTGCATCGGCAGGCGGACTCTCAACCACGGTGCCACCAGGGAAGCCCTCACCTTTTTAATTTTTTGTTTGGATCGTATCTTATCTTTAATTCATTTGGGGAAAAAGAAAAGTGATTGGTCAAACAACATTTTCTGTTAAAAGTATCCTACTACCTATTTTTAATAGTTATAAAACTAAGTCTATTACATCCTTGATTCATTGGAGTGCCCAGGGAATGAGTATTCTGATTATTTTTTCCCAGAAATAACAGTTGTTATTGAAATTCTTACTTAATGGATAAGTGCAAGTGTAAAATTGAAATATTTTTTGATAATTTGAAGATGATAGAGGGCTGTTGGATTCTGATTTGACAATTTCAGCTACTACTAATCTCGTTTGGTAAAAAAAAAGTACAAACAAATATTAAATATGAGTCTTGATTTGATAATTTGAGCAACTAATCTTGTTTTGTAAACAAAGCATGATCAAATATTAAATGTGTAATAGTAATTTAAAAACACCAGAGATTTCAAAAGGAGGATGAAATTTAGTGCTAAATGAGTGATATAAACAAGTAAAATACTATGAGTTGATAATAAGAGAAGGTCATAGAATGATCAAGGAAGGCTTCTTTAAGGAAAAGGGACCTGAGCTTCAAACATTGAAGAGGGACTTCAAACATTACTTGTTATAACATTTTTATTGAGATATAATTTATACACCATACAGTTCACCCATGTAAAGTGTACAATCCAATGGCTTTTGGTAAATTACATTATTACATTTTTGAAATGGTGGTAAAAGTATATAACATAAAATTTGCCTTTTTAATACTTTTTATGTTTACAATTCATTGTCATTAATTACATTCAAAATGTTGTGCAAACATCACCACTGTCTATTTCCAAAAATTTTCATCATTCTAAATAGAAACTCTATAACTGTTAAGCACTAACTCCATTTCTCCCTACCCCTGCCCCTGGTAAACTTGAATCTACTTTCTGTCCTGTTGATTTGCTTATTCTAGATATTTCCTATAAGTGAAATCATATAATATTTGTCCTTTTGTGTCAGGTTTATTTCACTCACTGTAATGTTTTCAAGGTTCATCCACGTTATAGCATATATCCCAACTCCATTGCTCTTTAGGACTCAGTGATATCCCATTATACATATAAATAAATATTATATATATAATACAAACATATAAATGTATATATATATATATCATTTTATTTGTCCATTCATCTGTTGATGGACATTTGGATGTACAAATATTTGTTCAAGTCTCTTTGAATTTTTTTTGGTATGTATGTACCTTGGAGAAGAATTTCTAGGTCATGTGGTAATTTTATGTTTAGCTTTTTGAGGAACTGTCAAACTGTTTTCCATAGCAAGCATCTTATCAAGCATTAATTTTTATTTTATTATACTATAGATATACAGTATGTAAAAAATTAAGCTGAATGAATACTGGCTTCGGTAAATACCATATATTTTTTAAAAAAGGATCAAGGAAAGAAAAGAAACAGAAAGCCATGTGTTACACATGACAAAATGTGTATATATAAAGAGCTACCTCTTAAAGTGAATTTTAATAAAATAATTAAACCTTCGGGTTGTATGTTATCTCAATATTGCTCTAGTAGTTTATAAAACATGGTCACCAAATTTCTATTTCTCAGTCCCTAGGCATCTATTATAAATAGATAGGTACAGCTATTTCTGTAAGTAGTTAGTGCAATTTAGTTTATTTCTGCCCAATTTTAAGGTACTTCTATTTTAGTTTTTTAGTTGCCTTTTTTGCACTGTAAAGTAAAATCTCCCTTAATTATCTCTAACTGGAAAATATTCCAATATATTCTATTTAGTTATTTTATATTTATTTACTTCATATAGGCTAACATTTTATATAAGTCTGAGACAAAAGACTAGAGGTATTTCAGTTGACATTTAAAAAATGACTCTCTTAAAGTATAAATTCTGGAATTCAATGTGAGTTAGGAAAACAGTGTTTACCTATCTTTTCATATATCAG
Source organism: Delphinus delphis (assembly GCF_949987515.2). NCBI lineage: Eukaryota > Metazoa > Chordata > Mammalia > Artiodactyla > Delphinidae > Delphinus > Delphinus delphis. Next base: position 71,836,697 of record NC_082689.1, read on the forward strand.
TGAGGGACCACTAAGCCAAAAGAAGCTTATTTCATGGGCTTGATAAGATCATGTGACTCAGGAAATGGGAAGCAATATTGGGATAGGGAAACTTTTTGACCTAATTACAGATTTCCCTAGGAGAGATATGTAATATCACAAGCACACATACAGTAATGAATCACGCTTGTGAACTCAGTATGGAAATAGTAACAGCAGATGTAATGAGTCTTCCTGGTAAGAATATTGGTTAGGATATCAGAGAGGTATTTCTCATCAAAGATGTACATGTGAATATTTGATGCATAGGGAGTTTGAAATAGCCAGCAATTTTGAGAAAATTGACACAAGATAGCTCATAGAATAATTTTTGTTTTCTTTGTTCAAACCTCTGAGACAAATTCCTTAATATTGATTTGAGCTTAGTGAGTCTTTCCACACCTAAGTAGGAAGAGAGATCAAGGTTATGGGGTGTCTAAATCATCAACAAAGTTTAGACTTAGGGAAAAACTTTGGGGAAATAATTTTCCACTTGGTTAAAACCAAAAAGACAATAGTCTATTAAGTACAGAATTGTGGTAGACTTTTAAATACTTTGAATAACCTACTGAAAATTAAATAATTAGATAAAATATTTTAAAAAATTTTTATTGTGGCATTGTTGAGCTAAGGAAGTAAAGAATTTAAAGGGATAAAAGACTAAGTGAAATAGAAAATTTGAGGAGGGGGATTAGAAGACAATATTCTTAAAATGTCCATAGTACATAAAGAGACCTACAGACTGAAAGCAATTCCTATTAAAATCCCAATGACATTTTTCACAGAAATAGAAAAAAAAATTCTAAAATTCACATGGAACCATGAAAGATCACAAATAGCCAAATCAATCTTTAGAAAGAAGAACAAAGTTGGAGGCATCAATTTCCTCATATAAAAATATATTACAAAGCTACAGTGGTCAAAACAGTATATTACTGACATAAAGACAAACATATAGACTAAAGGAACAGAATAGAGGATCCAGAAATAAATCCATGCAGATACAGTCAATTAATCTTCAAAAAGGGTGCCAAGAATATGTGATAAGGAAAGCCTAGTTTTTCCAACAAAAGGTGTTGGGAAAACTGCATATTCACATACAAAAGAATTAAATTGGACCCTTATCTTACACCATACACAAAAATCAACTCAAAATGGATTAAAGACTTCAATGTAAGATCTGAAGCTGTAAAATTCCTAGAAGAAAACTCAGGGGAAAAGCTTCATGACATTGATCGTGGCAAAGGTATCACGGATATGACACCCAAAGCATTGGCAACAAAAACAAAAATTAATGAGGGAGACTGCATCAAACTAAAAAATCTTCTGCATAGCAAAGGAAACAATTGTCAGAGAGAAAAGGCAACCTATGGAATGGGAAAAAATATTTGCAAACTACATATCTGATAAAGTGTTAATCTCCAAAACATATGAGAACTCTTACAGTTCAATAGTAAAAAAACTAATAGTCTGATTTTAAAAATGGGCTAACAACTTGAGCAGACATTACTCCAAAAAAGATATACAAATGGCCAACAGGTATGAAAAAATGCTCAATGTCACTGATTATCAGAGAAATGCAGATCAAATCCACAATGAGATATTACCTCATACCTTTCAGGGTGGCTATTATCAAAAAAACAAAAAAACAGTGAGTATTGGCTAGGATGTGGAGAAATTGGAACCCCGCACACTGTGGGAATGTAGAATGGTGCAGTCACTTTGGAAAATAGTATAGAGGTTCCTCAAGAAATTAAAAATAGAATTGGGCTTCCCTGGTGGCGCAGTGGTTGAGGGTCCGCCTGCCGATGCAGGGGACACGAGTTCGTGCCCTGGTCCGGGAAGATCCCACATGCCGCAGAGCGGCTGGGCCCGTGAGCCATGGCCGCTGAGCCTGCGCTTCCCGAGCCTGTGCTCCGCAACGGGAGAGGCCACAGCAGTGAGAGGCCCGCGTACCGCAAAAAAAAAAAGAAAAAAAAAGAAAAATAGAATTAGCATATAATCCAGCAAACTCACTTCTGGGTATTTATCCAAAAGAATTCAACTCACAATCTTAAAGACATATTACTGCACCTATATTCATTACAGCACTGTTCACAGTGGCCAAGTTGTAGAAACCACCTAACTGTCCATCAGCAGATGAATAGATAAAGAAAATGTAGTTATAAGAATACAGTGAAATAACTATTTCGCCTTAAAAAAAGAAGGAAAATCTGCAATATGCAACAACATGGATGAACCTTGAGGACGTTATGCTTAGTAGAATAAGCCAGTCACAGGAAGACAAATACTGCATGATTCCACTTACATAAAATATCTAAAATAGTCAAATTTATTAGAATCAGAGCGTGGGATGGTGGTTGCCAGGGACTGGGGGGAAGGAGAAATGGAGGGTTACTAGACAGTGGGCACAAAGTTTCAGTTAAGAAGGTAAATAAGCTCTAGAGATCTGTTGTGCAGCATTGTACGTACAGTCAACAGTAGTGTATTGTACACTTACAAATTTGTTAAGAGGGTAGATTTCATATTGAGTGTTCTTGCAACAGTAAGAAAAATTTTTAAAAAAAGAAATTAAAAGAGGGTAAAAAAAGACCACTGAAGTCAGCTTTCCTTTCAAGATACTTGCTGCACCCTGGTGATAGGAGTATTTATTAGGTTGTGTAATATTCCATAGTAGAAATCAAATTATCTTGCTATTAATTCTTTTTTTAAAAAATATTTATTTATTTACTTGGGTGCATCGGGTCTTAGTTGCGGCATGCGGAATCTTTTAGTTGCGGCATTCAGGATCTAGTTCCTTGACCAGAGATCGAACCGAGGCCCCCTGCATTGGGAGCGTGGAGTCTTAGCCACTGGACCACCAGGGAAATCCCACCTTGCTATTACTTCTATTTCAAAATATCTCTACTTCCAGTTAGAAGCAATATGGTCCCTTTTGAACCTCACTTTTTCAAACTTTTAAGTTCCTTCTTTTTAAAAGTATCTGTACCTTTAGTATAACTAACTGTTACCTACTTTGCCCCTTCTCATTTTTGTTATTTTAATTATTCTTTTATCATTCAATTTTAAAAGATTACTGGTCATGTGGTCAGAAGCATCAAATGAATCCTAGATCTAATTTTATTGCCAGTATCTTAGTGCACTGATTGAAAAACACATCTAATTTTCCAAAATCAAATTAATCCCTGATGAACATGTAGACACATACTCAAATAGACTTAATGCCTTAGAACTTTCTGGAACTAGTTTATGTGAAATTCAAATGAAATTTTTTTAGAGATACCACTGCTTTTTTTCTAGGAAGAATACCTTTCCAAGTCTTAGTTTTCACCTAATAGTTGGAATTAATTTTCTTTCTAGATATAATTTCTTTATTGCCATTTCTTGAGAGGTTGTATTCTAGAGTCTAGTGCTTCTACACTTTTTACATACAAAAAACAAAAGGAAAAACTGTCCAAATAGACTCGGAGGTTGATATTCCAATTTGAAGAATCCTCCCCTTTACTGGTCCAGGTAATGTTTCCTTTCACTTTGAAAGCTTTTCAAGGTCCTCTAAGGAAATATGGTTAGAATTAGTGTCTCTGTTTGTCTCTGACATATTCTCTGAGTCTTCCACGCCTATCAGTTTTTCCAGGATGCTACCCCAGACCTTGTCACCGGTAACCCTATCAGACTGGATGGAGTGGTGTTCAAGGTATGTTTGTGGCCCTTGCCTACTATGCAAACACTGGCCTTTTCCAGTGTAACACCAAATGTGGATGAGTCAACAGCTGGGGAATTTCTTTGCTTGCTGTTCCTCTTCCCAGATCCCCCTTTTTATCTTCCTTCTTCCAAGATTGGCCAGAATTCCTATTATCTCGTTACTCTATTGTAGTATTTGAATTCTGAATTTTATTACTGAGTCAGCCTAATAAACTTTTTCTAGAGTTCTTAGCAGATTTCTCAAGGTTTTGGGCTTCTCTTCAGTATATCAGGCTACATTTTAGAAGAAAACCTCAATTTTTTGTCCTCAGGAACATTGAGGTCTCCTTGCTGCCATCCAGCTTTTCTTTGATGGCCATCTAGCATCTGTCAGAAGGCTCTCTTTTCTTATAATTCCAAACTTAATTGGGGACCCCAGGAATCTATAATTTTTCATTACCATAGTTTAGATACTTTTTTAGGAATACCACGACTTCTCTGTTGGCTTATCCTGTAAAGTATCATACTTGATATTGAACAAAGGGTTTGTTTGTGAGTGATGGATTACTTATCAGTCCTACTAATAGTGCCAATTTTTGGACTCTTTAACCTCTTTGGATATTTTATATTGTTAAGATTCTTTTACTTACCTCATTCTTTCCCTTTGCTTTTTCTTACCCTCCTCACATCCTGGGACACAACTTACAGAGGGTGGAAACGGACTTAGTACTCTCAGTTATTCATCTCTAACTCCAAAAGGAAAGTTTTTAGGATCTCAAAAATTGGGAAGTGGAGAACAGGACATTGGTGGTAATGATGTTTCCCTTGCTGGCCCTGTATTGTAATAAATATATAGTTTGTAAAAGGCAGGTCCTGTTCTCTAAACTGTAGCCTAAGTTATTAATAGTATCCTTTCTGAAGGTTGGGGTGTTTCCTGAAACAGGCCTATCTGGTTCTTTGTGGAATTACTGCCTAAGTACTGGGAGATATTCCTCCACCTAATAAACAGCTTATAGAAGTCTATATCTATCTTCCCTCTCTGGAAGCTTTTCTAAAATCTTTATTGCCTAAGAAGATTGGTTTATTCTAATCTGTTTATTTCATTAATCATTCTGTAGACATGATATTGAAACTGAACTTTATGGATATTCAATTATCTTAGTATAATATGGCAAATTATAATTCAAATCTCTTGAATATTTGGGACAATAGGTTCCATTGCTAGGTCCAGTTACCCTCCCATCTTCCTGGCTCCCTCTGTGTGGGTGAAGTGGAGACCGAAGAAGTGATAGACCATGGTAAGGGCTACCTGGTAAGGGATATGTGGGTAACTGTAGAGCCTTACCCAGATAGTCACTTGTCCTTGTAGAAACTTTTTTGGAGGAGTGGTGGTCCCGTTTCCCTACTTCCTTTCAGTATGCCTAGTGTATATGTAAAACTCAGTTTAAATAATCTACTTATAGGACATAGCAGCCAGCGCCTATGAGAGTTCTTTGAGAAGAAGTGGAAGGAGAGATCCTTGGTTTGGATTTCTCTGTCCTTACTATGACAGGAAGATGGCTGGAAGTTCTCATACCTGCCCTTGTTACCAATCACCCTGAATGCTCACCTGGATACAGGGTAGACAGTCTGTAATATTCATTTAGCTTATGCATATATACCTATTTAGAACCTTTGTGTAACAGTAAAGCCAGTTATAGAAGCTCCCTTTACATGTATTTGCTGTTATGAATTATTTGCTGTATACAATTACTTACTGTATGAATTATTCTGTTTTTATTTTCCCACTTGGCTTTTGGACTTTAAAATGGTGATTATTTCTGTTTTTTTCCCATTTTCTCATTGTGCTCTTCTTTTCCAGGCTGTCTGTATATTTTTCCTACTCTTCTTGTACTCATCTTAATCCCTCTCACCACCTCATTTTAGCAGATCTTTTTCTTTTTTTCTTTCCATTTTAGTCAGACTTATAGCATCCTTAATATTAGTAATATTATATACCAGGCCAACAGTGCAGTCAACACTAGTTGATTGTTATTTTCATTTGAACCCCCAGATTGATATTATCTAGTAATGTTGAATTGAAGCTTTGTAAAGCACTGTGGCAACGATTCTCAACCCTCCTTGCCCATTAAAATCTCCTAGAGGGCTTTCTAAAATTATTAATGCATAGCATAGCCCCCATCCCCAGAGATTCTGATATAATTGGTCTGGAATTGGGCTCTGCATGTATATAAATATTTTTAAGATCCCCCAGGTGATTCTAATGTATAGCCAGGATTGAGAATTATTGCATTAAAGAAAGTCTAGGGTAAAACTTTTTGTAGTAAAAAATTCATTTAATAGTAAATATTTGAAAACCTAGTAGTTGAAGGCACTATGCCCAATTCTCTTCTACTGTGAAATAAATCATACACTCCTTTGTTTCACTAGATTCTAAATTAAGATTTTTTTAATTGGTCAAACTTTCTCTGAGTAGATGAGTCCCTTCATTTGTAGTAGCTTATTTTATCTGGATATTTTGTAAATCATTTTCATAATGTTACTCCTCCTGTTCATCAAGATTTAAAATAACTTGATAGTGTTTATATAATAAACATGTAGCTTTGTAAATCAAGTTCTGTTTACTAAGGCAGATTTTGAAACATTTTTGCTGTCTGTGTCTTTGTTTAAAATATAACCTTTATAAAAAAAAATATATATATATAACCTTTATATAAGATTGAAGAGTAGACCCAAACAAATTTATGTGAAACTTTGTTAGAGAAATATTCTAGACCTGTACTTTTATGTATTTGTATATAGTATTTTATATTTATATGAAAAAGTATCTTATTGTGTACGCTGGGTGGAATCTCATTTATCTATCCTCTATGGGACTCCGATATACGTCTTAAGAGAGAGATGTTCAGTGAGATTCATAAAACAAATGTGACTCAACTGACCCCAGGGTGTCGCTATGTTTTAAGTAAAGTAAAATTAGCTAGCAAAAATGAACTAGTAGACCCTAACTCCTTACTTTAGCGAATTTGAGAAGTTTGGTATAACTATGGAAAAGAGTTTATTAGCACAAATAGGTCACATGAATGGCAAGTTACTTTTTTTTTTTTTTTTTTTTTTGGTTTCAACAGTTTATTAAAATTCGGAAATGAGGACTAGGTGCCAACAGAAGACACTCTGTACTGTGTGCTTTACAAGTCAGGTTTCTTGAATGATAGATAGGGTAAATTACTAATCAAGAGTGATGCTTTTCCTTTAATTATCACATTTATAGTATATTTGTAATATACTTAGACAAAGTTAAAACAAAGTGTAGACATTTATTGTATTCAATTTACTTGACCAGTTTGTGGAAGCTTTTTGAAGAGATTTTCTGATTTACTTTTTTAGGTGAATGAATTTTTAGAATTAAAGAGGTCTTCAGCTATTTATTCAACAAATATTCTTTGAACACATTCTATGTGCCAGGACTCTTCTAGGCTTGTGAAGATACGGTAGTGAACAAAATGGATATATTAGTCAATAGTCTTGTGGGGGAGTCAGACAAATTAGAAAAATAAATGAAATATTTTAGATGGTAATAAGTGCTAAGGAGAAATGGTGCTGGTGATGTAGTGCTGATTTTTAAATAATATGGCCAGGAAAGGCCTCATGGAGAAGGCAATGTGACAGGACATTTGAACATCCTGAACTAAACTTTCAGGAGAAGGTTAAAAAAAAAAAAAAAAGGAGCATTACTGGTGTATTTTAAAAAGTAAAGTCCCAAGCCTATGGGAAAACTATAGTCTAGAGATGTTAAATTGCCCAGTGTCACATGCTATTGGTTAGTGTCATAGCTGCAAATGGAATTCAGGCATCCCTATTCCCTATGCTCTTTTCTTCCTTGTCATTTTACTCTTATTTGGGGATATGAGGATGAGGTGAGGTTAGTTATTAAATATGTTATTGTTAAACCTTTCTGCTATTTATTTAGAAGATCTATAATCACCTAAAAATTGATATTTTAGGTAAGAAAACATAAACAATGATAAAATGTGTTGCTCCTAAGTACAAAATTACAGAAGACCAAAAAGGATAAGTTAATATTCATACTTAAAACAGAGTGGGTACTGCTTGAAAATAAGAATGAGTAAATTTTTCTACTATTATGGTAGTGGGATTAGGTTAAGTGATAAAAGACTTGGAATGCAAGATAAAGACTACTTTGTATTAACTTTAACAAAGTTATGGGAGTTGTCCAACAAAGCAGCTGGGAAACACTGGAGTTAGTATAGGGTATCAAAATAGTTTTCAAGGGAAGCCAAGGTCTTACACAATAAATGAAACCATCAAATCAGAAAAATGAGGAAGAATGAAAAGTTGATAGTAGTGACAGCACTAGAGTAGAATCAAGTAGAAACAGGAGAGCGGGTTCAAAATTAGGCTCATGATTGACAAGTATATGTCTGTCCCTCTTACAGGTCCTCAATATTTGTTGTTGACTTTGGAGTGATAGATTAAAGGAAATGTGTAGGCCTCGTTGGTCAACATTTTTCTACTTCAGAAACTGAAAATGTATAAGCAGTTTGTGTAGTTATTGACAAGTATATTTAAGAAAACTTACTTTAAAGTTATTCCGACATAAACAATTTATAAGAAGTAAGGAGAGACTTTTCTCAATCTTAAGTTTCTCATTTTTTTTAACTGACTGATAGATATTAAGTCAGAATTCCTCATCTGTAAAATTGAAGTAATAATGCCTGATCTACCTACTTCAGGGTTTGTCCTTAGGGTAAAGTGAGAATATATGCACATACTTTTTTTGGTAAATTATCAAGTTCCATATAAATTTTAAAGATTATTATACATTTTCATTCAAAGCCTTTTATTGAGGTCTTACATTCTAGGTTTAAGGCTGTAAAGGTGATCAGCAGTAGTCCCTGCTTCTCAAGGATCTCACATCGTGGTAGGAAGTCAGATATCAAAACAGAAAATTGCTGTACAGTGTTGTAAGTGCTTTAATTAGGGAATATACCAGAGCAACAAGAAAGGAGTACCTAAGACTACCTCAGTGAATTAGACCTGTTCCCCAGATTAGGTAATAACATGAGATGAAACCTAGAATGTGTATAGGAGTTTAACAGGGAATAAGGGAAGGACATTTGAGGGAAGTGAACACCATGTACCAAATACATGGCATGGATACATGGGAGACCATATTATATTTGGGGAAATGGTGAGAAGTTTAGTTACTTAGTGTATGAGAAGAGAGTGACACCAAAGATGAAGTCACAGGCCTCATTAAGAAGAGCTTTTTATGCCAAACAGAGGACCTGGGATTTTATCGTGTATTTGATGGAGAGATAATGAAAGATTTTTTTAAGTGGTAGAGTGGCAGGATCAGATTTTTATATTAAAAAGATTACTATTAAAATAAATAGGATTGCTGTGTCTGCGTGGAGGAGTGGAGAAGAGAAGCAGAGGGACCTCTTAGAAGGCTCTTGCAGTATTTCCAGTAAGAACTGATTTAGGATTATGCTAAGATGATGGTGGGAATAGAGAGAAGATATTTAGGAATCAGAGTCAGCAGAAGAGAGTGAATAATTTGTGGTTTAGAATCTCAGGCTTATTTATCTCTGTTAAATCCCTCTATTATAAAAATCTAGCTGGTCATGTGACTATTGGAATGAAGTTGTGGAACAAGTCTGGTAAGTACTTAGGAGCTTATATGTTGGATAAACCTGTTAGTTCCCAAACTGAATTAATGTAACTTTAGCAAGTTAATAAATTATTTCTGTATCTATCTCTGTCTCTGTCTCTACCTCTGTCTCTGTCTCTATATCTATAGAGAGGGAGAGAGAGGGAGAGAGGAGGGAGGGAGGGAAGGAGGTAGAAGGGAGAGAGGGAGAGTGATGTAAAATTAACTAAATGGATGAGTGCCTGAGTTTGATAAGTGAAACATGAAAGGTCATACTACATTCTACATTTAGTCTTGAGGGACATTCTACATTTAGTCTTGAATATGGAGGCTAGAATTGAGAATACTGATTTTTAAATTTCAATAGAGAATACATTAAGTCAAATAGCATTTTATCAACATGAGATCCAAAGGTTCTTGTTTTTAACAGCTTTATGGACATACAATTCACATACCACACAATCCACCCATTTAAAGTATGTAATTCAGTTTTTAGTGTATTCACAGAGTTGTGCAACCATAACCATAGTCAACTAAAACATTTTCATCATTCCCAAAAAGAAACCCAATTACCATTAGTAGTCATCTCCCATTTTTCCTCAACTGTCCCATGGCCCAAGGCAACTACTAATCTACTTTGTGTCTTTATAGATTTGCCCTTTCAGGGCATTTCATATACATGGAATTATGCAGTATGTGGTCCTTTATGATTGGCTTATTTCACTTAGTATAACATTTTCAAGGTTCCTCCATGTTGAAGCATGTATCAATACTTCATTCTTTTTATTACTGAATAATATTTCATTGTATAGATATAGCACATTTTATTTATCTGTTTATCAGTTTATAGTCATTTGGATTATTTCCACATTTGTGTACAAGTTTTTGTGTGGACATATGTTTTAATTTCTCTTGGGCATATAATTAGGAAAAGGATTGCTGGGTCATCTGGTAACTCTATGTTTAGCCTTTTTTTTTTTTTTTCTTCAATTTTTTTTTCATTTTTTTTTTTTTTTTTTTTTTTTTGCGGTACGCAGGCCTCTCACTGTTTTGGCCTCTCCCGTTGCAGAGCACAGGCTCCAGACGCGCAGGCTCAGCGGCCATGGCTCACGGGCCTAGCCACTCTGCGGCATGTGGGATCTTCCCGGACCAGGGCATAAACCTGTGTCCCCTGCATTGGCAGGCAGACTCTCAACTACTGCGCCACCAGGGAAGCCCATATGTTTAGCCTTTCGAGGAACCCAAATATTCTTAACTTTTGAACATTTGAAGTGGAATATTCAGATGAGCATTTAAAGTACAGACAGTTTTGTAGTTTCAATAGAAATATATGGTTCTATCATACTACATTTATCTTAGTAATCAGTAAGCTATTTATAAAGGATACTTAAATTTTTTTTATCACTTTAATGCTTGTTTTTAGAATGATCTTATTATTGAGTTGGTACTTTGTAGAAATACTAAAAAAATGGCTTATAGTTGTATTTATTATATCACTATATTTAACAGTTATATGATGTTTTCATGTATTTAGTGCAGGTCATGTTAAGACACATTTGAGATGTATACTTAGAGCCTTGTATTATGAAAGTAGGCAGTTAAATTCTCTCTGAGCAATGTTTTGAAGGGTCTTGAATCTTCCAAATGAAAAGTTAGGAGTATTATTATATTAATATTTTGGCCTGTCGGTGCAATAAGGAATGGACCATCTATATGCAGTTCAGAAAATAATAAAAAATTAAGAGGAAAATGGAAGAGGCATATTTGAAAGGATGTTAGTGCATAATTTGACTAAGTTTTATAGCTAAGAGATGGTATAGGGAATTATTGTAACTATTTGTGAATTTTTAGAAATTATTGAAGTCATAAAGGAGAAATCTTGGTCTTTAAATTACTAAAAAAAGTTATACTCTGAACAAAATTAATTTTTTGAATAATGAAAGTTATAAAATTATGCATTATCTTCTCAGGAAAAAGCAATTTTACTATTTTGCTTATCTAAAAACTAAACTGAAAGTGTTGCTGGTATCTAAAAACAAAATTTTAAATTTTAGTATTATCTAAAGCTAAAGTAATGATAACACTCTTTTGAGAGGCAGATTGACAGGGGATACTCTAATATACTTCTTGACCATCTATTCAGATTTACCTGTGAAAGAAATCTGCTTGGGAATGAAAATGCTCTTGACATTTTTAACTTATTTTTGCTCACACTGAATTTATGAAAGAAATAGTATTGACTTTTAATGAGCTATTTTCTCACTCTTGTATATTTAGTTTGAAGAAAATAAAGATATTTGCTTCTGAATTTTGGCCAAACACTCAAGAACAAAGTACCTAGCAGGAAATGTGCTAAGCATTCTCTTCACAATTGCTCTTTGAAGGAGGTGTAATTAATCCGTTTTACTGATTTAGAAACTAAGACTCAACAGACATACTGGCTATGTGTTGAATAATATAGTGAATTCATAAAACAAATACAGTCCATGTAATTAGTAGCTTCCTGGGTAGAAGCTAAAATGCTCTATAGTTCAAAGATGGGAAGTTGTGGCCTAGGATTAGTCAGATACAGCTTTATGGATAAAGTGATTCTTGGGCCTATATTTGAAGGAATATAGTATTTAGATTGTTGAAAGGGAAAACAGAATAGGTAAATAGCATGAGTAAAGATGACAAAAGAAGACTAAACATGACATTTGTTGTTAGGAAGTTTTCTACCAGTCTCAGTTGCAAATAACAGTAACCCACTAAAACTCAATTAAAAGGATAGGTACTTGGAAGGCTACAGAGAAGTCTCAGGGAATATAGAAAAATCAAAAAGGCAGTCTAAGGAAAAGTACCTGAGATTGACCATACTCTTATCTCCTCTCTCTCAGGACCACTGACCTCTCTGTACATGTATTCTTTCAACATTTTTCCCAACCCACTTTTCTTTAGCTTGTATATCTTTAGGCCCATAGCCTTTATAATCTCCTACTCAACAACAACTTCCCCTCCTATTAGTTAAGACATGTGTCAGGGAGAATCTGATTAGATCATAGCATCTTTCAGAGGCAGCTAACACATGTCATAGATTTACGGTCAGCCATTATCTCCTTGGGTAATGTCTGGTTCACACAGCTTTGACCACAGGAGTGGGGTCATATGACCCATTGTTGAGGGTCAAGAATTACCGCAGTAGCAAAAAGTCCTGTCTGGTACCTTAGATGGTCTGTATAGAGGAAGCATGAGTGAAGCACAGGGAAATCTCAGTGGGGCATGGACCTCCTACATCCTGGATGTGGGTGAAGGGTAGGATTTTGCCTTCAGGGAAACTGTCATCATATAAAAATTACTTCAAGGCAGAGATCTTTTTTTCTTCCTGGTTGTTTACTCTATTAGTGATGTTGTATCTCCCCAAACTCTTAAGCTTTTGCACTCCCACCCTGCCTGCCCACCCCTCTCATCACCCTAGCTCTTCTTTCCCACTTTTATGTAGTATGTGAGGAGGTGGATTTAAAATTTTTCCTTCCTGTATTTTCAACATATTTTCTGAATTTTGTAAAGTTAGCACATACATTTCTCTTTACTAGAAAAAATTTTTTTAATTTGTAGTAATTTATATTTGGATTAAATTATGGTGAGAATAGTGTGAAATGAAGATTATTTGATGATGAACTTTTATAAGGGAAAGATTAGACATTCATCTTTATATTCTAGCAACTAAGCCATTATATAATTTTGTAGTAGATGATCAATAATAGTTGTTAAATGAATTAGCAATAGGCCAGCTATAAGAGGCAGAGAGAGAATGAATCCTTTATGTAAAATAATTTTTCCTTGAAATTTTACTAGAATTCTCAAATTTCTCATTGTCTTTAACTTCAGTAGTATTGAGTTTTTAAATGTATTTCTTCTTTAATTAAAATTTATATACAGTTTTGGGTACTCATCTCTTTCTCCTACTTTACTGTAATATGAGATACTGCCATGTGGTCTCTGTAGATATTGAAATTTACAAGTATAGATGAACCATAAATGTAATCCTTAGAGAATAATTAAAAGTATATAAATATCCTGTATATAATAAAACAATTATAAATCTGTACTTAGAATTGGATTCTAGAATGGCAATTTATTTTCAGAAGCATTTTACTTTTTCATACTAAACGTTTTATTATTTTCCTGAATATGAGAAAATGTGTAGCTTTTAATATAGAAATACCTAATCGTTAACAAAATAAAGGATAAATGTGATATCTTTCCACTGCATATTTGACTTATTTTCCTACTTGACTGTTTGCTCATCGACACATATGGCCCCCCAAAAGGCTACCCCAACTCCTAAGTCTATACCATCTTTCAATACCTGGTATCACTGTGACAGTCACATAGCTCAATTTCTTGCAAGTAAGAATCTGTTTAACTTAGCCTTGATTAGATTTCCACCATTGCTTCAACCTGTTAGACTCTAAAACCTTGAAGTAGACTACTTAACGTAATTGACTTATTTGTTATATCCCAAACACCTAGCATCCTTCATGGTTTAATAAGTGTTGTCTGAAAGGTTGAACATAGAATGTTTTCATAAATGGTTAAACTTTGTATAATTGATGTCCCTTATAGTATCTGGGTGAAAGAACTTTGATCTATCCTTAATTAGCTAAGTGTGCAGAGTAGAAGACTAGTATTTAGGTGGCATCCCAGGTGCCCAGCAAATATAATGCCCCATATTTCTTTGTCATAGGCTGGAAAATTAGCAGTATAGATCTCTGGGTCCTAAAGGAATTCTAAGAATTTTGTATAACCACTTTCACTTTAATGGACTGTTTACAAAAAGCATGAATTCTGCTAGTGTAGTAGTATACACACAAACACACACAAGAGTGTATATATAGTGGTATATATAGTACATATATATAGATGCTATACTAGTATAGCATCTAGTATGACTAGGGATTGTAAAATCCTTCTGTGTTTGCCTGTAAAAACTGTACATTATTGGGAAGCCACATAGATCAGCGTTTTTCAAACTTCTTTGACAGCAACCCAGAATATTTCACTTTTTATGACCCTACTATGTGGATGGATTTCATGATCCTCTGATGGGTTATTACCCACAGTTTTAAAAATATGGCTGCAACTTGGACTAAAGAATTCAGTAAATAGGAATGACTTAAAATTTGAGGATTGGTAGCCAGTGTTTCCTGTGTATTATTTATCTTCTGTCACTGGAGTAGTGGGTTTTTCTGAAATTCTGATATAAGTTCTAGTATAAAGAGTAGTAGTTCACCAAGTCTTTAGCTTCTTTTCCAACTCTTGAGAGATCCTACCTATACCGAGTGTCATCAGCATCAGTGGAGGGGCAAGGGAAAACCCAGGCAAAGAAATCCTGTATCTGCTCCTGTTCTATGAAGCCACTTTTTTTTTTTATTTTTCTGTTTAATTCTGTCTCTAACTAAACACATTGAGAACTTTTAGCAGGTATATGTGTATCACCTCTTCTGCAAATAATAATTGGACTTACAATGTTGTGGATAGAATAAAACGCTTCATGGTTTAATAAGTGCTGTCTGAAAGGTTGGACATAGATTGTTTTCGTAAATGGTTAAACTTTGTATAATTGATGTCACAATTGTGTTAGGGATATTTTAATGGAAACATTTAAGAAGTAATGCAAGATGTAACGAGAGAGTTATTTGAAGTTACCTTCTAAGTGAATAGTTCAAGTTTTTAAGTGAATAGTTTATAAATAACTCAACTCCATTTTAAATAATCTCCAAGAGATTTTAAAGATATTTTCGATATTTTGGTAATATACTCTGTAAACAAACCACGACAGCATGATAATAGTTTCAGTTTCTTCATGGAGGTTACTGCTGACCCAGATAACTTCTTGTCCATCAACCTTCCTCTAGAAAACTTTAATAAGGTAGTATCTGCCCTAAGGCTGCCAACTCATGCTTTGACAGTTTTAACAGCTGTAGTTACTCAGTATGAAGCAGGCTACCTCACTAAGCAAGATTTCAGTGTCTGAGGGAAGAGTATCATTTAGACAAGTGCTATAGAACAGAACTTTCTATAATGATAATGTGATGTCTGTTGACCACTTGAAATATAGCTAGTGTGACTTTTAAATTTTTAGTTTTAATTAAGATTAATTATCTGCGTGTGGTTGGCTAATGGCTACCATATTGGACTGTGCAGATTTAGACATTGCTTTTGATACACTGGTCTTTGGTTCATCAGAATTGCTTGTCTAGTTGAATGATGTCCATAAAAATTGGAATGAAATCTAATGAAAAGACTTGATTTTTAAAATCTAGTTAGAGGTATAACCACACAGAGGAGAACTATTTAAGGTGACTTAAATATTGTAATTTGACTATATGTCCCTAGTGGACTATATTCTGAGGACCAAAATCACTGTGTTTTCAGTGAACATATTCTTGTATTATTATAATTTTGGTATTGTTATTCTGAGGCTATTGCTTGTATATTGTGTCATAAATCAGATGAGTAATTCTGTGTTGTAAAAATTGATCAGGTACAATAAAAATCCTATAGTCCTGAGTTTAAACTGAAAGTGTTAACAGGACCCTAGTTGTAAAAGAATGAAATACAATTAAAAAAACCATTTTTTTCTATGTTCCAGGCCTGTAACCTAATTTCATATACTCACAATAGCTGAAATCTTTGCTGAGGCTTGCACTCATGAGGGTACACTCTTCCATTCTTACTCCCCACAGTTATGTACATGTTCTTGACCCCTTATCATGTCTGACCCCTTAGTTCTTTTAACCTTTTGACCTGATTTACCCATTTCTCCCATCCCTCTTCCACCCCCTACCTACGGAAACCACCAATCTGTTTTCTGTATCTCTGAGCTTGGTTTTGTTTTGGTTTTGAGATTTCACATATAAGAGAGATCATACAGTGTTTGTCTTTCTCTGACTTATTTCACTTAGCATCATGCCCTCAAGGTTTATCCATGGTGTTACAAATGGCAAGATTTCATTTTTCTTATGGCTGAATAACATTCCATTGTATATTTATTTATCACAATATTTCTTTATGCATTCATCCGTCAGTGGACACTTAGGATTATCCCATATCTTGGGTATTGTAAATGGCCCCGCAGTGAACATGGGGGTCCATATGTCTTTTCAAGTTAGTGTTTTCATTTTCTTAGTATAAGTACCCAGAAATAGGATTGCTCATAGTATATTCTTGGCTCCATTGTCATAAATTAGTTGACCATAAAAATTGCTGGGCTCAATTCTGTTCCGTTGGTCTATGTGTCTGTTTTTTAGGCCAATACAATGTTCTTTTAATTACTATAGCTTTGTCATAAAGTTTGAAATTACGTAGCATGATGCCTCCAGTTTTTTTATTCTTTCTCAGGATTGCTGTGGCTATTCAGGGTCTTATGCGGTTCCATACAAATTTTACAATTGTTTGTTCTGTTTCTGTGAAAAATGCCATTGGAATTTTGATAGGGATTGCATTGAGTTTGTAGGTTGCTTTGGGTAGTAGGGACATTTTAACAATATTGATTCTTCCAACTCATGAGCACAGAATATCTTTCCATATTTTTGTGTATTCTTTAATTTCTGTAATATCTTATGGTTTTTAGTATACAGGTCTTTCACCTCCTTGGTTAAATTTATTCCTAGGTATTTTATGCTTTTAGTTACACTCATAAATGGAATGTTTCCTTAAACTTCTAGTTCAGATAGTTTGTTATTAGATTATAGAAGCACAACAAATTTTTGTGTATTGATTTTGTATCCTGCAACTTCACTGAATTTATTTATTAGTTCTACTAGTTTTTTGATAGAATCTTTAGGTTTCTCTCTATGTAGTATTATATCTTCTGCAAATACTGAGAGTTTTACATCTTCCTTTCCAATTGGGTTTACTTTTACTTCTTTTTCTTATCTCATTGCTGTGGTTAGACCTTCAATACACTATGTTGAATAAAAGCAGTAGGAGTGGGCATCCTTGTTTTGTTCCTGATCTTAGAGGAAAAGCTTTGAGCTTTTCACCATTGAGTATGATGTTAGCTGTGGGCTTGTCATTACGGCCTTTGTTATGTTGAGGTTATGTTCCTCTATACCCATTTTGATGAGTTTTTATCATAAATGGATGTTGAATTTTGTCAAATGCTCTTTCTGCATCAAGTGATATGATCATATGATTTTTATCTTTCATTTTGTTAATGTGTTGTATCACATTGACTGATTTGCTGATGTTGAGCCAGCCTTGCATTCCTGGAATAAATGCCACCTGATCATGGTGTGTGATCCTTTCAGTGTATTTTTAAATTCAGTTTGCTAATATTTTGTTGAGAATTTTCACATCTATGTTCATCAGAGTTACTGGGTTATAATTTTTTTTCTTGTGGTGATCCTTGTCTGCTTTTGGTATCAGGGTAATGCTGGCCTTGGAAAGTGAGTTTGCAAGAGTTCCCTCCTCTTCTATTGTTTGGAAGAGTTTGAGAAGGATTGGTGTTAATTCTTCTTTGAATGTTTTATAAAATTTACCAGTAAAGCTGTCTGGTACTGGACCTTTGCTTTTTGGAAGAGTTTTGATTACTCATTCAATCTTCTTGCTAGTAATCAGTCTGTTCAGATTTTCTATTTCATCATAATTCAGTCTTGGTAGGTTGCATGTTTATAGGAATTTATCCATTTCTTCTAGGTTGTTCAATTTGTTGTTGTTTGATTCTTTGTAGTAGTCTCTTATGGTTTCTCATATTTCTGTGGTATTAGTTGTAGTGTCTCCTCTTTCATTTCTATTTTATTTATTTGAATCTTCTCTCTTTTTTCTTAGTCAGTCCATTTTGTTTACTTTATTTTATTTTATTTTATTTTGGTCATGTGCACGGCTTGCGAGATCTTAGTTCCCCGACCAGGGATCGAACCTGGGCCCCCTGCAATAGAAGCACAGAGTCCTAACCACTGGATTGCCAGAGAACTCCCCAACTTGTTTATCTTTTTTTTTTTTTTTGCGGTACCCGGGCCTCTCACTGTTGTGGCCTCTCCCGTTGCAGAGCACAGGCTCCAGACGCACAGGCTCAGCGGCCATGGCTCAGGGGCCCATCCGCTCCATGGCATGTGAGATCTTCCCAGACGGGGGCACAAACTCGTGTCCCCTGCATCGGCAGGCAGACTCTGAACCACTGCGCCACCAGGGAAGCCCTTGTTTATCTTTTTAAAAAACCAGCTCTTACTTTGATTGATCTTTGCTCTTGTCTATTTACTCTCTATTTCATTTATTTCTGCTCTAATCTTTTTTTATTTCCTCCCTTCTACTAACTTTGGGCTTTGTTTGTTCTTCTTATTCTGGGTCTATCAGCTATAAAATTAGGTTGTTTATTTGGGACTTTTCTGGTCTATTGAAACAGGCATTTATCACTGTGAACCTCCCTTTTAGAACTGCTTTTGCTGCATCCCATAAATTTTGGTGTGTTACATTTCTACTTTCATTTGTCTCAGATATTTTTTTACTTCTCCTTTGACCCATGGTTGTTCAGTAGCATATTTTTTAATCTCCACCTACTTGTGAATTTTCAAGTTTTCCTTGTGTAATTAATTTCTAGTTTCATGCCATTCTGGTTGGAAAAGTTGTGTGACATGGTTTCAATCTTCTTAAATTTATTAAGACTTATTTTGTGTTCTAACATGCAATGTATACTGGAGAATATTCCATGTGCATTTAACAAGAATGCATATCCTGTTGCTTTTGAATGAATGTTCTATAAATATTTGTTAAGTCCATCTGGTTTAATGTGTCATTTAAGGCCAGTGTCTCCTTGTTGATTTTCTTTCTGGATGATCTATCCATTGATGTAAGTGGGTATTAAAGTCCCTTACTATTATTGTATTGCTTTGTATTTCTCCCTTTAGGTCTATTTATATTTGCTTTACATATTTAGGTGCTGCTATGTTGTGTGCATATATATTTACAAATTTTTAAAGTTTATTTTGTCTGATATAAGTATAGCAGAGCTACTCTAGCTTTCTTTTGGTTTCTGTTTGCATGGAATATCTTTTTCTGTCCCTTTACCTTCAGTCTATGTGTGTCCCAACATCTTAAGTGAGTCTCTGGTAGGCAGCATATAGATGGGTGGGTTTCTTTCTTTTTTTTTTTTTTTTTAAATCCATTCAGCCACTCTACATCTTTTGATTGGGGAATTTAGCCCATTTACATTTAAAGTAATTATTGATAGATATGTGCTTGTTGCCATTTTGTTAATTGCTTTCTGGCTGTTTTTGTTGTTCCTCTCTGTTCCTTTCTTCTTCTCTTGCTCTTTTCCTTTGTGTTTTGATTACTTTTTTGTGGTATGCTTATATTCCTTTCTCTTTTCCCCTTGTGTATTTACTATAGCTTTTTGCTTTGTGGTTACCATGAGGCTTACATAAAACAACACATATCCATAACAATCTGTTTTAAAGTTGATAACAAACTTGTTTGATTTCATTGTAGAGCTCAACATTATTACTCTCCCTCCCTCACCTATATTTTATGTTTTTGGTGTGCTGTTTTGCATAATTTTATCTTGTGTATCCCTTAATTAATTATTATAATCATAGGGTTTTTTTTTACTACTTTTGTCTTTTAACCTTCATACTTGCTTTATAAGTGATTAATCCACTACCTTTATTATATATTTACCTTTCCAGTGAGATTTATTCTTTCAAATGTTTTCTTGTTACTAATTTTTTTCAGCTTAGAGAACTGTCTTTAACATTTCTTATAAGGCAGTTTTAACTCCTTTAGCTTTTTCTTATCTGGAAAACTTTATCTCTCTTTCACTTCTGAATGATAACTCTGTGAGATAGAGTGTGCTTGGTTGGAAATTTTTTTTTTTTTCAGCACTTTGAATATATCATGTCAGTCCTTTCTGGCCTGCAAAGTTTCTGCTGAAAAGTCTCCTTATAGTCTTATGGCAGTTCCCTTGTTCATAAAATTGTTTTTCTCTTGATGCTTTTGATATTCTCTCCTTGTCTTTAACTTTTAATATTTAGTTATAATGTGTCTTGATGTGGGTCTCTTTAGGTTGCTCTTATTTGGAGCTCTCTGTACTTCCTGGATATGGATATCTGTTCCTTTCCCAGGTTAGGAATTTTTCAGCCATTATTTCTTCAAATAAGTTTTCTCTCCCTCTTATCCTTATGGGATTCATATCATGTGAGTGTTAGTCCATTTGATGTTGTCCCATAAGTCCCTTAAGCTGTCTTCATTGATTTTCTTTTTGTTTTGTTGTTTGTTTTGCTGCTTTGATTGGGTGAGTTTCCCAGGCTTGTCTTCAAGTTGATTGATTCTTTCTTCTGCTTCATCTAGTCTACTGTTGAACCTCCTCCCCCCACACCTCACCCTGTGTATATTTCATTTCAGTTCTTGTATTCTTCAGCTCCGTGACTTCTGTTTGGTACTTTCTTGTATTTTCCATCTCTTTGTTGAAGTTCTAACTGAGTTAATTCTTCTCCCCAGTTCAGTGAGTATCAGTAGGACTATTACCTTAAACTCTTTATCACATGTATTACTTATCTCTGATTTTATGCTTTTTTCCCCCCTCAGGTTTTATCTTATTCTTTCACTTGTGACATATTCCTCAGTTTCTTCTGCTTGACTCTCTGTGTTGGTTTCTATATAGTAGGTGAAACAACCACCTCTCCCATTCTTGAAGGAGGGGCCTCTAGTATGAGATGAACTTTGTTATTCAACACTGCCTCAGCTCTTGGTTTTCTCTCCAACCTTTGAGCTTGTCCAAATAGCCTATTTTTAATAGCTCCCAGCAGTTGAGAATGTTCTAAGATCTGTCACTGTCCTAAAGGGGAGGATCTCAGCACCTAGACCCTCAGACATCAGCTTTTATAAGTATGCAAATATGTACAGTCCTGTGGGAGAACAAGTATAAGCCCTGCTTGCCACTAGAGCCAGGTGATCTGGAGGTGTCCCCTGGGCAGAAATCACAAAAGTCAGACCTCCAGATGAGTATATTAGCTCTTTTCTGGGTTTTACCAGCAAGCTGGAGTAAGGCAGTGGGAGAGTACCAAGTCTGCCCCTCAGGCCGGAGTTTCAGGACAACCAAAGAGGCCTTCTTACAGAAAGACTGGGGACTGTGCCTCAGTTCACTGTCTGCATAGTGCCATGGTGATGGTAGCCTGTCCAGAAACGTCTCTGCCACAGTCCCATAGGATGCAAGAATGCAACCTCCCCGCAGCCACCAGAGCCAGGTGATGAAGAGTGTTCCCTGGGTGATAGCTGCAAAAACTGGGCCACCAGACATAAAATCCAGGGCATCAGACGTTTGTAATGTTCCCCTCCAGGAGACACTGACATTGTGAAGCATGGCAGAGGGTAAACACGAAGATAAGGCCTGCCCTCTGAGGTGTCTGGAAAGGATTACAGTCAGCCCCCAGACGCATGTTTATTTAGAAGCCTGCCCCTCAGTCCACAGGCATGATGATTAGCTAATAGGCCTTCAGAGAAAGACTGAGCTCCTGGGTCTGTTGTCTCTTGCTGTGCCCCTGTGCCCTAGAGGTGGTAGCTATTTAAGAACTCTTTCTTCATGGGTTATAGTCCTGTGGGACCCACAGGCATAAGCCCTACTGGTCACCAGAACCAGGTGATGTAGAGGGTCCCCTAGATGATACCCACCAAAATTGGGGCACCTTCCTGGAGATACTGGTGCTCTGGAGCACAGCAAAGGGAAAATGCAAAGATGCAGCTTGCATCCCTGGTGAGTATTCCAGCACTCTCCTAGAAGTGTGTGTTAAATTAGGTGTCTGCCCCTCAGGTGAGAGCCTCCTTCATTTTTTAAGTCTGGACACCATACACGGCCTCTTAGCTGGGCCCTGGGGTCCGAGCATGTGAGTTCTTTCAGAGGGCTTTCTCAGATCTCTGCAGTCCTGTGGGTCTCGAGACAGGAACCCTACTGGTTTTCAAAGTTAGATTTTTTAAGGACTCATGTCTCAAGCATCTGGGATGCCCGATGTGGGTTTTGAACCCTCAGCTCCTCAGGAAGAAGCTCCAGGTTTTGAGTTCCTTCTGCATTGTGGGTTGCTGCAGCAATGGTGGGGTTTATGGTGGGGTTTCATCCCAGCCTCTCCTACCATCTTTGATGTGTTTTTCTTCTTGTTTGCCCAATGTGTAGTCATCATCCACCCAGACTTTAGGTTTTTTGAAAGGAAATTCTTCCATATATAGCTGTAGGCTCAGTGTGGCTGTGGGAGGAGGTGAGTTCGGGATTTTCTTATGTCACCATCTTGAACTGGGACTTTTGCACAACATTCTGAAAGATAATTTCTTGCAATAACAAACCTGTAGAAATCTTTTTAAAAATTAGTTTAACTGTCATTAATACTAGCACATTGTAAATCATTCAAGTGGTTAAAAAAAAGAAAAAGATATATAGTGAAAAAGAATTCTCGCATCCTAGATTAATTCCCTAGTCTCTTTACCTACAAGGAAACACAGTTGCCAGTGTCTTATATATTTTTCCAGAACTATTCTGAGCATACATTCATGAGAATATATCCCTTTTTTTCTTTTTCACACATGAGATCTTGCTATTTCTATTCTTCCTCACTTTACTCTTTTCATTCAGCAGATTAGCTAGTCTAGATCTACTTCATTCTTTGGTAGCAGCTGCATAGTATCATAATTTAACAGCTTCTTACTGATGGAATTTTTTGTTTGTAAAAGTCTTTGCAGTTAATATGTTATAATAAATATTCTTCACGTGTATCTTTACCCATATGTGTGATATGGATAAATTGAAGACTTTTGAACAGGAGAGTGATAATATTAGATAGAGTTAAGGTGACCAGGACAAAACTATTTCTGCATTGGTGTTCATAAACTTTTAGGCTAATTTTGTTCTTTAAGAAGTATGCTGTTTTCCCTGTTAGGTTAGCTCTGCTTCTTCCCCATTGAAACGCATTATTTATTCTAGTTTATCAGTCATGTAGTACTTGGCATCTTTCTTTCCTTGACTTCTGAGTATATGTAGATATTTTACATAGAGTTACTTGATTTTGGTTTGTTACCCTGTTTTATTTTCTCAATCTGTTACTAATCCGCCTCAGTTACTATCCAGAAATGTCTTAGAAATTTCAGTTAATTGTAATTGTGTTTCTTAGTTAAGCAAAGATTTGGGTCTTTTTGCTTGTTCTTTGGGACCCCTTGCATTTGTAGGTGAAAGGATCAATTAATCAGACATTGTCTCTCTTTTAATCCTTCTAACATTTGTATCCTTTTTAGATATTGTTAATTCTCATCAGTATTTAAATTCACAGACTCTACCTACAGTTTAGTTGATCTGTATATGTTAAATCTTGTTCAAATGTTTCTTTAATATTCTTTTATATCCTTTCTTGTATCTTAGGATAACCTCTTCCTCACAGATAGCTCGTTGCAAAGGAATACTTAATCCTTTGGATGGAAAAGTTTACTCCTTGAATAGATATTTACTGAGCAGTATGAAAATCAGTGCTTTACTCTTGGCTAATTTTCTCATCATCAAGTCTCTTGAGGTATAAATAAAACAAGAGTAAATCTTTAAAGATTTAACAGAAATCTGTAATTTAGAATGACATACATTTGAAGACAGAATGAAGGCAAGTGGTAGGGAGGATGAGGGAAATGAGGAATTAAATTGTTAAATATGTTAATGGAATGTGAAGGTTTTTGGTTGTTGTTTTGTTCTTTTTCATCAAATTGATATGGATTTGAGGGCTAGTTTAATTCAATCCCATCATTTTTCTGGTAAGGAAACTATTATGTAGAGGTATTGTCAGAGACTTGCTCCAGCTCACAGGCTGCAACCAGAGCACCTGACTGCCAGCCCACTTTTGTTTGGGGATGTAATTGCTTGACTGTTTACTGTAGTAGTTAAAAATGTGTCAAGCGGCAAAGGAAATTGATCCCTTTCATATATTCTTGTTTTAAACTACAATGTATTATACTTAATAAGTTGAAATGACTATTTCTGAAAATGTAGGTAAATAAAAATGTTATAAATAGAATCATTTTCCTTCAAAAATATTATACTCAAAATAATCTTGTTCGTTGTCTAATAAGGTATTTCTGCCTCATCTCCTATTTCTCTAAATCCTTTAACAGAAAAATTTTTGTTGCTTATTTTTTGTTTTGCTATGTAATATTTTGAAGTATTGTTTATCCAAATATTCAGTTTCCTGTAAGTTATTTTTTAAATAGTTATATAGGGCTTCCCTGGTGGCGCAGTGGTTGAGAGTCCGCCTGCCGATGCAGGGGACACGGGTTTGTGCCCTGGTCCGGGAAGATCCCACATGCCGCGGAGTGGCTGGGCCCGTGAGCCATGGCCGCTGAGCCTGCGCGTTTGGAGCCTGTGCTCCGCAACGGAAGAGGCCACAACAGTGACAGACCCGCGTACCGCAAAAAAAATAAAAATAAATAATAATAAAAAATAATAGTTATATAAAAGCCTTTGTCAGAACTTTGAGAAAATAATTGATTTATAAAGCTCTAGTGTTAGTGATCCTGCTAAAGCAAAAGAAGCAGCATAGTGACTGTCTCCTGATATTCTTTGCAATTATTGTTTTTCACGTGAGGTTATATTGTAAGGAAAAGTGAGTGTTCGCCAAATCTACTTTTGTGCCTTGAACTCCCACAGAGAACTTTTGGTATTGTTAGCAAAGATAAAGACATTCTAAGAAAACTCTTTGCAGGAGAAATATCTGTCTATTTATATATTTACTTTCTGAATCTTCAGTCTATTCTATAGCTATACTTTTAAAGGATTCATGCAGGTGAAACAGAGGGCAGCTGATCATGTTTATGTTTTGGAGCCAACTTGTCTTGCCCGTCCCTATTTGCACCTGTTCACATTTACACCTAGCAGCTGTCAGTGTTCATAAGCTCTATGTTTACAGAAAAAGGAACATCTGATATGTGTGAATTTGATTAGTATTATCATTAACAACTAATCATTGAATTTTTTTGGCGTGTATAAAATCATCATTCAGGGAAGAAGTTGTTGTGGTAATTCTGATTTTTGTCTGTTCTCAGAATTGTTATAGGTAAATATCATCTCAGTAAAATACAGTAAATTCATGTTACCCAGTGTGCGTGAACATTATGATGTGCATTAATTGTATATTATACATGATCAGTTTTAAACAATTAGGACGAAATGTAAAATAATAAACTCTGGCAGTATGCTGATAAAGATAGGTTGAATATAATTTTATCATTTATTGCAGTGGCAATAAATCAGCTTGAAATATCTTCTTATAATTATAAAGAACTGCTACTTAACAGAAAGTTTTGGTTGATTGAATTCCAAGTAATACAGTTTTTGATACTTTAGATCAGAATTTCTTAACCTTAGCACTACTAACATTCTGGGCCAGGTAATTATCTCTGTGGGAATGTCCTGTGAATTGTAGGGTGCTTAGCACTATCCCTGCCTGGACTCTTTCTATGTGATACCAGTAGCACCTTCTCAGTTATGACAATCAAAGCTGTTCCCAGACATTGTCAAATGTTTTCCTAGTAGATGAGGGGGTATTACAGCATCACCTCTGGTTAAGAACTACTGCTTCAGACCATGGGAAAGATCTCTAATGGATCAAATCATTTAAAATCCCTTCATCATCACACATTTTTCACCCATTCACATCAACAACTTTTTTTTACTGTAGTGTTATATGTTAAATTTCAGTTGTAGTAATCTTTACCCTACCTGATTAGCTTTGTAAATAAGAAAATCCTGAAGTTATACATTAGAAAATATCCTCTCATGAATGGCCTTAAGCTAAACGACATACCTACTAATTGATATCCTCCCATAGGTGAGTGTGTTGTGGTGGGGATCATGTTCTTACAGTCTGCTTATTTTTATCTTGTGTTTGGGCTGGTTTTGGCCACAAAGAATTGATTGGATGGTGTTTGTTTGGAACGTGAGATGAAGGTAGTATTCTTAACACACAGAGTGAGAATGAGAGGCTATTACAGGAGTGCAAGTATCAGATCTGGATGCTTTGGCCAGAACCGAAATCTGGGAATAGGTGGCTCTTGGATCCTATTTTTATTTTAATGAATGTATTTTTCTAAGATGGTTTGAATAAATGGATTTCTGCCAACTTTTATGCAGTATGCTTGAATGATGAATAATAACTCATGTGATCACAGAGTAAATTTTTTCAACTGATAATTAATATGTTAATTTTCATTTATATTTGTGCTCCAGGTTTTTTTTGAAAGTTTTGAGGTAAAACACCTTGCCATTTGTACTTATAGAATTGTGAGGCTTTTTTTTTTTTTTACTTGTTTCTTTTATTTTTTTTTATTTTTAAAAAAATTGTTTTACATCTTTATTGGAGTATAATTGCTTTACAATGGTGTGTTAGTTTCTGCTTTATAACAAAGTGAATCAGTTATACATATACATATGTTCCCATATCTCTTCCCTCTTGCGTCTCCCTCCCTCCCACTCTCCCTATCCCACCCCTCTAGGTGGTCACAAAGCACCGAGCTGATCTCCCTGTGCTATGCGGCTACTTTGTGAGGCATTTTTAAAAAATGTTTTAAAAATATTTTATTTTATTTATTTATCTTTTGGCTGCATTGGGTCTTCGTTGCTGGGGCTTTTCTCTAGTTGCGGTGAGCGGGGACTACTCTTCGTTGCGGTGCGCGGGCTTCTTATTGCGGTGGCTTCTCTTGTTGCGGAGCACGGGCTCTAGGTGCACGGGCTTCAGTAGTTGTGGCACGTGGGCTCAGTAGTTGTGATTCGCTGGCTCTAGAGTGCAGGCTCAGTAGTTGTGGCGCACAGGCTTAGTTGCTCTGCAACATGTGGGTTCTTCCCGGACCAGGGATCGAATCCATGTCCCTGCATTGGCAGACGGATTCTTAACCACTGCGCCACCAGGGAAGTCCCAAGGCATTTATTTTAAATTCTTTATTTTTAAATTTTTATTTGAGTATAGTTGCTTTACAATGTTGTGTTAGCTTCTACTGCACAGCAGAATGAATCAGCCATACATATACATGTATCCCCTCCCTTTTGGATTTCCCTCCCATTTAGGACACCACAGTGCATTAGAGTTCCCTGTGGTATACAGTATGTTTCCTCCAACAGTTGTCTATTTTATACATAGTATCAATAGTGTATATGTGTCAATCCCAATCTCCCTATTTTAAATTCTTATCATAATTTATCTGGGTAAAAAATGTCAAACATGCTATGCATATACATATAACCTATAAATAGATGTGACTCAGAAATATTTACTTGAAATGAATAATCTAAAAATACCTTTTACTGCCACATATACCCATGGATAATTATATGCACAGACATTCATTTATTAAAAACAATTGCTGACAGTTATTGAATGCTAGGTATTCAGAACTTTATATGCATTATCCCATTTAATCTTCCCAGTTATATCTTCATACTACTCATGAGGAAACTGGAAGTTCACTGAAGTTACATAATTTATAAGGTCATAGCTAATAAGGTTCAGATACAGTTTTTAAACCCAGATAACATCTATTATCAAGTGTCTTGCTGATACAATGTAATCTCTTTCTTTATTTCTTCAAGGTCTAAGTTTACACTCTTCAATCCCAATGCATACACATATATATATATATATATTATATATATATATTTCAAGTGCTTACTGTATGCCAGACTTTGTTTTTTCTTTTCTTTACTTTTTATTTTGAAATAATTTTAGACTTAAAAAACAGTTAAAAAGCAAATACATAGTATTCACCTATATTTTTTACCCAGCTTTCCCTAATGTTATTAATTTATATAACCATAGTACAATTATTAAAATTAAAAAATCAGAAAATTTACATTGGTACAATGCTATTAACCATAAACTACATATCTTTTATGAATTTTACCAGTTTTTCCATTAATGTCCTTCTTCTGTTCCAAAGTCCAATCTGATCCCACATCATTTAGTTGTTGTATCTCCTTAGTCTTCAACCTATGGCAGTTCCTCAGTCTTTCCTTTTCTTTCATGACCTTGATACTTGATGAATACTAGTCAATTATCTTGTATATGGTCTCTCAGTTTGGGTTTGTCTGATGTTTTCTCATGATTCAATGGAGGTTATATGTTATTGGGAAGAATACCACAGAGGTGATATGCTCTTCTAAGCACATCAGAGGATACAGGATATCAATATGTTTTATTATTGGTGATATAGTTTCCCCACTGTGGTGTTTGCCCTTTTTAATTAGTATATATCTTAAAGGAGATAGTTTGAGACTATGCAAATACCTTGTTTCTACTCAGACTTTCACCTACTGCTTTTAGCATCCTTTGGTGCACATGTATTTTAAACTTTCTCCTTTGAATAGTTCTTACAATATGGCAAGCCAATGATTGTTTTGTGAATTATTCACTGTTACAAAGGCATTGCCTTCCTACCTTTTAACTTTCAAGTTGGTGGCTAGGATTCTTTCCAGAGTTAAGCTTAACAGGGAACAATAGTAAATAAAATCTGAATTCAATAATATTTAACTTAAAAAGAAAAACTTGAAAAGCCAGTCCTTGTTAATGCAGGCATAAAACAATCTTCATTCTAGAGTAGCAAAGGCTAGAGTGGATTTGTTAAATTTCTTTAAAATGAAAAGAAAGGTATCTATAAATGAACATGGAATAGTTGACCAAATTTTGAGTTACTAGAACTAAGAAATACCTATTAAAACATGAGAAAAAAAGTTTTAACTTAAGGCCAGTGTAACAAAAAGTACTTTATGTATGAGAGGAATACTGGCTAGAAATATATATCTGAGATTAAAACAGTTGAAATAAAAGAATATATGAATAATGTATATAATAGAACTTCTAAGGAAAATGGCTGCATAAGCCTGTTTTTTAAAAAAGAGGTAAACTTTCCCCACTTAAATGAACAGCAAGAACAACCAGAATAAATGAGAAAACTGCACTTTTACTGAAACTGAAAAAGGCCCCCAACCTCATACTACTAGCTCTAGTTCTACTCTTCTGTACTGCCAGGTTTCAATTTTATTTTACCTTTAAACAGTGTTATAACAAAGGAACTATTTGTGCCTTATTTCTATAGAATAGAGTCTTAAAAGTAGATTGGTAGGGCTTCCCTGGTGGCGCAGTGGTTGAGAGTCCGCCTGCCGATGCAGGGGACGCGGGTTTGTGCCCCGGTCTGTGAAGATCCCACATGCCGCGGAGCGGCTGGGCCCATGAGCCATGCATGGCCGCTGAGCCTGCGCATCCGGAGCCTGTGCTCCGCAATGGGAGAGGCCACAACAATGGGAGGCCCACGTACCGCAAAAAAAAAAAAAAAAAATTGAGATATAATTCACATATAACATTATATTAGTTTCAGGTGTACAACATAATGATTCGATATTTGTGTGTATTGTGAAATGAACACCACAAAAAGTTAATATCCATCACCACACAGTTACAAATTGTTTTCCTTGTGATGAAAACTTTTAAGATCTACTCTCTTAGCAACTTTCAAATGTACAATAAAGTATTATTAACAATGGTCACCATGCGGCCCATTACATCCTATGACTTACTTGTTTTATAATTGGAAGTTTGTACCTTTTGACTCCTTCATCCATTTCCGTTCCAGATTTTTAATATCAACATAAACTATTACAATAAGACCAATGTAAGGTTGTACCCAAAATAGCTAAGCAAATTAATACAGATGCTTAGAAGTGGTTAAGTCATTATAAATGGATCATACTAAAGACATTTTGAGACCATAGTTCAGACTAGACTCTAGTATAAACTCTAAAATGTATTTGTCTATTTTGGGCAGGACTTACTGTATTGGGGATTACCAGGTCAGATTCATGGATGTTTAAGACCTACAACTATATTGGTATCTGGATTTAGAAGACAGGGTTACAGTTCACTCAGACGTGGTTGTATCTTCTTGATTCATTAAGATAATATGGGTATTATGATGTAAGTGAGTAGACCATGAGATGATTTAAGAAGAATAAGAAGTTAATATGCTAATTTTCCTAAAGTTATGGCAACACACAGTTTTATCAAGTTACTGTATTCAAATGACTATTATTATTATTTGTGTGTGTGTGTGTGTGTGTGGTATGCGGGCCTCTCACTGCTGTGGCCTCTCCCGTTGCGGAGCACAGGCTCCGGACACGCAGGCTCAGCGGCCATGGCTCACGGGCCCAGCCGCTCTGCGGCATGTGGGATCTTCCCGGACCAGGGCACGAACCCGCGTCCCCTGCATCAGCAGGCGGACTCTCAACCACTGCGCCACCAGGGACGCCCTATTATTTTTTTATATAAGAATATTCTGCAAGTCTATTAGAAGAAAATTTGGTATACTTAACATTAAACTTATTTCATAAACTGGTATTTTAAATTGTATTTTATTTATTTCATATTTTATCTCTCTGAAGAACATGTATTTCTAAACTTATTTCATATTTTAAAAAAGTATTCCTAAAAGTTTGACTTATTTTAAATATGTTTAATTCTTTTGCTTAATTCCACTATTTAATACTGTAAATTAACATTTGTCTCCCTCCCATAGATATGGAGTCTGGAGAACGGTTACCGTCCTCAACAGCCTCCTCTGCTACACCAACTTCATCTTCTATACCTTCTGTGGCTTCATCAGTTTCAAAAGGCGGCCTTTCCACTGGAGCTGCTTCACTTAGCTCTACAATCAACCCATGTGGTGAATACCCTTTATTAACTCAATTTTAGAATGCCATCCTTTTACTAATTTGCATTCATAGTGTTTTATTGAACTCTGAATCAAATGTTCTCATTACATCTGTTGATCTGTTGAACAATGGCTAGGTTAAACATTTAGTCTCTGCTTTTTCTGTATTTTATCAGCACACTGGAGTAGCACTGCTTATTCCATGTTTTCTATGATTTTTAGAAGCTTTGAGAGTTTCATTTTAATATCTTCCTTTGACCATTTTAATTAATAAATTAATACATGCAAACTCTTTTAAAAGAATAGACCCATGAGGGAGTGAAGAAATATAAAGGAATCCTTGATGGTAAGATAAGGTCCCAATGCCATGGACCATTTGCCCTAAATTTGCTTCCAGTATTCGAAATGACCTTCACCAAACCCCAGCTATCCTAGTTCACAAGATGTATACTAAGGCATATCATTTACCTGATGGAAAATATGTTTAAAGTTTTAAATATTTTGAAAAATATTTTAAGATATTTGACAAATTTTTCTTAAACATGAATGAAGTTTATACTGCTAAAAAGGGAACTTTATTTCAGTAGTGAAAATATCCTCAGTTTTAGTTTTATGTGGAAGGTACTTTTATTTACCCCTCAAAATCACTTTTTGCCCAAACACGTGTTTGGATATTTGGTAGAATACTTTCTTTTTTTCAACTTAAACTTGATTAACTTATTCCTTTATCACTAGGAAGATTTTTAATCTTAAATATATTTTATCTTATAGATTATTTCATATGTTTAAACATTAGAACTAAACGATATTTTACTTTTTAAAAATTAGATTTATAATTTTGGGTAAATGAAGTACGTAAATATGGAATGTTTGCTGACAAAATACCCTAGCAAATTGTCAAATATATATTTATTGAATTATTCTGATTTTTTTCCAATCAATGGAATGACAAGGATGTCATTTTATCAGAACAATTTTCTAACATTTTCTTAGTGATTATAAAATAACTAAAATAAAATACCATTACATTTAAAAAAATAAATAAAATTCCTGTTCTCCCGCACCTTGTACAATCTTGGTTAAGGCATTCATTTAACAACTTCAACCACATTTCCCTTGTGTATAAAATGATGGCTATATATAAAATGATGAATGCCTTTGATGATATGCTGTGTTCAAAAATAGTGATACCATGGTTGGCATTTTACCTTGTTTCTTTGTCTAAATGATTGCACACAGCTGTACTTTTGTAATTATTCTTTCGTGCTTTTTATAACTCTTCTCCTTTCGTTTGTGTCAGCTCCTTTCATTGTGTTCCTCCCATCTGCTGTCTTTGTATTTACTTGTGAATTTGTATTTAAAATATATAATATTTCTAGGGAAATGTCCTTTTTTTTTTAATGTTGAAGCTTTCACTCCTTGAGTACAGAGCCTTGAGTTTTCTGGACCCTTTGCTACCACCTATTTCTCACTTAGTTTTCTGAATTAGTGAC
Organism: Delphinus delphis; assembly: GCF_949987515.2. Classification (NCBI taxonomy): domain Eukaryota; kingdom Metazoa; phylum Chordata; class Mammalia; order Artiodactyla; family Delphinidae; genus Delphinus; species Delphinus delphis. The sequence continues at coordinate 71,869,253 of NC_082689.1, forward strand.
ACTTGAATTGTTTATGATTCTGAGTAGTCACCTGTTGGGCGCTATTTTTTGTTCGTGGTAGTTGAGAGTTGCAGAAGGGTGGGGTATGCTTAGTTGCTGAATAACATCAGAAATTTCCTTATCTAGAAAGGAATTAGTTTTCATCATTTATTTGCAAGTAAAATAGGTTGTTGAATTTTTATGTGGAGATACTTAAATTGAATGAAACTATAGTTTATTTCAATGTTTATTCCAAAATATATCACTTATTAACACATTATATCTTTAGTACCTACAGCATGAGTTTTTTTCTTTCTAAGGAAATTATTTTTTGTTTTTAACATTTGCAGTGTTGTGGTTTATGTTTAAAGTAGAGCCTTACAAGGCATGGAGAATGCTCAGTTGTCCTGCATAATTCAGTTTATCATATTTTCCTGTCTTCTCTTATTTGATTCATTGTTTTTGGCCTAGTCGTTGTCTGTAATTTTCTCCTTTTAAAAGTAAAATTATAGAATGATAATGCGCCTAGCCTCTTTATTTTAAACAATTTGAATCTCCTCAATGTTTTTGATGTATAGAAACAACAAAAAAGAATTTTCATATGAAAAATGTCAAAACCTCACCAGTTCTTTAATGGTCCCTTTGAGGACATTCTTTTGTTTTAAACAGTTATTTTAATTGGCCTTTCTCTATCATCTTCATTAATGATATTTCTGTAGGAATTCTTCTGAGTTACAAAGGATTTAATTCAAGCCTACTTTCGAACTTTGAATGATCAACTAATTTCTTTTGAATCAACACCTTGTCAGGGTCTGGGAGTATACATACGTACTGTTACTATTATGATGCTAGTAGAAGATGTGAGACTCCTAGGTCAGAGATTTTATTACTATAGCATAGCAAATAGCATAAACATCATGTTGGCATTGGCTCCCCATGTCTCCCAAGTCCCACAGGGGCAACACGGAGGGGCCCAGTTGAATCTTATACATATAGTGGAGGTTGTGTCACGGCTTAGGCAACCCACTGCTTTTATAGTAAATGAAAGCAAAGCCGCTCTTTGTCTGGAAGGAAATGTTACCTCATCCATCAAGGTTGCTCACTGCAGTCCTGAGAAATGGCCCAGTTTTAAAGAATGGTCAAGACCTTGCATTCTTGGCAACAACATGCAGGGACCTTGGAGGACTGTCTCTCACAACACACCTTTAATTTTATTATAGTAACTTGGATAGAAAATAACACTGCAATAAAGATTGATTAATCTAAGGCTCTCTGCATATAGTGGGTCTTGTCAGTCTTAGAAGAGTTATATTTCTTTTCCCTTTAAAGTATAATTTTTAAAAAATAACTTGCCTACTTCTAAATAATTTTGGACAGCTTTCAATAAATATATTGTCATAATAAACAAAACAATTAACTAAAATATTAAAAGATAGGCTCTAAAAAGTATAAAAGTATTAGCCAAGGAAAGCCACAGATATTGAACAAAAAAATTAACTAATTAGCTGTTAAGAATAAAAAGAAAACATAGTGGGCTACATGGCTCACATACTAGTGCTAGTGAACATATCAGTTCCTCAGAGAAAAACGAACTTTTTCCTGGCTCTGAGTGGTTTGGGGAATATACCACCAGAACCTTTGTATAAAAGGCCACATGATACACAATATCCTATATGCCAGTTTCATAAGTATTCAGACACTATTTCACATATTATCTCTGAGTGAAAGCTGAAAGAATAGTATTTCAGCATAGTTCCAAAATTAAACTTTACAGAGTGGATTTGTTCGAGATTTGTGGTCATTTGACCTAATACAAACAAAGCATAGAACTTTGAGAAATTTCAGTGATAGTTAAACTGTGCCATAGACCAGAGGTTTTCAATCCATTTTTGAGGTAGAACCCTTCAAACAAAACTTGTAAAATGCTGAATGTATAAAACAGAGAAACTGTTTAAAACTTCTCTCATTAAAGCTGGGGTATGCCTACTTTTCTTTTAAAGTTAGGGACTGAATTACACATATATCTTATGCGCAGGCTCAGCGGCCATGGCTCACGGGCCCAGCCACTTTGCGGCATGTGGGATCTTCCTGGGCCGGGGCACGAACCCACGTCCCCTGCATCGGCAGGCAGACACTCAACCACTGCGCCACCAGAGAAGCCCCACACATGTATCTTAATTGCAGGCCTACCTCTGTAGAACTGTGCCAAATCATGGTATATTGAGGAAATCGCAAGTTGATCAGTCAGGCCTCAACTTAGGGTATGTGTCAGTTATGACAATGATTAACTATGAATAGGAACACATGGCAAATACACGTACCAGTCCATATATCCGCAGTTCTGAGGTGGGTGATGCCATCATAGACCTGGGCTCCTAATTTTATATCCTGTCTTCTGAGGTATGGGACCTTCATGCTCATGTGTCTTAATCTCATGGCTTTTAGAAGGCTGATCCACCTACAGCCTGTTTTCCAGGAAGGAAGAAGGTGGAGTAGAAGAGGGCAAAATTTGTATGCCAGCTTACTTTGACCCCTTTTAAAGAGCTTTCCCAGAAACCCCATCCAGAGATTTCCACTTAGTATCTCTTTTGTCGGAACTATATGAATGGTAATCTCAGCTTCAAGGAAGGCCAGGAAAATTAGTTTTTAGCTGAGCATATTGCCATCCTGAAGAAAATAGAGGTTATTAGTAAGGAATAAGGAGAGAATGGATAGCCAGTATCTGCTATGGCTAAATAGAACAGAGGGACAGGAGATCAAGCTGGGGAGTAGGTTAAGGTCAGATCATTTAGAACTTCATGCACCATGTTTAAGAGTTTAGACAGAATGATCTATTGACTAAAAGCAAGGACTTTGCAATTGAAAGGCCCTGAAATTGAATCTTGGCTTGTCCACTTATTAGCTATGTGAATTTGGGTACATTACCCCTTTCTGAACTTCGGTATCTCATCTATAAAATAAATATGATACCCATTTTATAATGATAATTGAGCTAATGCCTGACATAGAACAGGTGCCTAGCAAATTGTAACCTTTACTTTTATTCATACTTGATCAAGTGGAAGGATTTTAATGCTTTGAAAATGCTAGCATGCTAGCAGCATGTAGAGCATCAGTTTGCAATGAGGATGGGACTAGAGGCAAAGAAGACCATTAGAAGGTACTTAAATTTATCTGGGTGAGAAATGATAAGGGCCAAAATTAAGGAGTTATTGGAGATGGAGAAAGAAACAAGGTTCCAGAGATATTTGGGGAGTAGATTCTTATAGGATATAATGACTGGATTTGGGCAAAGGGATGTTGAGAGAGAGATTGAGAGAGAAACCCTGACATGACCTGGATAACTGGGAGACGGGTGATGTAATGAGAAATGTGGAGGAAGAATACGTTTTAAAGTGTAAAAGGGTCATTTATCTTTTTGCATGTTGCATTTGAATGGACTGTACATCCATGTAAATACTCTTGGTAAATATTAGAGTTGTTGCCAACTTTTGCCAGTTACAATGTTATGACCATCATTATTCATGAATCCTGATGCATATGCATACGGTTTTGAAGATGTCTTCAACTTTACCAGTAGTACCAATTTATTTTCTCATCAGCTGTGTATTATAATTCCTGATGCTTATCATTCATGTTGACACTTGTCATTGGCAGACTTTTTGATTTTTGTCGATGAATATGAAGTAGTGTTCATTAAGGTGGCTTTTAATAAGTTTATAGCTTTTGGGGTTTTCCTCTCTTTTGAAGTGATTGTTTAGGGCTTTGGTGCATATTTCTATTGGGTTGTGCATCTTTTTCTTATAGATTTGTGAGTTCTTTTTATATTTTGGATGCTGGTCCTTCTTTCAGTTATCTTTGTGGGAGATAGCTTTTCCCACATGGTGTGTCTTTTTTTATTCTACATTGTCTTTTGATGAAAAGAACTTCCAATTTTAATGTCGGCAGATTTACCAATATTTTTATTTATGGTTATGCTTTTTGTCTAAGAAATTGTCCTCTACCTCCAAGGTTATGCATATATATTTTTGAGATTTCACTTATCTCTCATTTAATATTACTTTGAAAAGTATATGGTTATCAGATACCAGGCCAGTTGTGATAGACTGAATTGCCTTTTTGTTTTGGAACTATCACCAGTTGAGATTGTTGTTTGATGTATCAGTGAGTTCAGCTAGAGATAACATAAACCACTGATGCTATTTTAAGCAGAAAGATTTAATACAAGGAATCAGGTACTTATAAAATTATTGAGGAGCTGACCCCTGACCCCCGTGAGTGATTTCAGAGCATTACTGTTGAATTGACCTGCTTAAGGAAATTACCTCTAGTTCAGTCAGGACACCATTGTGCTAACTGGTGGCTCCATGGATCATACCACCTCAGCTGCAATCCCGTGATCAAGAACCACTGACATAACAGGCTCCAGGGCTGTTCTGTGCTGCCTGCTAGATCTGCACCAGCAAAAAGGATACCTCATGTCCTGCCAATCTAACAGCTTAACTCAGTGCCAAATACATCTGATTGGCAGAATCTAAATTATATCCAGAATCCTGGCTGCAAGAGAGACTGGTAAATATACTTTTTAGCTGTTCAGCTTCTGCATCACAGGAAGGTACACTAAAAGGAGGTTGGGGCACATGTTAAATTATGAGCCAGTTATCTATCCATTTCAGCTCATCTGGTGATAGCCCCCCTGCCATATCGCCCCACCTTTGTATTATAATAAACTCCTGATACCTGTACATGAACTTTATTCCACCTTCAGTGGTTCTTTTCTTCTGAAAAAAATAGTATTTCATTAGTGCATCTAGTAGCTCATATATACTTACTACAGATCTCTTTTGATATACTATTCTATGTAATAATATAAGTTAAACCAAATAAAATAAATGCTTAACTCAAGACGATATGGCTCTTAACTGTCACAAAAGCAAATACCTATCAATTCTTTTTAAAGATTGCAAAAAACTTTTCAAGGACTCCATTCCTCCTATACAGTATCATTAATTTTTCTGTATTTATTGGATCATGTCCATTAGTATAAAAGCATGCTCATAGTATCTCCCATCTTAAAAAATAATACACACCAAAAACCCTTCCCTCTTTCACCCCGAACACTCTTCTGGCGATTACTCTGTTTTCTCCCTTACTTTATAACCAAACTTCTCAAAATACATAGTTGTATGTGCTTTATCCTTTTCCTCATCTTTTATGTATATCTCAGTCCACACCAGTGTCACTTTTCTGTCCTCATCTCACTCAGCCTCTCGGAAGAATTGACACAATTGACCAGTCCTTCCTTCTTAAAAACCTTTTTTAGGGAAGAGTTTGTATCAAATTGATAATATTTCTTCTCTAAAAGTTTGGGAGAATCCACTCTGAAGTCATATGGGCTTGGAAGATTGTTGTTTTTTTATTTGTTTTAATGTTGTTGTTGAGGATAATAAATCAGGAGTTCAGCATTTTTTTTGGCCACGCTTGTGTGGGTTGTGGCATTTTTTTAGTTCCCCATCCAGGGATTGAACCCGGGCCCTCGGCAGTGAGACCATGAAGTCCTAACCACTGGACCACCAGGGAATTCCCAGGAGTTCAACTTTTAAAATAGAAGTATAAAACTATTCAGGTTATCTTTTTCTTTGTGAGTGAGCTTTGTTAGTGATGTCTTTCAAGGAATTTGCCCATTTCCTCTAAGTCGTTGAATTTACAGGTACAGAGTTGTTCCAAATAGTACCTTATCCTGGGACTTCCCTGGTGGCGCAATGGTTAAGAATCCGCCTGCCAATGCAGGGGACATCGGTTCGAGCCCTTGTCCGGGAAGATCCCACATGCTGCAGAGCAACTAAGCCTGTGCGCCACAACTACTGAGCCTCCACTGTAGAACCCGTGAGCCACACTACTGAGCCCACGTGCCACAACTACTGAAGTCCGTGCGCCTAGAGCCCATGCTCCACAACAAGAGAAGCCACCGCAATGAGAAGCCCGCGCACCACAGCAGAGAGGCTCCTGCTCGCCGCAACTAGAGAAAGCCTGCACACAGCAACGAAGACCCAACGCAGCCAAAATATTAATTAATTAATTTAAAAAATAGTACCTTATCCTTTGAATGTCTGTAGGATTTGTAATGATATCTTCTCTTTCATTATTGATATTAACAATTTGTGCTCTTTTTTCCTTTAATTAATCTTTTTGACAAACTAGATTTTGGTTTCATTGATTTTTTTTTTCCGATATTCTGTTTTCTGTTTCATTGATTTCTGCCCTTTATTATTTCCTTCAGTTTTTCCATGGATCGGATTTCCTCATCGTTTCTCCTAATTTCTTGAAGAGAAAACTTAGATCATTTATGTTAGACCTTTCTCCTTTTCTTATATATGCATTTAATGCTATGAATTTCCCTTTTAAATACAACTATAGCCACTTCCTACAAATTTTGATAGTTTTCATTTCATTATCATTCTAGTAAAAATATTTTCTGTTTTCCTTTGTGAATTCTTCTTTGACTGATGGGTTGTTTAAAAGTCAGTAATTTAACATTTAAATGTTAAATGTTTCAGTTGATGTCCATTTTAGTTTTATTGTGGTCAAAAAACATACTAATGATATGTGCTCTGTTTTTTGGCTTCCCACTGCCACTTTTGCAGACTGGCCCCCTGTGGGTCGCGACCTCTGTGCCTGTGAAAGTTGTTGGGTCAGCCAACTACGTGGCAGAGATGCTTCTCTTTCTCTTTGTGGTTTCCTTGCTCCTAAGATTACCCCTTGATTTCCAGCTGCTCTGCCAGCTTTCGACTCTGTTCTCTGATACTTCAGGCTTTCTAATCATGGTGAATGTATGCACTCAGTTAAGGAATACAAGTTAAACAGATCTGCTGTGTGTAGCTCCGACTTTCTGTACGTTCTCTCCTGGCTATGTTGTGGTGCCCCACGCACAGTGTACTTTTAGCTAGTCACTTGGAAAGTTTAATCTCTGAATTTGAGTCTCCTTCTTTCTGTTTGATCACTGCCAAGATTTCCCCTTTAAACTTCCTGATTTCCTGATGTTTTCTTAGCCCTGGAGTCTGACCTCTGGCACCTTTAGTTGATAAGCCTGCTGTTTCATCTTCCACTGTTTTCTGGAGTTATAGCTGTGAGGTTTAGACAGCAGTATCAGACCAGAAAGCCACAAAGTCACACTCCTCACCCCTTCTTGTTACCATTTTTTCCAGATTAAACCTTCCCCTGACTTTTCTCTGCTTTTGGATGCTTTGCAGTATCTTTAGTTTTGTTGTTGTTGTTTTTTGATATTTATTTTTTTATTTGGCTGCACCAGGTCTTAGTTGTGGCATGCGGGATCTTTTAGTTGCTGCATGCGGGCTTTTAGTTGCGGCATGCGGGATCTAGTTCCCTGACCAGGGATTGAACCCCCGGGGTCCCTGCATTGGGGGTGCGGAGTCTTAACCACTGGACCACCAGGAAGTCCCTTGTTTTTGTTTTAAATCACATTTTTAAAATTATTTTCTGTGGATGATTTGTGTGGCCACTTCACTACTACTCTACCATTACCTGAAGTTGTCCCCCGCAAAACGAATCACTTTCTTTTTTAAAAAAATTTTCACCTGAGACTCCAGGGGTGACATGTGATACAATCTAGCCAGTCCAAACATCATATTTCCCACACAACGATGGTTAAGTGATTGGTTAAGGAAGGCACATGAGACTAATCAAAGGCAGAGAGATTCTGTTCTAGGATTTTTACTGGGACTGGTGAGGGAGGATACCCTTTTGTCCCACAAACCTAAAAGGAAGGGCCTATCTGAGGAAGTAGAGCCAAGAGACGAAAGAGAAATTAAGTCCCAGTAAGCTTTCAGCCAACCTTCTTTATCTGAAGTGTGCCTTTTCCAAATGTTTTTATGTTATGTGAATCAATACGTTTACCTTTCACTTAGCCATTTTGAGCTGGATGTTTTGTACTTTTCAACCTAATTGATATACCCTCCATGATCGAATCCCAACTCAGGGTCTCAACCATGTTCTCTCTTTGTCTTAGAGGAACTGCATAAGGCTGATTTTCATGCTTTGTCTCAGGTTAAGTGTCCTGAGACATTAGAGAAGTCTCCTCTGTTCATAGTGTCTAGGTAATTGCTCTACTATTACCTGTTTTTGCACCTAGTAATTTCCTCCATAGTACTCTTTAACAGTTTATAATTATAGATTTGGTGTTGTTTTACTTATTTGTCCCTTCTTCTACATTTAAAAGGCAGGAACCATACGGTTTTTTTTATTGATATGTATCCAGTCAGTGCCTGGCACAAAGTATATGCTCAAGAAACAATTGTTGAAGAAAGGGAGGGAAGGAGAGGTGAACTCTCAGGAATAGGACTTGCAAATTAAATGATAAATTTACTCTAATTAATAAGTTTTCTAGGCTGTATTATGCTTTGCTCTGGTAATACCAAATAACTGTGCTGATTTTAGTTAGAGATGGGCATTATAAGCCACAGGGTGAAGAATCTTAAAAGATCAGACCTTACTGATGAGGCATTGAATAAATAAACCCTGAAAATACAAAGCTATTAATTAGAACTTCTTATTTAAAAGATGGAGCTTACGTTTACAGTCAATAGAGAATTGTCAAGAGAATGAGATAGGCTTATTCTTGAGGGTTTGGATATAAAGCCAAAGTTTTAGTCTCTTTGAGTATTTATATTATAGTATGAACTATTATAACAATAATTGTTTTTTAGTTGTCTATATTCTAGATATCTCTAAGTCACAAATAAAGGCCCTGGAATGTTCAACTGTCTAGCTTTTTTTGCCTTTCAGTAGATTTATTTAATGAAGGGTTTGATCACAAGGCACCAGGTATTTTTGAAATATATTTTACCTAACTTTAAAAAAAAAATTATTTATTTATTTATTTATGGCTTCTTTGAGTCTTCGTTGCTGTGCGCAGGCTCTCTCTAGTTGTGGCGAGCAGGGGCTACTCTTCCTTGCGGTGAGTGCGCTTCTCATGGCAGTGGCTTCTCTCATTGTAGAACACGGGCTGTAGGAGCATGGGCTTCCGTAGTTGTGGCATGCAGGTTCAGTAGTTGTGGCTCACAGGCTCTAGAGTGCAGGCTCAGTAGTTGTGGTGCACGGGCTTAGTTGCTTCGCGGTATGTGGGATCTTCCCAGACCAGGGCTCAAACCCGTGTCCCTTGCATTGGCAGGTGGATTCTTAACCACTGCGCCACTAGGGGAGTCCTTACCTAACTTTCATGAGTAGAACTTCAGAGTTTTAATTAGAATTTTATAGGTAAATTACTAAAGAAAGGTAATGCCTTCAAATCAACTAAGTAATCTTAAAAATGAACCTAGGGTTATGGATAAAATTGTTTCTTCCTCCCCCCAAAAATATGTTGAAGTCTTAATCCCTGGTTCCTCAGAATGTGACCTGTTTGGAAATTGGGTCCTTAAAAGAGGTAATCAAGTTAAAATGAGGTTATTAGGGTGAGCTCTAAACCAAAATGACTGGTATCCTTATTAAAATGGGGGAATTTAGACACAGAGATGTGTACAGAAAGAAGCCCATGTGAAGACATAGGAAAAAATGCCTGAGGTTACCAAAAGTTAGGAGAGAAGGATGGAACAGATCCTTCCTTAGTACCTTCAGAGGGGGCATGGCCTTGCCCACACCCTGCTTTCAGACTTTCGTAGCTCCAGAACTGAGCCAATAAATTTCTGTTGTTCTAAGTCACCCAGTTTGTGGTACTTTGTTATGGCAGCCCCAGCAAATTAATATATGACTTTCATTTTAATGCACATTTTAATGCACTACCATTTTTGATGATTAGCTGTACTTTGCAGGTTGTAAACTAGAGGCTGATTTTGCAATGCTGTAAAAATATGCTGATCGTTTAAAGAACTAGAGAAAAGAGTTTAAAGACATGTTGCAACAAGTTTATGTAGCAATGAAAGGTGTGTTTTTCAAAGTTGGTTTTAGTAATTTTTGTTCATTATGGGAAAACTAAGACTTCTTTATTGAAACATAAGTAAAATAAGATTTTAGAATTAGATTGTTTTCACTGTTATTTTTTATATTTCATTATAAAAATAAAGTACATCTATATTTGAATATAGAAACATATATATAATATAGTGTAATTTTAGTATTTTAATCTGTGAACTCTAAATTCTTTCATTAGATCTAACAAAAATGCTTTTTTACAAAAGAGCAGCTGCTCCTATCTTTGAAGAATAGCCATTTGCCTGAAGATTGATACATATTGGCTGAACTGAATCAAAATCTTGTTCACCATGTTCAGTGTTATGTAGAGTAGTAGATTTTGTTCCCAAGGCTGCCTAGACTTTTTTTTTTTTTTTTTTTTTTTTGGCTGTGTTGGGTCTTCGTTGCTGCGTGCGGGCTTTCTCAAGTTGGGGCGAGCGGGGGCTACTCTTGCTGCGGAGCACAGGCTCTAGGCGCGTGGGCTTCAGTAGTTGTGGCACACGGGCTCAGTAGCTGTGGCTCACCAGCTCTAGAGCGCAGGCTCCGTAGTTGTGGCGCATAGGCTTAGTTGCTTCATGGCATGTGGGATCTTCCCGGACCAGGGCTTGAACCCGTGTCCCCTGCAATGGCAGGCGGATTCTTAACCACTGCGCCACCAGGGAAGCCCTACCTAGACTTTTAATGATTTTTTTTTCTAATGAAAAGACTGTTTGAAAGGAAATTAGTAACTTTATATTGAATCCTGGCAGATACTAACTTAATCGAGTGATCAAAGTTAATATCACCAGCACCATATAGCAACATCACAGACCCCAGATATGTTGTGCTGAGGACACATTGGGTACTCTTCCCAATCATGTTTAATTAACCTCTTCTAATCATGAGAAAGCATCAGACAAACTCACGTTGAGATACATTCTACAAACTACCTGACTAGTACTCTTTAATGTATCAAGGTCATGAAAGACAAGACTGAGGAACTGTCACAAATTGGAGAAAATTAAGGAGACACAGTAACTAAATGCAATGTGAGATCCTAGATTGGATCTTAGCACAGGAAAATGACACTAGTGGAAAAACTAATGAGATCTGAATAAATTCTTTATTTTAGTTAATTAATCGGGGTTAACTTCTTGGCTTTGAAAATTATTTTTTATCATATAAGATATTAACGTAGGGGAAGTTGGAACTCTGTACTATTTTTGCAACTCTTGTAAGTCTAAAACAATCTCAAAGCAAATACTTAAAAATAAAATGAAAGACTTTATTTCCATATCATGCTTTTCTAATGTTAAAATGTAAAGGTTAACTACTAAAAAAGGTATGAGAATAAAGGAATGAAATGAAGATTATTGGGGGGAATATTTTGTCACCATTTGCTATAGAATTCTTTCTGTTTGTTCTTTAATCAAAGTTCAAGTTTGTAGAATTTGTACATTGTGAGTTTCAGAATATTTAAACATTAAGATATTTAAGAATTTTAATATATGGGCCAATAATTTGAGCATTTCTTTAATTTACAGTAATTTCACTTTGTTTATTACACTCGGTTATTACTAGTGTTAAAGTACTCTTGTAACCTATATTTGAATGTGCTACCATTTTTCATGATTAACCATACTTTGCAGGTTGTATACTAGAGGCTGATTTTGCAATGCTGTAAAATGTGCTAACAGTTTAAAGAACTAGAGATAAGAGTTAGAAGACATGCTGCAACAAGTTTGTGTAGCAGTGAAAAAGTAAAGGCATTTTTAGCACACAAAACACAGCATAGGTAGAATTCTGTCATAGTAAGCAGTCTCCTTGGTTTTTTAAAAAAGATTAGATGCTTTAGGATACTTATTCCTTATAATCATTTTGTTTTAATTTGCTATTTGGGCTTTTCCTTATTGATAGGAGATTTGTCCACTGGTAGTGTAGGTTCAAGACATTAGTACAGTATTTATATTATTTTGTTCTTGTGGGAGGGAAAAACCCTTATTGTGTCGCTACGTGAAGTTCATTAATATTAATAAAGACACTTGCAGTTACCGTGCATTGCTACTGAGACACTGGCATTTTGTGTAACTGCTTTTAATCACTTACATATAGATTGGCTAGTACAATCTGAAAAGCTCTGCTAAAAAGTAGTCAGCTTACTATAACGTAAGTTGAGGATTTAGACATTACAGACATATATTTTCATTATGCAGTACGTGCACATTGTTACCTGTCAGTTAAAATGGAAACTAATAAAAGTTGCATCTATAATATTGAAACTATGCTTGAATGTTAATATCTGTAAAAAAGAATAATTATGGTGTTCTAAAACTGTTTTCATTTTATGATGTAATTTATCAGTTTGCAAATGTGTTCTCTGAGCAAAATTGAAGAGTTTTAATCATAACAGGTTTTTATTTGGGAGGATCTTCTGATATTAGGTATATTAATGTAGAAAAAAGTTACTTCTCCAAAAGTAGGGCATGCTAACATCCAAATAATTTTATTTTTGTAGTCATAAATCTAATAGAGCTGGTTTGGCTTGTGTTGTCTTTTGTTTCCTATAAGAAGATATTCTGCTCTTTTGTTAATACAGAATATGCTTTGTTGTAAATGTAGTTGTAGAGTTCACTGAGTCATCTCCAGTCTGTGATCAAAAATCCCCTTGTGAACAGTAGCTTGAAGTTTCAAGACAGTTGGAGAAGGCGAAGGGCATTGTCCTGGCAATGAAACCAAAGGGTGTAACCGAAACAGCACCCTCTTGCTGTATAACAAGATTAAAGCCACAACATAGATGTCATTAAATTAGCTTCTAATTACCCAAAGAGCTTTTAGTAACATTGTGAATGCTTTTTATAATTGGAACAGAGAAAAAATGTGATATATTGTTATCACTTAAAAATGACTCCTGGTTATTCTAGCTTTTTAAAGGAAGAGAGAAACAAAGAATTGAAAACTACCATTTTAGAGTTATCCACAGCAGGTATTATTATGAAGTATTATCCCTGCAACTGCTAACAGTTTGCTTTATACAGTGTTTTGTACAGAGTAAAAATGATTAAGAAATGATTCTTTCCTTTATAACCTTATACTCTAGTAATGGTATGATGAAAGATTGTGAATAATCATGAATATTCAAAGGAGGTCCAAAACATATCTGTCTGGGAGATTCAGGAATACTTCTTGGGCAATATTTTTTTGAGATGATTATGAAAGGATAGTTAATGTTATAAAAGGCAAAAGAAGTCAAAGAGCATGTTATATAAGCATGGAGGGTCTAAAGAAGAAGAAATAGTGTGACCCAAAATACAACAGTGGGAAACATTCATTAAGCACCTGTTATATTTCAGATTATGCCAGGTATTGGGGATTACCGAGATGAATGAGATTCAGTTTTGCTCTCAGGGAGCTAAAATCCTAGTTTAGAATTCATGTGCATAGAAGTGATAGTTAAAATAGTGGAAGCCCATGAAATGACTGAGGAAGAAAATATAAAGAGGAAAAAAGAGACAGTTGGACAAAATCTTTAAGAATCTTACATTTAGAAAAAAGAAAACCCAGTAAAGTGGACAGTAGTATTATGGAAAAATATAGTTAAGAAGAACATCAAAATAATTCCATGACCCAGAGCTTAAGGATAAACATGGGTTTTAATAAGGAAGAGGTAATCAGCAATGCCAGATTTATAGAGACAGGTTAAAAATGAGAAGGGCAAAGATTAATGGAATCTAGTGGTTAGGAAAACTTAAGTTCCTTTACAGACAAAGTGGAAGGGAGGCTTGGACTTGGCACAGCTATTAAAGATTCTGAGAAGTGAGGAGGAAGTAGACATACAAGTGTAAGAGTTTTCTTTCAAGGTTAACAAGGAGAGATGCCGAGATGGGATTGAGAGGGAAGGAGATAGATAGGGTCAAGGGACTGGTAGAAGATTGAGAGAGACCAACGGTCATGCTGAGAAATAAGGAAATGGAAATGTGGAAACCATGGTTAGAGTAAAATTTAAGAATTTAAGAACTTGGAGGTGGTAGAATTTTATGTGATCAAATCCAACATGTGGCCTAAATGGAATCAAGGAGAAATAAAAGGCCAAGTGGTAATTAAAAAAAAAAAATTAAGACCCAGGGTTGGTGACATGTAAGGCAAAAGGAAACTAGTAAGAATCATCCTTGCAAGTTTAAATGAAAATTCAGGACAACTTCCTATTCTGATGAAGCCCTTTGGAATCAGTCCCATGGATGTGCCTCTTCTGCTCTTAATGAGTAATCAATTCACTCAACAGATATTTATTGTATATCTACTATGTACAAGACACTGTTTTAGGTATTTGGGATCTGTTACTAAGTCCTGTATGTGACAGTACCAGTTTATAATATTAAAATATTAACTAACTTGTTTTATACATTGTGGTATGAAAAACAGTCTTATACTATTTCAATTATGTTCAAACCATTGAGTTCCTTAAGACTAGGGATTATGTCTTATTCATCCTTGTATGCTAATTACTAAACATAGCACCTGGTGCTTAATAGATATGTTCATGAAATGTGTGAATTATGGAAACTGTTGAATAAAGAACAGTAATTTTGGAGGGTTTTTACATGGAATTAGTAGCTGGCTTTTTTTTTAAAGGCAGTGGCAAAAACAATACTAAAATTGTATGTAGTATTACAGAGCCTTTTAATGAGAAAGATACACTTTTGTATCACTGACTTCTATATTCTTGCTATAAAGGCAAAATTTAATAAAGACTATTAAATGTAATATGAAATTATTTCTCTTCTGTTTTATAACTTTATCCATGTAAAGCAAAGAAAATCTCTAATGTGTGTTTTTAATAATGCATGGTATCATTGTAATCATTATAATGTGGGCCTGATATTCTTTACTAAATACAGACGTGAACCTTTTCTTACCAACAAGGAATAGGCCCTATCGATTCTGTTGTCACTCGAGTACTTTCTATGCTTTAATTATCTTCAAGAGTTTTATAAGAAAGAATAAGAAAATAGAGTAAGGTAGCTTCTTCGTAATTTTGCTAGGCATAGATATAACTCTGTGAACAAGACTATATTTTTTTCCCCAGTTTGAATCTATGGTGAATAAAGCTCATATTTTGTTGAAATTTTATATTCAGCTCTTTCTAGATATCACTCTTTTTAGAGTTAAAAAAAAGAACTTTTTAAATTATCAAGTTGTGTAAGATCTATTCTTAATTATTGCTGCAAGAGTGACAACTTCATTCAGGTATTACTCATGTTTTCTGTTCATGAGACTCCAAGGTTTAAGCTCATTTATTTCTTCACAATTAGAAAATTAATGTTTTAACTATACATCTAAGAATGCTGCTTACTAGCAACTATTTCTATCAGTTTCTGACCCTTTATAATTTTAATGTGTTCTGAATTTTTATAATATTTTGTGTAGTTTTGAGCTTACCTCACAAAACTTTTTGTATTAAGTCACTGATACATATATATAGTTGACAAATATAATTTAAGAACTTTTATTTTATAAAATATAAATGAAAAATTATTCTAAAATTCACAAACTGAGTGTTTAGCTCAACTTGCTTATCAAGAAAACTGATGTAGAAGGAAATGTAACAGATCATAGTATGTTTATAAATAAAACATTTGATTAAGGACATGTCATTCAGGAAGTTGAATTGATTAGTGAGAATCGGGGATTTTATAGGCAATCACATGTGAAAATAAACACTGGCTCTTAATGTTATAGGCTCATTTTTTAGAGAAACTAGCTGGGTTTTTGAGAATTTGTTCTCCCCCCCCCAAAAAAAAATTTACACAATCTTTCTGGTGCCATAGCACTAGTCTTAAAAATAGTGATGTTTGAGTAACCGCCTTTCTTCCAGTAGCATGCCCTATTTTGTTTTGACTTAACTTCGGTGCTAATTGCAGTCTAGAATTCTGATTACACAAAAGTACCAAATTCACAGATTTTCTGCTTAGGCTTTGATGAACAAAAACTAAGATGGGCTGACTTAGAAAATATACTCAAGTTTGTATCCTTCCCTTGTTCTCCTCCCTCAGTTTCTTTGTGAGCCTTCCTTGTAAAGGCACTTTGAGGATCTTCCCTATGAGATCTACTTATTGCTTTGTTATAGTGGGACCTCAACCCTCAATCAGAACTTTTTACCTTCTAGGCTAATGTAAGATATACTTGATACAATCTATTTAAATCTTACTACTTCAATGAAAAATATAGTGTTATTTCAGTAAAGAATATAGGGCTTATATTAGTCAATGAGAGTACACTGTGACCTCTTTGATGACTTCCTCTTAGTTTTCAGCGAATAAAAAAGCAAAGAGGAGGGATTTTGTTGATAACTAAATGATAACAAAAATATACTTATTTTTAAGTTGTATTTTTAAATTTACTTTAAACATATTGTATTGAAACTATATTGTAGTGCATAGTCAGGTCTGATATAAACAGGATAATAAGGAAGCCTTATGTTTATTTTAACACAGAGCGCAATAGCTTTCATGCAGTAAATTCTTAAGATAGCCTGGAGTGTGGGTTTTTGATATTCTGTTTCCACAGTATCAAGCCAGGGAAACTTAATTATTTCCTGGAAGTAAAAGGAAGATTTCCAAGTATTAACAAATCTTCTGCCAAATCCCTACAAACTATGAAAAATAAGTTGTGTTTTTGATGGTATAACACTGCAACTTGGGGTTATGACACTTAGTACTAGATTCTCTTTAGAGTAAACGTAGAGATTGAAAAACCACACATTTGGATTGAATATGAACTTTCTATCACAATGTTTAAACATGATTTTTATATTGATAACCACCCTCGGATGCATTTAGAAATAAATTAGTAAGTTTATTTATTAAATCTTTATGCTGTCGTATACATTGCCTTATCAGGCTAGAATATAATCCATTTTTGGTATCAACTCTCCTCACTTAAAAGATGTTCGATGGAGGACATAGCTTCAATTCTGGCACATGGAAACTAGGAACTCTTTGCCTAGAGTGTATGACAGTTTGAGTAATGAATTGGTGACAGATTCTGGATTTATTTTATTGATTTTCAACTTCGTATTAACTAGATGTTTTTATCTTCCTTCTTATGAGTAAAAAATTTTGATAAAATATTAATGTGCATGTATTAGCAGAAAGTTTGCCTCACTTCGGCAGGTCAAACTTTACAATTAGTGAAAGTTATGTACTTAAAGTGTCATTCTCAAATCTCAAAATTCAAAGTAAATAAGGTTATACCATTCGTTTTAATTATTTTTAGAGTACTTTCATGTTTCTAGAAACATTCTGCAGGGTTTGAAGAACAGAAATGCAAAAGAAAAAAGGTATAATAAAAATTTAATAGATAAACTATTATAAATTTTAACCCACTATGAACGCTGAAATCAGATAAATCTCATCTGTTTTTTCTAGTACAACTTTAAGTGTGTTTTTTTCCCTCCCAGGACATTTATTCAGAGCAGCTGGGGATCACCTGTTTAACCTGTCCACAGTGTCGAGTGCCTTCCCAGTGGTCAGCCACCCAGTCTTTGGTCTGCATTCAGCCAGCTCAGGGCATTCAGAATTTGGTGGTTTGGGGACACTTGGTACACCCACAGCCTTAGCTGCACATCCCCAACTAGCGTCTTTTCCAGGTAAACATCTGTTACAAACAGTGTTCAAGGAAAGGAGGAAAGCTTGAAAATGTTCAAGCAGTAGTTTGGTAATTAACTTGAACAAAAAGAATAGTATTATGCCTGGTATATTAAAGCTCTTGTGCAAGAATTAACTCAGTCCTTTTTATCCTGTGCAAAAAAATAAAACACTCTGTGTGCTAGGTGGCAGCACAACTGACTCGGTATTCAAGTGTTAAGCTAGAAAAATAGGCATCTGCCACAAAAGTGAGTAATTAGGCCAGGTTTTTCTCATGCTTTTTATTGAAGTAGAAAAGTATATGTATGGGAAGTATAGAGTTTGATTAATTATTCTCAGCTTTATTTGATTTTTTAAAAAAATATTTAACTTACAGTGGAAAACTGCAGTCCAGTTCTTATAATGAATACACTTTTATTTTGAGTTCTCATTTCTCTGCATTTATAAGTAAGATGAGCTTGGCTCTTAAATTTCTACTTTTTTCATATTTCATTAAAACAACCATAGATTTGCACCACTTGTGTGGCAGGAAGACCAGAATTATCCCAAATTCTACAGATTATGAGGATTCAGGAGTTCAGTAAGACACCAATTAAAGCTTAATTTAGACAAACATGCTGTAATTTCTCTTGTTATATTATTTTGAAAGTCTAAACTTTAATGTGTTTCCTGATTAACTTTACCTTAATAAATTTTAGTTAAGGATGCATGATTTACTGTTATAGAAAGTAGTTTAAAAATTAGAGCATAATTCAGAGACAAATAGATCTGAATTTAAATCTGGCTTTGTTACGTTTTAGCTGTGTGACCTTGATTGAACAAGTAATCTGACCTCTCAGCCTCAGTTTTCTCATCTGAAAAATGAGAATAACAATAATAATAATAATAGTATCTGCCTCTTAGGGTTCTTGTGAAGATTAAAGGCAATAAGCCATGTTTAGTGCTGAATGCAGTGTTTAGCACACCTAATTAGTATGTAATTGGTAACCATCATTTTTATTCTTGTCGAGTGTTTCTTTAAAAGGAAACAAGTATCTTGTTTGAATTATATATGTAGAATGGAAAGTTGGCTAAGTATATATTTCAAGTACTATTTCTTGAGTCATATTATTTCTTTAATTCAGAGAGGAGATAGTAATGTGGCTAGAAAGTTAAAACAAAGTCTTAAACTAAGTCTTGACATTTGCTTTAAAAATACTAATAGGAATTTATTTCAGTCAGTTTTGAGCATGGTTGCTTAGCAAGATGAGTATTCAATAGGTATTTGCTGAAATATAGTATTGCTGAATAAAAAATTAAAATAATAGTAATATAGATAGTTGCTAGTACCTTAAATTTTAAAAATTGTTTTATCATAGTTTATTATATTTGATATAGTTTGATATATAAAGTATTAATTACTTTTGAGCATTTCTAAACCACAATGTAATTATTGTATAATTAAAATCAAATATCTTTTGCACTGAAAACATGGTTAACAGGTGTAAAGAGTTACTCATCTCAACTTCAATAATGTTAATACTTCCACTGTATAGAAAAAAATTTTGATAACTTCCCTAGCCTACATAAACTATTCACTCATTCATTTCTTATACAAAGTTCTTTGAGCATCTACTATGTTCTGTGCAGTAGGCCAAGCACTGAGGAATATACTAACATAGTATATGTTATGTTGCTTATAGTTTTTAGGAGATAAACAGACAATTACAAGACAGAGTCTTTAGTGGTAAAAGTATGCCTGTATAAGCATACTTTTTTGCCAAGTGAACAGACACTATACCTTGTTTTAGAGGCCTCATTTGTTTAAGTTGTACGTTTTGTATAACTTAAATTTAAATTTCCTATGATTAGTTTTATTCAAAAGGGTAACCAAAATGCCAAAAATTTTAAATCACCTACTAAATAGATGAAGACACACAGGAAGAAATTACTAGGAATTTTAAACGAGAAATAGTTTATTTTTAAATATTATCCACTTCTAAATGTGTCTACATTTCAGATGACTAAATCAACACATGCAAATTACTTAATGGATATTAGTATAGTAAAGTTTTTTATATTGAAATAGTATTTCACGGTAAGTTCTTTTAAAACATTTACAGTTTTTAATCATTATATTTGTATATTACCGTGAATTTTCATGAAGTATCTGACTCTATCAAGTTTGAAAGATTTTTAAATTCTCCTGTCTTCTATGTTCAAATTGAGATTCAGTATATCCTCTGAAATATTAGAATCTTTCAGTTGAATATGATTAATGTTTTTACCATGCAGTTACTGCCCTTGAATACATTTAGAAATTCATCATGTGCTGGTTTATGTGATTCTTATTTTGTATATTTCATTTTATCAACAAGCTAGTTTGTGAGTGACTATATTTTGTTTTTTTATTTTCCTAAATTTGGAAGAGAAATAAGCTCATCACTTGTCAAAAATTCTGTTATTTCCCATGAATTATTAGACATTTATGAAGCTTGTGATCAGAAGCGCTATCTTTTTCATCTTTTTATTTAATTAATCTTATTTACTTGTATTTTTACTCATGGTGTCACCTTATTTATAACGTACACATTTTCCAGTTGTGTTTTTTTCTAATCCCTATTGTGTGCTTATTTACCATTGACATTCTAAGTACATTTTTATGTTGTTTCTGAGTTTGATTATGTCTAAAATATTTGAGTCTTATTACACTTTGACTGTCTGACCGATTTGTGGGTTGTTTACAAAGTCTGAACGTTCAACTGTAATGCTTTAATTATAGACTCTATTTTAAATAATATGAATATTTCAGGAAACTGAAGTTTCCTTTTTTATCAGCTATGTAGGACCTAGTTTTCAAACCTATAAATAACAACAGATTCCAGCTGTGCTAATACAAGCCCCAAATACATAGTTTTTCTTCCTATCTACATACAGTTCTTTCATCTAAACAGTAGATAAATGATTTATGGTTTTGTATAGTTATTCTTGGTTCAGTTCCCATCATTCAGCCACTGCTGAATATACATTGGTGTCATTTCACTAGCAGTGCCTTCCTGCAGTGCAGAAGAATAGCTTTTGTAGTTTTCTGCTTATACTGTTTTTTAGACCTTTCAGAATGTCAGTTACCATGAACATTTCACTTTTTATTAAGCTAAACTTTTGTCTTTAGCTAATGAAGGTGCACATCACTTAACATCCTACTTTTAATAAAGAGATATTCCTAGAAAAGCTTTAAAGATCATATAATACAGTACACTGACAATATTGAATTTTTCCCATACTATATTATTGGGGTTTTTCCTCTAATTTTTTCGTGGTTATCAAGTCAATGAAAAGTATCCTATATCTCTTGGAAGACTAGCCTGAAAGGTAATAACTGATTTGGTAATCTAGCTGGTTAGCCAATTGGAAAATATTCTTTCCGAGATTTTACATAGGGCAATACAAGACTGTCCATTGGGTTATTTCAAATTTCTTCTTAATCTTCACCCTTCCCTAAATAATGTATTCTATAAAATTTGTCTTCTCTCCTTTTCTAAAAGTTTTAACTAAAAGCCACTGTTTGAATATCTAAATTGCATTTGATGATTTTCTACCGTTTAGTCATTTTACATTGATAAAACATTGTTATCTGTAATTTATGAGAGGAAGTATAAATAAAATTCAGGCTTTCTTCATTAACTTTAAGGGGAGAAACTATAAATCTTTTATATTTTAATGTGACTTAACTTGTTTTAAAAATCTTCTTTGAAGCACTTTTCATTGCTTAGACACCACCCCCCCAAAATAAAAAGGCTTACTGATTTTGCTATCTCTATTGTTTTGAGTATAGGATGTTTTCCTCCAAAAATGCATTTGAGATATGCTGGATTACAGTGGTCTTTGTATTATTATTTAAACCACCTGATTTATCAAAGCCAGCTTTATATTGTATGTAATTTAAGGAAATTCTTAACATAGGTTGTAGATGGTAACCTTAAATTCTAAGGTTTTAAAGTAGATTAAAATAGTCTTAAATATTGTTTCTTTACTAATTTAGAAAAATTATGATGTAAGTCATCAAAGAGTCACAGTTCTTTAATATACCAAGTTTCCCATTTTATTTTTAAAACCGTAGACTACTTTTGTTCTTCATAAATTTGAACTCAAGGAAGCTGCTAAGTGAAGATCCTTGGATACTGTCTTAATGAGCAGAATAATGAGTGTATAACTTCTAATCAGCTGTCTTATAATTAGAAAGATGATCAGAACTATGTGTAATTCAGCAATTCTGTTCCAAGATGAAATTTGAATTTTTTTTTCAGGAATAAAATATAAAAAGCACTGTTAAATTAGCTAGAAAGTTAATTCAAATATTTTTGCTTGTTTGATGTTTGACTTTGAGGTGCAGAATGGTGGCGAACAACAGATGTTCATACGCGTGCAGGGGCAACCTTCTTTCCACCATTACTGGGAATTCCACCACTGTTTGCTCCTCCAGCCCAGAATCATGATTCTTCTTCATTCCATTCGAGGGCTTCAGGAAAAAGTAATCGAAATGGTCCTGAAAAAGGTATCCATGTTAACTTTAAGTGAAGTACTACAAATCCTCCATTTCAATACCTATTTTTAATAGGGTTCACATTTAGTAACAATTATGGGGCATTGTGCTAGACACTTTCACATTGTCTTGCTTAATCCTTATAATAACTCTTTGAGATTGGAAGCATTGTCATTTTGCAGCTAAGGTTAAATAAGTTATTCAAGGAAGCACTGTTTACATGTTGACATTGCATAGCAGAATTTAACCCAGGTTTTCTAACTCCAGACTCCACTGCTTTTTCCTCTGTATCTCATTACCTCCTTCACGTTCACTCAATAAAATATATTACTTTTTCTGTAATTAAGCATTAAATTAATTAAAACTAATATGTTAGTATGCCTTTTTCTTTTAAATTGTCATTAATATTTCATAGTTGATAACTGTTGTTAGAATACATTTGCAAATTATAATAGCATTTTAGATGTTTTTTATTACCTTTCTTTTCACTTAAGTAAGTGTTTGGGGAGTTTGCTCCGAAAGGGGGAATACTCGCATTTAATTATCTTTCTAAAAATTTTTTAATTGAAGTGAAATTCACATAAATGTAAAATTAACCAATTTAAGCTGAACAATTCAGTGACATGTAATGCATTCATAGTGTTGTACAACAACCACCTCTATCTAGTTTCAAAACATTTTCATCACCCCGAAAGGAAACTTCATCCCCGTTAACCAGTTTGTCTCTATTATTCCCTCTCCCAGTCCCTGGCAACCACTAGCTTGCACTCTATCTCTATAGATTTACCTGTTGTGAATATCTCATATAGATGGAATCATAATTTGTGTCTGACTTCTTTCACTTAGCTTAATGTTTTCAAGAGTCATCCACATTGTGGCATATGTCATTACTTCATTCCTTTTTATGGCTGAATAACATTCTCTTGCATAAATATATTTATTTTTACTTTGAAGGTGTAAATGGGTCAATAAATGGAAACAATACGTCATCTGTATCTGGTATCAACACATCTGTACTATCCACTACTGCTTCAAGTTCTGTGGGACAAACTAAAAGTATAAGCTCAGGTGGAGGAAATCGAAAGTGTAGTCAGGAACCAAACAAAACCCAGCCTTTGGATGCTAGAGCTGACAAAATCAAAGATAAGGTAAGTTGTTCTTTGAGACACAAATATAACAGATCGATATAAGTATTCTAAAGATCAAACCACCTGAATCTATGGAATAACTTTTTATGAATTATCAACTCCTATTTTTATAGATATTCATTTTTGCGGGGTGGTTTTAGTATTATGCATCAAAAAATTAAAACTGTCAGCACCAGTATAAATAATACAAATAGTAGTCATAGATAAGATTTATTGAGAACTTAACACAGGCCAGTTCTGCTGTAATTGCTTTGCATATAGTATCTATTTCAATCCTCCTTATACCCCTACTGAGGTAGGTACTATTATTATAAACTGGGAAAAAGAGCCCCCAAATAGTTGGCCATTAAGTGGTCAGGATTCAAAGTCAGGCAGGTTGACTCCAGAGCCCATGCTTTAGGAAAACAAAAACAAAAAAACTTTCATTATGGAAAATTTCAAATATACACAGAAGACAGAATAGCATAATAATCCTGTGTATCCATTATTCAGTTTCAACAGTTACCATCTCATGGCCAATTATATTTCATCATAACCCCAGCTGAATTCTCCTTTTCTCCTTTGCCAGTTGGCACTATGTTAGACCTTGTCATTAGAGGGTTCTAGAGACACACTGGAAGAGGAAAATGCTTCTGTTCCTGGTTCAAGTGTTTTCTTCTTGGTCTTATGCTGTGGCTGCCAGTGGGTGGCTTCCTCACCAGCTGGCGGCTACTCTGCCAGTTGTGTTCAGGAGACCCAGTACTGTATACTGTCTAGTGAGTGTCACTGACATCCCAGCAGGCAGCTTATTAGTGAGTTTTTCTGGGATGCCAGTGGTTGGCTTTCTAGCTAACTTTACTGTCACCCCTGATAGCAGATTCCCAGCAAGTTTTTCTGGCACTCCAGCAGGTGGTGTCTCCTGTGTACCAGCCTTGATCTGTGATACCTCAGTGAGCTTCTCTGCCATCCAGTGGGCAACAGCCACATCCTTTCCAACAAAGTCTGAAGTTCAGCCTTGGGTGAATGAGGGGTTGGAGAAGAAAGACCCTCTTCCGAGTTTATTTTAGTACTCTACCTCAGCCATACAGGAAGTGGCTCTTCCCTACATCGGCTATTCTGGTATTCTTCACAGGTCTCTTTCCCTCTTAGTAGTTCATGTTCTGTTACTAGTTGTTGCTTCCTTATGATAAAATCTCGCTGTTCAAATTGATCATGTGGTTTCTGCCTCCTGACTAGACCTTGTCTGCCGTAGAAGCAGTATCAGGAGTAGGGTGGGTATGCAGATTGCACACGGTAAATTCACTCCAATATTCTGGTCACTCTGAGCCTTTGGATTTCCTCTTCCACATCATGCCAGGGAAGCTGTGACATTTCAACTTTACTAAGTATAGTTCACCACTGTGTCCAGATTTCATTCATCCAACCAAGTAAGCTGAGATACCTCCAGCTACAGGAACTACCACATTATATCCAGAATTTCTAGTAAGTGCATCTGTATCGGTGAATTTGGTCTGCTCCCATTGGGAATTTCTTCTTGAGAGAGAAGTCTTGGTTTATTCTGAGTTAAAGCCTTCGCATCAACTGCAAACATTTCGGAAACAAAGATAATAACTAGAGCAATGTCTTTTCATCTAGATTTTATAAAAACCACTTTCAGGGCCTGATTTTTCTGGGGGAAGAGAGTCAAAAGTTTGTGATACTGTAATACCACTTTCTCCATGACCTCAGCTATAATAATAAGGGAATTGAAAAGCTTGTGACACACCACAGCAAGAGCAAGGTATGAGTAGTCACTGATTTCAGATAGCGCTGATTTGAACTTTAAATCTGAACAACATGCCTCCCAGGCTCCAATTTTTAACCCCAAGGAACTATTTTATCAAACTTTTCTTTGTCCTTTCTCAAGACAGCATTGAGCTCCATATATTTTCCAGGATCAGCTAAACAAATAAAGGTTTCTTCCCTTTTGCCCAGCATATTTTATAGAAATACTTCCTCTAGATCTTTCAGTTCCCTCTCAACAGAAGATAAATGTTTTCCAGCACATAGCAAGACATATGAGGGTCTGGGGGAAGGTCATCTGGTGAAGCCTCAAAGCCTAATGATAGCCATCACAAAAATTCGACAGGCCTCTATTTAGGCCCCAAGGCAAACATTTACTTTCCTCTTCAAGCCACCCCACTGAGCACTTGAGCAAATGTGATAAAAGACTCTTGGTTGTTTCCTTCCAGGGACACAGGTTTTAGGGTCATACTTTCCACCTGTTCCTCTTCAACTGCTCTTTACTCTTTTCCCTTATGATTTGTTTCAAGGGCATTCTCATTAGTACGAGCTCCAAAGGCCTGTCTCTGTACTGCTTCTAGCTTCTCTGCACACCAGACGCTGTCTGAAAACACCACCCATTCCTTGCTCCCATGGTACTTTGAAGCAGGTCGTAGACATAGTATCATGGAATATATTTATATCTATATGTATTTCTAAAAGTTAAGTGTCCATGTTTTTAAACTTTACACTATCCTACCTCTTAGAAGTAGTGCTAAATCTAGTAACAAGGTACAAGGCAAGACTTTGGAGGAATGGATTTGAAACAGATCGTGTCCTTAGTTCTAGTAAGGAATCAGTATTGACATTCCTAAACAAAATTGGTGCTGTTAAAGTAGAAAATATTTCCAGGAGCAGGTATTAAAAACTTGCAGAGGTACCTCTTTAATGATATAAAGAAATTCCAGGTACCATAGGGGTGTTGATTTACATCTACATAGAAGTAACACTGGAGAGAGATTGACTATCAATGTGAGGGATACTAGAACTTAAGATTTCAGAAGCGTATCTTTGGATAATACATGGTCTGGAATGAATTTGCGTTAGTAGGTTGTTAAATGAAGATGAAGGGAGTTGAAACTGAAGAAGAAAATCCGATACTTTTATTACCCAATGTTTTTCAGTTTTAAAAACTTAAAAAAAAAAATTGCTTCATCAGCCCTTTTCATGTGTAGTTTGAAAAATGTTCTTCAGCTGATTTTGATAATCCCTCCTGGGAGGCAGGGTTACTTATCTCAGTAGTACTCATTGAAAATCATTGATTAAGTCCAGTTCCCTCTCATAGTCTACATGTATATTTAGAATAAATGTAAGTATTTTAAATTAAACAATTAAAGTAAGTCAACACAAGCTAAAATATACTAACATACAGCCTGTTGAGAAAAAAAAATAAGACAATTCAAGGTTAAGTTCCACTCCTGCTGCCATACAAATTATTGTTACCACAGCAGCTGTAACAGTCTTTTAAAAACATAAGTGATTTTTTACCGTTTTAAAACATCCTGTGTTATCACTCTGTCTAATAGTTTCCTATCCCACTAAGAATAAAATCCTTGCCATGGCCCATAAGACCATGTGTGGTCTCACCCCTGCCAGTCCATCCAGCCTTATTTCCTACTGTTCTCTCCCAGGTTTCTGTGCTGTAGCAGGTCTAGCTGACTTTTCCATTCTTTGAACGTGTCAAACTTGTTTCCAGCTCGTGGCTTTTGCCTTTGCTGTTTCCCCTGTCTTGAAAGGCCCTTTTATCTTTCTATGACTGGCTCTTGCTCTCCATTTAGGTCTCAGCTCAGAAGAGTCTTACCTGACAACTACATCTAAATGTCCATCCAGCACACACTGTCTACTCAATTATCCTGTTTTAGTCATGGTATTTATCACTGAAAAACCCTTATTTATATTGTTTGTTGATTCTCTTCTCCCTGTTCCCATGAGAGCAGAGTTTCTGTCTGTTTATCACACCCTTGTATCCCCAGAGACTAGAGCAACTGTGCCTGGTACATAATAGCCTTGAATATGTATTTGTTTTGCTATTGAATGTAAGAAATATACAGTGAAATGAAAGTTCAAGGAGAGGGTTCTGAAAAGCTTTCCCAGGTTCGTTGGGGGGTGGAGTTTATTATTAATAAACTCTCCTTTGATCATTTTTTTATGAACCTAAGAAGACTCATTTTTAAAATGTATAAATGACAGAAAAAAGACAGACTACCTAATTGTGAGCAGGCAAAAGGACCACCCTCACCCCCCACACATGTTAATAGGGACCAAGGAGATGGAATTGGTGATATTGAAATTCATTTTTCTCTAATACTTGGACTTGTCTACTCATGTCTACTTTTTTTTTTTAACATAGGTACTAAATTTGTTACCTTATAAAACACAAACCCTTTGCACACTGTCAGAGTATGCTCTGCAAAGACCACCTGCACCAGAATCACATTAAGGGCTTGTTTCATACAGATCCCTGTGCCTGTTTGGAATTGGGACCCAGGAATCTGCTGGTTGCAGCAACTTCTGTGCTGAATATTATGCTCCCTAAAGCTTTAGAACCCGCATCTCTAGACCCACTCTTGGGGAGTATAGGACCCATCTGTCATGCTGCCTTTAAATTAAAACTACACAGATTACTTGGACATTGAAATAGGAGTTTATTTTTTTCTGCCAAATCACGGTAGCTCCCTCATGCCCTTCCTTACTTAGCCTCTACTAAATCCAAAAGAGATAACTTTGGATTTGACTTTCATAGTCAAATGAAATGACTTTCATAGTCTTGCTATACATGCTTAGAAAACTCCACAGCAGATTTTGGTTGCAAAGAAGGAGCGGTTTCTCTGCCAAATAAATGATAGGCTTAATGTTATTATATTACTATTGTTTCCCTTTAATCTCTACTTTGGTGTTTCTCATCCTTTGATTTCCTTTATTCCAATTCACTTTCTGCTTTACTGTGAGCGAAGAAGGTAGCTCAGGGAATGATGGAAATATTAGCTTATTGAAGGGTGTGTCTGTGGAGGAAGCATTACAGTTGCTAGTTTGGAGCAGTTAACACAGTACCATGGCAAACAGAATATAACAGGAGTGACTCTCCTCACTCATGTATTTTATATGATTTAAATCAAATTTTAGAAGACACAAAGGAAAGAGTGTAGGTTTGCAATCTGTAACTACGGCTTCAACCTGGCATCCTGTTGTAGAGGTGTATTACTGTCTTTTATTCTCCAAACCCAGTAGTTATGAAAGGCTGTATTGCTATTAAGGCCATAACTTTTCTAATTTGCTGCTTTTGTAATTTATTGCTGATTTTTCTGTATCTTGTTCTCTATTTTATCTACCAGCAAACACTATAGAAATGTTCCTAAGTAACTTTGGATTGTACTCAATCTTGTTGCTCTGTCGTTTTGACATTTCTCCTTTATAGTCTTCCTATTGGCAGAATTTTAACTTTTTCATTGTTATATAGTTATTAGTTATAATTCATCTCATTATTTTTCATCTTTTTATCCACTACCATTGTCTGTCCTTTAAACACACAACTTTCCTTTTATGCGACCAAATGTCCCTTTCCAGCTTTGGATTTTCATTGTCCTATAGGATTTTAAATGTTCCAGAAATTAATCTCCTTCTTTATCATATTTTTCTATCTTTTTGATTCAGAAGTATTAAAACACTTAAATTCCTTGACCCTAATTAAAGCAGCCCCTTAAGCCTTTTTCTACCTATTTTATCTTCTCTCCAGTACTTTTTACTATATGGGATTATTTGTTTTGAAATTACTCTCTGTCTAGTCCACCACCACCACCACTAGAATGTAAGTTTCTTGAAGGCAGAGGCTCATCTTAGACTTCACTGGAGTCCAGCACCTAGAAAGGTGTGTTTGGCTACTGACTCACTATTTGCACAAAGAAAGAAGACTAAAAGCTAAATGTAGAACATCAGTGTATGTAACCCTATCATAAATTGCTCTTTTTAATCTGTCCTACATTTTGAAGCATGGCAGTCATATGAGTGTGTATATATGTATACATATGTACATATATACACACTATATTGATGTTTTCAGTATTCTATACAGAATACTGTACAGCATATTGACAGAGTTTATACTTTTTACTGGAGAATTCCTGTCAGATAAGTTAATTTGATCAGTTGGTTGAATAAATACCCTTAAAACATGTGACTTTTTACTTTTTTCTAAAATGACATTTTAGAAAAATGTTTTGAGATTGAAAATATCGTTAAAAAATTAAAAGAGCATACCTCTTACTGAAACTTGAATTTTCTCCAAAAACAGAAGTCTTTTTAAAAATCTTGTCTTTATCCAGAAACCAAGGAAGAAAGCTATGGAAAGTTCTAGCAACAGTGATAGTGATTCAGGCACATCATCAGACACATCAAGTGAAGGCATTAGTAGTAGTGATTCAGATGATCTAGAGGAAGATGAAGAAGAAGAAGATCAAAGTATTGAAGAAAGTGAAGATGATGATTCTGATTCAGAGAGTGAAGCACAACATAAAAGTAACAACCAGGTAGGTACAAATCATTTCATTGGCAATATCTACACATTATTCAAATTTAGGAATTAACTGTCTTATCTTAACTCTCAAAGTCTATAAAGTTTAAAGTTAATCATTGCCTTTAGTTCTTCCTTTTACATAAGAAAAAAAAGGAGGTGGTGAAACATTTTTAAAGGAACATTTTGTGTATTTTTTAGTGAGTTTTATACATCTATTGTAAGTCATTAGGAACACTTTTTTAAGTACCCTTTTTTTCCTCCATGTTTTACTCCTCGATGCTCTTTGTTTTAATAGACGTTAAGAAGTTGCCTTTTAATTTGTATTTACAGGTGCTATTACATGGTGTTTCAGACCCAAAAGCAGAAGGACAGAAAGCAACTGAAAAAGCCCAGGAAAAAAGAATACACCAGCCATTACCTCTTGTGTCTGAGTCCCAGACTCACTCATCATTCCAATCCCAGCAGAAGCAGCCTCAGGTTTTGTCACAGCAGCTTCCATTTATTTTCCAAAGCTCTCAGGCAAAGGAGGAATCTGTGAACAAACACACAAGTGTAATACAGTCTACGGGATTGGTGTCCAATGTGAAACCTTTATCTTTGGTAAATCAAGCCAAAAAGGAAATTTACATGAAACTCATAGTTCCTTCTCCTGATGTACTTAAAGCAGGGAATAAAAATACCTCTGAAGAATCTAGTCCTTTGACCAGTGAATTGCGTTCCAAGCGGGTGAGTTAAAAATTATTTATAGAAGAATTTTACTATTATAAAAACAGCTTTTATATAGTCTTATACAAGTTTAAACTGAATTCTACTCTTATTGTTATACTTTCTTAGTCACCAGGAATAGAATATGCACATCAGAAAACTAAATTTCTCTGATTTTATATTTACATACACATCTGTTGAATGTATTTTTGGCAACACAGTCTTGTCATTTTTCCCCAGGTTTAATGATTTAGCAGTAAGGGGAGAAATATGTTTGAATTGGACATACTTTACAATTACTTTTGTTTAAAATCAATGTCCTTTTTTTTCTAATATTAGTATATTCTTTTTTAAAGAAATGAACTCTTGAGTCATTTACCTCTGTAGTCCTATAATTTGTCAATTTTAAGTATAAAAATCCTTTATAAAGAATGTTTTTCCTTTACCATTCTTAATTAATTATACAAAATACAAAATATTTTTAGTAACGTTACTTCTATAAACACCAGAACCACTCTCATCAGAGAATTTTTTTCATCTTTATTTTCTTGCTGTTAGTTTTATATTATAATATTATATAGTCTACAGTCATATGTCCAGAAGAATTCTAGTAATTAAATAACCAGTGCTTTTTATTCTAGAACTCACCCAGACTAGAGAAAAAATATTATTTTTGAACACAGTCTCCTGTCTTTTGGTTATACAAATTACCAGTAGGCATCCTAATCATTGGAAAAGACCTGTAGAGCACTTACTGTTTTGCCAGCCATTCATTGTTTTAAGTGCTGAACATGCATTTACTCATTGGATACTAACATCTGTAAGTGCCACTAATAATATTATGTCCATTTTCAGATGATCAAATTGGGATTCATAAGACTTACATAACTCTCCCAAGATCACACTGCTAGTTGGTGATGGAGCTAGAATTCAAACCTAGGCAGTGTGGTACTAGAATCCTTGTTCTTAATCACTGTGGTATGCTGCCTTTCTTTCTCAAAAAAGTTGCAATGTCCTTGTCCACTGACTTTTATTTTACAGTGAAGAATTTCAGAACAAGGTCAAAGAAAAATGACTTGAGCAAATCAGGCTCTTTTGAGAATCTAAATGAGTAGTTCTCAAGACTAAGTGTACATTAGAATCACCTGGGAAACTTTAAAAATGAACTAACCACCTTAGAACAATTTAAAATCAGGATCTCTTGTGTTGAGACTGAGGTATTACATGTCTAAAAAGCCTCCCAAGTGACTCAAACGTGCAGCCAAATTTGAGAACCACTGATCTAAATGGAATGACCAGTGGTATCGTAGTATCACACATATGAGAATTTGTAATGCATGGGTCAATCATAAGGAGTTATTGGCATCACATTATTGACTCTCCTTGAGAAATTAAGCAAATTAAAAATCACACTGGGTTATTTTAATTTTTCATTAATATATATTCCACTTTAAGACAAATGAATGTATAGAGCCACATCGAGTTACTTGCATTATGAAAGTTTTCGTAATTTTTTCAGAGTTTCTTAAATTCTTATTTAAAGATTTTCATATGACTGCCTATTAGAAAGTCATTTGTTAAACACTTGCTTATTTAAATGTAGCCAAGCTAGGCTTTCTACACATAGGATCTTATGTAATCCTTACAAAATTGTGTCAGGTAAAGGAACTAAGGCTCAGAGAGGCTAAGTCACTTTTCAACATCATATAACAAGTTAAGAGCAGACAGGTTTTAAACCAAGATCATTCTGATTTCAAAGCCCATGATTAAGATGAAATAATTTGGTGTTTCTGAAATGATAATGGTTGTTAATGGGAAATATTTTATGTGAATGGGCATTCACAGTAGACTCAACTCTCAATGACTTTATCTACTTTTTATTGGTATCTACTATTGAGTTAAAGGGTATTTTTAGAAATATTTCTCTTATATCAGTTCTCTTTCTTTATGTGACAGTCTAACATAGAATTTTGCTTGATTTCTTATGATAGTCTCAATTGTTTCATGCTTCCTGCTATGTATCTGGCTCCCACACTAGTCTTATGATTTTCTTCAGTGTTATTTAATCATTGGATCCTTTCATACCCTTATACTGTAGACATTTAATTTAAATCAATATACATTAATCATATATAAAGACCAGGAGTGAAAAGTCTTTATCAAGTTTTGCCTAGTGGATTTTTTATGGCCTTACAGAGACTCAGGTAAGAACTAGGGGAGCAAGAGCTTGGTGGTAGGACAAAGCTTCGAACCTCTCTCTTCTCATACTCCTGTCACCCAAGGGGATATCTTAAAGTAGCAGGACACTTGCTGCTATACAGGTCTCTTTTTTCTCCCCTCCTACTTTATGTACACCCCTAATATCAAAAAAGATAGCATGTTTGCTATAAAAGAGTTACTGATACTAGTCTTGGGATAAAATACAGTGATTGTTGGTTATTTTCGAAAACCTTCAGATGTCAGCATATGAGGAGTGATTCTTCAGAGTTATAGAGTGAGAAACAATTTCAAAAAATTAAAATATAAAATTTAAAACTAAAGGGAAAGTTTTAATTTTCATTACTCTTTTGATCCTATGTATTTGGAAGGAATATTTACTACCTATTAAAAAAAGAATACAAAATGATTATGTGACAAAATTTTGTTCTAAGAAATGAAAATACACTAAATTTTTCTGCTGAAAATTTAAATCAGCATATGTATAAAATATGAAGTATAAGTACATTATATGTATACTCACATAATATAACATAAAATATTTATGTTTCATATAAATATTAAGTAAAATTATATTAAAGTATCTTATGTAAAAATTTTGCCATAAAATTCTTTTAAAAAGGTAAACACAATTATGTAGTATAATATTCCATATTTTATGCACTGAATAAATACCAATTAAGCAGTTTCTCTTTGTGAGGCATTGCTTTATGTATCAATACAAATATAATGTGACAGTCTTTGTTTACAAAGTACTAACTTAACTTTCTAAACAAATACAGTGAGGATAAGTTAAATAAGATAAAGAAGTTTATATGGGAATTTCTTACTGCTTATTAGTACTGGTGCTTTAAAATATTTAATAAGTCATTCTATATGGCATTCCATCTGCATTTATACTTGTGAAATAACCCACCACAAGGCTTTGCTGACTTGAGTGTTAACAGCCCAGGTCCAATGCTGACAGTACTGCTGATTTTAATTTCAAGGCAACCATTTTCATTACAGAATTTTACCTTTCAAAATTCAACTCTATTTCTATTAACTTGATATTTTAATCATCCTATTTCGGTTTGGTTTTTTATATTTTAATTATACAAATTTAATGAAATTCATATGATGTTATTCTTTTCATGAAGATTCTGATAGCCAAATAATTTTTTGTTTCTTATTTACATATGTAAATTTTATGGCTTAATGGTTTACAAAATAATTTTTCCCAAGGAAGGTATAATTTTTCTAAATTATTTTCTAAACTCTTTCCAATGTTAATGTGCTGAAGGCACTCAAAAGTATATCCCACAGAATGTTGAGCCAGCCTTCCCACTAACCTCAAATCATGATTACTGTAGGTAATACAGGATAGAATAAAAGGGGGTATAAAGGAGCTCAAGGATAGAGGCAATGAGTGCTTTGGGCTGGGACAAACATGGAAAGCTTCTTGGGTTGGCTTTTGAAGAATGAACAGGATTTCATCTGCTTGAAATTTATTAGAGGAAGATATTTCACGCAAAGAAAATGGTGATGGCAAAATGTGGAGGTGGTGAAAGTATGACATACACAGGGCATGGCAAATAGTCCACTTGGACAACAAAGGTAGTAAAAAGTAATTTGAGGATCAGATTTAACTGTTTAGGGTTTATAAAGTTGGCAATGATGGAAGAGGCACTAAAGGTTTTGACCAAAGAGCTAATATAATAAAATACGGCTTATATAACGAGAGAATTGGCATTGGCATATAGCATATATTGGGAGTTGGTTAGGAAGAAGTGATAGTACAGCTTAAATTTGAGCAATATTTCAATGAGAGAATCCAAACCACATAGTAATATGGCTGACTTGGAAAAAAGAAAAGTAAAAGATGTTTTGAGAGTTTCAAGTTTGGGTTATTGAGAAAAACGGGAGCTGTAGTAATAAGAGGTGGGCAGTCAGGAAACATGTTTTGAAGCAGAAAGACTAATTGAAGTTTTAAATATATTATGTCTAGCAAGATTCAGGAACCAACTAGTCATTATTGCCACTACTTTTGTAGCACTTGTATATCATGATTTAAATTTGTATATGAGTAGCTGTGTCAGATACAGAAGGCAAAAAAAAAGTAATTTTTGTTCTTATGGTACATTATTGTTTTTTTTTTTTAAACTTATGTTTCAACAGGAACAATATAAACAGACATTCCCAGCTCAGTTAAAGAAACAGGAGTCATCTAAGAGCCTGAAGAAGGTTATTGCAGCTTTGTCAAATCCAAAAGCAACCTCTAGTTCACCAGCACATCCAAAACAAACATTAGAAAACAACCACCCTAATCCTTTCTTGACAAATGCACTTTTAGGTAATCATCAACCAAATGGAGTTATTCAAAGTGTCATTCAAGAAGCTCCTCTGGCACTTACTACCAAAACTAAAATGCAGAGTAAGATTAATGAAAACATTGCTACTTCAAGTAGCACCCCTTTTTCCTCACCTGTAAATCTGAGTACAAGTGGGAGAAGAACCCCTGGCAATCAGACAACTGTCATGCCCTCTGCCTCTCCCATACTGCATAGTCAAGGGAAGGAAAAAGCAGTTAGCAATAATGTGAACACAGTAAAAACACAGCATCACTCTCATCCTGCAAAATCTTTAGTGGAACAGTTCAGAGGAACAGATTCAGACATTCCTAGTAGCAAAGATTCTGAAGATTCAAATGAAGATGAAGAGGAAGATGATGAGGAAGAAGATGAGGAAGATGATGAAGATGATGAATCTGATGACAGCCAATCAGGTTATTTTCTATTTTTAAGTTTAAAGTATTTCTCTAAATGCTATGTGAACCAAAACATTTTAAAGAGGTTCTTAATTCACAGACTGAAAATCATTGTCATTCACTGTGTTTCACACAGCTATGCGCCTTTCTATAATGAGTGGTAAAATACAGGAATAATTGAAATTGGAAATCCTAAATTAAGTTCTCAGCTCTGCTATTCATTTAACATTAAACAAATAACTTTAAATTGAATATAAATAATTCATGAATTAAGAAATTCAGGAACTTGCTTCATTTTCATTTAATTCATGACCACTCATTTGTCCTTTCTTTTTCATCTCTTCTGCTGCTTGTTATATTGTGTCACTAGATATTTTGAATAAAGGTAAAATTGTAGTCACAGTCATTCAGAAAATACCAAAAACCTATATCCCTATGAATATTTGTTAGCAACACAGAATGTATTTAACAACATATATAGAGTACCCCCTGATTTTATTTTGATTTACTTTCTAGTTTTCTTTTTAATTTCTTTTTGTTTTATTTCCTCTTAACTCTCCTTCTTGTTCCACAGAAGATTGAAAACATAAAATATAAGATAGCTTAAAATTTAAATACAAAGATGAAATACATATTATGAAAGGTTTTGGATTTGTTCCTAGTCAGCCACAAATCCAATTGTAAATTTTCTATCTACCAATATGAAGAGGAAAATATAGTCAATTATACAATTTAAAAAGTGTCTATAAGGTAAAAACAACCTATTTGCTCAGGGTAAGAACAGCTTTTCCTGATATTTTTCCTAGGGTTCCCATAAACACAACTTTGCATGATAGATCATGGATATCAATATTAATCACTTTCAAAGATAATTTTTATAATGAACTTCAGTGTAGACAGCTAGTACTACACAAAAAACAATTCCACAGAAGCTGTTGTTCTGGGAACGATTAAGATACAGTCCAAGTATTAGTCCTGTGTTATCAAGTTTAACCCAGAAATAGATTTTACATATCTATAGGAATGGATGCATTTATAGGACTACATTGCTAGCATGAACTTAAATTATTAAATCATTAAATTATTCCCCACAATTATTTCTGTAATCCTAGTCTTTTGTAAAGCCTGAGAAACTTGATGAAATCTTGCAGCTAAATAGAATAACTGTAACCTCCAAAGCCAAACATCTCCCCGCAAAAATTGTTTTCTTTGGCCTCAAAGCCCAGAAGAAAGGATAATGATAGTTCCAGAGTTCTCTTCCTCATACTGAACCTAGTATACTTCTTAAGCTACTAGAATCTATTAATTTAAATAATCAATTCTGTTTCCTCTATACTTTGGCTTCTTTATTAAATTAAAAGTGCTTTTGAAACCACTAAGCAGAAACTCATCATGTGAATACTGTCGTGTGAGAAGAACTGTTTTATGATTTAAGTTTTATAATTTGAGTAAAACAGTTACTTTTAATGAAGAATTTTGAGGATTTATGGCCTGCATACATTGTACTCAAATAGCTTTTAAGATAGTAATTTTTACATTTACTCTTCAGAAAAGTTGCTCACTTGAGCTCTCAGTCACAGATGCTGATTCCTGAACTATTCCATTTAGATACAAACTGCAAACTGTTGGTGATTATCTAGTTATAATATACAAATGCTTCTTTTACTTCCCAGAATCAGATAGTAATTCAGAATCAGATACAGAAGGATCAGAAGAGGATGATGATGATGATAAAGACCAAGATGAATCAGATAGTGATACTGAAGGAGAGAAAACTTCAATGAAACTGAATAAAACAACTTCCTCTGTCAAAAGCCCTTCCATCAGTCTCACAGCTCACTCAACACCTCGTAACCTCCACATAGCAAAAGCCCCAGGCTCTGCTCCTGCTGCCTTATGTTCTGAATCCCAGTCACCTGCTTTCCTTGGCACACCTTCTTCCACACTTACTTCAAGTCCACACTCTGGTACCTACACTTTATTTTTATTATTGTGAAGTAGAAGTCAAACCATAACAAGAATTCTTATTTATACAGTGTTCTGGGGATGATCTCACTGGAATCAAGGGCTAGATTTTAGGTTGGCTAAGAAAGGTCAGCGTGTATTTTCAAAGGATATGACTCATTACCATTTTTATTCTCTGTGCTTCCAATTTAAGAACCTGATTGATGGCAGCTTTTGAGTTTGCATACTTTCCTGTTTTTGTGTTCAGTTTATGCTTCTAGAATTTAGAGTTTGACAGTGGACTTTTTTTGTAATTTATAAAAATGAGCTCACTTGGTTACTTAAGGTACAATTGCATATCTGCCCAACACATAGCCAATGTCATTTGTATTAGTGAGTTAGCATTATTATTCCTTTAACATGCCGTATCTTTTTTTTCTATTTGACCTTTTATAAACTTGCAGAGGTCTTCATTAAAAGGTTTTACATTAATACTCCCAAATTAATCTCTATTCTCATTCAATAGCTAAGAAAATATAGATGTGTATAGTAAAGTATTATATTGTTTTACATATTTCACTGTTTTCTTGAAATTTTCTAGTTTTGTTTTCATTTGCCGCAAACCAATATGATATCCTACTAATATAAGATGTGTGCATTTGCATTGGTGAAGCTTGATCATTATCTAAGAAAAATTTTCCATATAATCATAATCCTATTCTTTGTACTCTAGATTAATTAAAAGTGTTTTTGACTATAGATTCATATGGCTGTAGAAGTTATATTATTTTAAAATGTATGATCCAGATGTTGAAATTTTTCAGCATCTTAAAACTCATATTTTCAAAGAAAACAGCTGTACATAGTTTTCCAAAACCTCTATCTGCTATTTTCCTCCTACTTCTTTAGCCATTTCATTAATAACAAAATGACAGGAAAGCTGTATATTTTTACCTTGCATTGTCTTTTCATTAGAGAGGAATACTAGTTATTCTGTCATGCAGACCAAAGAAAAAAGAAAAACACCCTTTACTTTATATACAATGTGTTTTGTTGAAAAGAATCTAAAAATAATGCACAAGTTGCAGAAATACACTAAATAATTCAAGTCATTAAGATATATTATTCAAAGAAAAGTTTCAAAACTATCAGAAAGTTTTCATGTATGTAAACTAATCTTTTATGTTAACTGGTTGAATTTTCTTGAAGGCACTTCCAAAAGAAGAAGAGTAACAGATGAACGTGAGCTGCGTATTCCTTTGGAATATGGGTATGCAAAATAAGATATATCTTTATACTTCCCCCCACATATTTAGGCATGTTTGATTTCTCATTCTCTACTATTAATAAGAGAAGTGAATATACTGCATAGTTATTTGTTAGAGCAGAGGAGCAAAGCTGATATATCTGAAGTTGATATACCAGAAAAAAAATTAAGACTAACTTCTGGGTTTAGGTATGACAGATGGGAACATATGCATCCAGGTGGGAATATGACTGAAACAGTCACAAGAGCAAATCATTTGGCAAAGAGCAGAGACACAGTTAAGAGTGTCAGAGGTTTTTGTGAAGATAGATTTAAAGGAAGGTGAAAGCCACTGTGGGCGAAACTGAGGGGCTTGAGCAGAGTTTGGCTAAAATGGTTGAATAGGAACTGAGAATTTTCATGATCCCCAAAGAGCAGAGAGCCAGGTTTACTGTACTCTTCTCATTTAAAGCTTTTCAGCTGTAAAAAAATCAGTACACATTGACACATGTGCCTGAACATGTCCGAATACCCAACGTAATGCCAGTATGATCTCTTAAAAAATTTAATGGAGTTTAATATTTGTAAATTGAGTCCTTGATTAATTTTTAGTTGAATTACTTAGCAAAAATATCTAAATTATTTTAATAGTAAATGTATCTGAATTGCATGACTGGCTGTTTATATTTGTTTTCTTTGTATTTTTCATGTTTTCTAAAGAGCATGTGTTCTCAAACTTTTTTAAATTTTTATTTTTAAAAGCTTTCTTAAAATTACGTGTGTGATAACCCTCATTTCTATTATGTGTAGCTGGCAGAGAGAGACAAGAATAAGAAACTTTGGAGGGCGACTTCAAGGAGAAGTAGCATATTATGCTCCATGTGGAAAGAAACTTAGGCAGTACCCTGAAGTAATAAAGGTACATACTTTTCACCAAATGACACACATTTGGTGCCTATTAAGCATGCTTATGGAAAAAGAAGTACACTCCTTTCTCAGATAAAGTTCCTTGATACAAAATATTCTCTTGTATGGGACTAATGAATGTGCTTAACCTAAATTGATCTCCTGTAAATCCATAGCCCCTTGATAGAATATGCAAAACAGTAGTGTCCTGAAGATAGCTATACATCAGAGCTGGGTTGTAATTATTAAAACCTGAAGTGGAAAAATATGTGATTTTTTCAGTATCTCAGCAGAAATGGAATAATGGATATCTCAAGGGACAATTTCAGCTTCAGTGCAAAAATAAGATTGGGTGACTTCTATGAAGCCAGAGATGGACCGCAGGTATCCACTTTTTAAAAAGTACAGTCTTTGAACCAAAAAGTAGTAACATAACCTAAATGAAGTAAATTTCACTACACTCTGGAGCATTGCCTTTTGTTAGTTAACTCGTGTAGCTATACATATACCTTTGTGGTAAACACTCACAAGACCTCAATTTACTATATTTCAGTAACGAGGAGCTTTGACATTTTTTTCAAATTTCTTAAGTAAAGTTTTTCCTGTTTGTTAGTTCTGTCATTAATTTTACAGTTTATACAGGTATAAAAGAATCTGTATGTTCATGAGAAATATAGGAAAACCTTAATTCCCTGAAAGGTAAACAGTTTTTTGAAAATTAATTTGAATAGGAAAAAACATGTTGTTTATAAGTCAGTCCAAGAGAGGATAAATATGCCTTCGTTTTTGGAAGGATCTTGTCCATTTGATTATGCCATACTACATGATTCATTGTCACAAGTCTGATAATTTTTGATGGGGGTAGGGGGAATTCCATAATATTAAATGAGTGAAATTTCTGCTTTTTGCAGAAATTGAATTTTTAAATAATTATACACATTTCTGAAATAATGACCACAGCTCCCTTTGAGTTTGAGGATTAAGTACACAACCTCACCGATCAGCGCAAAGAACTTCCCACTGAAACCTTGTTTCCTATATGTGTCCTTTAATGGTTTGCCTTTGTTCCTTACTTAGATTCAGCTACATATGCTTATTATTCCCTTTAACTTTATTAGCTCCATTGAAAGAGGTCATAGCTACGGACTAAGGAGACCTAGATTCTTGTTAACCCATGAAATAGTTTTGTGATTTCAAACAACAAAATAATGCCCACTTTCTCTTCAGTTTCTTTATCTGCAGAATAGAGACAATCATAATTTTACTTCTGCCTCATAGGATTATGGAGAGGTTAAAATGAGATCATACGCATGACAATGTTTCAAAAGGTTAAAATGCTCAACCAACTGAAGTTGTTATTTTCTTTCTTGATTGAACCTTTCTCTCTTTTGGCCCATTATAATGCACAGAAAGATTTTTTCTGGCAATTAATATTTTCTGTTGTGAATAGACAGGCTTTTCCATACTATTTACCCTTTAATTTTATAGTTATAGAAATAGAAGAGGCCTTCCTAATTCTGCAGGAAGTTCATTTTGAGAGCTCAAAGATTAAGGGAGTTTTCCAAGATTACACAACCTCAACCAGGCAGAGACATAATTGAACTCAAAATTTCTAACAAGTGTTCTTTTGCATTCATTGTGTAACCTATTTTCCATTGTTGTCCATGACTTTTTATGTCCACATCCACTTGTTTCTTTACCCGTAATTCTAAAATGCCAAAATATATTCATCTGAGGTTTAACTTATTTATGGAAATATATTCTAGGATTTTTCTTTTCTAAACTTAAAAATGTGTCTAACTTGGACTAAATTTGTCACCAAACAGATTCTCGGAATTTTAGTGAACCACAGTGTTATTTTACGCACTCCATATATACTAGATCAGTTTTTAAGTCACAAAACATATTAGAAGGCAATAATAATTTTATTTAAAAATTCTCATTTTTTAAATCTTTTGATTTCCATGTTATCATAACCTTACTTGTTTCATTTAAATATGCTAAAGATATCTTTATGTTTTTAAGTTCAATAGAATTTTATTCTGAGAGGAAAGCTAATTGCTGTCCAATACGTAAAGGACTTTTAGTTTTTTATCAGTGATAATTAGACTCAGTCTATAAAGCCTTATTAGGCAGAACAGATTGTTCTTTGACATCCATTCACTTTTTATTAAACATAATCAGTGTTTTCCAAAGCATATTGTCTTGTTGAGAGATCAATTCCAATCAAGGAAATATGATGAATTACTAAATCCAGAATGTGTTAAGCTGCCAACATTTCAGCAGACTACTAAGGGAAAATATTAGCAATTTTGACTGTACTTCTCTTGGTTAAAAAATAAGAGTAAGTTGAATTCATTTCAGGATACTTTTAGAGAACAACAATTAAAGGTGAGTAATCAAAACAACATTTAGTTAATTAATTAGAGATGCATATAGTTGAAGAACCATATACTTTTTTATTGTATGATCAATATGTATAAGCATATAGTTAATTAGAAATGTATATACTTACAATTTTCTATGAAAATGAGCAAAGATTACATATTTTTGGTAGAGTAACTGTCATGTGTAATAACTTTGATTGGCTTAAATTTTGTAGAAGATATAAAATATAATTTGGGATAAAGACACCATTACCAAGCAGTGATGATCTGTATATGTTTACAATAGGTCTGCCTCTATACAAATTGTATAAATGGTATGATGGCTGTACGTATATTGAAAAACAACACTATGCATATTGAAAGACTGAAAGGAAATGTACCAAAATTTTAGTGATGGATGTAATGATTGGTGGTACAGTGGAACTTTTTTTTCCTATGTTCTTGCATGTTTCATAATTTCTAAATTGTGCTTGTATTACGTATATAGTATGAAAAACAATTTCCTATTTAAAAAATAATTGCATCTACCCCTTGTAATCCAATAAAGCTGAGCATGCAGTTTTCCAAATGCATGGAGATTTTACATAACGATTTTAAGTGTTACCGCTACAGTTTTCCAAGTTTCATATATTTATTTTTGGTGTTTGATAGCAAATGAAATGCTGTATTTGTAAATTCATTAGTATTCTTAATCACTCTCCTAATAAAACATTTGCATTGGAAAATGTAATTTTCTCCATCATATTTTTCTTTTTTCTCTTAAAACTTACCAAAAACAAAAACAAAAACAACCAATAGTAGTTCTCTAAGTTCTAATTTCATTCAAAGTATTTCAAAAAATTGCAGCAATGGTATTCCAAAGCTCTATATTTTACAGATGAAATTTAGGAAATGGTAATTTCTGTTAGAAGATAATATCTGCAGTAGAGAACCGTGGTTATTTTATATGTTAATCATTTTTGACTCAAGGTATTTCTGAGCTTAAGACAGTGACTATATATATATTTATTGACAGCAAACATTTGTTGAAAGTATTGACTAATTTTATGTGCAGTACAGTAAGATGAGAGGTATGAGAGTTCATATTTATTGAAATTTAGTAAATTCATCAACTAAAGGACAAAAATCTAATGATTAACTTTAAAAAAATTAAAAAGAGAAGTCCTTAATTAAATAAGATAGGGTTGACACAAGAAATTGGGGTTGGGGGAGCCTTTATCCATTATCAATTTTATTTATTTCAGTCTACAAATGTGGTAAGAGATTTGCAAAATCATCTACTGGTTAGTATCTACTGATCCTTAGATACCAAACACTTCCTCCTGGCTTCTATAAAAATCATGATTTTAAGGATGGTAGATTTCATGGAACAAAATGAACCATGGCACTCTTTATAATCACGTGATATACTGGCTGGCTACCTTCTTACTGAAATTCTTTTAACTATTTTAATCAGTGAAACCCCTTTGAAAAGGCAATAAGGTAAATATATTTCTTACAGACTTCTCCATCACATTATAAAGAACTAGTTGAACCTAATGTTTATCATTGTTTTCATTTTATTTTGTTTTTGAGTGTCAGAATAATAGAAAGTGTGGTTGAGCTAGGCAGATTTTGGTAAATATAAAATAGGGTTATTTTTATTTTCCTAAATATGATACTTAGGTAAAAAGGTAAAAAGTATTCACATTTTTGTTAGCGATATATGAAGGTTTCAAAATGAATTGTTAATGGCAAAGATTATTTTGAAATATATGATAATCTAATTTGGGAAGGATTTTTTGTGTGTGAATGGTAGAGAACAAAACGTCTAAGCATAAATATGACAATTAAGTTTATTTTTTTCAACCAGGAAGTTAACAAGCAAAGGTCAATGAATGTCTGCTGCATTCATGCCAAAAAAGCAAAGAAAAGGAAAGCTGCAAAGAAGGAATAATTAAAAGTGACTTAGGAAAAAAACGTTGCTCTCTCTATTTGAGATGTATTTTTTAAGATATTTTTTTAATGGCATAATGCCACGAGAAAAGAAAAACATCTATAGTTCTTACTGAAAAGAGCCTTTTGTTCTTAGTCATTTAATCAGTTGATATTTGTGGCAAATACTTAATGTTCCAGGTATTTCTTCCCAAATAAATTTTCCCTAAAGGCATTTTCCATAAAGGAAATTGTGAACACATTTCACTACAGAAATGAACTTGAAAGCCTGACTCTGAGGAAAAACTAATGTTCATGGAGAAACTGCAGAGTACAAAAGAAATAGAAGTTATGATCATTGGTTTAGAGAAGCTTGTTGTCTGGGGAAGATAAAACACTAAGCACAATGCTTTTCAGCTAAAATCAGGGTTTTGTTAATAAGGAATAAGGGGAGACTTCACAATAAAGCAGTCAACACGCAGTCTGTGGCAAGACTGTAATGCCGGTAATTATTTCAAATAAGTAAAGAACAAACGATTGGGAGTCAACACCCAGGGTTCTAATTCAACTCTACTGTTAACTGTCATACCGAATGCAACACAGCTGTGGGCATATATGGACCCTGAGAACACGAAAGATCAGTACCAGAAGTCCAAAACTCTGGAAATTTATGTCACTAATCTACCAGGTAGGATTTTTGATGGCTAGGCAAAGGCCTCTACTAGGAAGCCAACTGTAAGAATCCAAGAGTAGCGCTAAGGAGATATCTGACAGTCCTAAGTCTTTGAGGGTAACCTACTGTCCCTGGAAATCATAGTCAGTGTTATGGAAACAATTGTATCAAACCACATCTTCCTCAACTGTTTTTAATAGGTGACAACCATCTCCCAGCATAGATAACTATTCTTACTCTTTCACATCTTTAAAGTGCTATTCAGTATATGATATTAATATAGTTTATTATTAAGATTAAGAATCCCTAATGCTGTAAAGTTTATGGTATATAAAGCTCTCACTACCTACCTCTGGCACCACAAAGTAGCTAAAAATAGACATAATACTAAACTGTGAATTAGGTGTAAGGAAATCCAACAAAATTCTGATTTTTCTCATGAAAATAACTTTAATGTTTTTCTTAAAATATGGAATGTCAAGTCCTGTGAAAAATATTTGATGTCCTTGCTTTGCTTGTGCCCTAAGATTTTTCTTAGACTCCTAGCAGGGTAATTCAGCATCCTATGTTACTTTGAAAAACGGAATCCTACTTTTC
This sequence comes from Delphinus delphis, assembly GCF_949987515.2. Taxonomy (NCBI): domain Eukaryota; kingdom Metazoa; phylum Chordata; class Mammalia; order Artiodactyla; family Delphinidae; genus Delphinus; species Delphinus delphis. Next base: position 71,914,132 of record NC_082689.1, read on the forward strand.
TAGGCCTTAATTTCCTCATCTGTAATGTGAAGTATATATATTATAGGAGGTCTTTAAGATCAGTTCCCTTTTAGGTGTGACATTCTAAAGTTTTTTAATAAACTAAGTATCAGGAAGTAAAAGATTCTGAAATTACACTTAAAAGAGAAAAGTAGTAGAAAACAATTATCTTTGTTTACTTGAACCGTGGTTAAATTTACTGAAAATTATTTAGCCAGAAATCAATTCGGTAAATGATCCTTCACTCAATGACCAACAGACCTAAAATTGTCAGACCAATGCCTTAAGCCAGATTTAAAACATTCATCACAGCTATTTTTCTATCAGAGTCAAAGACTGGGATAGATAGAGGTCCTGATCCAGAAAACTATGAGTAAAGATCATCTATTCGCTTATATAACATTGAGCGTTCTAGAAGTAGTAGGCATCTCAAATATTAATGAGGGCATTGACACTTAGTGGCCCAGGACTGCAAATCCCTGGTGAAATTGCTGCAGCAAAGTCTTGGTGATACTAAAACTTAAAAAAACAAAAAATAAAAAACCACAGTAACTTGGTAAATAGATCATTCAGTGAATTGGTTTTTGGTGGACTGGTTTACTTTACTTATATACTGCTTTCCCCCCAAAATAAATAAACCTTCAAGTATACAAAATCAAGCAAAATGGGAGCAACAAAAGAAAAATAAAGATAAGCTAGAGTATAAAATTGAAGCAGGAGTGAGACTTGATAACACCTCCCTTTAAGACCTAAACATGTTTCTGGTAAGCCACAAATTGACTTTAGTTATCAGTGAAATGTAAGAGTTAGGACTGTCAAATATCTCCTGAACTAGACAATTCAGTGTCCATAACATAAGGTGAAAACAAAGCAGTTGCTCATGTGATGTTCAGAGTATCATTTATGAAGAATAATAGAAAGGTTGAAATAGAAAATCCTATTTAAGTTAAATTTCTTAGCATCTTTTTTGAATTTCTGAATACAGAAAACATTTAAAAACTAACTCATTTCAAATGTTTTCTTTAAAGCTCCATTTTGTCTTTAAAGTATAAAATACCTGAAAGCAATAAATTTATTTGCCAGTTTTCTCAAGTATTTCTCCAGACCTTTCTGGTCTCCATTCAGACTTCTCTCCTTCACATCCAGGAAGTTCTCCCTCCAAAAAAAGACTAAAGTATTCACTTTCCTTTCCACTCTGATTCTCAGGTCCTAATCTAGACCATCATTATTTTTTAAGTGGACAATTGAGGCAACTTACTGTCCCAACCTCTAAACTTTTTCAAATTCATTACTGCTGAGGGTGTGGTCCTTGAATCACCTGCATTAGAATAGCCGGAGCCTCGGGTCCTAGTTAAAAATGTTGGTCATTTGGGGGAGAGAACTCTGTCTAGTTTACCTTTAGAAAATGTTATGCCGATACAGAGTAGGTACTTCAACAAATGTTCAAGTAGTTGGAAACTATTTCTATTATACATTACAGTCTTACAGTGTAGTCTTGTATAATGCATTAGAGTGTATAGTATATAATGTAGTTATCTCATTCACTTAACCTTAATTATTTTGTTCAGTCTTCTGAAATAAAACATAAGCCCTTTTTTCCTTCTCTTCGTAGTATTTACAGAAGTAAATTAGTAACTCTTGAAAGTGGAATTATAATGGTATAAGAGACTTAATCTGCCATCATCTCCATCATGTTGAATATCTATTTTCTTTTTATCCATATCTTTTAAATCTTAGTCAAGAAAGATTATTTTCAGGAACCATTTACTATCTTAGTTTTAAAAATTAAGAAAAAAAGTAATAAATTTACTCTTTTGATGAATAATTTCAAAAAATTTATAGCATATGAATCAAGTGATGTAAATTGTATTTGCTTTTCCTAAGGAAAAGTTTATTAAGAAAAATGCTTCTTTTTTTTCCTTACCCACGGTTATCTTGGCTACTCAGTGAATTAAAGCTGTAATGTAAGCTTCAGATTCCTAACAATCCATTTCTCATTTTCTAAAATCCAGGAGTCAAAAGACATTATATGTAGTCCAATATATGCAACTCCCTTAGAAGGCATTTACTTTATAAATGCCAAGGGCAAAAATGTAAATGATAATGTCGCTATAATGTTACCAGTTTGGGGCACCAACATATTCTATTCCTTTTTTGACACAGGCAGGTATATTTTCCTAGCTGAATAAAACATAACTGTAAAATTATAACTGAATAAAAAAATAAATTGATGAAACCCTTCAAATCTTGGCTAAAAGTTGATTTTATTATTAATAAGGTACTTTAAAAACTGAATGCAGATTCCTTTACAGACTCCTTTATTAGTCTTTGTCTTCTACTTCAAGTGTCACGAATGTCACTTTTATATTTTTCAATTTATGTGATGCATGCTGCCTTGGTGCCTAAGAGCATAATAGAAAAATGAAAGCCTGAACTAATCAAAAGCTTCCCATATTGGTGAACATAAAAATGTTTCGATGGCTTCCTTCTTAGTGGTTTATGGCATGAAAATGCAGTTGGTACAACTACTGTTTCTGTTGACTTCATTGAAATCTCAGCCAAAAAAATTCTTCCTTTCCTCAGAATTAATTTGTAAAATTATTTTTAACCTGGCAATTACTGAAAAGAATTAGTATAGATATTATTTTAAACATATATGGGTTATACGCATTAATTTTTTTCTGCCACAATCTTGCCTTGCCATAACCTTGGCTGTGCTTTCATGGCTGAATATTGTGATCAGTCATTTATCAAGTATAAGAACATCTTTGTGACATCAGTTAAGTACATGTAGTGGTTAAGAGCACAGGTTTGAGAGTGAGACAGTTGGGTTCAAATCATAGTTCTGTTCCTTATTGCCTCCTTACCTTAGGAAATTATTCAACTGGGCCTGAATTCTCTCAGTTGTAAAGTAGGCACAGTAAAATCCACCATATTAGATAGTACTGTTGTGAAGATTAAAGTACATAATGTAATCAAAATGCCTGGAACTAAGCAGAGTGCTTGGAATGTGGGATGTAACCATCATCCGTAGTGGTAGCAGGAGTGGTATTTGTGTTTTTCGTACCCATTGAATGAGATATTCATAGTCTCCTTGCCCCAAGTTAGGTATCATGGCATAAAGTATACCTCAAGAACTTTTGATTATTTTTGGTTGCAGAATTGCCCATAGTGGTTCAAGCTAAATTCCTAGTTTGAGATTCTTTTAAGAAAAAAAGCATGTTTAAAACATTTTCTTAAATGTCACACTAAAGGAATTATCTCTTTAAAAAAAGAAATAAGAAAACAATTATATTAGAAGGATTATTTTTAAAGGGTGCCTTTTCTGTATTTGAACATGTTGATTTGGAAAATAAGTAAGGTAACATAATAATGTATTTTTTAAGAGAAAAGCAGCTCATCACAAACAAATAATATATTTGTTTTGAATGACATATGAAGGATAATGAAAACCAGACACTGATGGTATCTATACACTGAACAGGATTATTCCTATAATACACTAGCATTATGCTGGTGAATGTGTTTCCATCAGGAGACTTATAATGGGAAATCTCAATTATACACCATATATTCATCATTGGCTGTAGAAATTATCATGTGGCCAATATTATTTTACATATACCCCCATCCACTTCTCCTCTTCCATAATTTGTTGAAGCAAATAATATACATGTTATTTCCTCTATAAATGTTTCGTTCATATCTCTAAAAGATAAGGACTCTTGTTGTCTACAAGGGTACCATGGTACCATTATGACACTTTAATAGTTCCTTGATATCATCAAATAATAGTCATTGTTCAAATTTTCAGTTTCCCTTAACTGTCAAAAGTTTCTGAACAGTTCGTGTATTTGAATCAATATCTAGGTAAGCTCCACACTTTGGGATTGTTTGGTACATCTTTTAAGGCTCCTTTAATTGTCCCACAGGTTTTTTTACCTCTTGAAATTTATTTGTTGAAGAAACTGTTGAAGAAATTTGTAGTATTTCCTCGACTGGATTTTGCTGTGTAGTTAACCATACACTTCTCACCCAGTTTTTCCTGTGAAGTTATAGTGATTAAGTCTAATCTAGATTTGATTTCATTTTGTAGGGGACAAGACTAATTTATAGGTGATCGAGTGAACCTCCATCAGGAGGCTAATGTCTGTCTGGTTGTCTCTCTTTTTGGTGATTGGCAACCATTCAAGTTCAGTGCTTAGACTCATTAATTCATCAGGTATTGCAAGATGCTGATATTCTAACTCTTACATTCCATCTTGATTTATTAGCTCTAATATTTCTATAAAGAGAACTTTCATCTATTATTTGGATAGTTTAATGTTTGGTTTAACTGTTAACCCATGAGAACAATCCACAGAGGTGTCATCACACAACTAATTTTCAAATATCTGCCAACTTTATGGTCATTGTAGTTCAGAAATGGTTATTTAAAAATATATATCTATTTATATGTTTATAGATACAGATATAAATCTCTTTGTGTTTAAAGTTGAATTCATTAAGAATATCAAAACGATGCCAAGTCCATGAATAATTATAAATATAAATTTAATTAAAAAAATAAAATTCCTAAAGTTTGTACCAGCTTTATAAATTTCAAAATATCTGTGAATTTGCCTAGAATTTTCTGACATATTGATCACTTGTGTTTATTTCGTTTGTAATCTTTATTTCTATAAAATGTTAATTAAAAGGGAATGCAGTGGTGTCTTTTGAAAGAAGAGGATGTCATTCCCCGTATCAGGGCAATGGAGTGTCGTAGAGGAAGACCACCAAATCCAGATAGACAGCGAGCAAGAGAGGAATCCAGGATGAGATGTCGGAAGGGTCGGCCTCCAAATGTTGGCAGTGCTGAATTTCTAGATAACACAGATGCCAAGTTACTAAGAAAACTGCAAGCTCAAGGTAAGAAACAGAACGTATCTGACACTGTAATAGTCATATTAAAAAGTGTAAATATTTCTTATATTTTTGACTGATGAAAGATTAACACTGCTCTCAATTTCTAAAAAGTAGATATTTGTGTTAGAATAAAAATGAGAAAATAAGGAGTCCCACTGGTAACTGGAGTTCTTTGATTAGGTAAGCTCCTTTCAAGAGCCATATTCATAAACACAGCAGACCCTGTGTGTTGAGAACTACAAAGGTGGGTGATAAGCTTTGAAGGCTTGCACTGAAAGGGCATCTACCAGCACTCGGCACATGCCTTAAGGTTGTGCCAACCTTCTGGAAATTCTCATTTTAACAGCTCCCGATTCCTTGAGGTGGTACAAGGGGATAACTCCAAAATATGTGGATCTGTGGAGTAAATTTTCAGTCAGAGAACTCCAATTACTGGTAAGTAACCCCAGTCTTTGGGTTCTTCTGTAGTATGCACATATTACAGATATTTTCAAAATGCCCAAGTAATAGATTTAATTCACAGATATTTATTTTAAGACCATCAGAAAGTATCACTGTCAAGCACAAAGTGCTCATAATAACCTCAAATGTATTTATGACTCAAAAGTGTACATAGCGCTTCCCTGGTGGCACAGTGGTTGAGAGTCTGCCTGCCGATGCAGGGGACACGGGTTCGTGCCCTGGTCCGGAAAGATCCCACATGCCGCGGAGCGGCTAGGCCCGTGAGCCATGGCCGCTGAGCCTGCGCGTCTGGAGCCTGTGCTCCACAACGGGAGAGGCCACAACAGTGAGAGGACTGCGTACCGCAAAAAAAAAAAAGAAAAAAGCATACATAAATTGTTAACATTAAGTTCCCAGGCTATGTCTGACACAGAAAAAGCTGGCATAAATAAAACAGTCCTGCCCTGAGTTTGAGTTACTAGTTACAACTGGGAAGACTCTTCTTGTGAAGGGAAGGGCTTCTTGTGAAGGCTATCTGAATATATATCAGTATATGTGTTCGTGTCTTATATTCACAAGCATATATATAAACATATATATCAATGTAAAATAAAAGTTCAACAATAAGAACTAACTTAGAAGACTAACAGGATTTTACTTCTCATAGGTTCTCTCTGGGGGAAAAGCCTGACTTATTTGTTTATTGTAAACAACATCATAATGTTGACTTCTTTGTAGCTCCTTTGTTTTTGTTATGAAACAAATATCTATGACAAAAGCTCATAGAACAGAAAACTTTCTGTAAAAGATATTCATGAGTGGAATCATTATTAACAGTTTTTTGTTAGGCTATCAGAGACTCGTATACATAAACTGTACATAAACTCCTATAGCACATGCCTTCAAACACTCATATATATACATATGCATATACAATATGTTGTATTACATATATATCCTTTTTGATTTCTAAAATAAATGGCTTATAGTGTACATACTATTCAGCTTGGCTTTTTTTCCACTTAATTTATCTTGAACATCTTTCTGTATCAGCACCTAAAAATCAACCTTATGCTTTTAATGGCTGAATAGTGAGTGATACTGTGTATGATTCTACCACACTTCATTAAATTAGTCTCCTTTTGGTGACTGTTCTAGCTATTCCTGACATTCGCTATCACAAACAGTGCTGCAGTAGTACATATTACACATATCTTCACATCCTTCTACAGGTGTGGCTATGTATAGTATAAAATCCTAGAGCTAGAATCTCTGAATCAAAGGGTGTGTGCGTTTTCAATTTTGGTAAATAGCAGGCAAATATTATCTCCAAAAAGTTGGCACCAGTTCATACTTCCACCAGTGGCATGTAAGTTAATTGCCTGCTATGTAACTTAATGTTGTATAAGTTTTTCTCTGTCTTAGTATGTTTTTAAAATATTTTTAGAAGTTATTCTGTTTGGTTTCTATTAAGACGTTTATCTCCCTTGAAGAGTTATTAGTGAAGGTTAAAAATAAGTTAATATATTAACAGATACAGCCATACATGATGAGTTTTTAAAGTTAGTATTGTCAATAAACCACTGGCTCTTCTAAAGAATGTATAATAGTGGGGAATGTGCATTGTTTGCGTAAAATAAGAAAGCTTGAAATTAACTGATGTCCAAAGTCTGGGCTTTTCATGCATGTTTTGCATATCTTATACAAATAGCATTAATACTTAGTATCCAAAATGGCAACTTTATATTTGCAAAAGTAACTAAATTTTTACAAAATAGAAGTTGATTATTCAACTTTTACTCAAGGTTTTTTCTCCCTCTAGATTTCAAATTGGTTTGTATTCCGTTACATACTTTTCCCTTGTTGTATTATGTTGCATTTTGCAAATTATTTTACATTTGACCTTACTGTGTATATATGTTCCTTCTCGCATGTATATAAATGTTAAATATTTAACATTAGATAAATAATAATTATTAATATGTACAAGCAACTGTGGTATAATATGTATTTTTTTTTTCTTGGGAAGAAAAGAAAATAGCAATGAATCACTATCACCCCTTTTATTTCTAAAAGGTTTCTACATTAACAGTTTGAGGGGGTTATCCAAGGGGATTCTATAAGTTTCTGTTATATATTATCATCGTACAAGGACTCAACTAGGCTGAACAACTGGACTTAATTTGAAGACAGATTCAGAACAGTAAAATAAATGCAAACTTTGAATGTACTTTCAAGCACTGTGAAATGAGAGGTCTCTAATTTCTCAGGGAATACAAATAAGAATCTGACAAAGTTTGAATATGAAAAAACCTTTTAACCTATCTAAATAAACCTGCTTCTTAATTGGCCAATACCATTCATATCTCAGATTTTCTGAGATACCGAGTAACACTTGTCCATTTCATACATTGTAGGATCTGAGATGCCCTAGTCTGTGCAATGCCCCAGTATTTTAAGATGTTCCACTAAGGAAGAAAAGAGCTGCCAATGTCTACACACACTCTGATTTTAGACATGTGTAAAAATGCATCTTAGAACCAAAGAAGTGTGGTATATGTAAAATATCCCTAATTCTAAGTGAAAATAAACTTTATTTCAAAATAAGTTTTTACCTTTGAAATTTAAAGAGACAAATTCTTCAACCATGAAAGATAGTTTTCAAATTAATATTTCAAATGCTCATTACAATAATAATATATTCAGGGCTTCCCTGATGGTGCAGTGGTTGAGAATCTGCCTGCTAATGCAGGGGACACGGGTTCGAGCCCTGGTCTGGGAAGATCCCACATGCCGCGGGGCAACTGGGCCTGTGAGCCACAACTACTGAGCCTGCGCGTCTGGAGCCTGTGCTCCGCCACGAGAGGCCGCGATAGTGAGAGGCCCGCGCACCGTGATGAAGAGTGGCCCCCGCTTGCCACAACTAGAGAAAGCCCTCGCACAGAAACTAAGACCCAACACAGCAAAAATAAATAAATTAATTAATAAACTCCTACCCCCAACATCTTAAAAAATAATAATAATAATAATATATTCAGCAACCATAAACCAAATAAATGAGAAGATATTGGGAGCAGTTTATTCCTCAGAGCCTGAGTGAATTTTCTTGGTCTCTAGCTCATTCTCCTTCCTCCATAGTGTCTCTAATTTCTTTTAACATTTTTTTTTCATGTTTTCTCCAACTGTTCGTAACGTGAAAGTTAAGCTATATAAATGTTAAGTGATTAATCCAAATTGTATCTTCCTTGCTAAAGTGAAAAGATATGAGTTGAGCTTTTTAATGTTTTTCTTTTCCAGGAGTTTAAACATGAAAATTACTGTGAACTTGTGTGGAGTTTGAAATTGACTGATACATTCATATACAAAAAAATACGCCAATATATGTGATAAAAATTTCTTTATTATAAGCCAAACTTCTATTAGAAAGCATCAGTTTAGCTTGGAACAAAGCATCATACTTATGCCACCTTTTCTAGGAAATTTTTTTTTAACCACTTAGCAACCCTTTACATTTTAAGGCAGATTTAGGTCTTTATATCAGAGTTCAGTGAAAGCCTTCAATTCTTATATGTTAAAAAATAATGTTTACCTGGATCTATCGTAGATGAGAACAGTGTCCTGCAGGTGTATTATTATCAGAGCTTGCTAACTCTGCAGGCCAGTTGATACATTTTTATTTCCCAGAGTATTTCGTGAACAGGAGAATCCTTTTTATGCGGCTCAGAAATTTTTGATGATGCTTAAAACTTAATACTGAAAATTATTGGAAGATTGGAGGTATACTTTAGTATCAGCTTCTGTTTCATCTTTTATTAACACTTCAAGTTTCCTAGATAAAATCAAACCTTCTTATATCCCCTCCCCTTTTTTTAAGTCTTCATGATAGGAAATCAACCGTAGTAACCAACTGCACCTCAGCTGTTACAAGGACATAGGGTTAAGTTTCTTTCTAAAATCTCAAGGCATTTAAATTTCTCTAAGGGTTTTAGAAGTAGTAACATATAGACTGTGAAGTCAGAAAGTCCTGGGTGTGTATCTTAGCTTTGCTCTTTAACTTCTGGGAGCCTTAGTTTATTTCATTTGTAAGCTGGGCATAATGTTGCCTATCTCATAAGGTTGTTATGAAAATTAAACAAGATCATGTAAATTTAATACAACAGTTCAGTAAATGGTGGAGGTTATGAATAGAGCTCAAGTGATTACCTAATCATATTCATTATTAGTGAATATAAGTTTCTTAAAATTCTTCACCTGTTACAAAGTTGAAAACAATGTCTAATGTAAAGTGGTATTTTCTAAAATGATTTTATGAATGATACACCACTTTTATAGTTAGCAGTATTTTGATCAAGTTTGCCAGCAGAAGAATGTGTAACGTTACATGCTTTTCTGTATCAGCTACCTATTGCCACATTAAGGCCAACCACAAAACCTCAGTGGTGTACAGCTCTAAGCATTACCTATTTGTGCGGATGGAATGAGCTGGTGGCAAATTAGCAGTTAGGCATCTCTGCTGATCTTGGCTGGGCTTTTTCACATTAGTGGAGTCAGCTGCCTCCATGTGTCCCAACCTCAGGCAGCCTAGCCCGAACTTGTCCTCATAGTAAAGGGCAAGGCACAAGAGTAAAAAGAGTAGAAAGAGTACAGGTATACTTTCAGACTTCTACTTGCATCACACTGTTTACATCCCATTGGCCAAAGAAGATCACATGGCTGAACTCAAAATCAAGGAACAAGAAGATATATTCCACGCATGTCTTGATGAGAGGGGACCGCAAAGTCACATTACAAATGGCATGGATAGTCAAGGAATGAAGACTTGGGACCATTAATTATGTCAGTCTATCCCAGTTTCATACATTTGTCCTTAAAAAGTATGAGAACGAGGTTGTCCTTAAAACTCATTGACATTCTGTACTCTTTATTTAGGAGATGTAGTCGCTTTCCTTCATAAATGAAAATATCAATGGATTCAAAAATTTTACCATTTATATAGCGCACTGAAATGCTAAGTTTGGGGGCTTTGTTCTATTTTGGGTTCTCTTTCTTTTTTTTATGTATTTTGTTATTTTTAAGACTGAAGCTGAATCACTTTTTTTTACATATTAGCAGGTACTTTCATACTAAGTGAGGGTTACATGAAATGTGAAAAAAAATGTACTTATATTAGCCTTTGCAATGAGGAGTAAGAGAGGCATCATTTTTCTTATGTATATGGGATCATATTCGATTAAATAGTTTGGCAATTTCTAGGGGAAATGAACATGACATTTTCTGAGGTTCTCCTACTTGGTATCTAATGTTTGGCAATTTTCTTAAAAATTATGTCCTTCATGATGATACCAGTTTCACAGGTATTGTTTTTAGGTTAGCAGTTATGTAAAGTTGTTAATAACATTCCTTGAAATTTTGTATTTTTCAGAAATAGCCAGGCAAGCAGCACAAATAAAGCTTTTGAGAAAACTGCAAAAGCAGGAACAGGCTCGGGTTGCCAAAGAAGCTAAAAAACAACGAGGTGGGTGATTTAAATGGTAGCCTAAACTTGAAGAGTGAGGATTGGGTAATTCATAAGAGGCATCTCTTCTTTGTTCCTTTTCTGATGATATCTGTGCCTTGATTTTTCATCATAGCAATAATGGCTGCTGAGGAGAAGCGAAAGCAAAAAGAACAGATAAAGATTATGAAACAACAGGTATGTTTATTCATTGGAACTGATTTTTAAAACACAGGCATTGTTTTGGGGATCTATCTGTATCTTTCTCTGTGTACATTATTTTCATTTTGATTTCTGAAATAACTGTATTTCACATTAATGTTATGTATCTTATTTAGAAAGTTGTCCTCTTTCATTAGTTAAAATTCACCTCATTTTATTTATTTTTATTTTTATTATTTTTATTTATTTATTTATTTTTGGCTGCATTGGATCTTCCTTGCTGCACACAGGCTTTCTCTAGCTGCGGCAAGCGGGGGCTGTTCTTCACTGCAGTGCGCGGGCTTCTCACTGCGGTGGCTTCTCTTGTTGCAGAGCACGGGCTCCAGTAGTTGTGGCACGTGGGCTCAGTAGTAGTGGCCCGTGGGCTCTAGAGCACGGGCTCAGTAGTTGTGGTGCACAGGCTTAGTTGTTCCATGGCATGTGGAAAGTTCCCGGACCAGGGCTCAAACCTGTGTCCCCTGCATTGGCAGGTGGATTCTTAACCACTGGGCCACCAGGGAAGTCCCTAAATTCACCTCATTTTAAAGCGAAGTCTTCTACTTCCAAGTTTTTCTAAGAATTGATTACCACCGGAGCCTGTGCTCCACAACGGGAGAGGCCACAACAGTGAGAGGCCCACGTACTGCAAAAAAAAAAAAAAAAAAAAATTGCTTACCAAACAGTAAATTTTGTATAAGTACTTTTAATATCCTGATAGACTTTGAATATAAGTTGACATCATGAATAACTTTCAAACTTTTTAAATTAATGTATTAGTAAATGAAGGATATTCCTTAAATATTCAAATTTTAATAAGAAAAGTTGTTGTCCTAAAACATGTAAAATACTAGTAAAAAATTAAATTCAAGTTATATAGAATAAGGTTTGCCTCCATTGCTTGTGATTGCTTTCAGAGTTACTAAAAAATTACTGCAGTCGTCTCTCAGTATCCACAAGGGATCGGTTCCAGGACCCCCATGGATACCAAAATCCACAGATGCAAGTCCCTTATGTAAAATGGTGTAGTATTTGCATATAACCTATGCACATCTTCCTGTATACTTTAAATCATCTCTTGATTATTTGTAATACCTAATACAATGTGAAGGCTATGTAAATAGTTGCCAGCATGGGGCAAATTCAAGTTTTGCTTTTAGGAACTTCCTGAAAAATTTTTTTTCTAATTTATCTTTGATCCATGGTTGGTAGAGTCCATGGATACAGAACCTGCAGATAAGGAGAGCCAACTACAGTGCAAACAATGAAAAAAGCATCATTTCAGCAGCATTCTGTTGTATATCTACAGTACCTCTCCTGTGTGTAGTTTTCAAAATTAAGTATAGGTAAATAAAGTAATTTTAAAATTCTTACAGGTAAAGTATTATATGACAAGATATTCAACTTTATTGAAGATGGGAATGTGTACACTACTCTCCCATCTCCATATATTCACTGTAATCATTAAAGCAGAAAGGAAATGGGGAGAACTAATATTCTTTAAAAAATTTTTAAATGGCAAGTAGTTATTTCTGAGTATGAAATGAAGCCAATTGTGTTATTATATAAATAGCTGCTAAATAAACGGCTTGGATTGGATTTGATGTGGCTGTCTCGAAGGTTCTTTCCAGTATTGACTAAAGCAGTATGATTAGAAAGAGTTGATAAGGAATTGGGATTCAGAATTTAGTTTACAGTCAGGCAGACTGTAAGAGTTGAATATGGGCTCTGCTACTTAAGAATTTTGTAACCTTAGATGAATTTCTCAACCTCTAAGTCTCTGTTTCCTCCACTGTGAAAGAAAATAACTGCATTATCTGAAGATTAAATGAGGTGATAAATGTAAAGTACATGCAACAGTGCCTGGCACAAAGCAAATGCTCACTTTTTAAAAGATGATATAAAACACCAAACTGCATACTAAACTCTTTTACCGTAATTTAAAGTAGTCAGCAGTAAACTTGAATTCCTTTAGTTTGTTAATTCCAAATAGTTTGTTAATTGTCACTGCTAAAGACACTGTAAGATTGACTTATAAATATCTGGTCTAATGAATGCCTTTGTTAAAATATAAATATTTACTGTATATCACATATATATAAAAATAAGTTTATGTTTCATTTTCAAGTGAAATACTATTGTTTCTAAATATTATACCTTTTTATAGCTCATCCTATTTCCTAATGGCTAGAGATCCATCAAATCTTATCAGCACTTTAAATTCAGCTTTGTGACCCTAAAGTCTTGAAGTGGCTACAACCTAAATATACATGGTTTTTGCTGCTCATCAAAAAATCAGCTGCATAGCACAGGGAGCTCAGCTCTGTGCTTTGTGACCACCTAGAGGGGTGGGATAGGGAGTGTGGGAGGGAGACGCAAGAGGGAGGAGATATGGGGATATATGTATCTGTATAGCTGATACACTTTGTTATAAAGCAGAAACTAGCACACCATTGTAAAGCAGTTATACTCCAATAAAGATGTTAAAAAATAAAAAAGCATTGGAGTACCAACGTTTCAGCAACGTTAATACAAATGAGCTGATCGTAGAGTTTTGTCAAGATATTTATCTGAGGCTGGTTTCAGAATACAGTCTGACTTATTCCTTATTGCCAACAAAGTGAATCAAAGTATAGCTTAGGTCTACTCACATAGTCAGTTACATAATGCCTATTTTAAAGTCAGCTTTAGATCTAGAATAAAATAGTAGCATGTGCTTCTGGATTATTTTTTCCACCTAGTAGGCCAGTATCACCAGATAGTCCTCAAGACAATATTCTGGAAGCTTACAGAAGCATTATTATGAAGCAGAAGGAACAAAAGCATTGGAATGTGACCAAGGCTCTGTATTTACTATTTGATTTAAGGCAAAATATTTACTCTCTAGGAACTTTAGCTTTCTATTAGGTAAAAAGAAGATAATTTCAACTCTTTTCATGATCAATAAGATATTTTATGTAGAGTGCCCAGTTGAGGGGTTGGATACCCAATATTATAAAGTGAATCTGTATTACAATAACTTATAAATAATGTTTATCTCTACTAATGCTAATGACACCACTACCATATATATGTGTGTGTGTATATATATGTCTATGTATGTCTATGTATGTATATATTGAGATCAATAACATCAGTGTACATAAAAAGAAATGTTTAAAAACGTTAAAGTATAGCTTGCAAAGGTACAGCTAGCATCTGGAAATTGGAACAGGTATTATAACATTAAGCAGTATAAAATGTGTTCGCTCTGGAAATCCTACGACAAATGCAATTTGCTAGTAGGAAAATTGGGGTGTTTGGGGGCAAACGATGTATTATTATTGAGTACCAGTTTGGGACTTTCAAAGGGGTTTCTGAACATGAAATTGTTAACATTGTGCTGATAGCATATGAGATAATGTTTTTAAATCAAAATGTAAAGTTTTATCAAACTTTAATCACTGAATTCTAAAACAATAACTAGTACATTAAATTTAGACAATGTGAACACCAATTATGCCATTGGAATCATTCTCTAGAATGTTCAATTGTAATTAAGCCTTTTTAAAATAATATTACAGATTATTTCTGAATTTGGCTTATTGTAGTAGTTAAAAGCAATGTAGGGCTTCCCTGGTGGCACAGTGGTTGAGAGTCCGCCTGCCGATGCAAGGGACACGGGTTCGTGCCCCGGTCCGCGAAGATCCCACATGCCGCGGAGCGGCTGGGCCCGTGAGCCATGGCCGCTGAGCCTGCGTGTCCGGAGCCTGTGCTCCGCAATGGGAGAGGCCACAACGGTGAGAGGCCCGCGTACCGCAAAAAAAGAAAAAAAAAAAAAGCAATGTAATATTATCATGTGAAGTAAGAAATTATAGTATGGAAATTGTTAATGATAATCGATTACAGTTGTGTGGCACCACACACTTTTTTTTTTATTATAAATTTATTTATTTTGGCTGCGGTGGGTCTTCGTTGCTGCCCGTGGGCTTTCTCTAGTTGCGGTGAGCAGGGGCTACTTTCCGTTGCAGTGCACGGGCTTCTCATTGCAGTGGCTTCTCTCATTGCGGAGCACGGGCTCTAGGCACGCGGGCCTCAGTAGTTGTGGCTCGCGGACTCTAGAGCGCAGGCTCAGTAGTTATGGCACACGGGCTTAGCTGCTCTGTGGCATGTGGGGGTCTTCCCAGACCAGGGCTCGAACCCGGGTCCCCTGCATTGGCAGGCGGATTCTTAACCACTGTGCCACCAGGGAAGCCCCTGCCACACACTTTTTTAAGCATTTTTAATTTATTCATGACATAGTGAGAGAGGGCAAACACCTCTCCCCATTTTACACAAGAGTAGTTATTCTTTGCTCAAGATCATCGTATGAATGACAGTAACTCAGGACTAGCCTTAGGTTTTCTCACTCCTGATACATTATTTTTCTACTTTTCTGTCCTGTTTTTGTTTAAAACTAAGTATAATTGTAACTGCAGATACTTATAAAAATTCACAGGCTAAATGAGTTTAGTTTATGTAGTTTCTGTATACATATTTAGCATTTGTATTTTACAAATTGTTTTGAGAAATTTTATAAAGTCATATTAATTTGACATGAACTTATATATGATGTTAAACTAAACAAGTTTTACATCCACCATGGGCAACCTTTGGTAACTCTGTATTTATATCTTAACTTATTTGATTTGACTTAAATACTTTTCACCTAGATATTTAGTTTATTTTATTATCTTAAATTATTATAATTTTTTCTACAGGAAAAAATTAAGAGAATACAACAAATCAGAATGGAAAAAGAGCTTCGAGCCCAGCAAATTCTAGAGGTAGAATTCTTAAATGTGATATGATTAAAGTAATATAGTCATATATTTTAAAGTCTCCCAAAATAAAAATCTTACCTACATATTCTGTCACTTATACAAATTAATATGTCCATCAGAAACTCTCTTTAAACATAATGCATAGAGTAAGACCTTATCTGATCCTTATTTAGCAGACTCATCTAATCCTAACAACCCAGGAAATAAGACAAAAGAGAAGAAGAAAACAGGGAAACCTCTGAACAGCCAGTATAGGTGTCATAAGGTTCATGTGCTGAAACTCGTGTTCTTTACTTTTAGAAAACTCATTAGGACTTATAGTCAGATATTTACTTTTAATTTAGAAATAAAACATTACAAGAGTGAAAGTAAATTTTAAATGTAGAAACAGTTTAATCAGCTTGTTTTTTTGGCTTCTAATATACCCTGCTTCCCCACAAGCTGATGGAATAGGACTAGAGGACATATATTGGAATCAGTAAAATAATAGCCACAAGATAGCAAGGGAAAATACAGAAAAACTCCAACCAGCATGTATAGGAATTCAAAAGCCTACCAAGAGTCTGTAATCTTTTAGTTGAATAGCAAGCAATTTTCAACACCTTAGCAGCTGAAAGGCATTACTCTGTGGAACTGTACAGTATAATAACTGATGTTCAGAATAATTGCCCCAAGTCATCAAGAAAAAGCCAAATTATATTTAGCGTAGTGTGTCTAAGCAGTATATATCTCAAAACTATTTCCATCCAAAATAGTGAAAATAAACTTTTAATGTTCAGAATTGCTATAACCTCCCAGCTATTCAGGAAACTCTTGGTATAAACGATTTATTCCCTGAGGGTGTCAAATAGCTGAAGTGTTCTATGTTACATGATTATTCCTTCTAGAAATATACACATGTTTCCTTATCCATTTCAAATTAATTTTAAAAATCCAAATCAAAAGTACTCCTACCTTCAAGTAAATTAACAATAGCTACTGGATAGTTATCAAACTACTAGATAATTAATGACTTTAACATTATGACGCTCAGATTTGGTATCATGACCTTGATATTCAAAATGTACTTCATGAAAGATTATAAGTTTCCATTCTATCTTTTTAAAAAACCTTGAATTTAATCACAATATACAGCTAGAGAAAATCAGATTTAATGTGTTTCATTTATATCAGCTGAGTAATGGATTACTTTATCTCAAATTTCAAGTATTAAAAAAATCCAAATAGACATGTTCATTTTTAAATGTGTTACTGATTTATTATTTAAGTAACTTTTATTATCAGTTAAAATCTATCCCATCTTCTGAATTTTTTATGATCATTTTTTACTTTTAAAAATCAGAAAAAAAAGGAAAAATTACATAAAATTTTTTCTGTGATTAAGTTTTAATGTAAAATAATAAACAATTATTTCAGACTTTTAATAGAGTTTGAAGAAGTCAAGAAAAGCTGACATACTCTTATGAATTTAAGAATTTTTTATATCTTAATGCTAATCTATACATTAGAAATGAAATTAGTATGTTAAGTACAATATTAACTGTGGGAAAATCTGTAATTGTTTACATATATGTTCCATGTTGTTTTGTACCTGTGAGGCATGTAGCTCCATTTTCAAGTCATAGATTACTTTCAAGTTGCAGTGGTGCTGTTGCATGACTTTGAGACCTGTTTTGCATGCACAGGCAAAAAAGAAAAAGAAGGAAGAAGCAGCAAATGCCAAATTATTGGAGGCCGAGAAACGAATAAAGGTTAGTTTAGATGAGAATCAGTTTTCATTTTTCAAAAATAAAAACTGTATGATATTATACCAGTATCAATTGTATTAAAAAAAAGCCCTCCTCAAAATGACTATCTAAAAAAATGTTTAGCACAGATAAAACATGTGTATAGTGTGTGTTTTTATTGTATGTATATTGTATGTATATTTTTATATTTCGTTATACAGGTTATATGTGATACTTTGAGCTCTTTAAATAGCAGACCAAATCAGAAATGCAAACTATTGCATAATACCTGTATATAGTTTTGATGGATAAGATCTCCCCAGAGCTATTTTGTATCATTTATGTTTAAGTTTCAAATTGTGTTCCAAATCCGATTCTCTCCTTAGATTATAACGTTCTCTTTGTTAATGTCTAATAACTGTTTTAACTATTAAAAAGTGAAAAGCCTACAGAAACAAAAACCTAACTTTATCAGCTATAATTTACCAATAATAAAAGTAGCCATTGTTACATATTGTAACTTGATGTGTTGTTTGGGGATGTTTTGGTTTTGATTTTCTGGCGTGAAACATAAGAGAGTTGGACCCTCACTCCCCCACCAGCCTCCACCCCGACACACATTACACCCCTACCTTCCATTTTTTCTGATAGTTATTTACTGAAATTGGGCAGCCATGTGGTCCTACTGGTTCAAGAAACAGCCACTACAGCTATATCTTATAAAACCAGGGAACTGTTTGTTACCTTTTTCTACATAGACTCTCTTACTTTGTTCTTTAAATTTCTACTCCTTTTCAAAATGGCTGCCCTTAATATTAATTAATCCGTATTTTATCTTTATAAAAAGATTCAAATTGGTGACATTCCCAGAACTGTTTGGATTAAGCCCTACCCCTTTGGGATGGTGCCCTCAATCATAGGTGGACATAAAAATCTCCAGCTGATTCCTTTTCTCTTGTCACTTTCATTCCTACACAGTGATGGAAATGATATAGATGCTGTTAATCCCAGAGTGTATTTAGGGATTTATATTCAGAGTGGAGAGAGTTTTAATTAGCTAGATTTGAGGGTTGCTTCATTATGTTTTCTTTTCTTTTTTTTTTTTTTTTTTTAGTGCCAGTTGTATCTGATATGCTCTGTCTATCTAGCTAGTCAGTTCAGTGAATGGGTCATTGAAGTGTGTTTACTATTAGGTCACTGAATTTTAACTCTAAATGTCTACTGAATAAGGATCCTTGCTCCTGTCCTACAGTTTTTATATATTAGGTAGAACCATATGAAGTTGCCACTACATAAGTAAAAAATTATTGGATGTTTGCAGTTTCATATGGTTCAACCTAATGGAAGACTATAGAATCTCAGAAAAGGAACTTTTAATACTTGCTGCATGTTCTAAATTTTCCCTAAAAATCCATCTTAAAAGTTTCTTATTTTTAAGGAAAAAGAAATGAGAAGACAACAAGCTGTTCTTCTAAAGCATCAGGTCTGTAGACACATAGTTATACAGTTGTCGAAATGTACATTTTATAATTTTTCTTAAATCTATTTTTGGAAAAATCTTCAAGATATTTTCTTTAAAAGTTCCAGTATAATTCCTGCTTAAATTCCTGGTTTTGGGATTGGTGTCTTTCGGGGGGTTAAAAATTGGTTTCATGACTCTGTGATTTCTGTTTCATAATGTTGTGCCAACTCTTTCTACCAGGAGTTGGAGAGGCATAGACTAGATATGGTATGGGTATGTTTATTTCTGTACATCTAACACCGCATTGTGATTTGGTTGTGATATGGTTGTCATAGCAATGCATAAAGTGTAGCACTGGCTGCTGTCATATTACATACTGCTGCATGGCTTTACAGCACAGTGCATTGCATACATCTGCTTGTCTGTCTATAAAGAAATATGGTACATTTCCAAGATTTTCAATTGAATTGGGCAGGCCTTATATAAGGCTGCTGTCTAAAAGTTTACGTTACTGATGTCACAGTGAAAGTCGGATCACTATCCAATTAGATATGACTATGACCCATATTCTCCCATCATTCTAGATGCAAAACTGCCATTGAATACAATGGGAATTTTGAGTTAGGTTGATGAGAGAATATGAAATATATTCTGGTTTTATGGACAAATTTTAGAAATTTATAGAAATATCCCTTTGGGGGAACCACGTATATTTAATCAAAAAGAATGATTCAGTACTATAGCTATGTGACTTCTTTATTTTAAAGTAAAATGAGACTATCGAAGTAAGCTAATGCTTACCTTATTTTCATACTGTGCCTTTTAGATTCCACTTACGAGCCCATGGTGCAGCTTTTGTGGCTTTAAATAGTGCATCAAGTGGCAGACATCAGTAAACAGGAATATCCCATTTCATTGATGTTGTTATATGAATCATGCCTATAACAGCTTGAAAAAAACTTTCTAATTTGTCGGTGGCTTATTGGATTTACAAAATGATAGTGTACTTGAAATAAAAATAACTAATTCTAAAACCATGAAGTGAAAGTGAATATAAATCAATTTCTACCTGATCTAAAAATTTAAGAACAGCACAACCTTTGGTTTAATTGGCTGTAGTACATATTTGTGGTTTTTCTAATAGCAGATGTAAGGTAACTGACCTGTTCCAGCCAACCATTATGCTTTTTGTTCTGCCAGCTTTTGAAGGAGCATCACAACTGACCATAAGTAAACCTTGTATGCTTCTGTTTACACTGTCTCCATGTTCATTGCTTTACCTTTTTGCTTTTGATTGTTCTTGTATTTGCTTTCTAAACCTGAACTAAAACATGCACAGACTGGCCATTCTTGTCTTATATTTAGTATTTACTGTGACTTGTCTATAAATGCTAAACATGCTATACCGAGTTTTTTTGTTCTGTTTTGTTTTGTTTTTCCATTTGAAAATCAAACTATTAACTATGGTTGAGTTATATTCCTAATTTTATCTGGCCTAATAGGAACGAGAGAGAAGGAGACAACATATGATGCTTATGAAAGCTATGGAAGCGCGTAAAAAAGCAGAAGTAAGTGTATGTTTCTGGAAAAATATTATCTTGTCATAAATTAATATTTTTTCTTAAAACATTGGCTCTTCTAAGTATAGATTTTTTGGAGTAGGGATTGTCATGATTTACCGACTCTCATACATAAGCAAACGAAAGGTTAGAGATAGTAACCAAGTGTTAGAACATAAAAGAATCCATAGGATGGATTCCAATGTATGAGTTAATTTTCTTGGCTGAGATTTTAATTACCTTTTTAAAATATAGTGAATGGCATTCATTTGGATAAAATGAATTCTTCTTACTGTGACCAGAGTTTCACAAAATTACAGGCATGCCTAGACAAGTCCTATGTGTCCTAATTCAAACATCAGTCAGTTCAGCCATGGACTTCTGCCCTCAGAATTACTCTTTAGCATTCTATGTGTAAAATTAGGCCTAAGTACTATCTTTGAAATAGACTTTTACCATATACTTCAGAATAAGAAAATTATTGCAATAAGTCAAAATGAACTTATATGGATGTTAATAGAAATTACTTAAAGGTTAAAAAATGTTACAAAGGAATGCATTCTGAATTAAAACAGTTGAATAGAGGTATGGCCATTATAACCAGGGCTTTGGAGTTTCAGAGACTCAAATACCTATGCTGGCTCTAAACCAACTTGCTCTAAGCTCATCAGGTTATTTCTTCTTTAAAATTGAGAAAATGATTCTGGTAGGATTATAAGATTATCAAGTGGGATAAGCATTTAATAAATAATAATTAATGAAAATGAGACTATTTGGTCTAGAAGTTGAGTGCCCTATATTTCAGTTTTTTAGCCTCAGCTGTGGCTTAAACTCTCATTACAGATTTCTGATATGAAGGCACAGTATGTGTATTGTTTAGGAACCTGGACATTGTAACCAAATGATCAGGATTTGAATTCTAATTTCATACATTCCAGCTATATGACCTTGGGCAAGTTATTTAACCGCTCTGCGATTCAGGTTTTTCATCTGTAAAATGGAGATGATACTAATTCCTATTTCATAGGGTTTGTAGTTATGATTAAATGGGTGTGTGTCTATATGAGCGTATGTGTAAAGTTCTTGGAATGGTGCCTGGCACTACATAGTGCCTACTTACTTATCACAATAAGTTATTTATTACTATGTAGGTGTTTTTTCCTTACTTGTTAATTATCCAGGGCCACTGACACCCTCTACACCTAACACAACAAGGGAATCTACACATGGATTTATAACCACAATCTCTGAAAAATGACAGGCAGGGAAAGAGAGAGAGGTGACAGATTCCAGGATTGGGCATGGCTGCGAACTCTGTTCCCTTCTGAATGCAGTGGCGGGAAGAGTAGGGAAGGGGATTAATTAAAATTCTAAAAGCTCGACCTAATTTTCTCCTATCTGGAGAGATGGGAACTGAGGGAGTAACTCAGGGAAAAGACCTGGAATATCCCTCAAGAGTCAAGTTCTTCCCTGCCAGGTATTCCTCTTACCAGAAGGACCAAGAAGAACCAGGGCTTGTTATTCTGATTTTTCCTCTTGGAGAGGAAAGCTAAAGAAAGGCAGAATAATGAAAATAACCAAGAGCATTATCTCCAGACGTACTAGGATTTGGTAGAAGGGAACACCCAAGAGAATAGTAAGGATAAGATCATCCGAGGGAGTGAATGCTCAGGTTAAGAGGTACCCAAAAGGCCCAAAAGTCATGTCCTCTCTCACTGGTTTTTTTATATTTGCTCTGTGGCCTGGGAGGAGAGTAAGAAAAGCTGCTGAAGAGAGGTGAGTAAGATCTGCATTGAGTGGAAGGTAGCAACCATGGGATAAATGAAGATAATTCAAATGAAATCTTCTAAGAATCTCTCAAGACCCAAGAGCATCTTTCATGGGAAAAGGATATACCCTTGACTAGATAGAGTGAAATCAGGTACACTGCTTCCAATAAAACTTGGAAAGGGATATGAGAAACCGGGTACAGCTCTCCCTCTTCTAGCTACCTTCATCCTCAGAAAAAAAGGAACATGAATAGCATACAAAATACTCTTCAATTTGAAGTACTTTGAAATATAAAAACAATTATCAGATAAAGTGAGAAGAAACTAAAGGAAAATTAACCCACCTACATTGGAGCAATGCAAGTTCGTGATAGGGCTGCCCGTATCAAGCATGAGTAATTAGAAAAGAAATGCAAGAAAACTATTCCAAAATATCAAACCAAAAATATATGTGTGTACGCATGTGTGCATGCATGTATACATACAGTAACAGCTTAAAGCATAATAACTTAAAGAACCTGTTTTCCCTGCTTTCATTCTTGCTTTCCTCAGCACACTCCCTATGCATTCTCCACAGAGTAGCCGGAGTGATCTATTCAAAAAAGAAACCAGATTATATCTGGATAAACACTATCCAGTGGCTTCTCATTACAATAGTAATAAAGTCCAAATTCCTCACCAGTGACATATCAGACCCACATGCTCTGACCTCTGCCAACCTCTCCAACTTTACCTCATACAATTTGTACCTTACGTACTATGTTCCAGTCATTTTTGTCTTTTTATTATTTCTAAACAAAGGGTCTTTACTGTTGCTGTTCTTCCACTGAATATTCAAGTGGTTCTTGTCTATTGTTCAGTCATAGGTCAAATATTAACTTATCAAAGAGGCCTTCCCAGAACAGAGTACATTATATGTTTTCTGTCTATATAATTTTCTTTATATAATAATAATAAAGTCATTTTACTTTATTCTAGGTGGTTTTCTTTTTTTAAACACTTAGGAACTATTATTTAAAATAACAATACAATAACATATGTTACAAATAATCCTTTATCAGGATGTTTGAGAGAATCCCATAGGTAAAGCTGAATTCTCAAAATGTTTTTATCCTCTGATAACTATAGACCTGTGAACAGGACTAGAGAATTTTACCAGTTATTCAGATTTTTTTTTTTTTGACCACACCGTGTGGTATGCAGGATCCTAGTTCCCTCCGACCAGGGTTCAAACCGCGACCCCTGCATTGGGAGCTGTGTAGTCTTCTTAACCACTGGACTACCAGGGAAGTCCCCAGTTATTCAGATCTTAAGTTGTGTTCCTCTGTTGAATGATACCTATAGATCTTAGTAATCAGCTAAGTATGTTTTTACATTTCTTAAAAGACTATTGTGTACACAGCATTAAATTAGATGCTGCAGGAAAAGCAAAAAAATTAAAGACGCTTTTTATCATATCAGAGAGAGAAATCTTTACAGTATAAACAGTTAAGCAGTGACTAGGCATATATTTTTACTGATAATCCAAACTTTCACCATATCTTTTACATAAACTTACACCTCCGTGAATATTAACAAACCCTTCCTATGTCTATTTGTTCATTTCTTCATTATTAATGTGCATGAGATGTAACTAGAGTAATGCCAGTAATGGGCACATCTTGGCTTCATATTCTGCGTCTTATTACCTCCTAATAGCTCAACTGCAGTTTTTTCTGTTATTAACTGTTAAAAGAACAAACTTTATTGTAAAGTTAAAGCCATATGATACTTAGGCAAGGCCAACTCAAAATTCTAAAATAGCCTATGTGTAACCCTTGATTCTAAACTTTAATACCTTTAGACATTTAATTATTAAGTTGTGAAGAAAAAAATAAGATAAACAAAAATGCTGATGTTATGGGTAATGTTTATAGAATTATGAGGTTAAAAAATTAATTGCTTTCACCTTGTTAATTAAAAATCTCTTATAACATCTGAATTTATTCTAAGAAACTCCCATAGTCATCAAAAAGGTAACACAAACACCATTTTTATGTTTCTTTGTGTACACTACACTGATCTTACTTTTTTTTTTTTTTTTTTTTTTTGCGGTACGCGGGCCTCCCACTGCTGTGGCCTCTCCCATTGTGGAGCACAGGCTCCGGACGCGCAGGCTCAGCGGCCATGGCTCACAGGCCCAGCCGCTCCACGGCATGTGGGATCTTCCCGGACCGGGGCACGAACCCGCGTCCCCTGCATCGGCAGGCGGACTCTCAACCACTGCGCCACCAGGGAAGCCCTGATCTTACTTTTTGATTTAGTGTTAACTTATTTTTCACTAAAAACATCCCAAATTTATATTGGTTCCCTAACTTAGGAATCTAATTTCTATAGTTTTTCCTTTATATAAATCTATAATTAATAAGAATATTCAGACATAAATTACCTTACTTATTATTATATTAATTTTAGTGTATCATCATAGTTCATAAATATTTTTATTATATAATGTAAGAAAGGATAATCTTTAGCCTCATGAATAAAAAAGGCTTATGTCCTAGTATAATTCAAGTCTTAATATATTTGTGCTCTCATTATTACTAATCACTGGAAACTTAGGTTGGTTTAAGCAGTGTGACAAAGTAGCTCAAAATCTCCTGTTTCATTTATAAAAACTTCAAACTATGTCAGTCACAAATTTATAAACACTTTACTCATATTATCTGAATAATCAACTGTCGTACCGTAACAGAGTCTTTTGTATATGTGTCTCCCCAAGGATCAATAAACAACAAAAGGTTGTTAAACATGCGTCTATTACAGAATGACTATGTCAGCACTTTAGGAGACAAAACCATAAAATAGAAGAGAGTAGTTCAGGTTTCAGAAACCATCTAATAATTTGCAAGCATAAAAAATGTATAACCCATTCAATGATTCAAGTCATGAGAATATTTTATAATCCTATATTTATACTAATCATTACTTAGTGAAAAATAAAAAGAATTGCTCATGTAGACAGTTTGTTTAAACAAACCCATTTTTCAGTTGAAGATATAATAAATGTA
This sequence comes from Delphinus delphis, assembly GCF_949987515.2. NCBI lineage: Eukaryota > Metazoa > Chordata > Mammalia > Artiodactyla > Delphinidae > Delphinus > Delphinus delphis. The sequence continues at coordinate 71,939,542 of NC_082689.1, forward strand.
CTTATATGACATACTTGTGTATTGTACTTTATATAATGTACTTAATTTCAATTTTAAAATTAAATTGTCTTTAAAAACATGTAAGGGCTTCCCTGGTGGCGCAGTGGTTGAGAGTCCACCTGCCGATGCAGGGGACACGGGTTCGTGCCCCAGTCCGGGAAGATCCCACATGCCCCGGAGCGGCTGGACCCGTGAGCCATGGCCGCTGAGCCTGTGCGTCCGGAGCTTGTGCTCCGCAACGGGACAGGCCACAGCAGTGAGAGGCCCGCGTACCTCAAAAAAAAAAAAAAAACCATGTAAAATGATTTTATATTAACTATTCAGTAAAATGTTAAATGTCATACACGTTTAAAAGATACATGCACAATTTTGGAACGAATTATTATCAATGTAATTTAGATGTATTAAAATCTCTACTTATCTGACTCAAGAATTAACAATTTTGATTTTAATTTAGGAGACATTTGAATAGTAATAGCTACTCTAAGAATATTTGGTGATAGTTAATCTAAAGTAAGTACAGACTTTTGTGTAATACTTTGGTGGATTTTATGAAAATGTGATAACTGGAAATTTTTACTCTTTTTAAATAGTATTTTATATTGATACCTGTAAAATACAATAAAATATAATATAAATAATATAATTTTATTAAAAATTTTAAATATAAGGATTTCTTTTATCATGGATTCATAATTTTTTCATTTGTTTAAACTTAATTTATTATTACATTTTAAATGTAAAAATAGGCCCTTTAAAAAAATTACCCTGATTTTTCTACTCACGCTCAATATGTGATGTAAAATAGTATCACTTTTATTCTTTATATCTGTCTTCTATAAATGGCTTATGTTATTAGTCTTATTTACACTTTATTCTTCTTGCACCCTGAGGTAAATCTGTGTCTCTTAAAGAATATTTATGTCTTTGAAATTTAAGTACAGTTGCTGTGAAAAGAAATGTAATCTCCTAATTATGCCCAGAGCAAACACCTAAGAGACTCAGTAGAATCATAAAATACAGGAAACATAGGCATCTTTGCAACATGGCCTCTTAAAAATGGCCTGTTTGGCAATTTGATAAGTTGTAAAACTTTATAATAACAGATCCTCCTACCACACTCATTGCTTAGTTTTTAAACTTCTATGATTCTAAAATAGAATAAATTCATTTCATACCTTTGTTATTTTGCTATAGAGTTCTAGAAATACTTTCAGTTATGCGTTTAGAGTCCCTAAAATAATCCCTTTATGCATTTTAAATTTTCACCCTATGTATCTTAGGCTATTTAGTGTAATCTAAATTTAACACTTTTGCTATTGAAAAGTGTTGCAACTTTGAATGAAATTTAAATGACTTCTTAATTAGGATATTAGTAATATTTTGATACAGAAAATTTCATTACTATAATTAAGATGATATAAAGATATTTTATTGTAAATGACATATATACCAAGAATCTACATTTATTTCATAAATTTTTACATCTAGAAAACTGCGTAAGGACGGGGAAAGTTGGGAATAAAGGCCCAAAAAATTGGAAGGAGACATTCTAATTTGCTTGTAATTGTTTATAGTCAATCTAAAATATAGTTAAGAGCTATATTTCGTAGTCATTTGTAGACACTGTAAGTTATTGCCCTGAAATTTAAACAATGTGGCATTTGTAGATTTAATCATTCAGCAAATTAATTAATGCTTAAATAATTTTTATATGCTAATGCACACTGTATATGTCCATTAGAGACATATGATAACTATTATAGTTGGAAATAAGAACAATATTTAGACCAGTGCGAGAGGAAAATTGCACTGATACAGGCTTGAGTTGTCAGAGACAAAGATAATATTAAAAACTCTCCTGAGGGTTTCTGGCAAATTATACTGCTGGGAATTGAATAGGTCCACAAAGAGGTGCAGAAGTTGGTTCCTCTGATCTCTAGAAGTTCACACTACAGTGCGAGAGATCAACTTTAAACAAATAATTGTCACTGAGTGCAATAAATGCTGTAATAAGTTATGTGAAGCTCAAAAAAGGGAAATATTAAAACTCCTGAACTAGCTGTGGGAAAAATTAAAACACAGGCTTTATTTTCGTGTGAAGTAGGAAGGGCTATGCATTCCAGTCAGAGGGGATGACAGGTACATAAATACAATGTTGCAACTAAACAGGACCTCTGGGGTCTTGGGAGGAAGGTACAAAGAGGGGGTTAGTCAATTTTAACCTTGTGCATATACCTCTCTTGGCTTTGCTGCTTCTCCTCCTCTTCTTCGCCCTCCTCCCCCCTCTCCTCCCCCACCCCCCCCCCCCGCCCCTCATGATCCATTATCATTATCATCCAAGCAGTGCCTCAAACTGGTTACACTGTTTGCTCAACACAGTTGTATCACAAAATGTGCCTAGAGTTTGGGAGATTCACTGAGAATCATGAGATAGGAGACCAGAACTTGTGTGGGGCTAGATTGTGACTGTCTTTATATGCCATTTTAAATATTAGTTGATCGTTGAGGGGATCCTAGAAGCTCTGGTTCTTTGAGAGTCATTTTATACCAAAACCACAGGATTTGTATTAGTCCTATACAATTCAGTAGAAGTCACTAAATAAATTAGTGAATAAATGCATTAAATTTAGAGACTCCATGTTTCCCTCAAAGTATCCCATTGAGGGAGTAGATGCTTGTCTTTAAGTAATAAAGGTCCTATGAATTTTTAAGATTTCTTGCAAACCTCCATTTCATCCTAAGGTATAGATGTCACTTTTACATTCTATTCCATATTATGGACATGCTTTTTTAATTCGAAAGATACTGCATATCACTAGGTAAAAATAATAATATCCAAGAATCGTGCTTTCTCAGCTCTTGGCTGGGAATGTATTACTTCTCCACTCCTCTCTGTCTCCCCCTTGGCATGCTCTGACGCAGCAGTCAGCGTGCTGTCTTACCAGTGATAATTGAAATGGAGATGGTTAAGATATGGGCAAAAATGCTAATATACTAGAGGAAGCAATAGTGCTAGGTTAAAATTATAGGTAAGAGCTATAATTAGGTAAGACAATTAAGAGAAATTAGGAATAGGAAGGAGGTGGAGGTTTTTAATTAGGATTTGTATGCAGGATGGGAATAATGACCTTCCTAACTGGAGTACACCAATACAAGGAGGTAAGGAAACAATAGATGTTTATCAGGAATAGCAAATAGTTTGACTAAATTTACATAGACTATAACAGTGGGAGATAAGGTTGGAAAAGAAGAGAGTCCTGAATTCAAAGGTAAGGATTTGGACTTTATTTTGGCAAAAATAAAGAAAATTGAAAGATGTATGTGGTAATAGTTTAGAATTGCCTGTTGATTCTACCATTATTTCTCCTCTAATAAATAAGAGTTGTATTTGATTGGATTGTGGGCAGAGGACAATGAGATATAACCTCACACCTGTCAAAATGCCTATTATCAAAAAGACAAGAAGTAACAAGTGTTGGCAAGGATGTGGAGAAAAGGGGATGTTTGTCCACTGTTGGTGGGGATGTAAACTTGTGCAGCCACTATAGATAACAATATGGAGGTTTCTCAAAAACTTAAAAATAGAACTACCACATGATTCAGCAATCCCACTCCTAGGTGTTTATCCAACGAAAATGGAAACACGAACTCGAAAAGATACATGCACCCCCATGTTCACTGCCTCACTATTTACAATCGCCAAGACATGGAAGCAACCTCTGTGTTCATCAATAGACGAATAGATAAAGAAGATGATATATATATGTATATATACAATGGAATATTACTTAGCCATAAAAAAGCATGAAATCTTACCATTTGCGATAGCGTGGATGGACCTGGAGGGTATTGTCTTAAGTGAAATAAGTCAGACAAAGACAAACACCATATGATTTCACTTATATGTAGAACCTAGAAAGCAAAACAAACATAAAACAGAAACAAGCTCGTAGATACAGAGAACAAACTAGTGGTTGCCAGAGGGGAGGGGGATTACGGGGAATGGATGAAATAGGTGAAGGAATTAAGATGTCCAGTTATAAAATAAATAAGCCATGGGGATGTAATGTACAGCATAAGGAATATAGTCATTAATATTGTAATAACTTTGTATGGTAACTAGACTTGATTATGGTGATCATTTCAGAATGTATAAAAATATCGAATCACTGTGTTGTACACCTAAAACCAATATAATTTTGTAAGTCAGTTATACTTCAGTTTAAAAAGAGAATTGTATTTGATGTGTGACGATAAAGTAATGACACCAGTATTATTATAGAAAGTCACTTCTTCCAAAAGAATGCCATACTCTACAACAGGGAAACAGGATGATTATTTCCATATTGTTGCCATTACCCAAAATAATTTTAAAGCTTTTGGAATTGCCTTCAAAACCCATTTTACATTATTTTAAATGTTGTTTAGAGTGGTAAATAATATTTTTATTTCATCATAGGTGCACGTCTTAAGACTAGCTAATTCACTTTGAAAGAACTGCGTTTGCAGATTCAAACATGTTGCTTCCATTTTCATGCTGTAAATCTTTTCTTGCTTCCTTGAGCTACACAAAAATTTTTGTTCATACTAGTTAACTTTTTTTTATGAATATTTACTTGCCCATGTGCATTTTATATACCTGCTTTTATTAATAACTATTTTATTCTCATATTATAACCTGGGAAAGGATTGAATAAATTTTGAATAATGAAATAATCTGGGTTGAAACTAATATTGATATTTTGTATATGTATGTATATATACATACAGTCATAAGATTATTTTGAAACTCAAAAGGTGAAAACGCTGAAAAGCAAAATACGTCATTGTTTCTATGTAATTCCAAGTCTATTCCTAAACATCCTAAGAGAATTTTTTTCATGGAAATAACACTTTGATTACTTTTTAAATTTTAACTGGAGGTTTTTTAAACACGTATAATGATTAAACAGAATATGTGGACATGGTTTTCTTTTTAAGGAAAAAGAACGGTTAAAGCAAGAAAAACGTGATGAGAAAAGATTAAATAAAGAACGTAAACTAGAGCAACGAAGATTAGAATTAGAAATGGCAAAGGAACTAAAGAAGCCTAATGAAGACATGTGCTTAGCAGACCAAAAGGTAATTTATCAAGTAAACCATTTAATTTTTTCTGTGTTCTCACCTGATTCCTTTGCCAGAGCTGCCGTTATGAAAGCCTTGTGTTTTTAGCTGGAGCAGTGGATTTCCAAGTCTAGGTCAATCTGTCCCTCCTGGATGGCCACGAGTAAACCTCTCTAGAGCCCTGTGCTGATAATGGCAGTTCTTAATATACAAACGGAGCACTGCAAACCTTTTTAATTTAAGTAGAAATACTACAGAAATCTATAAAAATGAATTATAGAAATAGATAGGATTTCTGTGTTTCATTTGGTCCTTCCCAGGCATTTAGTTACAGAAAGATCTAACTCCTCCCCCATGCCTCCATGGATGTTTAAATAAATTAGGATTTATAATCTATAACCTCCTTCAATGCTTTAGTGATGGTAGCTAACTATTGAGTATGTCTAGTACATGCCAGGCCCTGTGCTAAGTGCTTTAAATGAATTTTCTCATTTAATCCTCACCACAATCCTATAGGACTGGTATTTATGCCCATTTACAGATGAGAAAACTTGAGACACAGAGAGGTTAAGGAACTTGCTCAACATTATACAGCTCATAAGTGGCAACTTGGATGCAGTCCCCAGTTTTTTAAACTCCAGAGCCCATACTGTTTATGATCCTGAAAGCCAAGAAATGTATCCAAGCAAAGTACCTCATGTGTGTTTTCTCTTCCATCATGCTTCACAGATTTATAATGTTGCTAAAATACAGAAAAGTAGCAACTTGGAAAGAGCAAAATCACCGTGATAACTGGCATGATTTCACATACTTATGAATAGAAATCAATTATGTTTGGCTATAGTTAAGAAGATAGTATTCCTAGAAAATTATACAATAATGCATATCATGTCTGTAATACTGTCTCAGTAATAGAATATTATACTTGGTCAATAGCATCTATATTTACTTACATGCCATATGATATACAGATAGTGCTTGTCTCTTGATTATGCAAGCTCTTTTCTAAAGTGTTTAAAGCAAACTTTAGTACCCAAGTGGAAAATTTAATGATACTAATATTCTATTTATTTACCTAGCATAAATGCTTCTAAATAAAAGTGAAAGTATGCATTCTAGTTTTAGTCAATTGGATGTTTAAAATTTCCTAAGCACAGAATGGGTATAGTGGTTAGTCAACACGTTTAATAAGCTCCTGGTGAGCAATTTTTTTAATCCTAAGTGAGCTTTATTTTCTTGCTAATCCTAAATGATCTTTTTTTAATCCTAAATCGTCCTAAGTGATCTTTTGTTTTCATTTAAATCCATATGCACTATATCAAATATTTGTAAGTCCATTTTAAGCCTTACTGTCGTTAGCTTTGTTATATAAATTTTTAGAATCATATGGAAATGTGTATGTCTGATCTGATTCAGGAAAAAAGAAAACTCAGAATTAAATGGTTTTCATATGTAACAAAAGATTTGTATGATATCAGCAACTGTCCATAGTTCTGTGTTTCCACACACTATTAGTAGAAAAAGTCTTTGGTTAGTTATTTCAGCAAGCACAAAGTGGAGGAAACGTTTTTGAACAAGGGCAAATTTAGATAAATAGAAATATTTACAAGGCACCTTTTTCTCAATCAGAATTGAAAGTACTATTATTGAATCCCATTCTTGGACAAAAATGTTTTTAATTTAGGTTACTTATTTATCTAACTTCTAAAATGTCCATAACAACTGATAATACAGTTAGTCATTAAAATGTTAATATGTGAGCATATTTGAGAAATAGCAAGAGAGCTCTCTAATTTTAACACTGAAATTCAATGTTTCGCTAATATACGGGAAACCTAAAGACTGATAGTTGCAGTATTACTGGGTTCTTGATAGGGTCATGGGTTCTGGTCATGTGGACCTAGTAATTTATCTGCAGTCATTAAACAAAGATGGTACTCTCTCCAACCATACAGCACACAGATGCACACTGTTAACTTCTGAGCTCCCAAAAAAGTGTGAATTATAAATCAATGGACATCAGTAGAAGAAACTATTGCACATGCCCTACTAAGTATGTCCATATTAAAGTACTTTTGAGATGTTTATTTCTTATGTTACCTGATTTTTGGTCCAGTTGTATAACGTGTGTTTTATCAATACCTAAGTTAAAATTAGTGTTCTCTTTTGCAGAGACCTAAGTTCATGTTGAGTTCAACCAAAATTTATTAGTGGTTACTTGTGTTCAGGATTCTATGCTTAGTACCATGGGGTTATAGAAATGCCCCCAGGGAATTTACAGTCCAGCGGGAAGACCACTGGTATAACGCAAGAGAAAAATAGCAACTTACTTTACTTCAGGAGCTATAAAATCATGGCTTTTTGAACTACTTTTTCTCTCTTTTCTTTTATTTTCAGCCTTTGCCAGAGTTGCCTCGTATTCCAGGACTTGTTCTCTCTGGAAGTACATTTTCAGACTGTCTGATGGTGGTGCAGTTCTTACGAAACTTTGGTAAAGTTTTGGGCTTCGATGTGAATATTGATGTTCCAAACCTGAGTGTTCTTCAAGAGGGATTGCTAAATATAGGAGACAGCATGGGTGAAGTACAAGACTTGCTTGTGAGGCTCCTCTCAGCTGCTGTATGTGATCCAGGTCTAATTACAGGATACAAGGTAAAAAAACCCAAAATATAATTTTTTTAATTTGTACTATCAGTGCATTGATAGCTGGCTTTAGTGTATTAGCAGAAGATTGTACAAACATCCAATTTTTTCTACATAACTTCGTACAAAGTTAAAGGTAGATTGGTACAACTGGTGCAAACTTAGAAAAACCTGGTTCACAAAGCCTAAGGAATGTAAATCATTACCAGATTACTTTCTTTCCCTCTAGCTTTTGGTAAAAAGCAATCTGATTTAAGGAAATACCTAAGTGATATTCAGCAAAACAGAGAACTCTTAATTCATAAAGCAATTAACTTATGTGTGCCTTCTGAAATTATACTGTGTTCTCTCTGAAACACTATGAATAACCGAGGCTAATCAAGGCCCCTACAGACCAGCATGTTAAGATACTGTACTGCTAAGTGGATACTCAATAATTCAAATTTATCTTAATTCCAATTAAGATACACATTTCAGTCAGCTTTGCTCTAGGTAATGTAGAGAGAATCTTCCAGATGCACCTGTTACTTTTTTTTCCATCTCCCTATTCATTCAGCATACTAGGCAATAAAATCCGTGACACCATAGAGCAAGAAAACACATTGCTAGTACTTTTCAACCTCTCCCCCACTACTACTGGTAGAGCCTGGAAAAGCTTGGGATAGTGTCTGTAGTCAAAGAAGGTATGGTGAGACCATTTTTAGCCACAAGTTTACACACCCTTCCCCCCACCAAACTTTTTAACCAAGAGTTTGAAGAAGGAAGAGAAAAATTACAAGTACTTGAAAACTTGTCTATCATCTGTTGACTAAATGACGTTGAACGTCATGTTTTATCGCCACTTCATCAAAAATGTGAATAAAGCCCTTGTCAGTAATACCTAAATCATATAATACCAATATTTAAAAGTCTTATTGTTTAAATCTTATGAGTCGTTGTGGTCAATACTGATAAAAATGCCAACCTTTTATAGGCCAAAACAGCTCTTGGAGAACATTTGCTGAATGTTGGTGTGAATCGAGACAATGTTTCCGAGATTTTGCAAATTTTTATGGAAGCACACTGTGGACAAACTGAGCTTACTGAAAGCCTGAAGACCAAAGCTTTTCAGGCTCACACTCCAGCACAGAAAGCCTCAGTTCTGGCTTTCCTGATCAATGAACTGGCGTGCAGCAAGAGTGTGGTGAGGTAAGCATATGCCCAGACATTTCTGGTGATTCTTTTCTGTTTTGAATTTGTCTGGTCACAAAGTAATACAAATTGCTTATAGAAAATTTTGAAGTTACAGACTACCACAAAGAAAAAGATTAAAATTACACTAATCTCACCATTCAGAGATGACTACTGCTAATAATGTTTCAATGTATTTCTTTGCAGTCTATTGGAAAAGAAATTTTGAATCATACTGTGTATAGTCTTTGTAACCCGTTTTGTTTATTTGGTAATTTTGTTATTTATTTGTATACTGAAGTGTAAGCAGGTTTTTCTTGCTATGGCTCCAGAATCCAGCACTGTTGCAAAAACCTAGAATTTTTCTTTCATCTTTTGATGATAAATGACTACCTGATTTTCCTTAGTAGCTGCCATTTGTAGAATTATCTACCTACTTTTTATCATGTGCTGATACAATCTTAATATTATTTATTTATTGTATATTAATTTGCACTTAAAAAAAAGTACTTAATCTCATTTCAGAGTCAAAGTAAGTCCTCCACTATAGTATTTGAAGATTTGGTGAACAAATTCCATGTTCATCTTGTTCTTACTGTTCATTATTTTACAGATTTTAATTATGTTACTTTTATTCCTTTACCTTTCTAGGAAAATAATCAATCCAAACATTTCAGAGCCATGCATTTCTACCATTGCTGGGCATCTCTAAGTTTTCTACGCATCTCTTAGCTATGTATTAATATAATTTTTCATTTGTTTTTGCTGTTCATTGGCAATCATCATTTGTACTTACCCCAAAACTGCATCATTTTGCTTACCAAATTAATGTATTGCATAATGGATTAATATATGTCTTCTAATAAACTTTTGCATTGGCAGTGAAATCGACAAGAACATTGATTACATGTCAAATTTGAGGAGAGATAAATGGGTGGTAGAAGGTAAACTCCGCAAGTAAGTCATGTTTTATTAAAACTAATATACTGTTTTCCTTTTTTTGCAAGTTTCTGAGTAAAACATACAAATTGCAAAGGTAGAATTTAAACTTTATTTTATCTAAGAATTAGAAAAGGTAAAGCTTAATTAAGAGGAGATATGAAACTAATAGAACTCAGTGCCAGAATTTTCAGTAGACAAAAGATATAATGATATTCACTGAGCTCATATGCTTCAAATTTAGAAGAAAGTCAATTTATCTTTTTTCTTTCAAAGAAGTCAAGCAATCACATATTCTAAGATTGTTGTTGCTATCAGGTTATTTTTGTCACAAGTAGAATCTGTTTGGAACTACTACTTTTTTCCTTAATTGCTTTCTAATTAAAATTTGCTTTTATAGAGGGCCTAACATATCCAAATGTATTCAGCATTAAAACCTAATTAGCTTCCTGCTAGGAAATATAATGCTGAAATTATTCAGCTTCTGTGTTAAGAGGATAGTTTCTTTGCAGTAACTTGAATTGAAACTTATTCAGTCAGATAGTATAGGATCAGGTCTTACCACTTGGCCATTCCTGAGTTAATCTTCTCAGTTTTCTGGTTTTTTAAAAAATGTATTCTAATTCCAAAGAGATAGCCAGAATAATTCTTGAATGTTAATATATTTTGTAGTTTCTGGGAACATACTTCTTAAGTTTCCTTCATGCTAATTTTTATTGTCATTCATTTATTGATTAGTGTGAGAGAAATACCATAAGGTATTTTTGCTTACAACTCATAGTATGCTCTTCAAAAAGTATAAGAAGAAGGCTTTTCTTCCATGTCATCATTTTTTCATACTTAAAGGCTCAGAATCATTCATGCTAAGAAAACAGGCAAAAGAGACACTTCAGGTGGCATTGATCTTGGAGAAGAACAGCATCCATTGGGCACACCCACTCCAGGACGCAAACGAAGAAGGAAGGGAGGAGATAGTGATTATGATGATGATGATGATGATGATAGTGATGACCAAGCTGATGAAGATGATGAGGATGAAGAAGATAAAGAAGACAAAAAAGGAAAGAAGACTGAGATCTGTGAAGATGAGGTAATCAAATTTAGGTCGATTTCAATACTTAACTAATATTACGTAACATATTGAAAATAACACAGAATTTGAAGTCAAATAGATTTGGGTTTGAATTTCGTTGTCACACTTGACTCAGTTTCTTCATCTGAAACTGAATATTATAATATTCACCTCAAAGTTTTTTGTGATGGTTAGGTAAATATTGAGTAGAATACAATGCCTTCTATACCTAGAGGGCATTTACATTGAATAAAAGAAGTTAAATTTTCCTGTTTATATAATGAGAGTTCTCCAGAGAACTATTCAGATTCTTAATTTTAGGTATCCTTTTTCATTCTATCTATTTAACATGCTATCTTACATTTATTTTGTACAATACTTCATGCCTTAAAAGTGTTGTCAAGTTTAATGAAACTGATGTATTTCTCAAAGCCCAATTTATTAAGTGCCTAGCTCTAGGCTTTTTTTCTTTTCCCTTTTTTTTTTTTTAGCTCTAGGCATTTTTGATCAAAGTCCCCTCTCAATTTACAGTCTCACTGAGGAAGATTTACAGTAAGAAAATGTAATGTGTTAAGTGTTAACTGCTTTGATAGCGGTATTTACAATGTACTAGGCAGGTACGAAGGAAGGACATTGAACCTTTCTGAGGAATAAATTTTCACAAAGGCTTTCTGGACTCATTAGCTGAGGCTACAAGTTGGACTAAATGTTAACCTAGAGAAGAATCCAGGAATCCATGGAAAAATCTTCAAGCAGAGAGAACAGCATGAGCAAGGGCGCAGAAGCCTTGAAACCACAACGTGCTTTAAGCGACTTACAAGTGCTCTAGTGTTACGAGACAGCTTCACATGCCACAACTGTGAACTCGGATTTTATAGTTTTGTGGTAATAGGAAGCCACTGAAGGTTTGTAAGTGAGGGAATGACATTGGCAGACTGGATTTTTTTCATTGGCTCACTATGGCAGCTCTGTGGAAGATAGAAATAGATTTGAATAGAGCAAGATCAGAAGTAGGAAGATCAATCAGGAGATATTGCAGTAGTTTAGGTGAATTACGAGGGGTCTGAAACTGGACTAAAGGAAGGAAAGGATTCAATAAATATTTAGGAGGAAAAATGAGTAGTATCTGAAGATGGACTGTGTAGGTTGATGGAGGGAGAGGTAGGATTGATACCAGCTATCTGGCTTGGGGACTGCTTGCTCTGCTATTGTTGCCATTAACTGAGACGGAGAAATCAGAAGGAGCAGAGGAAATAGATGACAGGGGAGGAAGGGAATATGGAACAGATAACTGAAGATAGGAGATGATGGTAGGTTTATTTTGGACATGTTGAGTTTGAGGTGCCTGTTCAGAAGCTCAGCAGTCGGTTGGATTTAAGAATCTAAAGTCTGGGGACTTCCCTGGTGGTGCAGTGATTGAGAGTACGCCTGCCGATGCAGGGGACACGGGTTCGTGCCCTGGTCCGGGAAGATCCTACATGCTGCGGAGTGGCTGGGCCTGTGAGCCATGGCCGCTGAGCCTGCGCATCCGGAGCCTGTGCTCTGCAACAGGAGAGGCCACAAGAGTGAGAGGCCCGCGTATCGCAAAAAAAAAAAAAAAAAAAAAAAAAAAAGAATCTAAAGTCTGGAGAAGAGTTTAGTCTTGAAAGTGTAGATCTGGAAGTTATTAGCACATAGACAATAGTTTAAAATAATGAGTTGGATAAGCTTGCACAGCGGGATTGGTTTATTAATTAGAGTAGTGGACTGAGGTTGGAACCCCAGGGAATGTCAATATTTAAGAAGAGCCCACAAGGCTTCTTGTTGAAGAAGGAACAAAGATGTAGAAAATTTCTGTAGTGGGTCAGGGATTTCCAATACCAAGACCACCTCCAGAGTCAGAGCGATTCACTAGGATGACTCACAGAAATCAGCATCTAGTCATGCCATGGCTACAAGTTATTACAGCAAAAGGAAACAAAGCAAAACCAGCAAAGAGAAAGGCATATGGGCCAAAGTCCAGAGGAAACCAGGCCCAGCTTTCAAGAGTCTTTTCCCAGTGGAGTCACACAGGATGGGCCTAACTCTCCCAGCAGTGAATTGCAACAATCTGTGAAATGCTGTGTTCTAAGGAAGCTCATTAGAAACTCTGTGCCCAGAGTTGTTTATTCAGGACTGGCCACATAGGCACCCTCTGCATAACATGTGCCAAATTCCAGATTCCCAAAAGAAAAGTAGATGTTCAGTATAACCCACATTGTTAGCACAGTTTAGGTCCAGTGAGCTATTCTTATCAGTTAGGGTGGGGGAACCCCCCAAAATTCAAGTTTCCAGACACTAGCCAAGGGCAAACTTTGTAAGCCGACCTTTCAAGGGCCTACAGTGTTAACTCTCTTCTACACATGTCATAATAATAAAAATCAAGAAACTTGAACATTTTAAAAAGGAGGGAATGATAAACAATGTTAAGGGAGCAGGGGCCTAGTGTGACGAGGACTGAAAGTGTTCGTTGTATTTGGCAACACAGAGGTCATTGGTAACCAGTGCCAGCACCGTTTCGTTGGAAGGATGAGAGCACAAGCCAGGCTATGATTGATTGAAAACAATAGAAAGTAAGAAAGTAAACTTAACTATTTCAAGCATTATGCCTCAAAAGAAAGGGTAGTTCCTAGAGGCAGACAAAGACCAAGGATTTTTCAGATGCAGAAGGTTTGAGATGATTTTTGGTTGAAGGGAAAGAGCCAATTAAATAAGAGAGGGGCACTGAAGATTAAAGAGAGGAAGAGAATAATTAATGATATAAGGTCCCTAAAAATATTGGAGGGGATTCAATTAAGGTAAAGAGAGGGGCTAGCGTTTTTTTTTTTTTTTCGGTACGCTCGGGCCTCTCACTGCTGTGGCCTCTCCCGTTGCGGAGCACAGGCTCCAGACGCGCAGGCTCAGCGGCCATGGCTCACGGGCCCAGCCGCTCCACGGCATGTGGGATCTTCCCAGACTGGGGCACAAACCCGCGTTCCCTGCATCGGCAGGCGTACTCTCAATCACTGCACCATCAGGGAAGCCCGGGGCTAGCTTTGAAGAGCAGGCTAAAGGGAAGAAGGCAAGGTCACAGAGAGGGGTGTGTGTGTGTGTGTGTGTGTGTGTGTGTGTGTGTGTGTGTGTGTGTGTGTGTGTGTGTGTGTGTGTGTGTGTGTGTGTGTGTGTGTGTGTGTGTGTGTGTGTGTGTGTGTGTGTGTAAGGGAAACTACCATAAGCCATGGAAATGGACATATATAAAAGGGAGATAAAGGTTGATGTTTACCTTTTACCAGAAAAGAATGCTAGAAATATTGATAAGGTTGCAGAATGGCATTCAGAAAACAATATACAGCCAACTATTCCTTCTGCCCTTGATGCCAGGAGTATTTAGCTAAGGAAGTCTAGAAAGAACTCTTCTCCTTTCTTGTATCAACTCAGTACTGCTGGAGAAATAAAGAAAGAAGACTTAGAGAGATGAATTATTGATGGAATGGGTGAAAATAATATCTAATCAAGACCAATGACAAATTACTGAATCAAATTTTTTACTAAATCTGGATAATAATATAATTTATAAGATCATGTGCTATACAATTTCTCGTAAGTAAAAATAGCATAAATACAAAATGTTTTCATAAATTCCACCACCCATGTTATATTTTAAACCAGAATGATAAAAATCGTTAGAGTGAGCTTTACTTCTCTTAAGAGTACCAGGCTGAAAAGGAGACTACACTGAGATTCCTTGCAGAAATTACTTCATAATGTTGTATTTCTGAAACCACTTGATCAAATACTTTCATGCTGTGACAAATAATGTGCAGGGTATATAATTTGGGTATCAGTATTGTAATTACCCAAAGATACTATTTATAACCAATCTGCTTCATTTGGCAAGTAGAACTGTTTCCACAGCAGGAATTAAACTTTTCTGACCAATACTAATCACCTTTTTATAGAATTAGCATCCCTTTTCAGCACTTAATATTATAAATTGTTTTAAGGTGTTAACTCTCATAAATTTGACAGCCTTGTGTTGGGACTTCAGTATCTTCTACTGGGTGGTCATCCCACTAAATTGGAATTTATTTACAGAAATTATGTGTTTCACCTGGCCTTTTTCACATGGAGAATTAACAAACTATGCATTTGTTTTTCTTTAAGGGAGATGAAGACTATTAAAAACCAGTACTAATGATTTAAACATCATTTTTAATATTTTAAGACGGATGTGTCATTTAAAGTAGTCATTTTTAATGAATGTTGAATTATAGAATTAATTAGAGTGATCAAAATCCTGGCAAATGTGTATTTGTTATTAATGTGAGAAAACAGTTTAAAAACATTTGAAAATAATGAATATTTTAGGACCTAAGAAACCAAATTAGCATTTCCTTTAAATGATTTGAGAGTTTTTCTTTATCATGAAGAAGTGGTAACCACTTATCAATTTCCTAATAAAATTAAAGGTTAACTATTTAATGAACCTTATTGATAAGATTATCCTCTGAAAATAGGTCTGGCCTCTTGATTAAAGTATAGGTAGAGTGTCAGTAATTATACTCCTTAAAGGGCTAATTGCAGGAGCCTTTCCATTGAGACCCGTGTGATCCCTTTCAATTAGAAGATACTGCCCTGAGACTAAGTCCCAGCCCTCTGTCTCAAGGGTGATTCCCACTTTTCTTCACTCTTCATTCCTTCAACACATGGACTCTTTCCCAAATACTTAGGTTTGTGTTGAAATCTATATGAGCTTTAACCTCACAAGTTGCTGTGGAGGAGGTTATGTGGACAATTAAACTTTGATATGTAGTGACACATACAACAGCCTTCTCTTCTGATTGGGAAACCATGGGGAACCATGGCAGGGATAGATTCTGCGTTCTTAGCTTTGTAGTTATTGCCTTTCTCTCTGGCCTTTCAAATTCCTTCATATCTCTTAAATTATAAGGACTATTAGCCAAAGCTCCTTTAAATAAAACTCTAGTAGATATTTTACTTCTTTTTCATCATAAGAAAAGTCTTAGAACTGGTAGTTAGCTAATTTGGCTGTTACATAGCTACTTTGATGTCTTATTTCAAATATTTGTTGATACAGTTGATTTTTATGTAAGCAAATTTTCAAACATCCTGCTGGTCAAACGGTCACTATACAATCATATAGCTATTAAATATCTATTTAATTGAAGAGTCAAGGTTTAAGGGTCATTGAGCCTGTTCTCTTTTAAATAGAAATGATGTATATATGGAATCTTAAAAAAAAATGGTTCTGAAGAACCTAGGGGCAGGACAGGAAAAAAGACTCAGACATAGAGAATGGACTTGAGGACACGGGGAGGGGGAAGGGTAAGCTGGGACGAAGTGAAAGAGTAGCATTGACATATATACACTACCAAATGTAAAATAGATAGCTAGTGGGAAGCAGCTCATAGCACAGGGAGATCAGCTCGGTGCTTTGTGACCACCTAGAGGAGTGGGATAGGGAGGGTGGGAGGGAGGGAGACGCAAGAGGGAGGAGATATGGGGATATATGTATATGTATAGCTGATTCACTTTGTTATACAGCAGAAACTAACACAACATTGTAAAGCAATTATACTCCAATAAAGATGTTTAAATAAATAAATAAATAGAAATGATGTTATTACCACAAATAATATGCCTAAATGCCTTTGTAAATTGGTCCCCTAAATTTGGGTAAAGAATAGATAGAGAATGGTAAAACTATTGAAGTTTTCCTTTCACTTCTTTCTGTTGGCGAGATAACTATACTGGTTTAGAAATATCTGTTCATGAGGGTGGTTGGTGGCAGTGTGGCTTTTTTAAAAAGCATATAGAAAGTGAACATCAAAAACAATTGCTTATGTTTTTTAAACCTGAGATGTACCTACATTTTCTAATTAAAGGACAACTTTCAGAAAGAAGGAAAGTAACCTTATTTATATATTATGTACCAGGAACTCTGTTAGTTGCTTTCAGATCTGTTCTTATTTAGTCCTCACAAAAATCCCATGTTACAGATAATGTTATCACAAGATAATGTTATCACCAATTTACAGATCAGGAAACAGTTTTAGAGGAGTTAAATAATTTGCCTATATGAAATCGTGCAGCTGAGGTCCAAAGAAGCACATATACTTTATATTATGTCATGCTTTCCCTCTAAAACATATACTTTGGGTGTAGCTTTCCTATATTCATTTTGTAGAATGAAAAATTTTATATAATCACAAAATTTCTATTTATGAAATCAGTACTCTATATAGTAGGGATTATTTTTCTTCTAAAAGCTCAATGTGTTCAAAATATAACTTACCCTTTTTTGCTCTAAAATGACTCTTTCAGTTAATGATACCAATATTTCTGCAGTCTCCCAGATTTAAACCCTTAATATCATAATTTACTCCTTCCTTCATCTCCCTCACCCATTTCTGCCTTGTATCCGTGAGCTGCCAGGACTTAACAGTTCTGACTATGTACTATCTCATATCCATTTCCTTTTCTCCTTTTCTATTTCTTTTATCCTAGTACGACCCACATCCTCTTTTCCTCTTGAATCATTGCAACAATTCGCTAACTAGATTTGCCAACTGTAGTCCTTTCCCTGCTCCAGGCCATCTTACAACTATTACCATACTAATCTTTGTAAAGCATAGTTCTGGTATTTAATCTCCCTCAAAGGATCATATTATTGTCCATTGCCAAGCACTTACAGCTCTAGATAATTTAGCCCTAAACTCATCTGTGCCTCATCTCCCCACCTTACGTCTTCAGGTCAAACTCTTTCTGAAATGCCCTGTCCTCTTTTCTCTGATCAATCAAATCCTAACAATTCTTCAGTAGCTAATTAAAACATAACTTCTTCCATATAGCCTCTCTTGGTATAGGTTCCCACTAGAAGTAACCTCACCCTTCCCTGAGCTCCATGACTCTTAATCTCCACCTCTCTTGAGGTCCTTATAGCTTTCTGCTGTTTGGCAGTTTTTATTTATTAGTGTAATGTTTTATGTGTCTCCCTACCAGATTAACACTTTATCGGGAGCAAGAACTGATATTGATATTCTCATTTCCATGGTGCCTATCCTAGTACTTTGTATATAGGAAGGAAGCTTTCATTAAATATTTACTGATTGACTGAATAAATAAATCTTAAAAACAGGTAAATGATACTGTATTTTGTTATGTATAGGATGAAGGTGACCAAGCAGCAAGTGTTGAAGAGCTAGAAAAACAGATTGAAAAACTGAGTAAAGTAAGCACTTTTCAGATTACAGTTTATTTATTTATTTATTTATTTATTTTGCAGCATTTCAAAAATCCACCTTGTATGGGATTAGTTTTTCTGGTTGCTAAATAAAAACAAGCTTTTTTGTAACTAGCTAAAATGAGGAGATTTAGAAACATTCTCACAATTAAACCTTAAAAGTTTAATGCCAAGGTTAAAAACTTGCCTCTTAAGACATGGTACTAAATTTCACCAGGGCTTCTATTCTTCAGGTCTTCTTTTAAGTATAAAATACCAATAAATGCATGGTTTTATTTCTTGGAATTAATTACTTTAAAAATTCAGTCGAATTTTATGATAATAGTTTTGGCAGCTCATGTTTTATTTTATATTAGTACATTTGTGGGTGTTATTTTCAATGGATTTGTAAACTATAAATGTTTATGAACTTCTCATTAAAAATTGAATTTCAGTAGTATTAGTGAAGTTTTAGATGAATTTTTTGTTTTAAAAAAATGAGTTTTTAAAAGTATTATGAAATTGATATTATGAGATACCTGTATACTATAACCATGTTAGATTCATCACAAATTTATCCCAAAATTTAGTCATATGTTACCTAGGTTTACAACATGAGTATAAAAATAGGCAAATAGAGGTCTGGTCAATTACATATATGAGTGTTATTTGTTACATATTGTAATCAATAGAATTAAGCCAATTTGCTTTGGCTTAATGAAATACCTGGTCACACTGTTTATTATTAAGTATAAGACATGCTTTACTATACTATACTTGATAAAATAAACTTAACTCTTTAATCCACGGCAACAAAAATATTCCATCTACCCTCAAAGTAATTTCTATATTTATAAGTGTAACTAAAATTGAAGTCAGGCTTGTAATATTTAACTCTTTTGCTGTCTTTTCCCAGTAGTGAAATGTATCTGCTCTAAAGGCATAATAAGTGTAAAGTCGCTTATGTATTAATTTTTAAAGCACTTAACATCCATAGCTTAATTATATGCATCATTTTTTAACAGCAACAGAGTCAGTACAGAAGGAAGCTCTTTGACGCTTCTCACTCTTTACGTTCGATGATGTTTGGCCAGGATCGTTACAGACGCCGGTACTGGATTCTTCCCCAATGTGGGGGGATTTTTGTAGAAGGCATGGAGAGTGGTGAAGGTAGGAACTATTAATCTGTTACAAAGTAATATAAGGAACCATATTTTTTAAAAACCCTGTTACTCCTTCAATATATTTTGTGCTTCCAGAATCAAATCTGCTTTATGGATAAACATTGTAAAACCTTGATTCCCATTCCTTTTGAACTCATAATGCCCCTTGCTCTGATAAATATTCCTTCTCTCTCCATGATTTTTCTTCTGCCACTCTTTCTGACATCAAACATGAACTATTCTTTTTCTTTAGCAGACAAAGGTCTTCACCTGTATTATTCTTTATAACTACTCCTCCATTTCTCGTCCTTCCCATTTTCAAGTTTTCCAACATGTGGTTTTATTCTTTAACCTTCCCAACAAGCATACATCCCAGCAGTATCCCTGGAGGTAACTTGCTTCAATCTAAGACCCTTATTATAATCCTCATTCATCTTGAAATCTTGTTCATGTTTGAAATTTGTGATCACCTCCTCCTCCATTAAACTTCTTCCTTTCTTCAGTTCTGAATTACCACACAATTCTACAGTCTACCTTTGGACTATTTTTTCGCTGGCTCCATTCCTGTTACATTAACTAGCATGTAACATAATGCATATACGTGCTCAATAAACCATCTGAATTGAACTTTTTAGAACTCTGTACCTGGACATTTACAAATGCTTAAATTCTGATGGGGGCAAAAGCGTTATGTCAGTGCTTACAGGTTTCAGGGTATAGCTATTTCCCCATGGTGGTACATGGAGGAAAAACTTCTTGCAAAACATTTTTTTTTTTGGAATACCCACTATATGCCAGGCATTTCTAGGTACTGCAGGAAGTTGAAAGATATGAAAAACAGTCCATGCCATGTAGAAATTTAACAGTCCATTGGAGAGAGGGGATTTATTAATCACATAGACATCTAGAACAGAAATCATATAAAGTAGTTGTTTTTAAGTTGATGTAGATGTTGATTTAATAGGATAGTGTGGTGGGTTCTTTTTTTAACTGTTTGCTTAAAATATTTAAAAATAAAAGTACTTTTAACCATGGAAAATATATTAATTAAAATAATAAGTTAAAAATAAATAAGTGGGACTAATCATATTAAAAAGCTTCTATACAGCAAAGGAAACCTTCAACAAAATGAAAACGTAACCTATTGAATGGGGACAAATATTTACATATTATATATCTGATAAGGGACTAATATCCAAAATATATAAAGAACTTATACAACTCAATAGCCAAAAAAATCTGGTTTAAAAATGGACAAAAGATCTGAAAAGACATTCTCCCAAAGAAGATACACAGATGGTACATGAAAAGATACTCAACATCATTAATCATTAGGGAAATGCAAATCAAAATTACAGTGAGATATCACCTCTCACATGTCAGAATGGCTGTTATCAAAAAGACAAGAAGGGCTTCCCTGGTGGCGCAGTGGTTGAGAGTCCGCCTGCCGATGCAGGGGACATGGGTTCGTGCCCCGGTCCGGGAAGATCCCACATGCCACGGAGCAGCTGGGCCTGTGAGCCATGGCTGCTGAGCCTGCGCGTCTGGAGCCTGTGCTCCGCGACAGGAGAGGCCACAACAGTGAGAGGCCCGCGTACCGCAAAAAAAAAAAAGACAAGAAATAACAAGTGCTGGTGAGGGAGGATGTAGAGAAAAGGGAACCCCTGTGCACTGTTGGTGGGAATATAAATTGGTGCAGCCACAATGGAAAATAATATGGAGGTTCCTCAAAAATTAAAACTAGAACTACCATATGATCCCTAGAAATCTAATTTAAAATGACAAAGCTGTGAGTCACTTGAGGGTGCAGAGCCTTGGTAAAGCTAAAAAGCAAAATAAAGAAATGTCCCGGTGAGTGGCTTTGCCTTAGCTGTGTTAAGAATCACCTGAGAAGCTTAAAAAAAAAAAAAGTGAGCCCTACCCCAGAACAATTAAATATCCCTCAATTTGATTAAGGGTTACCTCATTCGTAGTCACTTGGGCATGTAAACTTGAAGTTATCTAGGACATAAACTTTTCCTTCCAAATATCTGCAGTCAGTCTCTTTGCAACACTAGTGAAATCAGGTCTTTTTCAATATATATCTGAATTATTACCGCTGTCCTCAGCTTCTCTCTGTGCAATCCCCTTCTTCCATTGCATTCTGGCATTGTATCATGTCTGTACTCCAAAACCTCAAATGACTCCCTATTGCCTATAAGATGTTGAAATAAATCTGTGTGTAACCTGGCATTCGAGGCCCTCTATAAATCTGACCTCAGAAGATCTTTACATGGTTCTCCAGTATGAATGTACATAAGCCAGTCTATTTACTGTTGCTCAACACATGTGTATTCCTCCCCCTGTAACTTCACTGTGCTTTGCCAAATTCTGTTCAATGTAATGCTAATTTGCCTTTTCTTCAGACATCTAAATTTTGCCCGTCTTTCTTGATCCAGCTTAAATCCTAGCCCTTTTGAAACTCTTCTCTAGCTTATTTAAGTGGAACCAATTTTTACTACCTGTGAGTTCCCAGAAAACCAAATAATTATACCATTATCCTGGCACATTGATCCACATACTATTTATTTATTTTACTTAAATTTGATAATCCTTGTATGTACAACTTTTTATTTTCCATAGTGTTAAGCATAGTACCTTATATACCTAGGCACACTAAAAATGCTTTAATTAAGAAAGTAAGTAAATAATTAATTAAATGTCTATAAGGTTTATAAGAATAGCTTCTAGGAGACTTTCTTTTTTTTTAAATGTTAGGCCTCTCCAGTTAGATAGCATTCATTGAATTTGTAGTTGTTAGAACTCAGTTTCCATTCAGGCCCCACCACTTAACCTCTCTAGACTCTGATTTTCCTCTCTACAATAGAATTTTAATAGGCTCTGTATAAATTCTTTGGTTGTTATAAGGATCGTGTCACATAATGAATCTAAAAGAGCTACAAGATATTTAACTATTAATTGTACCTTATACTATTATTTGGGTTCATTGCACAGTACACGGGAAAGGTAGGAATAACTTTTTATTTAAAGATTATTTTCTCATAAAATTTTTATTAATTCGGTAATTTGCATCTGCTGTATTATTCTAAGTGCTATGGAAGTCATAAAATAAATAACAGATGTAGATTCCTTTTCTTTAATCGTGTTTACTATGCACCTATACTGTGCCTTGTACTGAGTACTGTGGAAATACAAAAGAATCAATTAACCTATCTCTATCCACAAAAAGATCACAGTCTAATTGGAAAGATATGGCATATATGAAGACAAAGAACAAAAGCATGTAAATATGTAACATTATAGGCAAGTACTATATCTGAGAGGCAAGGCTGATAAGGATGAATAAGTACCAGCTGTTAGAAACTACCATGAAATAAGTGGGTAATGAAAGTTAATAGAGTGTTACCAATATGCTTTTTTTTTTTTTTTTTTTTGTCTGTGTTGGGTCCTCGTTGCTGCGCATGGGCTTTCTCTAGTTGCGGCGCGCGGAGGGCTAATCTTCGTTGTGGTGTGCAGGCTTCTCATTGGGTGGCTTTTCTTGTTGTGGAGCACGGGCTCTAGGCGCATGGGTTTCAGTAGTTGCAGCACGCTGGCTTAGTAGTTGTGGCACACGGGCTCTAGAGCGCAAGCTCAGTAGTTGTGGCGCGTGGGCTTAGTTGCTCCGCGGCATGTGGGATCTTCCCAGACCCGGACTCGAACCCATATCCCCTGCATTGGCAGGCAGATTCTTAACCACTGCTCCACCAGGGAACCCAACAATATGTATTTTTATATTCTGCTCATTTATCACTTTTTAGAAGTTCTATAAAAGCACAGTCTTTACTTAATAAAGTTAGATTTAATACTCATCTATTTAAAAGTTTAAATATACAAGTTTTTTAAAAAATCCCTCTAATATCATTATGATCAATAATATTACACAGAGATGATAATCAGATCTTGGATTACCTATATGAGTATAAGGCCTGTGGAAAAATCTCCCACTTCTAGAGTGAGTGTATAACAAATTTTAGAACTGTTTGGAGTGAAGGGAGAATCAAAATTGACCCTTCTGTGGGTATAGCTAGTGAGTTTCATCTGGAAAGCAGGAGAGTATCTACATTTGTATCCATCCATTCATCCGTAATATGAACAACAGGAACCGCCCAACCACCTACTGAAATCATGAAAGGTACCAAAAAAGGAGAGGAATATTGAGGTATAAAAACTCAGGATCCCGGGCTTCCCTGGTGGCGCAGTGGTTGAGAATCTGCCTGCTAGTGCAGGGGACACGGGTTCAAGCCCTGGTCTGGGAGGATCCCACATGCCGCGGAGCAACTAGGCCCGTGAGCCACAACTACTGAGCCTGCGCGTCTGGAGCCTGTGCTCTGCAACAAGAGAGGCCGCGATTGTGAGAGGCCCGCGCACTGCGATGAAGAGTGGCCCCCACTTGCCACAACTAGAGAAAGCCCTCGCACAGAAACGAAGACGCAACACAGCAAAAATAAATAAATTAATTAAAGTCTTAAAAAAAAATTTTTTTTTAATAAATAAATTTAAAAAAACTCAGGATCCTGGCATACCAAATAGAGTCCTCATTTCTGCTCTTCAACTCCAGGAACTTCACAAAAGTAGGAGGACCTTTATGAGGTATAAGCAGTATTCAAAGTAAAAACAGTCCAAGGTAGCCAGACCAGACAAGTCTTACAGAGGTCATTGTTGAAGGGGTTGGTGCAGCTATCTTTTATTTTTTTATTTTTTTAAAACACAACATGATTATATTTTAATACACAACCAAAATGCAAAACACTATAGTAAATTGATGGCAATAAAATATAATATTGATATTTCATTTGCATTGCATGACAGATGGTTAACATCCTTAGTCCTAAATGAGTTCTTAGAAACCAGTAACAAAGACATTAATAAACCAAGGGAAATTAAAACAAAAACAAACCAGAAGAAAATGAAATAACACAAGTGACTAGTAAGGATTAAGCATATATGAAGATGACTGAGCTGAACAATAACAGAAGAAAAGCAATTTCTTTGAAATATCATATCACTAAAGATTAAAAATTTAACATTTGTACGGTTTTAGGAAACATACCCACATAAACACTGGGGGACAAGATGAGGTCCCATCTATATAGTAGGGGAAACTCTAGTTTGGACTCAAAACTATAAAATTTTGGATATCCTTAGTTCTAGCAGTTCCAATTCATTGGAATTATTTCAACAAATTAGTTGGATAAATTTACAATTTATATATAAATCATGTTTACTGCATGGAAAATGTGTAGCTAGTATATAGACCCCCCAAAAATGACTTGCATATTAATTTATCAGTACACCCAAAAGTATGTGTACAAAATTTCATTAATAGTAGATAACATAGTCGGAGGTGGCAGAATTAGAGGAGGAAAAAAGGCATTTAAGAAGTAAAATATTGGGCTTCACTGGTGGCGCAGTGGTTGAGAATCCACCTGCCAATGCAGGGGACACGGGTTCCAGCCCTGGTCCAGGAAGATCCCACATGCCGCGGAGCAACTAAGCCTGTGTGCCACAACTACTGAGCCTGTGCTCTAGAGCCCGCGAGCCACAACTACTGAGCCCACATGCCGCAACTACTGAAGCCCGCACTCTTAGAGCCTGTGCTCTGCAACAAGGGAAGCCACCACAGTGAGAAGCCTGCGCACCAAAACGAAGAGTAGGCCCCACTCGCCACAGCTAGAGAAAGCCCGTGCACAGCAACAAAGACCCAATGCGGCCAAAAATAAATTAATTAATTAAAAAAGAAAAAGAAGTAAAATATTATACTTCACAAATTTCCACATCCTTTGAAATTTTGAAAAAGATGATTTTTTGTTAATCAATTTTAAATTTCCCTGTGATAAGTGAAAATTTTAAATATATGCACTTAATACTTACGGGAGCATTGAAATGAAGCCTCAGAATCACACCATTCTGAGCTTCTCCGTGTAATCATGCCACCATCATTCAGGCTTCTGAGATTTAGTCCAATGGCAACAATGAGAACAGTCAACATGCCTGGTTACAATTGGAGCTATCTTTCAGAATGCTATTTCTGCATTCTCTACTGCCTGTGGGTAAGGGGGAGCATGAACCAGCCACCCAATACCATATTAGTAAGCCCATTGTTAAATGGCAGAAGCTGTGAAAAAAATCCCAATTGTTTGTATAATTTTTGGAAACTCCAATATATAACAAATACGTTTCAGTCTTGATAGTATGTGTATTGTCTGCACACACAAGGGACACAGTAACTCCATATCCAGAAAAGGTGTATATTATTCAGTGGCTAGAGGAAATCAGATATCCAAAAGCTAGCAAATGTCATCAGAGTCTCTTTGTCAGAGACTTTAGTCACAGATACTTGTAGTGCTACTATCAAATAAAGTTGACTAAACAAGGTTGTTAAATTGTGAAATGAGGTTGCTCAGTACCCCTACCTGAATCTCTGCTTGTTTAAGAAATGCAATCTCGGGGCTTCCCTGGTGGCGCAAGTGGTTGAGGGTCTGCCTGCCGATGCAGGGGACACGGGTTCGTGCCCCAGTCTGGGAAGATCCCACATGCCGCAGAGCAGCTAGGCCCGTGAGCCATGGCCACTGAGCCTGCGCGTCCGGAGCCTGGGCTCTGCAACAGGAGAGGCCACAACAGTGAGAGGCCCTCATACCACAAAAAAAAAAAGAAAGAAAAGAAATGCAATCTTGGGCTTCCCTGGTGGCACAGTGGTTAAGAATCCACCTGCCAATGCAGGGGACACGGGTTCGAGCCCTGGTCTGGGAAGATTCCCACGTGCCGTGGAGCAACTAAGCCCGTGTGCTACAGCTACTGAGCCTGCGCTCTAGAGCCCACGTGCCACAACTACTGAAGCCCATGTGCCTAGAGCCCATGCTCCGCAACAAGGGAAGCCACTGCAATGAGAAGCCCTCTTACCACAGCGAAGAGTAGCCCCCACTCACTGCAACTAGACAAAGCCCATGCACAGCAACGAAGACCCAACACAGCCAAAGATAAATAAATAAATTTATTTTTTAAAAAAGAAGAAGAAATGCAACCTTTCTCCTCCAGGTATGCAACACTGTTGTACAACCTGGCCCTGTAAGTATAGCTGGGTTTTGGCAACATACCTGACCAACAGTATAGAAGCTACCAGTAGAGGTCACAAAAAATAAGTCCAACTGATATGTGGGCATCCTTGTGCAGGACTTAAATACCTCAGTCTGTCCATGCCAGGTATGCAACCTGAGGAAGGAATGAGTTCATGCAAAAACTTTTGCAGTGGTTGTGATTCTGGTCTTCCAGCCATAGTGAACCCAGAATCCCAACCCCAGTAGGGAAATGTGTTTGCCACGGCTCTGTTGCATTCTGGAACAGTAGATACTTGGTTCCTCATGTCTAGCAAGCCCATGAACGTTTGAGGCTGTTCTCCTTTCCAGCATAATGAACTGAGGAGTATGGTTAGTGATCCCTTGGAGGAGACCCTGGGGACTGAGCCCAGCCCTGGTCCTCCTTAAGTTTGAAAGAGCTTAGGTCAGGGAACAAAGAAACCTGGCTTCAGGAGTTGAGTCAAACTCATAAGGTGGAGCTGATGTAATCCCATTTCAAGAGAGTCAGGTTAATGTAGGGTATTTCCCTCAGCTCTATTCTCTGAGTTCTTTTCTGAGGAGTGTAGAGGCCATGCGATCTTACCAGATGGTTTGTGGGAGTGAGGCTTAATAGCTGTAATCCCTGAAGGAGATTCCTTACCAGGGACCTTCTCCACCTAATCTTCTGGTGTCTCCCACTCTTCTAACAACTCTTCAGTATGGCATGTGAACCATTCAATATTGTGTCTTACCTCACAGGAATCTTTTTCACGGTCTCAGTAGGTCTTTCAAGTTTCTGAATAGGACCACATTCCCGCACTCCAGGATTACACAACCATCAACTTCTGTCCTATTAATCCTTCTGCTTGTGAGCAATACCACAGTTAGTGGTGTGCGGGAGCCTCTGCCAGAAGTCTAGCCTGTCTTCGATTCTTTTTTATTTTTATCTTCTCCTTCCTTTGTTCCTTTTTTCTTTTTCTTTTGTATGGAAACCTGTACCACTTACTAAGCTCCCTCTTTCCATTTCCTCCCCTGAGATGGGGCGTGTGTGACCTAAAAGAACTATTTCATTTCTATCAGTGCTTCACACGTGATGGAGTAAAGTCAAAGCAGTCGTCCACTCAGGTGGACCTGTTCTGATTTGATCATTCAACATAATTTGCACCAAGAACATGTTGTCAGGCCTTCCCCTCTCAAGCCCTGGGTTTTCTTATAATCATGCTAACACAGCCAGGGTCTCAGAACAGCTACATCCTCTGCGGATCTAGTCCCACTCACATTCAAGGGTCAGGAAAATCACGGGGCTATATTTTACCAACACTACCAAGCATTCTGTTTGGAAACAGGGTGGCAACGCCTATCTCAGCATTATTAGTCAACCCAGACGGCTCATTCTGTAACAGGGGCATGTGTTCCCCCTTCTCAGCTTCATTTAATATCACTGCTGTCCCTCCATCATGCAAACAAACACGCCAAACCTCTAAGGATCCTTCCAAGTGCGTATGGTAGTAGACCTGTTGAGAACCTAGTTCTTACTCTGTACACTGCTGGATTTCCTCCCGCTGTTGTGTCCACTCAGATTCCTTTAGAGCATGCCTCACAATAACTGGCTTTTCACGTACACAGGGGCCAGTTGCCTCGTGTATTAGTGGGAGTTTGCCCCACTCTCCCTTCTAAAGGGGCTGCCGTCACCCTTTTTAGTTTACCATCCCCTGCTTAGGGCTCATGAAAATCTCTAAGCTGGTAAGGAAGAAAGACAGAACTGGATTTCAAGTCAGCTTATCACCACTAGTCATCCTCTTTCGTATACCACTTTTATGGCTTCTGCCGTCTTCAGGCATTGCTACTAAGACCATTCTAACTCCACCAAGTGAATTACCACTGACCCCGAGAAGGAATTCTTCCACCCCTGGGTGTGCCCCTTCCAGAAATCCATGACATCAGGATTTTGTTGGTCACCAATTGTACAAGATGCATGGTCACAAAAATCACTAATGACATACATAGTGCTAATAACAGCATAATTTATTACTGAAGGCAACTTATAAGCAGAGAAGTTACAGTACATAGGATCTCCCAGCTCCCATAATGGTTCCATAGGACTTGGATGTGTGACAAGAACACTCCAAGAGACAAAACATTATACCCCATACCTTGCTCTCTATTTATGGGTTAGTGTAAGAAGGGGTAAGAAGCACTGAATTTCTCTAAGTAACAGTAAACATGTCAAGGGACCTTTGGGTCTAGGAACAGTGCTTACAGGTATGCATACCAAGAATCAAAATCTACACACCAAGGATCCTGAGAACAGTTGACATTAGCTGGCTAAAGGCCCTGCTATCCTTCTGCTGGCCCCCAGGAAAGTGGGAAGGAAGAAAGCCCCATGGCCATGCAGCCAAAACCAAGGATTTGTTGCCCTTCAATTCACTGTTCTGTTTGGGGTATATTGGATTGTGGTTGATTCCTTCAATATTGGAAGGAAAATGAAACAAGTTTTTTGAACTGTGATGTGAATATTACTCTTCCATTTTGTATTAGGATATGTTTACAGCATTAGGTCTATAAGTATAGAAACTAATTCCTGTTAGGATGAGTGGAGGAATCTTACCTGAAGGATGAAGGTATTATGGTAAAAGGCATCTTTTAAAAAAATTCCTGGATCAGACTGGGAAGGAACAATCCTAGATAGACAACGATAAGAACCTGCTTCCTTGAGTCTTCTCCACAGTAATAGCAAGATGTCTCCTAGGAGCTGAGTTGTGGTAGTACTGACAACATGAAGTCACTTAAGGAGCTGTGAAAGTACTCCTGAGGTTAGGCTATACTGAATGGGTGAGAGCCTTTGAACGCTGGGAGGAAGCCACTGAACAGAGACCTGTATTCTAAATGCCAGTGTTTTTACATTTCTTGTGTTCTTTGTTTGTGTTTCACTTAGATTTTAGTAAAATCTATTTGAAAGTTTTAGTCTGCTTCAGCCCAACTAAGAAGAGCCAAAGGAAAAAATTTCATTCGAACTGAGAATCGTGGACCCCTAGGGTCCAGTGACAACTATTAGGTAAACTAAAGGGTTTCAAAGTGATTCTGATTAAGCTCAAGAAGACATAGTCTCTTTTCCAATAGCAAACTTGCTCTTATTAGGATTGGTTTCAATTGGTTTAATTGGGAAATGGTATTTTCTTTGTCATTATATACTTGCAGTTACTACCAAGGAAATCAATCAAGTGAACGGCACTCCCTGTTTCGTCTCTTACTTATTTTCCTCTTCTTTAGTCTGTTTTGAAGACTTTTTTTTTTAACATCTTTATTGGAGTATAATTGCTTTACAATGGTGTGTTAGTTTCTGCTTTATAACAAAGTGAATCAGCTATACATATACATATATCCCCATATCTCCTCCCTCTTGCGTCTCCCTCCCACCCTCCCTATCCCATCCCTCTAGGGGGTCACAAAGCACTGAGCTGATCTCCCTGTGCTATGTGGCTGCTTCCCACTAGCTATCTGTTTTACATTTCGTAGTGTATATATGTCCATGCCATTCTCTCACTTCGTCCCAGCTTACCCTTCCTACTCCCCATGTCCTCAAGTCCATTCTCTACGTCTGCGTTGAAGACTTTTTTTAACACTCATTGATACATGTCAGAGAAGTAAGGACTGGAAAGAACAGAGGATTGTGTGAAATAGGAGATAGACAACTATTTAAAAAATCTTTTTACTAAATATCCTGTATATTTTTCAAATTTTTAAAAATAATTTTACACTTCTGTTAGAGGTTTAGTTGTTTATAATTAAGCAATTTGAATATAAAAGTTAAAGACAACCACGAATAGGCTATTGAAATGTATCATCAACTCACTTTCCTAGGTGCAAATGGGAAGTCATCAACTAGTCTCAAACCAGTAAAAAACTTGTCTGTTGGTTGGTTGGTCTGTTTGTTTTTGGATATATGACAGTGGTTTTTGAGATACTAGTTCTCAGAATAAATCAAGCACAAATATTAATATTTCCTTACTAGCCAATAATTTGTGTAAAGTTAAGGAAATTTGTGAGCATGGGTATTTGAAGAGAATATTTGTGACTCTTTTCATGTGTGCCTATTGGAGGTGATGAAGTAGGGTGGTCTTCTAAGGGCAAATGTGCAGAAGTGCATAAAGATCATATGAGGCACAATAATTTTTTCTGGCTGTTTTTAAGATTTTCTCTATTATTGGTTTTGAGCAATTAGATCATGGTATGTCTTGGAGTAGTTATGTATCTTCATGTTTCTTTTGCTTGGAGTTGAGTTTTTTGGATCTGTAGTTTATAATTTTCATCAAATTTGGCAATTTTTCGGCCATTATTTTTCAAATTTAATGACCTTGTCTGCTAATGCTACTGTCTTGTCAGTTTGAGGTTAGTTTTCATTGATTGAGTTCTCTAATTATGTATCATTCATGTATGTCTTTTAATTTTGATTGAATGCGAGACATTGTGAATTTTACCTTGTTTGGCGCTGGATATTTTTGAATTTCTATAAATATTTTTGAGATTTGTTTAGCTGAAACACAGTTAAGTTACTTGGGAGAAGTTTGATCCTTTCAGATCTTTCTTTAAAAATTTGTTAGGCAGGACTAAAACAGTGCTCAGTCTAGTTTATCCCCTAACTAGTAAAGCAAGATCCTTCTGAGTACTCCACCTGATGGCCGTGAATCTTGAGGTTTCCCAATCTGGTTGGTAGGAACAGGTACCAGATACCCAGCCTGTATGAGCACCTGGCACTGTCACCTCCAATCCTTTCAGGTGGTTTTTTCCTGGTCTCAGATAAGTTCCTCACATGTACACACTGCTCATTATTCAGCTGAATACTGCAGATCTCTGGAGTTCTCTCTCCATGCAGTGCTCTCCTCGCTAGTACTCTCTCCTGGGCACTGTAGCTACTTTGATCTCCCTGGACTCTCAGTTCCATCTCCTCATCTCAGGGAGTCTGCCAGGCTCCACCTGGATTCTTCCTCCCTATGCTGTAGCCTGGAGATTAACCCAAAGCAATAAGCTGGGGCAATCATAGGTCTGACTGTGTTTGTTTTCTTTTTTTGTTGTCTGACGTCCAGTTTCTTGCAAACTGTTGTTTCATATATTTTGCCTCTTTTTTGGTTGTTTCATGCAAGAGTGTAAATCTAGTCCCTATTATTCCATATTGTCCAGAAGCATAAGTCTGAAGTATAGGATTTTAATTTGGGGTAGAAACTAATTTCAAGAGAAGCATGTGAAAGCCATTTCAAACATTAGTAGAAGATTGGTTAAGTTATGATGTATCCATAAAATAGAATATTATTCAGCTGATTGAAAAAAATGAAGTACAGTTATATGTTTTAGCATGGAAAACTGTCTAAGGTATTTAGTGAAAATATCAAATCCATCCTTTTATTTCATCGTTCAAGAAATATTTATGGAGCTTCTATTTTATAGCAGCCACCATGTTAGGCATTTGGGATCCAATAATAAGCAAGAAACATTGCTCTACTTTTAAAAGCTTGCTGATTTAAATTCTAGTGTGTGGGTGAGAGTGGAGTAGAAAATAAACAGATAATTAGGTTATTGTTTATAATGATAAATTCTGTGACGGAAATATGTAGGATGATATTCTAAAGTGAATGGGTAAAATAAGACACAAGGCTGTATTGTACAACACAGGGAACATAGCCAATATTTTTAAATAAGTGTAAATGGAGTATGACCTTTAAAAATTGTAAATCACTACATTATGTACCTGTAACTTATCTAATATTGTACGTCAACCATATGTCAGGAAAACAAATAAATCAAGTGAATGGAATAGGGAACCTACTTCAAATAAAATGATCAGAGAAAACCTCTGTGAGGAAATGACTTGATCTGAGACATGAAGGATAAGGAGCCAGTCAACAAAACAATATCCCAGGCACAGGGAGCAGCAAGTGCAAAGTGCCCAGAAAAGGAGAGAACTGGGTATGTTTGAGAAGCTGAAAAAAAGGAAGAAAGGAAGAGCAAGGTTAGCAAGGACAAGAGTGGTCAGAGGTTGTAGGAATTTTCAGGAACCAGACCATACAGCATTGTAGGCCTTGCTTAGGAGTTTGGATTTTATTCTGAGTTGCAGAAAAGTGAAGGGTAGTATCCATTTATGTAATACTGCAAAATGATATTCCTATAGATGCATGTAAGATTTCCAGAAGGATATATAGACATGATAGATTAACCATGGTTACCTCTGAAGAGTAGAAATAGGGACGAAGGGAGTAGGGCAGAAAGGGTTTTTTTTATACCTCTCATTACTGAATATTTTACCTTGGACATATATTACTTTTCAAATTGAATAAAGTAGTGGATTTATATTTTTTAAAGAGTTCTTATAAATTATTTTAAAAACACTGTTCAAAAATATGAACCAGAAGTTCACAAAGGAGAAATGCCAGTAAGCCCATGAAAAGATACTCAGCCTTACTGGATATCAGAAAAAAAAAAAATGCAGCTTAGATTTTTATTGCCCAGATATTGACAAAAACAAAAAATACTGATAGTATTTAGTTTCCTTGAGGGTGTAGGCAAACAGATGCTCTTGCTTCTGGTATGAACGTGTACTGATCTAGACTTTCAGTTTGACAACATATTTCAAAAACTCTGAAAAGTATATATCTTAGGACTCAGTAAATCATTTATAGCATTTTTTATAATAGTGAATAACTTGGCCCTATTAATAGTAGAAGATTGATTATTTAAATTATGTTATATTCTATTGAATATTCTATAGCCATTAAAATTTATGATGTAGTTATATATTTATTGACATATCAGGATGTTTACAGAGAAAAACATGTAGGTTAGGCATTATGTATACAATAAGATTTCCTTTTTTTTAATTTATAGGTTTTTAAGTGTGTATGTGTGTACATATAGAATGCCTGGAAGGATTTAGACAAAAATATTAATAATAATTTTTGCTGTGTATTAGGGCTTTTAAATTTTTTATATTTTAGTTTTTCTAAAGATTAGTCACAAAATTACATTAATTTTCCAATGAGCAAAAGAATCTAATCTATAAAAAAGGGGAAAATGGGGAGTATTAAGTAATCTAGAAAAGTTTCCTAAAATATTTATGCATATAACTTGATAAGTAATAAAAGAATATAATTATAGTATTGGTTTGATCTGGAGTAACTGATCTTTATAATGCTTTTCAATTTTTTAGGACTAGAAGAAATTGCAAAAGAAAGAGAAAAACTAAAAAAGGCAGAAAGTATCCAGATCAAAGAAGAACTATTTGAGACTTCTGAGGACACTTTAAATTGTTCAAATCCAAATCATTGTGAGCAAAAGGAAGATACTAAAGAAAAAGATAACACAAATCTGTTTCTTCAGAAACCTGGTTCATTTTCAAAATTAAGCAAGCTTTTAGAAGTAGCTAAGATGCCTCCTGAGTCAGATGTAATAACCCCCAAACCAAACAGTAGTGCAAATGGGTGCACATTGTCTTATCAAAACAGTGGAAAACATTCATTGGGCAGCATTCAGTCAACAGCAACACAAAGCAGCGTGGAAAAGACAGACTCTAATAATCTGTTCAATACCAGTTCAGGTGGTCCAGGGAAGTTCTATAGTCCTCTCCCCAATGACCAGTTGTTAAAAACACTGACTGAAAAGAATAGACAGTGGTTTAGCCTTTTGCCAAGGACACCTTGTGATGACACATCACTTACCCATGCAGGTATGTCAACTGCTTCTTTAGTGACCCCTCAGTCTCAGCCACCATCTAAGTCACCTTCGCCTGCCCCAGCTCCTCTTCTTGGATCATCTTCTGCTCAGAATCCTGTTGGCCTAAATCCATTTGCTTTATCACCTCTTCAGGTTAGTGCTGCTAATTGTAACTCATTTTTATGTTGCTTTATTTAATCTTTGACCCCATAAAGATTTTCTCTCAAGGGAAATCAGTTGAATATTTATAATATTATCTCCGCCATGGTTTGAAAATTGAAGAGTCAGACTTGCTATCACCAAGATTCATCAGAACTACTGATGTCTAAGTCAAAGCCTTCTTTAATTACTTTTTAACTTATTACTGTTGCATTATATCCAAAAAGAAATTACTTGGGGAGCAAATGAAATGACGTATGCCTCTAATTGTGATAAGTGAAAGAATGTTTTTTCCGAATTTTGTAAATAATTTCTGGTTCTAAACACTTTTCCTAACTTCTTAGATTGTTCTACTTTTTAAATGTTTTGGGTTTTTTTGCAGATGAAAAGTGGAGTATCTATGATGGGACTCCAGTTTTGTGGGTGGCCCACCAGTGTGCTTACTTCCAGTAATCCATTTACATCACCTTTACCTAGTCTTGGATCAGGGTTGGGATTATCAGAAGGAAACAGTAATTCATTCTTGACTCCTAATGTTGCTTCAAGTAAAAGTGAATCTCCAGTACCACAGAATGAAAAAGTCTCTTCAACTCAGCCTGTAGCTGTTGAAGTAGCAAAACCAGTAGATTTTCCTAATCCAAAACCTATTCCAGAAGGTAGGTACATTGAGATGGTTTATAGCCACTTACTTTATTTTATTGTTATAGATTCCTGCATTATAACCGAATCTTTGATGGTTTTCTACATAGTTATAAGTCTTCTGTTTTGCATTGTGCCATTAATTTATATTCAAAATATTTGTAAAAAGATCTACATATTTATCTTAACTCAGAAATGCAGTTTGGTTGGTGGAGAATTATTGACCCAGAGGACCTAAAAGCTTTGCTCAAAGTACTCCATCTCAGAGGAATAAGAGAAAAGGCGTTACAAAAGCAAATTCAGAAACACTTGGATTATATTACTCAAGCTTGCATCAAAAATAAGGATGGTATGTACCTAAAAGAGACTTCTGCTCTCTTGCTTAGTTATGAGAATTAGTTCTTTTATCTTAAAACATATTTTAGTATATCCTAATTCTTAATTTATTACTAATAGGCTTTTTTTTCTATGTTGTTCAACAAACAGTAACTCTTTACATTTCTTAAATAGGTATTACTTTCTTACAATTTCTCACAACCTGCAGACATATTGTTTTGTTTCTTAAAAAAGAATATTCCTACTTTTAAGAGTAATCTGCCTGTGTATGCACAAGTACATTTGTGTGTGTTAAGTTACACGTATATGTTATCCCTGGAACCTTATTCACTTTTTAGAAGAAATCATTGAGGGATGAAGTGGATTTTAAAATTAATTTCTTTTCAAATATAGTTGCTATTATTGAATTAAATGAACATGAAGAAAACCAGGTAACTCGAGATATTGTGGAGAACTGGTCAGTAGAAGAACAAGCAATGGAAATGGATTTGAGTATTCTTCAACAGGTAGAAGATCTAGAAAGGAGAGTTGCATCAGCAAGTTTGCAAGTGAAGGTAAAATTGATTGGAATGAAATCTGTTTTAAGGATGATGGAAGGTAACTATTATTTGTTGTATACCTGATATGTGCCAGTTACTCTGCTAAATGTTTTCACTTTATCTCATTTAATTCTCAAAATGATCCTGAACTAATTTCCCCCATCTTACAGGTAAGGAACAAGACTCAAAGTAAGTAACCTGCCAGTGGTCATATCGTAAGCTAAGTGTGTATTCATCCAAGTCTGTCTGACTCCAGAACCTGTGTTCTTTTTACCAAATCTTGCTGCCTCCTTAATGGTATTCAAAAGTGTCATTTCTAGTTTTACCCATGATAAATATAATGCTCTATCAAATTCCTACTGAACTGTTTCATATAGAGGAACCTCCTTGCATCAAGCTATGTTGTATGTCAAAATTTCGCTCTATATAATTTAAAATTGGAGAATATAGATATATCCAAATATACACTGTATCATTATACACATACCCACACACCCTACATATATATGTAAATTTTAAATTTATTTATCTACTGGGCATTACCATGTCACAAGCATTATCATGATCAGACTGGCTTCCAATGGACGGGCAAAAGGAAAGCTTTACTGTAGTGCAAGAATTTTTAGTTTTGGTAGGAGAGATATAAAGTCTTCTCAGTTGATAATAAGGTGATGTCTCTGAGAATAAATGGATGGATGATGAATAAGTATGAGACACCTGAAAAGGTTTAGAAAACGTAGTATCCATGTAATTTGATTTGCTATTTTATGTTTTATTCAGAATGAGAAACTTATGCCATAATACTATCCTATGGCATTTGGAAACTTTTGAAGTTCTCCAAAAAATGTCACTTTCCAGAGCTAATAACATATCCCTTTCTTGCCGCAAACATAATTACCAACTTTGGGAAACAAAATTTATCATTTGTTGACTCTATTTTGCTAGCAAACTATATCTTCCTCCTAGTACTATAATACAGTATAAAAATGCCTCATTTATTTGGCATCTTCAACAAATGAAGTCTTCCACACAAGTTAATTTTCTAGAGAAATGAAAATTATTCCATTTAGCACCATAATTTTTTAACATGTTTGTCAAATCGCTTATGTTACGCATTACACTACCTTCTTAAATTGAGAATAATGAGTTTGATTTAAATTATGTTGGTGACACAGGATCATTAGTGCGAAGACCAATTATTAGATGATGATTCCCTCAGGAAATGTGAAGAGGTTTTGCCCCTACATTAAATGGTCCTAGTGTGCTTTGCTTTTAAACGACTGTGTCTGCTTTCTATAGTCTGTTTCTGTCTTCTCTCATGGTCAGTTGCTACTACTTGCTGGTTTAAATTTGGTTGGTTCTTCTGGCCCAATTTTCCCCCAACTTCCTCCACCTAATTTGCCAGTTCTAATTGGCTATTGGTTGGGAAAACATATCACCAAGATTTTTTTTTTTTAAGATATAATTTTATTTATTTTTGGCTGAGTTGGGTCTTCGTTGCTGCACGCGGGCTTCTCATTGTGGTGGCTTCTCTTGTTGCAGAGCACAGGCTCTAGGTGCGTGGGTTCAGTAGTTGTGGCGCACAGGCTCAGTAGTTGTGGCACATGGGCTTAGTTGCTCTGCGGCATGTGGGATCTTCCCCGACCAGGGCTCAAACCCGTGTCCCCTGCATTGGCAGGTGGATTCTTAGCCACTGTGCCGCCAGGGAAGTCCCAAGCTTTTTTACGTTAAGTATAAAGTCAGGGTGTGGGCCTGAAACATTTTCCTGGAGCCATACTCATATTTTCCTGCATTAACCTTATCACATTACTGGCTGCTTAGACAATCTTGGCTGTGTTCTAAGTATATAAGAAAAGTAGAATTTGTTTTTTAAGTGAAATGTTTTAATATTCTGTTATTAAGGTATTACTAAATTGTTCTGTATTATTCTGAAAAAATGAATTATATTATTCTTGAAGAGTCTAAAAACACAAATGATGAAAATAACCACAAGACATTATTTTAACATCTATAGAAGATTTAATGTTTTTTTTTTTTTTTAAGAAAATAGAGTTATATGTTTAACGTGGGGAACTAGCCATTGTGAAGACACATCACACAGGTGGCCTGTGGGACTTACTTAGGTGCATTCATTTATATTTTTAATATTGCTGATAATTTGGACATTCTTTATTATTTTGTAGGAAAATCTGCAAGTCTCTTGTCCTAGTTCTGTTGTTGCGAGTATACAAAGAACCTAATTACTCTTCCAGCTCCTCTAAAGATAGCTCCTGTGTCTCTAAGTTTTCTCTTTTACAAGCTAATTAATTCCTTCAACCATTAGTCCTGTGAAAGAGTTTCCATGTACACGATTCTCTTCTGTATAAACACCAGTGTTAATATCCTTCTTAAAATGTTGTATCCATAACTGTACATAGCGCTGTCTGAATGTGTTCATGGGACTTTTACTTTCCTCAATCCAGCACTATACTTCCATTAATGCTGCTTGAATTTTGTACTAGCTTTTTGGCATCCACATCATTCTCTTGCTTCACTGAGTATACGCTATGAAAAAACAAACTCTGGCCCTCTTTCAAAGAGCTTTTAAGCAAGTTGTATCACATATAGTATTCAATATTTCTGTGATTAGTTGCCTAACCTTCAAACCTAAAATTTACATTTATCATTGTTTTATTTTTATTAATTTCATGTGGGTACATTTTTCAGCATATGGAACTATTTTTATCTTAGTCCTGTTATACAGAATATTAAATTTTCTCCCTAATTTTAAATCATCTGCAGATTTAATAACAATCAACCAAGTTACTCATAAGTGTATTAACAGGACAAACCAAGTACAGAGCCTTTTGGACACTGGCACTGGGGACCTTTTCTAAGGTGACACAAGTTCTGTCAATCACCATTTTTTGGAAGCAGTTTTCAACCGTCTAGATTTCTTTAATCTAGTCTTCATTTTTTGTCTTGTCATTTGCCTTGCAGACATCAAGATATGCTATGTTTACAGGGTTCTCTTGATTTATGAATTTAGTACCCTTTTCAAAATACGGGAATGCGGTTCATTTGACATGACTTGTACCTAATGCACTTACATGTACTATTCATAATTCCATCCTTACTTCACAAATATAAATGTTCTACTGAATTAAAGAAGAGGAATTGATCCTAATATACAAGATAAAATAATTATCTCTAAAGAGGTTTAATAAAAAGGATAATGTTCATTCTGTTTGTCATTTAATATGCATTTACTAAGCCCCTATTCCACATCAGACAGTAGGCACCACAAAATTGGATAAAATGTGGTTTCTGCTGTCAGAAATCTTGTCATCTAATAGGGAGATAAGTCATATATACATCTCCACAGAATCTGTTAACTGATCCCAGAGGAGTACAGAGTCATACATGAATTTAGAAAAAGAATGCATAACTTCTGATGGAGACATGGGAGAGATCAGGGAACATTTCACGTAGAA
Source organism: Delphinus delphis (assembly GCF_949987515.2). Taxonomy (NCBI): domain Eukaryota; kingdom Metazoa; phylum Chordata; class Mammalia; order Artiodactyla; family Delphinidae; genus Delphinus; species Delphinus delphis. The sequence goes on from NC_082689.1 coordinate 71,978,813, forward strand.
GTCGAGATGGAACTTGAGAAGGTGTGTCAGCTTTTGACAAGGAATGCCATACTAGGAAGAGGGAACAGCCTGAGCAGAGCACCAGGATCCAGAAGTTTAGGGCATGTTTGTGGAGTTGCAAGTTGTGGAATTTGCAGTGTAGGATATGTGAACGGGAACATGAGAGGAAGAGGCAGATTGAGGTACTTGAATGTCATGATAAAAATATGGACTTTGTTAAACAGTAGGGAAACTTTGAAGGATTTTGAGGTAGAAGATCAATAAAAGCAAGCTGAGTTATAAGATCATTCACTTATTCAATCAACATGTGTGTATTGAGTGCCTACTCTTTGCTTTCACTGTGCTGGAGATAAAAGGAGTAAAAGCAGACGTGGTCCCTGCCATCATGGAATTTAGAGGTAAAAAGATGTGAATCAAATAATCACAATAGTAAAAAATTGTGAGTACCACAAGGCTGTGGCATACTATATGGTCCTTTGTGGGCTTGTAATATGAAGACTTACCTGCTAAAGTAGGTCAGGGAAGGATTCCCTGAGGACTTTTAAAATGAGAGCTGCAGGATGAGTGGATTTAACCAGGTTAAGAGCAACAGGGAAAGGCTCTACAGACAAATATAACAGCTCACGCAAACTCCTACGGCTGGAGGAAAAATGGTAAGTATTGTACAGACCCCTGTACTGAAGAGTGGTAGAAGGAATGGAAATGGAAAGGAAGAGCTGAATTCAGAGACCATGGAGAGATTTCTGTTGAAATGAATAAGCATGTAGTCTAAAGTCTCTCAGAATACTTTGCTGATTTTCATTATACCTTTCATAATATCAAAAGTTATTAAATTTTCTTTTTCAAACTTCTCACAACTGTTTCTTTTAATTTTTTATTCTTGTTTCTACCTAGCATTAGGAAACACAAGATAATAACTTTTAGAAAAGATCCTTAAGGTCTGCTGGTGTCTGCTGCTGTATTTTAAGTAAAGGTAATTCACCCAGCAGGCATTTTAAGAGGAAACCATAATAACATTATTCTTTTGATATATAGGGTTGGATGTGTCCAGAGCCTGCATCAGAAAGGGAGGACTTGGTATATTTTGAACATAAGTCATTTTCTAAATTGTGCAAGGAGCATGATGGAGAATTTACTGGCGAAGAAGAAAGCAGTGCACATGCACTGGAACGGAAGAGTGACAACCCCCTAGATATAGCTGTAACCAGGCTGGCTGATTTGGAGCGGAACATTGAAAGAAGGTATCTGAAGAGCCCCTTAAGTACCACCATTCAGATCAAACTGGATAATGTGGGCACAGTTACTGTCCCTGCTCCTGCACCATCCATTAGTGGTGATGGTGACGGGTAGGTTATTGAGATTAACTTGAAAAATTATTGTGCTTCTTTGCTAATTGGAGCCTATTTTCTATTGCCTGTTATCTATGTATCTTCTTGTATGTCTGTGATCCATATGGATCATGCTGTTTGCATGGTGCTTTGTAAAAACATTTTTTTTTGTTGTTATGTGCGTTGATAATCCTGCAAAGTGATCTTACATTTACCTGGTTGTGACTAAGCTTTGAGGCACGTAGCCACAGTCTGTGCACTACATCAAATTTAGTTGCTTAAACCTTATACTTATTGGCTGTTACATGTTTTTGTCATTGCTTGGCTTTCAGTGTGATGATTGTTTCACATTCAGTAACCATAAATGTGGACGTGACCTACTTAATTTTTCTATATTTCAATGCAGAATTGAAGAGGATATTGCTCCAGGGCTCAGGGTATGGAGAAGGGCATTATCAGAAGCTCGCAGTGCTGCACAGGTAGCTCTGTGCATTCAGCAGTTACAGAAATCAGTAGCATGGGAAAAATCAATTATGAAAGTTGTAAGTGTTTTTATTTAAGAAATACTATAATTTACTTTGTCCTGTTTTTTTTCCAATCTTCAGATATTTCTTAATTATGCATTACTTATTGTCAAAATAATGTATGCTGTACTTGAGAATTTCCTTAATTCTTAAATACTGTATAGTTTGATACTTTCCTCCTTATTTTGAGCTTTTTGAAGGAACCTACCAAATGTTATCTTTCATTTTTTTAAATCTTGTCTTTCTCTCCTTTGAATATTGTTTATAACTCTGACTGAAGTTGTCTTCTCCATTCTGTCAACATAATAGTTGTTAATCTGAATGTTTTGAAGGCCCTTTCAATCTTGTAAACACTCCAGTTGCTAACATTACCTGCTAGGTACGTTCACTTCGTTTCTAAAATATCTATATTTGTATCAATTTTCTTTTCTTAATGCCAGAAATACTTAGCTAAGTAAATACAGAATAAGCAGAGAGCTCTTCCTTTATGCACCAATATCATGTTTTGGGTTGGCCAAAAAATTGCCTTAGGTTTTTAAGTAAAAATAAAAGATACATTTTTCATTTTCACCAAGAACTTTATTGAACAGCGTATTCACCCTTTTGTTCCACTACCTTCTACCATTTTTTAGGCAACTTCATAATTCCATCTTCCCAAAACGTTTTATCTTTTTGAGCAAAGAACTGATCCAGGTGCCTTTTACAGTCTTCCAGGGAATTAAAATTTTTTCCATTAAGAGAATTTTGTAAAGCCTAAATAAATGGAAATCCAAAGGTGTAATGTCTGGTGAATAAGCTGGATGAATCAGAGCTTCCCAGCTAAGCTGTAACAGTTTTTGCCTGGTCATCAAAGAAACATGCAGTCTTGCATTATACTGATGGAAGATTATGCATTTTCTGTTGACTAATTCTGGACACTTTTTGTTGAGTGCTGCTTTCAGTTGGTCTAATTGGGAGCAGTACTTGTTGGAATTGATCGTTTGGTTTTCTGGAAGGAGCTCATAGTAGAGGACTCCCTTCCAATCCCACCATATACCGGCCTTTGGTGTGGTTGGTGGTGTTTCATTTCGCTTGCCCCACTATCTCTTCCATTCCACATTATTGTACAGTATCCATTTTTCATCACCCATCACAATGTGTTTTAAAAATGGAACATTTTCGTTATGTTTAAGCAGAGAATCGCATGAGGAAATACGGTCAAGAAGGGTTTTTTTTGCTTAATTTATGTGGAACTCAAACATCAAAGCGATTCACATAACCAAGCTGATGTAAATGATTTTCAGCACTTGATTTGGATATTTTGAGTATGTTGGCTATCTCCCGCATGGTATAACGTTGATTGTTCTCAATTAATATCTTGATTTGATCGCTGTCAACTTCAACTGGTCTACCCAACCGTGGAGCATCATCCAGTGAGAAATTTCCAGCGTGAAACTTCACAAACCACTTTTGATGTGTTCAATCAGTCACAGCACCTTCTCTATACACTGCACAAATCTTTTTTTGCATTTCGGTTGCATTTTTACCTTTCTTGAAATAATAAAGCATAATATGCCGAAAATGTTGCCTTTTTTCTTCCATCTTCAGTATTAAAATGGCTACACAAAAATTCACCAATTTTGATAAGGCTTTTTTTAAATGCACGCTGATATGATAGGTGTCACATACAATCTAACAAAATTGTTTTGAATGCACTTATAGACAACTAAGTGTTACTAAAGCCATCTTGCGGAAAAAAAGCGAACGAACCTTTTGGCCAACCCAATATTTGGATATAGTTGGCATTGAGTAGATCTTTTAGTCTTTCCTCTAACAGTTAAAAATGTTTTTTCTCCTTCTTTGTTCAAGCTCAGTTAGTTATCGTGTAGTGGCCTCTACTTTGTACTAGGCAACAAATGCTATATGTTCAAAATAAAAGCTATATTTCTTATATTTTCCAGAGAGAGATTTATTTTAAATCATGTACGTGTCCCTTTTGCCTCTTTTGTATCATATACAGAAATATCTATTATATGTAGACTTTTATGAATTTCTTTAACAGTTGCTTTTGAATTACAGGTTAACTTTAAAATTCAAACATTTGAGATTTGTTTTCATGAATGACTAAGGATAAAATACCTATTTTAAATAATCTTCGCCAAAGAAAAGAAGTGATTCTTAAATAATTTAGCATTCTCTCCTTCCTTTTTACCTCTATACTTAGACTACTCAATACTTTATTCATTCTATACAAATAAATTTGCTTTCTTCTATGGTTTTTTTCACTTCTTTCTAAAATGTCCATGGAATAATGAATCTGCATTTTTCACAATATGCTCAAATTTAGGTCTTTCCCTATATAGATTAGAATTTACTATAAGTTTTAAGGCATTGTTCAGGTCATCTGGTAGCATTTTTACCAGGTAAAAATAATTTTCCTTCTAAAAATTATTATTAAAACCAGTTTTAAAGTCACCTTAGACAAATATATTTGGTGAAATGTAGGCTATAATGATAAAAAAAGATTCAATTCCTATATCAGAATGAAATTTGTACAGTTACTTTTCTCATCTACACCAAAACAATCATCACAATGTAGGCAGTTTTGTTATAACCTATACACAGAAACCCAAAACTTGTACCAAAATCTACCTTTATATTAGTGTACTTACTTTCTGCAATCTAAAGTTTTATTTCAGGTTTTGCAAACTTCTTTTCTATTGTTATTAATAAATTAATATACATTCATCATTATTTAACTCCATCTCATAATTTTTATTTCTTTTTTTAATGTTTAATAATACAATATTTGCTATAAAACTACTTTGAAAAGAAGGCAGAGTTTCTTATTCAAAGATTAATGAACACTTGGTAACCTTGAATTAGAAATGTAACAAAACCTATAATAATCCTCATAAGAAGTCCTAAAAAAAAATGTTAAAGTGCTCAATGTCTTTAGAAATATCCTCTTTGCCAGAAACCATGCTTACTAGGAAAGAAGGAGCTGCCATGATTTGCCTCCAGATACTTCTCAGCCCACAATATGTTTTCTGTTGTTAATGTTAAGCAATCGGCAACATCCACTGTTTTTTTTTTTACTGTGGTAGCAAAGGAGTTAAAACCAAATATTACTACATTTGCTCTAACATATTGTGAGCTATTACTGTGGATTTTCAAAAATGTTATGAACTTGATACCTGCCACCCTTTCTTAATAAGTATCAGAAAATAATTTTATTTTTAAATCATAAATGTGAGATGTAAGACAGGCTTCATAGTATTTTTAGCTATTGTAGAAAACAATGAGAATTTACTTAATGTTCATGAACCTGATTTTTAAAATTTATTGTTATAGGGATTGAAATATAACCTTCGAAATGTTATTTCTCAATGAGTATTTTTATAATAGAAATTTTAAAGAAATAACTCAAATTTGGAGAAATAACACCATATTAAGGTATTTAGTGATGTGGTTATCAGGAAAGGTTATAAAATAAATACTTACTGTTGGGATATTAAACTCTACTGCTTTTGCTCTTAGTACATATGCCAGTTTCAGTATTGCATGTATATTACATATATTTGGTAGATATTTGTTAAGGTGAATAGCATGTATCTGCTGTTTTGATAAGATTCTTAAGCTATCATTGGTGTACGTATTGAGTTATGAAAGACTATTTTAGACATTCCCAGATTAAGATTTAATGTTTTATTGAAATTAATTTAAGTTTGAACAATTAAGCTATTTTGTTTTTAACAGTATATAAATGCATAACTTAAAATTAGTACAAATGATTTATAATTTAAATGTTTTAATTATTTTCAATTGAAATATAGTTGTACAATATTATATTAGTAATGTTTTCATTTTTTGGAATATTGATTACAGGACATTGTCTACTGTGACTGAAATAAAAACTAAATGTCAAAATATAATGTTAGTACTTACCATTTTTTAAAGCCATCTTTAAAGTTTTTACCTGTCTAATCTTCCTTCTTTCCCTTTGTGAAACTTGTTATACAGAATATGTGTGCATGGGGGAAAAAAAATCTCTTTATAGATTTTAAAGTTCTTAATGGTATTAGAAGTTTTTCAACAGAGAAGGAACAATTTTATTTTTAGTCCTAGAAAATAAATTATGACTTCTAAATTCTTTTATTTAATTTATTGTATCAATTTCTTTTTCCCTTAGAAATCATTTTGTAGGATCCATTTTCTACATTTGTGACACATGTTTGATTTGGGTTGATTTCCAAAGTTTCCTGATTTGGACATAGTCAAAATACAGTGACATCTTATTATTATTATTTATAATTCTGTTACTAATACATGTTCCTAATTTTGATCTTAAAAATTACTCTAACTCTTACTTATTTCTTTCTCAGGATATCATGAGGATGCTAAGATAAGCAAACGATGAAATATATTAAAAAATTAAAACACCATGTATTAAAGCTATTCATTGCTTTATGTGCTCTAATGTCATGTTAATTATTTCGTATGTTAATGTGTACATGCTTCTGAAGTGTGTGCAGGCATTCAACCTCTAGCTTTGTTTTTTGCAGTGTACCTGAAATGTGCATTTACCCCAACTGAACTGCTCACCCCATCATGTGGTCCATATCTGTGTAACGAGAGATACATAGATGTGTATGGCTACTGTATATTTGTTAGCAAGCGGAATGTTCATTACTAATATAAATTAGGAATTAATGGTGTGTTTAATATCCCCAAAACTATTATTTGTAGCAGAGTGTTAATTTTAAATGATTTTCCATGTATTATAGTACTGCCAGATCTGTCGAAAGGGAGATAATGAAGAACTGCTCCTCCTTTGCGATGGCTGTGACAAAGGCTGTCATACATACTGTCATAGACCCAAGATTACAACTATACCAGATGGGGACTGGTTTTGTCCAGCTTGCATTGCTAAGGTAAGACTGATCTAAAACTAAATTTTTTTTATTGAAGTATAGTTGATTTACAATATTGTGTTAGTTTCGGGTATACAGCAGAGTGATTCAGTTATATATTTTTTTTCAGATTCTTTTCCATTATAGGTTATTACAAGATTTTGAATAGAGTTCCCTGTGCTCTACAGTAAATCCTTGTTGCTTATCTATTTTATGTGTAGTAGTTTGTATCTGTGAATCCCATACTCCTAATTTATCCTCCCCACCACCACCCCCAGCACCTTTCCCCTTTGGTAACCGTAAGGTTATTTTCTAGAAATCTGTTTTGTATGTAGATTCTGTTTTGTATATAGATTCATTTGTATTATTTTTTAGATTGCACGTATAAGTGATATGATATTTGTCTTTCTCTGTCTAACTTACTTCACTTAGTATGATAATCTCTAGGTCCATCCATTTGTTGCAAATGACAATATTTCATTCTTTTTTATGGCTGAGTAATAGTCCATTGTATATGTGTACCACATCTTCTTAAACCAGTTGTCTGTTGATGGGTACTTGGGTTGGTTCCATGTCTTGGCTATTGTAAATAGGGCTGTTATGAACATTAGGGTGCATGTATCTTTTCAAATTAAGAGTTTTCTTCTTTTCTAGGTATATGCCCAGGAGTGGGATTCCTGGATCATATGGTAGCTCTATTTTTAATTTTTTAAAGAACCTTCATACTTGTTTCCATACTGGCTGCACCAATTTACATTCCCACCAACAGTGTACTAGGGTTCCCTTTTCTCCACACCCTCTCCAGCACTTATTATTTGTAGACTTTTTGATGATAGCCATTCTGACTGGTGTGAGATGATACCTCGTTGTGGTTTTGATGTACATTTCTCTAATACTTAGTAACGCTTAATGCTGAGCATCTTTTCACATGCCTGTTGGCCAGCTGTATGTCTTATTTAGAGAAATATCTATTTAGGTCTTCCACCCATTTTTCGATTGGGTTGTTTGTGTTTTTGATATTGAGTTGTATGAACTGTTTGTGTATTTTGGTTATTAACCCCTTGTCAGTTGCATCATTTGCAAATATTTTCTCCCAGTCTGGTAGGTTGTCTTTTTGTTTTGTTGGTTTCCTTTGCTGTGGAAAAGCTTTTAAGTTTGATTAGGTCCCATTTATTTTTACTTTCATTTCTTTTGCCTTGGAAGAGTGATCTAAGAAAATATTGCTATGATTTATGTCCAAGAATGTTTTGCCTGTGTTCTCTTCTAGGACTTTTATGTCTTATGTTTAGGTCTTTAAACTATTTTGAGTTTATTTTTATATGTGGTGTGAGGGTGTGAGGGAGTGTTCTAATTTCATTGATTTAGCAGTCCAGCTTTTCCAACACCACTTGCTGAAGAGACTGTTTTTTCTCCATTGTATATTCTTACCGCTTTTGTTGTAGATTAATTTACTGTAGGTGTGCGGGTTTATTTCTGGGTTCTCTATTCTGGTTCATTGATCTATATGTCTGTTTCTGCCCCAATACCACACTGTTTTGATTACTGTAGCTTTGTAGTAGTGTCTGAAGTCTGGAAGGGTTATGCCTCCAGCTTTGTTCTTTTTCCTAAGGATTACTTTGGCAATTCTGGGTCTTTTATGGCTCCATATAAATTTTAGTATTTTTTAAGTAGTATTATTACTTAAAACTTTTTAATTGCCAGATCAAAATGAAGAGTTTTATGGGGATTTTTTTTTGAGATATAATTTGTATACTGTAAAATTCATTTTAAAGTGTGCAATTCAGTGGTTTTTAATATATTCACAAAGTTGTACAACCATCACCACTATCAAATTCCAGAACATCTTCATGATCCCCAAAAAGTATGCTTGTACACATTATCATTCACTCCCCATTCCCCTTCTCTTCTCAGCCTTTGGCAACCATTAATCTATTTTCTATCTCTGTGGGTTTGCCTATTGTCATTACATATACATCAAATCATACAATATGTGGCCTTTTTCTTTCACTTAGCACAATATTTTCAAGGTTCATCTATGTTCGAGCCCTTCATCTTTAAAGTCAAATGATATTTCATTATATGGACAGAATACATTTTGTTTATCTGTTCAGCTGATGGACATTTGGGTTGTTTCTACATTTTGGCTTTTATGAATAATGCTGCTATGAACAGTCATACCCAAGTTTTTGTATGAATATATGTTTTCAATTTTTCTGTTATATACCTAAGAGTAGAATTGCTAGGTCATATGGTAATAAGCATATGTATTTTAAGTCACTTTCCAGTCACATATAAATTGGAAACCTGTGAATTCTAATACTAATTGATTAAAGAGTAGCACTATGATAAAGTAGAAAGAAATGGGTTTTAGAGTTATAAAGTAAGGAGTAAGAAGTGTGAAAGGGTTAGAATGTATTGAGGGCCAAACTCTTCATTAGGTTTTCCCTATCTCAGACACTCTCTTCCATGTTTAATCTCTTGACGTAGTTACTACCAGTAACTACCACCACTTCATAAACTCAGTTTCAAGCATCCATCTCTCCACTGCCTCCTTTCTTTCCTGTTCACTCCCTCTAGTGCTCCAATTCCAATAATTCTTTGATCTCATCAGGACCTTCAATTCATTTATCTTAAGACCTTTTCACTGTCCCTCTCCCCATTCATGTCCTCTCTTTCCTCCTATAATCACTGCATCCACCCTTAGCTCCTGTGCCTCTCTCTCACTTGGTAAAACCATCATTCTGGTTAATCCAACTCTATGACTGCTCCGGCACCTATATATACAGATACAAAGGTATCTTGAATGTGGCTGGAGAAAACACCCACCCTTTTAAATTTAAGGCTAAGAGGGCCTTTAGTGGTACCTGATAATTTACTGTCTCCTCCATCCTCATTCTCAGCTGATGACCTTATTCCCATTTCACTATGATGGCTTCACTAGGAAGCCATCAGAAGAAAATATCACAAGCATCCACCACCACACTTACCATCCTTCCTATATCTGGGCTCTCATACTCTACCCTCCCTCCTGTTGCCATGAACTGCTTGTGTGCCCCTAACTAAGCCAATAACCCCACTTGTGCTTCAGATCCCATCCCCTCTCACCTCCTTAGGAGAATGGCCCCAGCAGTTCTGTCTTCTCCTGCATCAACAGTTTTCCCTTCTACACTGGGTTCTTTCTCATCAGCCTACTAACATGGTACTCTTTCTCCCATCTTACAAAAACTAAACAAAAACCCTCTTTTGGCCTCACTTCTTCCTTGATCCGCTTCCCCCATTTCTCCCCTTCCCTTTACTGGAAAGTTTTCTGTCTGGTTCTTTCTGATTCACTCTTAAACTCACTCCAGTCATATTTTCATCTCCACAGCTTCTCCAAAATTTCTCTTACTGTGCCCACAAATGACTTCCACATTGCTCGGTCCAGTGATCAGTGCTTAGATCTCATCTAACCCATCACTTACATTTGATAGAATGGAACTTCCCCTCCTCCTTGAAATTCTGTTTTCACTTGTCTTCTAGGATACCATACTCACCTGATTTTCTTCTTGCTTTTGCTCCTTTTCAGTCTCCTTTGCTGGTTTTTCTCACCTCCCAGATCTATAAATATGGAGTGCTTTCTTAGCTTCAAAGATATATCTGTAAAATGGAATCGTATCTGCTTTGCGGGAATTTGTAAGGATCAAATATTGTGTGTTTGAAGGTTTTTATGACTTTAAAATTCTGTGATCTATTTTGGGGGGGATATATTTATATTAATACCTTATTATATTTTAGGCTATACTTTACAAAATAGCAGAGGTCTCACATGGCACCATATTCACTAATAATTGCTTTTTTATTTCTCATTACTTGATCATTTTTGTTATATATAGTTACATGTAGTTTAATAATAATCTTCCCTGGTGGTACATAACTTATCTTTTAACTTCATAAATGTCAAGTTATAGAAAAGTGTCTCTAATACTTTATGAATTACTAACAAATCAGTGTTTTAATTCTTGGGGGTATCATCTGGTAGGCTATAGGAGGTTTTGTTTTCTGTAAATTTGCTTAAATTAGAATTCTGGCTATCTATCATTCCAGGAATGGACTAGAAGATGTGAGGTGTATGATCTCATCTAAACCCTTCTATGTAAATGCAGCTTTCTAAGCCGCTGCTTTCTTGTTTTTTAAATGTGGTGGATTAGGTGTTATGTTTCTTACAGCAATAAAAAATGTTAAAAACACTGGATTTTGGTAAAGATTTTTAAAGTTAAGATTTTTAAAATATCTTTCCAGTAATTCAGTTATTTACAAATATCTATATTATACACCTTGCTCTCAAATAGCTATTTCTGCATACGTCATTGTGACTGTTTTTATTCTGTGTATATGTGTGTTTTCATGCCAATATACATACATACACTATGTATATATATTAAAGATAGATATATATACTTTCTCTCAGGATCACAGAATCAAAAAAACTTGCATGTGTGTATATATACATACTTATACACACTCATACACACACACACAAGAAATTTTAAATTCCAGTGCCTACAAAAGCCAAATAACACAAAAGAGTTGGGACTGTAGCAAACAGGAAAGTCAAGCCATGGCCCATTTATATGTGACAGACATTGCTCAACTCCAGCCGTCATGTAGACATGTGGGCCCAGTGTTCCAGGATCTACCAATATTTCATTATGGATTTTTATGCATGCCCTCCCAAATGTTAAATGTTGGCAACAAATTCAGGATTTTTACAAGCATTATGAGCCAAACAACAACACATTCTGTGGGCTGTTTACAGCCTCTGAGCCACCAGTTCACAACTTCTGATATATAGATATACAAGCATAACAGAAATGAGCCCTTGTATGTGTAATCTGATAGGTTCGGCTTAAAATATCCTGAAGTTCCTCTTTGGATTTGGGCTCTAATAAGATAGAAAGGGTGGGGAACGGGGACTTCTCTGTCCAAGAACAAAGTCATCAGTAACAGAGCAACTGTGTAAAAGCTTGCTTTTAAAAGTGTATGTGCATAGGGCTTCCCTGGTGGCGCAGTGGTTGAGAGTCTGCCTGCCGATGCAGGGGACACGAGTTCATGCCCCGGTCCGGGAAGATCCCACATGCCACGGAGCGGCTGGGCCCGTGAGCCATGGCCGCTGAGCCTGTGTGTCTGGAGCCTGTGCTCCGCAACGGGAGAGGCCACAACAGTGAGAGGCCCGAGTACCACAAAAAAAAAAAAAAAAAAAAAAAGTGTATGTGCATGATCTAATGAGGTAAGCTGATAAACATCATTTATAAAAGAAAGAGAGAGGCTCCATTGTCTTTTTAAAACATCGCCAAAGTTTTTATTTCTGTGGATTTAAATTTCATGTTTTCTTACTATGAGTATTAATTTGTTAGAATATGATCCCAAGTATTGGGATCCGTAACATCTTATAGAAAAACCCGAATGAACTTTTTGGCCAACCCAATAGTATTTTCGTTCAAATAGGAACTAGGAATTTTGACCCATTATTCATGAAATTTTGTTCTTTTTAAGTAACACAATTATTCAATCTAACTTAATTTAATCTTCATTAAATAGACCTCTTTTCCTCATGAACTAAGCATTCTCTTTCTCTTTTTTTATGATTTCAGACTGCTAAAATCTCAGTGTAATATAAAAACTCAAAATAATCAGATTTTAGTGACTAAAAATTAATAAACTAAATGGAGAAGAGACTTAGTAAAACATTTTAATTATTCCAGTTAGTTTCAAGGGGTAGTGATTCTTTCATATGGTATGGGGAAGATGTTAGATTTATGGTTTGTTTTATTATTTTAGTCAATTAAAATATCTCTTTAACTATACTTTTAACCTACCAATAGAGAAACAAATAATTTTAATTGCTTGATTAAAAGCAATTTTTAAAAATAATGCTAGAAGAGGTCCTGAAATCCTCAAAGAAATTGGTATGAAATACTCCAGAGAAACGTTTTTCAGCCAAATTCATTTCAAGGATACATCCAACTTTAAATTACAGCTGATTGATATCTGACCCTAAGTCTTAAGTCTAAGATTTCAAAATAGTCTGGGTAAGAGAGGAAATAATTTGCTAAAAGAGGATAAACACTGTTCCGGAAAATTAAAACAAAAACCATACATTACAGGGTCTTTGCACTGATATTCTTCTATGATCTGATATATTTATTGTAGTATTGTAAAATCTGAAAATACAGATTTATTTCGCTATTTCTAGGTTGGGGGATGTGGTGGGCAGCTATTGTTACATCAGTGTGCTGCCTGTACATTGTAGTTAGATTGCGTAAGGCCATGTTGAGTTTTTTTGAAGTTTTTTTTTTTTTTTTTTCGTGTAATTTTAGAGCTAGAATGACCGTACGAATTGTGTGGCTTATCTTTCTTATTTTACAGGTTAGAAAACAGGGACTCACAGATATTTTTGTACAAAGTTCCATAGCTAGTTACTGACAGAGCCATAGCTGGAAATCATATTCTTTGGTTCCAAATATAATCTCTTTTATACTATTTCTTTATTGTTTTCCTCAAAAACAGGCATTTTTTTCCCTCTTCCTTCACCTCTGCTTTGTTCACATCTGGTAACCACAAGTTTGTGGAACTCTATTCTTATAGAAAATGCTTTTTTTCTTTACCTAGAAAGAAATATCAATTTCCAGTAGATCTGATCATTTACAAAGGACTTTTTCTCTATTGGACACTTCATGAGCTATTTTCCTTGTTTTGGCCTAGCTTCTTAATTATCTCAACTTTCTTATTAATAAGATCTACATTTTTGTTTATATTCAACCTTTGTTCTTAATTATACTGTGCTCCAAAAGATAGTACTTTTATATCTTTAAACTCATTCAGTTAGTGACCTAGACCAGGGGTCCCCAACCCCTAGGCCTCAGACTGTTACCTCGGTGGCCTGTTAGGAACCAGGCCGCACTGCAGGAGGTGAGTGGCAGGGAGCGAGTGAAGCTTCATCTGCCGCTCCCCAATCCTCCCCATTGCTCGAGTTACCGCCTGAACCATCCTCCGTCCATGGAAAAATTTTCTTACGTGAAACCGGTCCCTGGTGCCAAAAAGGTTGGGGTCCGCTGACCTAGATTAAAGAAATACTGCTGATAAGTTCTATAGTTTCGAAGATGGATTACCACGAGATCAACATCTTCAGATTTTAAGAATTCCTAAAATAAATTTTTCACGCTTTATTAGATTTTTGCCTCATTATTATGGGAGAACAAATTCATAGATCTCTCTTGAAAATAATAAAATGATCAACCTTTGAGATCAGAGATAATATTCTTTTTGTTGGCCCTGTCAGGCTTTCCTAACTTAAAATAATAAAAGGCCTGTAGACAGTTATTTTTCTTATACCTCATTTCCTTTTTTTTTTAAATTAAAGGCAAGTGGTCAAACTCTAAAAATCAAAAAACTTCATGTCAAAGGAAAAAAGACTGAGTCAAAAAAAGTCAAGAAAGTAACTTTAACAGGGGATACTGAGGATGAAGACTCTGCATCTACAAGTAGTTCATTAAAAAGAGGAATCAAAGACCTGAAAAAAAGAAAAATGGAGGAAAATACTTCTATTAGTTTGTCAAAACAAGAAAGTTTTACTTCTGTTAAGAAACCTAAAAGAGATGACTCCAAGGACCTAGCTCTTTGCAGGTATTATTTCAGTTTTCATGTACTGTATATTTACAACTTCCTATTTTATTTGCTTAGAAATCTTCTGCCATACTAAAGGCAACTTTTTGACAATTTGTGTAAGTAGTAAATGAAAGTCTATAGTATAAGTAAATATATTCTTTTATCTTTTTAAATAAATTAATTTGCATTTTTTACTTGAAAGATTATGAAAGGTAAATTTTTAATAAAAATAGATATTTCTAAAGCATAGATACTGATTTCAGGCATTGTTTTCTTTAGTATGATCCTTACTGAAATGGAAACTCATGAGGATGCATGGCCTTTTCTACTTCCTGTAAACTTGAAACTTGTTCCTGGTTATAAGAAAGTTATTAAGAAGCCTATGGATTTTTCCACAATTAGAGAGAAATTAAGTAGTGGACAGTAAGTAAATCATTTCAGTTCGATATTTATTGAATGCTTGGTACATGCTGGGTACTTTTCGAGTGAGCCAAAAATACATTAACAACAAAGACAGGCTCTGCCTTTGGAGAGGGGTGTGTGTGTGTGTCACTCGCGTTTGGTCAGGGTAGTATAGTATGTAAGACAAATCAATTAAAATTATGTAAATAATTAAAAAGCAGTGTGATAACGCATTTTGACATTGGAAGGGCACCAAACTCAGCCTGGAAGGTAAGGAAGAGTATCAAGAAAGCCTCCCAAAGTAAATTACATGTAAGCTAGAGCTTGTATTGTACATCAGTGGAATATTGACACTGTCTCATGTGGATTTAATAAAAATTGACCCTGTAATATTTTCAGATTATTACAATGTAGAGATAGAAGATCACTGGAAATTTTAACTATTAAAAGCTTTATTGTGGGGCTTCCCTGGTGGCGCAGTGGTTGAGAGTCCGCCTGCCGATGCAGGGGACACGGGTTCGTGCCCCGGTCTGGGAAGATCCCACATGCCGCGGAGCAGCTGGGACCGTGAGCCATGGCCGCTGAACCTGCGCGTCCGGAGCCTGTGCTCCGCAACGGGAGAGGCCACAACAGTGAGAGGCCCGCGTACTGCAAAAAAAAAAAAAAAAAAAAAAAAGCTTTATTGTGAGTTGTTGGACAATACTAAAAATGTGGAAGAAAATTATTATTTGCTCCTCTCTACCATATTCTCTTTGTGATCCTATCCAAAGAGCAAAATGACTTCTGGCCACAGTTAATGATCTTTGTTAGATTGCCTCAGACTTCTTGCCAGAGGGTAGCAGCTGTTAGATGTTGGCATTTAGTTGGTTCTGGACATTGGACACTGGTTCTAGACATTTTGGAGCCACAAGAATAAGGCTGTTCTCTTACAAAACAATCCCACACAAAAGCATTCCATGTGTTAATGGCCAGGAGCTGTGCATCTCCCTTCTCCATTCTCCCTGCACCCTTTATTCCTGCATACCAGTTTACCTTAGTGTAGCCCATGCGCATCACTTCAAGCAAAGTTATAAATAAGGAGAAAGAAGGAACTTTACATTTTAAAAAACTATAAAATATATTTAATTGCATTATTATTGTTATTATTATTATGTTCTTTCTAGATATTCTTTTGGTGAAAATCACTGTAATCTGTAATTTAAACTCAGTTTAGAAGAGTTGAGTAGAACTTAACTCATAAAGATCAGTGTCTGTCTTACATGTATCAGATGATTTACGAGACTGACCAAACGACTAGTTTATTTCTCTGGAGGCTGAACTGTCAATCTTTTAAAGAATTATGTCTGTCCCATTTTATTATTTTTTAATTTCGAAATGGACCTGCGTAAATTCCGAAAACATTAAAACTATTGGTTCTTTTTTTTTTTTTCCGGTACGCGGGCCTCTCACTGTTGTGGCTTCTCCCGTTGCGGAGCACAGGCTCCGGACGCGCAGGCTCAGTGGCCATGGCTCACGGGCCTAGCCGCTCCGCGGCATGTGGGATCTTCCCGGACTGGGGCACGAACCCGTATCCCCTGCATCGGCAGGCAGACTCCCAACCACTGCGCCACCAGGGAAGCCTTAAGCTCCCTTTTGAGAATGAGCGCCAGTAAATGGAGGAGGTCACAGCAGAAGCAAGCAGAGAGAAGCAGTTCTGTATAATCCTGTTTGTGATGCCAGGTGTGGGAGACAGAATTCAGAGAATTCAGACTCCTCTCACTTCGACTTATTTCATTAAACCCAAATTAATGAGCTGGGACCCAAACAGTATTTCAAATTTTAAACTAGAAACTTAGAGGACAGAGGAGAGGAAGTGCCTCCTTTAATGAATCTTTCTGGGTTCCATCAGCTTCCCCCTCCTTCTGTTGTACTTATTACATCTAGAATCTCGCCTAAAATTCTCTCCAGGATTTGTCTCCCTAGTGCTAATCATTAACCTTTTCTTGTAGTAAGGAACAGTCTAAAGAGATAAATATTTCTCAAGGCAACTTTAAAATATTTTATAAAAATTATTCCCACACATGTTATATGGTTGCATTTATATGAAATGTCCAGAATAGGTAAATGTATAGAGACCAAAAGACAAATTGATGGTTGCCACGGGCTGGGGATAGGAAGGAATAGAGAGTAAATGCTTAATGGATAGAGTTTCCTTTTGTGGTAATGACAGTGTTTTGGAACTAGGTAATGCAATGTTGTGAGTGTGCTAAGTGCCTTAATTATCTACCTTAAATGGTTAATATGATGTTATGTGCATTTCACCTTAATTTAAAAAATAATAATTCTCAGAAGAAAAGGAAAATGGGTGAGGTTACACAGGGCTGACAATTCTGTGAGCTCATTACAGATAAAGAAATTTTCTTCTTTTATTATTGCACATATTAGAAGAAAGGAGTGAAAAGACTGTACAAGGTATTTCATCAAAGAAATAATTCCACTTTTACCAGATCTCAGAGCTTCAGTGTGCGCTTCATAGGTATTTCTAATGGGTAAATTATTTTAGTATTCAATTTGTCATAAGTTAGAGTTAATTTAAATTTGACTTTCCAAAAGCCCTTTTTCAAAATGTATTGATTTGGCTTGAAATGCACCACTCCTTCCTTACTAATAAGTCTAGTCGTGCACCTTTCAGTTCTCTTCTCTGTGTTCTTACAGGGAAAGAGGCCTGGGATTATCCCACCAAAAAAAAGCACTGAATTTACAGTGCTTCTCATTGAAAGGCAGTTTCCTGATAATGTTATCTCCAGTAAAGAGATAGCACATGCTTTTTTTGCTTGTTTTCGATCATCATATGACAGTGTTTGAGCAAAAGAGCATATCTGAAGAGAGAAGAAGAGAAATGGGAAAGGGGCAAGGTTTAACACAGAGTGACCTATCCTGGGATGTATGTAAAAGCTACAGGGCAAGTGTCATGTACATAGTGCATGGGAAGCATTTATATTATTTCTACTGTAGCTAAATATTTTTGAGTGTAAAAAATAGGGTACTGCAAGTGATACAGTTGGTCAGAGTTAATAAACTAATTAAGTAGGATGAGTCCTGTAACAAAATTGTGATACAGGTCGAACAGGAAATTGGATGTAAGAAAAATGCAAGTTTGTTGAAATATATCTTGATCTTCAAGAGAAATCTGTTTTCCATTTAACCTGTCTTTAAATTCTATATGTCCAGAACACGTGCAGTCTTTTAAACGTCCTATTTATAAGAGGGTATAATATGTTTTATATCAGTTTAAATGCAGTTACCCTAATCTTTTTCTTTTTTCCTTTCAATTTTATGTTTTATTTTATCTTTTATTACCTCTTCATTTGTTTGCAAAACAAAACCAGCCTACAAAAGCAACCTGTAATCATGTGTTTTCTTCCAGGTATCCAAACCTTGAAACTTTTGCTCTAGATGTCAGGCTTGTTTTTGACAACTGTGAAACATTTAATGAAGATGATTCTGATATAGGCAGAGCTGGCCACAGTATGAGGAAGTATTTTGAAAAAAAGTGGACAGATACTTTCAAAGTGAGCTGAAGTTATAATAATCTCTTTTTTTTTTCCTTTTAAACAAGGACAAACGAACCAGCAATGTGAACTGTATTTACATACATGTGCAAGGCACATACATAATGACGTTTTTTTCCTTAAAATAAATATCACACAAAAAAAAAGTATCAGAAGAATGATACCGTTTTTAAAGGCTTCACTCCTACAACAACCAAGGCCCTTGGTTATTGGTTTGTGTGATTTATCAGCTAATTTAGGTAGAACAGGGAAGCACACCCAAAGAATTTTCAAAGGAAAGGGTGTTATAGTGCAATAGCAATTAAAATGTATCAAATCGCACTGAATATTCAACACCAGAGCTCTAACGTGGGAAATGGTTCTCCTTTCCCTCTCAATAAATATCTATTTTTCATTTTTTTACTTTGTAGTTTATTTTTTAGTGAATGTATTTAATTTTATGAATTATTTATGATTAAACCACATCCAGAATCTTCGTTTTCTGTGAAAAGGAAGAACTAGAAAAATTGCTTTAAATCTTGAAAATACAACAAGGAATGTTTTAAAATATAAAACAAAGCCAAGTTAAACTGTTTACACTGATGTGCTATAAAAGCACCAAAAATAAACTTTACTGTAGAGTTACAAGTACATTTATATATATATATATATATATACATATATATATGTGTATATATATATATGTTGCTGCATCACTTGTGTAGTTAAATTGTATTTCAAGACAGTGAAGAAAAATTGACATGTATATACTGTTCATTATTGTTTATATTAAGTCTTGTTTTAAATATGTATTATGTGTATATATTGTTTGCAGACATTATTGTTTATGCCTTAGAAGGATTGTAGCATTTTATTTTAGTCTGAAGGTAATTATAGCTATACAGCTTGTACAGTAATTATCCTCTACCAACACTGTGGCATCTCCTTGATCTTGGTAGTGCCTGCCTTTGAAACAGGGTGTAGGGGATATTAGTTTTCCATTTTTTCTATTTTGTTATATAATTTTAAGCCACCAGGGCCTAAATTAAAGTATAATCATTTGTATCCATGTGGAATAAAATTGTGACAATTTCCTACGCACACAGTATTTTTTCATAGAAACATTTCCCTCCCATTTGCCTTGCCTCAGAAATAAATTTAAAAGACATTTGTAACCACTGTGTTTTATCTACTGTGTGTTGTGGTGGCCTGTTGGAGGCAAGTAGATCAGAATTTTTTTGTACCTATGTAAGAGTACTTGAAGTTTTATTTAAAATAAAATGTTGTGGAAAAGGTAGCATTCTTTTTTTTAGGAGTGTTATTTTTCACTACTATGTGTGGCACGGATACAATAAAAGACTTTTACAAACTAGTTTTTTAGTTTTTCTTAATGAACCTGGAATTTTTTTTTTCTCAAAAAAAGCTAGTTAATTTAAATTTGCTTTTTACAGAATCATAAAGGAGGAGCAGCAGAGTGTGGTTCAAAGAGCATTGGGCTGGGTGGAGGAAGGTGGTCTTAAGTCAAGTGATGTGACTTTCATGAGTCTCTGAACCTCTCTGGACCACTTTTTATTGTTTATTTCACATTTCTAATATGAAAATATTAGAATATTTTTTAAGGTCTTGTTCTAATAGGTGAAATGTCTCTATTGTAGACATACAACCCAGTTGTCATTAAGAAAAATTTATTATATAAATTTGTCTAATAAGTCATGAGATACAAGTTCAGGCATTCATGAACTATGATTTGATGCCTTGCTGGGGTCTGAGGAATCATTGAATGAACAAGACAGGCACAGGCCCTACCTTCATGGAGCTTACAGTCTAGTGCAGACGTGATCCTTAGCTAATGTCCTTAGTAAAGGGCTTTTCATAAGTAGTGAAGGGAGAATAGAAAAGTTTTGAAGAAATATTAAGCTTTAGAATGCTTCATAACCTCAGAGTATTTTCCAAAATTCCTAGAGTGTTTGTGAAGGCTTATATGAAAATCTGCTGTTATTATGTACATATGTTAACCAAATATTACAGTGATGCCTTAAGGAGCTGGTGCTCAATCAAAAATACCATGTGGAACAGAGAACAAGGTGGTGCTGTGAATCAAGTGTGTGGTTTTTGTGTTTGTAGAACTGGCTGCCAGATGCTCCATGGAGAGTCGTCTTCATTGGGGTGTTTTGCCTTAGGGAGCATATGTGGTTACATTACTTTATATTAGCTGGCATATAAGAGCTTGATATTAACATGTCTGGTGTCCGAGGGGCGAATGAGAAATAAAATACTTAAACACACACGAAGAACAGTTTTTCAATGATTAATTTTCTTTTAAAAATAAATTAAATATCCCTGAAAAAAAGAAAGGTGACTATTGGCTACTTTGGACTGCTGTCTTCATTGTTGCTACTCAGCAGGAGTAGCTGTTCAAGAAGTACTGGCCATGATCCCCAAAGGGCCACAATTAGTCTCCAGAACAATTGTTACAATACACATGTGGATCATTTGTTATGTGAATGACTCTTGCATTCACGGTGCCATAGGTTGGGCCTATCTTCAGTAAAACCAGTATTATTATTCTCCTCAAATATAAAAACATTTTCCTAACCCTCTGCTATCATACAATTACAAGTAGGCACAACATACTTTTTCTAAGATAAATTAGGTTTTAACCTGAACCTTCTCCATTTTAGTCCTGGTTGCTCTGTGAATTGTAAAAAATTGGCCTGACCTCAAGTATAGGTTTTGATTTATCCTGAGGATAAACCAATCAATCCACTACTACCGAACCCCAAAAATAGTCATCAGTTTGAAACAACATCTAGAGAGTAAATTAATATATTTATTTAGTTGTTAACCATGGTTAAAATTAAACAAATGAAAATTTATCTGTGGGTATACCTTGAACTCAAAAGAACTAAATTACCATAAATGCAAGGTAATCTCTTTTTCTTATTTCAACCCCAAAATGAAATTTGTTAAAAACACTAGTTTTAATCAAAATCATGAGGGAGCTGATCTGTCTTTGGTACCTTACTGCACCCGCTCTGTGCTCCTTCTCTTTTCTATCCCCTCTACCCCCATACCCGTTCAAGAAATTTAAAATCCTGTTCATTTAGGCTCCTATGAAACACATCCTTAACAAGGAGATCTGATATCAATGATTTACTCCTTTTTATAAATTGTATTTGTGGGCTACCTCTCTCAAGATTATTTGCATTTGAGAAACAAAAGAAGTTTGTGTTCTGTTAAAAGAATTTCATTCCAACAAGGAGATAAGAGAGGTATTCTAAGACAATTGAAATTTTCCTTCCACAGGAATATGACTCATAAAAAATACAACACAGAGAAACTAGTAGAACCTTATCTACTAGGAATTTTGCCTCAGTTAGATCTCTTAGGAGGCCTGCTTGGACCACATTACAACTCTGCCTAAAAAAAAAAAATTTTTTTTAAACCTCAACTACACAGAATTAAGATAATTCCTCTCCTCAATTCATGACACACTCTTCACATTGTTGTTGCAAAGCCCCTTTTCTTTCATTTTCTTACTTCTTCCTTCAGCTCCTCTTCAATGCCCTTTCCCCCCCCACATACAACCACATATGTCTTTCCAGTCAACCTTTTATATATATATTTAGCAACACATACATCTTTAAAAATATATGGTGTGGGAAAAAAAAATATATATATATACAGTGTTTTTCAAACTTGTATCAGTTGCATTATGCTATACATGTCTATTTTTGTTTCTTTTGAGTTGAAAAAGGAATACATAAATCTGGTTCATTACTTTTGATTGCTACAAGGTATTCCATCACAGGCGTATACCACATTTTACTTTCAAACTTCTCTCAGAATGAAAACCTAAGTTGCCTGCAACTCCTTGTCACTGCAAATAATACTGCGGTGAATGTTGTCATACATGTCTTCTATGGACCTGCGTATGCAAGCCTGTTTCCTAGATGGTCCCACATGATTCATGCCCCTGTGTAATCCCTTCCCACATTGTATCGGGTTTCGCCTGTGTGACCAACATAATGTGGCAGTGATGTGTGAATTCCCAGACTAGGTAATAAATACATTGCTATTTCCACCTTGTTCTCTTGGATCACTGGCTCCTGGTAAAGCCAACAGTGTTCTTGAGGACACTGTAGCAGCCCCATGGGACAGCCAACAGCTAGCACCAACGTGCATGTCATGTGACAGCAGCATCTTAGAAGTGGATCCTTCAGCTGAAGTTAAACAGATGACAGGAGCCCCGGCCAACATCTGGACTGCAACTTTACAAGAGACACTCCTGAATTCTTGACCCATAGAAACTGTGGAATAATAAATGTTTATCGTTGTTTTAAGCCACTCAGTTTTGAGTAATTTGTTACATAGCAATAGATAACTAACAGACTGTGGTAAGAGTTTCTCTAGGATCTATATGTAGGGGAGAATCCCCAAGTTGTTAGGTATGTGCACACTAACTTTCCACGCTATTGCCATACTACCCTCCAGATGACTACACCAGTTTACACTCCTACTAGCAGTGGAAGAGGATTCTTCCCCCTACTTCTCAACCAGTATTCAATATTTGTTTGGATTAATTTTCACTAACAATTTATTACAGATTTTGAATTCGAATACCATGTTTTGAGGGATATCGAGCAATTTCTCCAATCTTTTTAGCAGCTTCAACTTTGATTCTTTTTATAGTTTTTGTTTTATGTAGACATCATATCTAACCCTATCTGCTTTTTAGGGACTATAAAACTGCCCCAAATTTTATATTCAGCCAATGATATTCAGGAGACGGAACATTCAGGAGATGAGCAGGCAAAAGCTCAGGTAAATGGAGGTGAGTAGAAAATATTGAGAGTTCTTGGGTATTGTTGGAGCTTATATAGACTTATGAGTTACTGTAGCAAAAGCAGTGCTTGGAAGTGTGATGGGTAACAAGTTGGCTAAAGGCAGGGTTAAAGGAAAAGATAATTTGGATCTTCTGGACCTTCACTGGAAGAGAATTTTGCACCGTAGCAAAATTAATATCTGAGATTTATTTGTTCTATCTCTACCCTGACCAAACACATGAAGATCATTTGGGTTGTTCTCACTTGGATGACTAAATAAAAGCATTGTGAGGTATGCTATAAGTGGTATGTAGTTCATTCTTGAAATTAAAAAAAAAAATTTAAGTATCAAGCTGGACTTCTAAGAGTGCCCTTATTCTCCCTGAACAAACTCCTTACCATGTCCTTTAATAAAAAATAGCCCTGGGACTTCCCGGCTGGTGCAGTGGTTGAGAATCCGCCTGCCCATGCAAGGGACATGGGTTCAAGCCCTGCTCTGGGAGGATCCCACATGCCGCGGAACAACTGGACCCGTGCACCACAACTACTATGCCTGCTCTCTAGAGCCCGCGAGCCACAACTACTGAGCCCGTGTGCCACAACTACTGAAGCTAGCATGCCCAGAGCCCATGCTCTGCAACAAGAGAAGCCACCACAGTGAGAGGCCCACGCGCCCCAGTGAAGAGTAGCCCCCACTCGCCACAACCAGAGAAAGCCCCCATGCAGCAACGAAGACCCAACACAGCCAAAAATAAGTTTGTTAAATAAATAAATAAAAATTTTAAAATAGCCCTAATAATCATGGTAATGGTTACCAAAGAATGTGGTTGAATCTTGAAGAGGGATTCAGTAGTGAATGAAAGAGACCTAAGGCTTATAGCCAGTTGAGAATAAACCTTGTGCTGAGATGAAAGGAAAGCTCAGCAAGGTCATTACATCACCAAAGGCTAACAAGACATTTACATGGCAGGTTTGTATGGAGAGAGTGGAAGGCCTTGAAAGGTATGGTCTCATCTGTGATTCCTCCAATTCTTCAATTACATTTACAGCTCTTCTTCAAAATTGCTTTTCTGAATATCCTCATTATAGCAAATCTCAATTCTTTTGAATATAGAAGTGACTGTTTAAAAACAAAGGCTGATTCTATTCAGCCATTAAAAATTATCATGAAAATCTATATTAATATTGGTAAATTAAGTGAAATGGCTGGTTATAGTATAGTATGTATAGTAATTCTGTTAAAATATATTTAATGCACTTAGCATGGGGCAAACTTTGCTGGGATGCATATACTAAAATGTTAGTGCTTTTTTCCTGCAGGGATGTATAAAACATTAACAGTGCTTTTTTTCTCTGGTTGGTAGAATTTGGAAAGACTAACATCTTTGTCATCTTCCTTATCTATAGATCATAATATCTCTGCAAAAAAGTGTGCTTTTTTTAACATTTAAAAAGTCACAAACCAAGTATGGTAAATTTAGCTGGTAAATATAACTGGTGAATATACTGAATGATGCCATTTAAAGGTTAAGGCATAACATTTACATAATAATTGAGTTGTGGATTACTTTCACATCTATTATTTCACTTAAGTTAAATAGCTTTTTATTGTATAGGTATTTTTCATGTGGAAGACACTTTAATTGCCTATTCAGTAGCTGGCTGTCTTGTCTTCTTCCTTCCATCCACTCTGTAGATGTTGGTTGGCTGTAAACATCATGGGAAAGTGGGCACTTTTTTAGCCCCAGGAGGATAAATCTTTTAATTAGTAAGCCAATCATGGTAATTCCATTCCTGTTGAAAGTGATTGCTTAAAGAATGAGCATGTGATATAATCCTGGGCAGTGACATATGTGAGAAGTCTTCTGGGGAATTGTTCAGAGGAGAATTTCTGTCCCTTTTGGTCTTTGGAGATGGTTATAGGAGGCCATGATGCTTGGAGCTACTGCAACCATCATTCAGCTATGCAGAGACAAACCTGAGAGATGACAACAGTAATGCTGAAAATGGGGGAAGTGAGGGAGATGGAAAGGACTTGGGTTCTTGATGACATGAGCCATCAAATTAATCTTAGAGCCACACTACCTCTGAACATTTTGCTAGATGAGATAATTTATTGCATAAGCAATTTTGATTTGAATATTTTGTTTCAGATGAAAGCATCTTACTATAGCCTGGGCTACTGCTTTGCAGCAATTCAGGCTACATGCTGTACAATTCCAGAGGGCCCCATTCATATAGGCCAGGATGTAGCCCATTTTACAGATGACAAAACCAATACCAAAAAGGTCGAGTAATCTACGCATTGGCAGCAAACTTAGTAAGCTTCAGTTGGTAAGGTCTTTGGCCTTCAAATAAAATTCCTCAGAACATAAGACTGATTTTCTTGATTACTTTGAACATTATTTGAATGCATTTTCTCACCAAAATATTCCACAACTAATTTGAGCATTGGTAGTGTTATGGAATAATAACAAGATGGTAATTTTTAAGAGATGAATGTATTCTAGTTTATTTAGAAATAGTTACACTGCTATGGAATCAAAATCTGAAAAGAATATTGAACACTAAGTTCACTTCTGTACATGAGGAAGGAACTGGAATTATCTTTAGCCTCCTGCTGTAAGCAATCAGGCAACTGAACAAAGTATATAAAACAAATGTTTTTAGACATTAGACTACAACACAAGACTAATTCCTGAAATAAGAGTAAGAAATGAAGCTGGCCTTACAATTACCCTGGCTAAAGATTTAGTATCTGGAGGTGCTCCAGTCTTAATTTTATTATCTTACCCATTATTTTGATTAACTCAGCACTTTACAGCATGCGATGCAGTATCCTCCACAGGTAGAGGATTTTCATTGCAGTTCATCCTTTGGTGTTGATGTTTTTCATTATGGGACTGGTGCTATGATGGCATAAAATATGTCTAAATCCTCAAGGTAAGTTAAGAGTCATATTATATGAAAGACAAGTGGAAAGGAACTTGATTTTATAATGTGGGGTAACCCAGGTTTGAATATAACAGATTGATGTCTTAAGTAAACTTGGAATAAAAGTTATATTCCTTACTCATCTTCATATAGATTCAAGTATTGCCTCTGTAGTGGTTGCCAATCTTTTCACTATTATGTACAACTGTTATTGTTGTTTTTATTTCCATGTCACAATGCTTGAAGAGTTTTATTTACAAAGCAGTGGCATTTAAAAAAAATAATACCTTGTACACCATAATTACAGGCACACGTGCCATTCATTTGAGACTATTTGGGTCATTAAAAATAGCATAAAACCCCTAGTTATAACATTCAGAGTCTGCCTAGAAGTTGGAAAACCTCAGGCTTACTTATCATTGATGATTCCTGTATCAATAAATACACACTATATTCTTCTTCTGACCTCAAACTCTATCTTAGGACATGACACAGATAACACAACCTCAACAATCTAAAAATGATCTCATTGTCTTCCTACTTTTCACACTTGCTCTTTCCCCTGTATTCCATACCACGGTTAACAGAATCAACATACATCTAGCCACCCATGGTAGGAAACCTCAGAATTCCTTTGGACTTCTCACTTTACCCATCCCTCCATGACATCCTGAAGAATCTTTCTCTAAAATTCCTATGGTGTACATTTATCTCCAATTTTCCATTCCCTCTGCCACTATACTAGTTTAGGCCTCATCATTTACTAAGTACCAGTATCTCATTTTTTCTAGCCATCCTCCCTTTTTTATTTTATTTTTTTTTAACATCTTTATTGGGGTATAATTGCTTTACAATGGTGTGTTAGTTTCTGCTTTATAACAAAGTGAATCAGTTATACATATACATATGTTCCCATATCTCTTCCCTCTTGCGTCTCCCTCCCTCCCACCCTCCCTATCCCATCCCTCCAGGCGGTCACAAAGCACTGAGCTGATATCCCTGTGCTATGCGGCTGCTTCCCACTAGCTATCTACCTTATGTTTTGTAGTGTATATATGTCCATGCCTCTCTCTCTCTAGCCATCCTCCCTTTTTAAAAAAATTGTGGTTAAATATACATGACATAAAATTTGCCATCTTAATCATTTTTAAGTGTACAGTTCAGTGGTGTTCAGTAGATCCATATTTTTGCACATCTATCACCACTATCCATTCCAGAACTGAGACTCTATCCATTACACAGTAACTCCTCCTTCCCCCAGCCCCTGGCAACCACCATTCTACTTTTTGTCTTTTTGTATCTGACTTATTTCACTTAACATGTCTTCAAGATTCATCCATGTTGTACCATGTATCAGAATTTCCTTTCTTTTTAAGGCTGAATAATAATATCATTGTATATGTATAGACCACATTTTGTTTATGTATTCATCTGTTGATGGACATTTGGGTTGCTTCCATTCTATAGCTATTGTGAATAATGCTGCTATGAACATGGGTGTACAAATATCTCTTCAAGACTCTGCTTTCAGTTCTTTTGGGTTTATACCCAGAAATGGAATTGCTGGATCAGATGGTAATTCTATGTTTTAGTTTTTAAGGAACTACCATAATGATTTCCACAGCAGCTGTACCATTTTACATTCCCTCCAACAGTACACAAGTTTCCAATTTCTCCACGTCTTTGTCAACACTTGTTTTGTTGTTTATTTTTTGATAGTAGCCATCCTAACAGGTGTGATGTGGTATCTCACTGTGGTTTTGATTTGCATTTCCCTGATGGTTAGTGATAAGTATCTTTTCACTTGCTTGTTGCTCTTTTGCACATCTTCTTTGGAGAAGTGTCTGTTCAAGTCCTTTGCCCATTTTAAAATCAAGTTGTTTGTTGTTGTTGAGTTACAGGAGTTTTTTTTAATATATTCTAAATATTAACAACCCTTATCAGATATATGATTAACAAACAGTTTCTTCCATTCCATGGGGTGCCTTTTCACTTTGTTGATTGATTATATCCTTTGATGCACAGAAATTTTTAATTTTGATGTAGTCCAATTTGTCTGTTTTTTTCTTTTCTCTGTTTTTGGTGTCCTATGCAAGAAATCATTTCAAATCCAAGTCATAAATCATTCCCCCTATGTTTTCTTCTAATAGTTTTAGCTCTTACAGTTAGGTTTTCGATCCATTTTGACTTAATTTTTGTACATGGTATAAAGTAAATGTCCAGCTTCATTATTTTGCTTGTGGATATCCAGTTTTTGCCATACCATTTGTTGAAAAAACTCCTTTCTCCATTTCGTGGTCTCAACACCCTTGTTGAAAATCATTTGACCATATTTGCGAGGATTTATTTCTAGGCTCTCTCGTCTTTCCCAATGTTTTTTTCCATTGTTGTAATAAGTTTTGAAATCAGTCTAGTCATCCTCCTTTTGTCCACCACTCTGCCATCTTGAACCCAGATCTGATTCTGTTAGTCCCTTGCTAAAAAGGTATTTGTGTAGCATTAAAGGCTCTTCAGACTTAGCCTCGGCCTAATCTTAGTCTTTTGTCCTATCATAACCCCATCCTCTCTTCCCTGCATTAGCTACTCATCCCACAAAATAACTCCAGAACACAATGTATACCCACCCACCACCTGCTAAATGCTATTATTTGTGCCTTCCTCTATTCTCCTTCCCACCCTCCACCCCCAGGTGGCAGTTACTTTTTACTCCTATAGAATTTTGTTACTATCAGAGCCATTATCACATCAACTAAATTATGATGGGAAAGATTCCATTCAACTAGCTAAAGTACCATGTCCAGGTTTCCAGTATCGTGATATCTAAGAAAGAGACTGAATTATCTGAAATATACTAGGTGAGCATATAGACTCAACACAATGAGAATGAGATATGCTTGGGAGTGTTTTATCCAGGCATGGTAAGGGCAGGCGAATCAGCCCTTCTCCACAACACAGCAAACCAAAATGCAGTCTCTATCTGACAACTTCTGGGGTTCTTTCCTGGACAATACATACAAAACAGCATATTTTACCCCTCAAACTCCCCTTTTTCTCTGTTCCATGATGCTTATCCCCATTTTTTGTTCCTGAGAAAATGAAATATCTCAGCTTCCTTGATTATCACATTTTCCAGTTCTGCCTATTTAAAATTATTTCTAGCTATCTGATTGGAATTCTGCACATTTCATGAGTCATGTGTTTATCGACATGCTCTTATTTTATGACAAGAGATAACTGTCCATTATATATGGATTTAACTGGCTTTCTTAGTCCTCCACTCAAATTTCCTGTGAGCAGCTAGAATTCATATTCTCCCATAACTAAGGGTATTGCTGTTATGGGCTGTGTATCTCCCACTCTCACCTGACACAGCTTCTCAAGAGATTGTGTCTTACACATTTTTTAAACACCCAGTATCTAGTATAATGTCTGACATATTAATGGCACTCAGTAAAACTTTGTCAATAAAGCCTTCCCATCAAGGAAGTTACTCAAAAGAATGAGCTATACTCTCTGAAAGCAATGCCAAAATCCAGGTTCTAAATATCTTTTAGGTAGCAGCTATGCTGGCATAAATGTTTGAATTTTCCAAATGATTGCCTTGAAAAGGATAGCTCTTATTGCACGTATATGTTGGATTATATTTCATGAAATATGAGGTCATATTACTTTATAATCATATCTTGAAGCCTAGTAATGTTCTGATAGCATACAGCTGCTTCCTGGGACGTGTTAAAGAGGCTCATGTCTGTAATAAAAGACCTAAGACGTCCCAGGTGAACTAAATAGGTCAAAAAGAAGGGATTATCTGGTACAAAGTAAAACTTCTTTGTAAGTCTGCAGATTGCTTTCCTCTGGTCTCTAACTTTGATCTCATTTCCTTTCTAAGAGGAGAGTACCTATCATCTGGTATAGTCATTAATACCATAAAATCAAAGACTTATCTTCCTGGGCACATGATGGAATTGTATTTCCTATACTCCTTGTGGTTGAGTGAGGCCATTTGACAAGCTAGTTCTGGCCAAAGAGATGTGAATATAATTATCATGTGCATCTTGTTGGCCAAGTATTTACTTTCTCTCCTCTCCCTCTGGCACAGCTACTATTAATGCTCAAAATGACTCATGTTCTGTTAGCCCAGGTCTCTGATTAACTATGTTGAACATAATTCCCAATGGACACATAGCATAAACAAGAAATAAACCTTATTTTAAGTCACTAAGATATTAGGGTTCATTGTAATTGCCTCATATCCTAGGCTATCCTGATGCAGACTGGCTATTAAACCATTGGATTAGAAGGAAAAAAATAGGCCCTGTAGGGCATAATATCTTACCTCTCTGTATCCCATCACTTATGAAATGGTCCTGGAAAAGAACTAAAATGCACAATTGAAGAGGGTCTTGGCAAAGTAAGTAGATTGAACTGTAGTAATGTGTCATGGTCAGGAAAGACTGCTAATATATTTTACCTTAGGTTCAAAGGGGAGACACTGCTTTTGAGAAACCTCATGATGAAAAACACACAACCAATAAGAAAGTGGAGGGGCTGGAGTGCATTTTGACCCAGTGAAACTTTGGGCTGATATGGATTTGTGTGGACAATGCTTTATGCTATTATTGAGACCCAAATTGTGATCGACCTAAAAAAGATCGGTAGATTTTATTAATACAAAGAATTACAGGGCTTCAGCCAACGCAGTGGTTAGAGGGATATTTATAGTTGTAAATCCTATATGGAAAAAAAATCATAAATCAGTAAGCTAACCTTCCAATAGAAAAAGAAGACCAAACGAAGCATTAACAAGCAGGAGGAAGGAAATAATAATTAGAGCAGAAATTAATAAAAAGAATAGAAAAAATTAATTAAATCAAAAATTGGTTCTTTGAAAAGATCAACAAAATTGACAAAGCTTTAGCTGAACCAACTGAGAAAAAAGAGGGAAGACTAATTACTAAAGTCAGGAATGAAAGAGGGGACATTGTAGAAACAAAAACGGACTTTAAGTGAATACTATGGACCAAGTAGATAACTTGGATGATAATGACAAATTCCTATAAGATACAAAGTACTGCAACTGACTCAAGAAGAAAGAGAATATCTAAATAGACCTATGACAAAGAGATTGAATTAATAATAATTCTGTAAGTTGGGCTATTATCAAGTGAATTTGATTATACAATGTCTATTATATTCTTATAAAAAACAAGGAATCTGAAAGTAAAAATGTGGGTTTCTTTTTCAAAACTGTATTTTAAATCTTGAATTCTCTTGTGGAGCATTAGTAACAAGATACTGGAAAATAAAGAATTTGAGAAGATGAGACAGAAGAAATAAGAAAAGAAAAATTTTAATTATAGGAAATAAAAGTCCATAAAAATCCATAAACAAGAAGAATGTTTCTTGTACCAAAGAGGAAGAAAAGGCATAGTTGGAACTGCAAAATTTCTTTAGCATGTACAGATACCAAATGCCATCACATTTCTTTCTTGTCTGCTTATTTTTAGCTACATGTATGTTTTCTATCAGGCAGCTCTCACTGTGCCCAGTGTGAGCCTTCCTCATCCTCATTTGGCAGCCCCTGGGTCTTTCTTCTATCTGTATGAAACACCAACTTAAAGAACTCTATCGAACTCTTATTACTTGGCTGGCATCCAGGACTATGGGTGGATTAATGGAAACATGGCCAGTTAGAGGGTGTAAAGTTTATTTAATGGCAAAGGATAAGGGGAATTCGGAGACTATTCCATAATGCAGAAGATAACACAGCCTGCACCCAGTTACAGCTTCTTCTCTGCTGGGAGGTAGCGCTGCAGATAATACCAGGTGTGGAAAGTGAATGATTGCATCAGTATGAGAGAATCCCTGGGCCTTTCTCATGGATATTTTTAGAAACTTTTTTTGAAGTTTAATATACACTACACACAAATGCATGTATTATATATATTGAGCTTGATACATTTTTTGCAAACTGAACACCTCCAGGGAGTTTTTTACATCTTGTACTCTACCTTGCCTGATGGTTCTGGAAACTCTGGCCTTATTTGCCTGCAAAGCAGAACAACCCAAATGCATTCCTGAGTATTTACTGTGAAACTGGGTATTTCCCAAGCTCACCCCTACACCCACCTTTTCTAATTACTTCAGTGCCTATCATCTCTCTCTCCTTTGAGCTCTTGGTTACTCTCAACTGAACATTGGAATAATCATTGACTCACTAACTGATTCACACCTATTCTGTTCCCACTGGATTGTATTTGGAGAGCATGTATTGCTTATTATTTAACTGAAAAGTTAGTTTTCCTTTAAATATACCACTTAAAATCGTTTTCTATATTCCCCAAGAAGCATTATTACAAGGAACAAAACTAGAAATTAATGATAAAACAGGATTATTGACCACAGTTACATAATTAGAGCAAAAAATATATAAAGTGTTCAAATCTTTAATGTTCCAAGTTCCAATTATTTGACACTCTGTCCTATGTAGTAGGATAACCAGTTCACTCATGTGATCAAAGATCTCCATAAATTCTTAAAATGTTTCTCTAATATATTGCCAAGATATTTTAATTAACATCTCCCAAATTGCAAATTCACAGACCAGAGACCAGCTACAATAAAGCTTCCCACTTTGAAACTGCCTGTCCTGCAAAACTGACCATACTGAGCTTGAGATCTCCATGCTAAATTACTGGCCTGTGTAGTCAGGGGTTTCTTTTACATATTCTACTTGAAGAATATTATAACAAATCTTACCCATCAAATTAGTGAAAATTTAAAAAAAATTACTCAAGTCTGTCAAGAATGTGGAGAGACAGGCACCACCATATGTTGCTGAGAGGTGAAACCATACAGCCTCTCTGAAAAGCAATATGGCAATATTTATTAAGACTATTTACACCCTTATGCCCAGTAATTCCATTTCTAACAATTTCCTTAGCAAATTTCATTAAAGTAAATATTTATGTACAATGTCATTGAATCCAGTATTATCTATAATAAGCACAAAAATATAGAAACAACTGGGAAAATGTTAAGTAAATTATGGTATGTTTCTGGGGCTGTGGACCATTAGGCGGAAACAGTAATTACACTACTGAGAAATTTTAGACGTGGAAAATGCTCAGGATACAAGTTTAAGTTGAAAAAGGTAGTTAGCAGGTCCTTTTGTAAAATTATTGATATTATTATTCATGAAAGACTGAAAGTAAATGTATCTGAGTGGCTTATTTTTGAGTGGTGTGATTATTAGTTGTTTTTCTTATTTATAGTTTCTATATTTCCTAGAGAGAGCTCTATTATTTATACAATCAAAAAGTTACTTTTAGAAAAATACTGTTTTGGCAGTACTTTGGCCTGTAATCAGGTTTCAAAGTGTCAGTCATAATGCACTCGTTAATCAATTTAAAAATCATAGGAACATCTCAAAATCATGAATTTTGATCTCCTCTTTCCCCTTTGTCTTTTTCATTACAAATCTTCAGCGAATCTCAATTTCATGTTTAAATTTGAGTATTTTAGGTTATTACTCTTCAAATATGTGACTTTGGTTTCCTCAGGTTTGTAATTTTTAAATGTTTCCTCGCTGAAGAAAACTCTTTGTACCTTTGATTTTAATCTGAACATGGTTCAATACTGTGACGTGCACTTAGTTCGTAAGTGTTAGCACGCCGAGGAACTTTTTTCTGGTCAATTTTTTAATCTCAAAAGGGACTGGCAAAACCAGTTCGTAATCAATTACACGTGGAAACCACGGTGTAAGCTCCACGTGAGTTTAGGAGGCGCTCGGAAACGCTATAAGAAATGCACATCGGGTTCAGGTGATAGCAGTATATCCTTTCCAGCAGCCTGCCCTGGAAAGACAGATTTGGGTAACCTGAGCACAAAGGCGATGGCGTAAGTCATGAACCACTGAGGTCAGAGCTGGCCGAAACAGAAAAGACCAATCAGGGAGGTCACAGAATAGACAGAGCAGGATAAAGAAATACAGCAGAGGAAGGAGGCTCAAAAACTTCCAGCTGTCGTAACTGGAGAGTTAAAGGGGGCATAAAATCACATTTCAGGCACTCGCTAGACCTTGAGACCTCAGCTTCAGCAACCAGAAAAAAATTTCAACTAAAGGAAATCCCGACTCATTTTTATCCTAGAGCTAGGTTTTAGTAACCTCTTCATTGGAAAGCGAAAGGGCGCGCATGCGCCGCGGCGCAGGCCGCCTCCCGGGGGGGCGGGGCTTTCCTTTCGCTTTAGGACGTCCGCCGGCGTCGGCTCCGCCCGCCTCACCTGCGCGTTACGTGCCCGCCACTCGCCGGCGTCTGAGCAATGATCCCCGCCGTCGTGGGTCTTCGAGGTGAAAGGGGCAGTGCCCATGGGCCAGTTTAACAGCGGCGGAGGCAGGTGGGGGACCTTGACTGGGGTCAGCCCGCCGAACTTCCCCGCTCGAGGTGTCTAAACCCTCTGTTTCTCGGCGTCAGGTTCTAAGCGCGCGACAGGGACCTGCTGAGACCTTGACCAGAGCGATGCACGGTTTTGCGGCCTCGGTCTGGGAGCCGGGCGGCGCCTCCCGGCGGGGCGTGAAAGCCCCAGCTGGCTTCCATCCCTCCCCCACAACCCGAGCGCCGGTCCCCGCGCCCCGGAAGGCCCTGCTCCCCGCCGGCCGCGCTCCTGCCGCGGGTCCGCTGGGGCCTGGTTGGATCTCACAGTTGGGCAAATCCTTGGTCCCCGCATGGGCGCGGTGGGAGTAGGTCTCGAGCTTTATGTTGGAGGATTCTTGGCACATTTCGGGTTTACCTTGCATTAGATGGGTATGCGTGTGTTCACACTGGCGAGTTGATTCGGGATATGACCGGAAATTGAGTGTTTGGCTTGAAGGCTGAGGTTTAAGTGGACTACCACACCAGGTAGGGGTAGACTTGAGAGCGCGTTTTAAAACAAAGAGTTCAGCTGATTGCGTCTCTGTCCTTGCGACTCGAGGGCCTCGAACTGCAAAGGGAGCCGAGCGCCACAAGGGTGAGGAAGTTTGTTTGGAAAATTACCCGTGTGCACTTGCACAGTTGGGATTTGGGAGTTCCCCAGAAAGCACCTCCTGATGGCGTTTGTTTCCAGTGCAATACCTTAGGCGGTAATCTACCAGGGTTTTTGGTGGTTTGTTGGTTGGTTTTTTAGACTTCATTGAAGTTTGTTTGAAAAAAGAGGCTGAACTTTTGGGATAAGATAAATGTTGGAAAAGGCTCGCTCCATTTATTTGGAAAGATTTCTGTAAATAATACTAGAACAAGGTATTATGAATTTTACAATTCAAAGTTACGCCTGTCCCTTCAGGGCTGATTAGTGCCTCGTTCTACACCATTTTTCCACTGTCGGATTTTTTTTCTTTTTTTTTCTTTTTTTTTTTTTTAGTATTAGTAGCTTTATTTTTAGTTATCCAATCATTTTGTATTATATTCACATATAATGTTTAAAGCCTAGAACTGGATTTGGGGGAAAATGTTAATTCAGCAAATATTTATTTGACCACATTAGGTGCCGATACTGTTTTACGTTTTACATGTTGTGGATACAGAAATGAGCGAAACAGACCCGATCTTTGTTGGTTTGTGCTTACCTTCTAGTGAGGGGAGACAAGTAATAAATATGTCAGAGGGTGGTAATTGCTACACTGAGGATTAAAATAGGGTGATGTGCTAGCCTGTAGAGGGGCTACTTTAGACTGGGAAACTCTCTCTGAGGAAGGACACTGAAATTGAAATCGAAATGTAAAATTAGATCCCAAAAGCAGGGGATACGCATAAGAAAACCACTTTGTGAAGATCTTAGGTGTAATCCTTTTGACCAGGGAGGCTGGAAAGAGGGAGGGTGAGGGAAAGTGGAAGGAGTTGAGGTCTGAGAAGTAGGCAAGCAAGAGACAGACCATGTAGGGTTTTGTAAGTCTTGGTGAGGAGTTTGGATTTTATTCTAAATTTGTAAATTTGTTCTTAGGTGCAGACCAGCTAAGTCCATTTTTTGCCACTCTTTCTTTTTGGTTTCCTTGATTTATTACATTGATTCTTCATCTCAAATCTTTTATATCTTTTTATTCTTTGTCGGAAAAGATGACAAACCATGACATGATAGCTTTCAACACTGCCACTTAAATTGTGAATGAAACCTTTTGGTCCTTTTTTATGAGTGAACTATATAATTCTGCATCTTAAAGGCAGAGCAATAGCCTTGGCTCCGTCCTGTGGAAGGAGCAGCAGAGTTTGTTAAGTAGTGAAAAATCTTTTTAAGCTGAGATTAGCTGATGTGGAATGAGGCAGTGTTGAGTAGCAGTTAGTTAAGGGAAAGTCTTCAAAGGTGAAATAAATACCCAAGGTTCTGGATGTTCAGTGTCAAATCAGTTTGAAGTTATTTGACTAGGTTCCTTTTCAGGAGTTACGGAATTGTATTGGTATAGCACTGGTGATTGTGATAGTCATCAGAGGTTATAGTCTTAAAATGTTTTATTTCTCTCCAAATTATTCTAACCCCCGGTATAATATATTGTCTTTTAAAAATGTGAATGTAGGAGCTTTCATCGAGCAAGTTAATTGATTTTGGCTCTTTTATATTGATTTGAGTTGCGTTTATTTGATTCCTAGGATGAAGTAACCTTTATCTGTCTAAAAATTGCGGGATATTTTACTTCAAGTAAAGAACATGGTGAAACTAATTCACACGTTAGCGGATCATGATGATGATGTCAACTGCTGTGCCTTGTCCTCTTCCCTCTTGGCCACTTGCTCCTTGGACAAAACAATTCGCCTGTACTCCCTGAGTGACTTTAGTGAATTGCCACATTCTCCATTGAAGTTTCACACCTACGCTGTCCACTGCTGCTGTTTCTCCGCTTCAGGACATATTTTGGCTTCATGTTCAACAGATGGTACCACTGTGTTATGGGATACTCAAAACGGACAGACTTTGGCAGTGTTGGAACAGCCCAGTGGTAGCCCCGTGAGGGTTTGCCGGTTTTCCCCAGACTCCACTTGTTTGGTATCAGGGGCAGCTGATGGAACTGTTGTTTTGTGGAATGCACAGTCATACAAGTTATATAGGTAGGAATATTTAAACGGCTTTCCGTTTTTAATCCTATTAACAGGTCCACAAAAAAAAGAAGAAAAAAGCAGAATATTTTGATGACGTTAAGAAGCAGATAATTTTTAGACATCACAAGGAAAAGTATTTTGACCTATCTTCTGAAGGTCATAAAAACATATGATTCTTGAAGTAGATTTGCTTGGCTCTGAGTGTTTTAAATTTCCAGTCTCTCTTTTGTAAAATAAGATTAATCTTGTTAGACTTTCATGGATTTTTTGGGTAAGAGTTCGGCCAAAAAAAAACCCCACAATAGTCTTTTGAATAAAATTTAGTAATTTTAGGCTTTATTTTTGTCACTCGTGGCTCAGGTGTTCTCAATAATAAAGTAATGTAGGTAAATCTCACCTACACAGCTCTTTCCTGACTAGGATTCTTGCTGACCAAGCCCAGAAGAAGGAACCTTGTGATCAGCATGGTGTTGTGTTATCATTTCTTTTTAAAAAAAAATCACTTAAAAAACTCCTTTTGGATAAAAATACATCAATTAATTTACACTGGTAATGTTGTGTTGCAACTCACCAACATTAAAACTATGCACTTGTATGTATTCATAGTGTGGTGAAATATATATAACATCAAACATTTTAACCATTTTAACGTGACATTAAGTACATTAAAAACTGTAAACTTTCAAATGTTACCAATTAAAATAGCTTAATGTCCCTTCCTTTCTCCCTACCCCTCAGCATCACTCAGCACAAATGGTAGCTGGTAAACAACTGTTACTCATTTAGATTTCGGTCTTTGGATTGAAGAAAGTGATGTGATTTAAGTGGTGTTAATAAACAGTTTAAAGAGAAAGCACAAGAAGAATGAAATGCCTTTAAGTTATTTTGTGTGAATGAAATACAGCTGTCAGCTAACGAATCTTTTTCACTTATTGGGTGATAAATTCTGCCTCCCTAGCATTATTTCTCTAATGTATGTAATTAATGATATAAAAATGGTACACTGCAGTAGATTTAAGCACTGGCTAGGACACTGCACTAATTGTTGGGTTTTTACCAGTTTTTCCTAATAGAGAAAATAATATTGTTAGGCCAGTGCTTCCTAATCTTCCCTAGATAATTTTAACTTGTTCACAGCATTTTCTTTACATAAAGAATTGGTATTTGAAGATGGGATGAAAGTTCCTGGGTGATTTTGCTGTTTGTTGTTTCTAGGTGATTTTTTGTTTTTATTTATTTTTTGCGGTACGCGGGCCTCTCACTGTTGCAGCCTCTCCCGTTGCGGAGCACTGGCTCCGGACGTGCAGGCCCAGCGGCCGTGGCTCACAGGCCCAGCCGCTTCGCGGCACGTGGGATCTTCCCGGACCAGGGCACGAACCCGCGTCCCCTGCATCGGCAGGCGGACTCTCAACCACTGCGCCACCAGGGAAGCCCTCTAGGTGATTTTAATACAAAAGTTGAAAGTACTTTTGACCCCAGTAACATGTTTTTCAATCAAAAAGTTATATCTTTAAAAAAAAAATGTGACTGTAGTTGATATTGTTGGTTGTTATTGCTTTTTTTGTTAAGCTTTGTAGATTTTAACATGTTCCTACTGACTTGCCATATGGAAAAGTATGAAGATATTGTCGACTTTGGTTTCGTTAAGATAATGTTTAGATCCTCTTACTTTTAGCAAGCACATAAATGATATTTTATTTCTCTAGGCATCTACTGCCTTTTATCTCTAGTTCTGTGATATCCTCTTTTTAGTATATCAAGCTGCTGTTAGAGATTGTAATGTAAAGTAAAAGATTCTCTGAAATGAAAATTCCCTTTTCTTTTGCTTTTATTTCAGATGTGCTAGTGTTAAGGATGGCTCCTTGGTGGCCTGTGCATTTTCTCCTAATGGAAACTTCTTTGTCACTGGCTCCTCGTGTGGAGATTTAACAGTGTGGGATGATAAAATGAGGTGTCTGCATAGTGAAAAAGCACATGATCTTGGAATGACCTGCTGCGATTTTTCTTCACAGCCAGTTTCTGGTTAGTTATTTTACTCTTGTAAGCACTAGTAATTCCCATTTGCAGTTTGTATGTGACTTTTCATTCTTTTACTTATTTTCACTTCATCATTAGTAAAACAACAAGCCCTTTTAATTCATTCCTTTCAAGGAATCATCCTTCTCCTTTATCTTTTTTGATCAAAATGAAATCACAAATATTTTTTAGGGAAAATCAGGATCTTTGGGAAAATATGTGGGGGCTGACTCAACTTGGTGCAGTAGATCTGGATTCCTTGAGTATGGTAATGTAGAGGCGTTA
The DNA here is from genome assembly GCF_949987515.2 of Delphinus delphis. Lineage (NCBI taxonomy): Eukaryota > Metazoa > Chordata > Mammalia > Artiodactyla > Delphinidae > Delphinus > Delphinus delphis. The sequence goes on from NC_082689.1 coordinate 72,018,260, forward strand.
ACCCCGTTGGTTTTACTGTGATTTTTGAAATATTGTATATTGATATTCAAGTAGAAATGTGAAGTGTAAAAATTGGAAACAGGTTTCATTTTCCGTTTACTAATTTAATCTTTCAAAACATAAATTTATAAAGCATTTGACAATACAATTAGTTTTCAGAAAAAGAAGAAACAAAAACTCCTGAATATAGACTCTTGGTTTTAAATAAATACAGTGAATTGGGAAGTTGTCTTCTTTTATTTTCATCTTCTGTGTTAGGATGAAGCTCTGCTTTTGGCTGCTCCAGTCTTATTGCCAGACCAGTGCTGGCCCATAGCAATATAATGTGAGCTACGTATGCAAATTTAAAATTTTCTAGTAGTAGGTGAAATTAATTTTAACATATTTTACCCTATATATCTAAAATATTATTTCAATAATTGATAGTAAAATATCAGTGAGATGTTTTACTATATTTTGGTGTGAAGTCTTCGAAATCTAGTGTGCGTATTATGTCACATCTCAATTTGTAGTAGTCACACTTCAACTGTTCAGTAGCCATGTGTGGCGAGTTACTACCTTACTGGACAGCTCAGGTCCAGTAGCAGGATGGCTTTGGCACTCCCCTATTTCAAAACCATCAATGGCATATTAAAATATGATTAAGGTAAGATAAAATACCAAATCCCAAACACAAAGCCTGTACGTACCTTCATATTCTGTTTCCCTGCCTCATCCCAAATCACACTTGGCTTCATGCATTCTCTTGCCACACTGGCCTCCTTTCATTCCTTGAATGTCTCTTAAGATTTTTCCAAGGGTTTTACATGTGGACCCTTCACCTGGTTCACTATTAGTCATCCTTTAGCTTTCAGGTAAAAAAAAAAAAAAATCACCTTAGGTGAGTTTCCCAGTCTTTATTTGCACGCTTTATTTTTCTTTTAAAATAGGACTTAGTGAAGTATCACAGGCTTTAATTATATAGTTATTTATATGGATTGTGTTTAATGGTGTTTTTCCTGTTAGATTGTAAGCTCCATAGGGCAGGGCCTGGGTCTGTTTTATTTACAGTGCTTCGAATATAATAGGCCTTGAAATGCAGACTGATGAATAAGATTGATTTGCTGAAATTTCTTGTTTTTGTTTTCTTAGCCTTTTAGTATCATATAGCAGATTAACAGATTTTCTTTTCATGAACCCATTTTTATATTAAACTCCCTACCTAATTTACTTATGATAATTTATTCTTTTAATATATTGTTTTATGCTGTTTTATTCTAAGAAGACCAGCTTGTAACAGACAAGAACCATTTCTTCCATTCTGTGAGACCTTCTCCAAAATCTTACAGGCACTCAGTGACTCTTTAATGAGTTATATAAACATAGGGAGATTTAGGTTTCCTTTTTGATTCTAAGTTACCTGAAAAAAAGATTTTCAATTAAAATACCATTTTTATAGTGATATTAGAGTAAAACTAAGGACATCCTTGTTCTATCTTTAGAGGGGTTGCAGCTCATGGGTCCTGGAAAGGTTCACTAAACTAGGCAGAAAATTTGGTGAGATTCTAAAATAAGTTTAATACTCACATCCCTACCCTGCCTGTAGAGTATATTTCTCAATATACTTCTAATATGTCCCTTCTGTACTTTCTTTAGTTCAATTTCTGTTAAAATAGATATTAACCTTATGTGTAAATTCCCTGAAACAGATCAATGTATGCTTTAAAGCATATAAACCAATAAATGATTATTATAGGAATTTGTGGTAACTATGTATTTTCTTAAAAGACAAAGTATGTAATTTTTAACTTGTTATTGTTTAATTTGGTATTTGTTAATATCTGTAAATACTTATGACATTGAATCTTCTGTCTTTGTGACATTTTGCTCAAATAAGGAAAAATAATACTGTTTGTACTGGAGGATGAATGTTCAATTCTCTCCAGTTTTTAAGTGAAAAGACAGTTTGGATTAGATTATTATTACAATTTAAATATTTTTCCTGAAGAAAAGTTTATTTTTAAATATTATATTTGGATCTCAAGGATAGGCATATTTTAAGCTTTATAATTTTACATTGTCCTAGATGAGTTCTTACTACTGAAAGAAACTTCTGAATTAACTTAAGGATCTTATTTAGTCTAGAAACAATAGGAAAAAAAGTTCTCTTAACTGAGTCTAGTACTTAAATGTTTTACTCTCAGCCATTTTTGGGTAAACTGTTTTGCCTTAAAAAGATTTAATGATTATTAGGAATTGCTTACATCCATCAAGATCTCTGAGAAAGGATGCTGTTTGGCTGAACCTGTGCTACAAAAACAAAAATGCTGTTGAAATGTGGAAGTCCCATGCAGTTAGAAAAACTTTCAGTGAAAAAGAAATTTTAATTTGTTTTATGTTAATAAAGTATATGTGCTTTCAACAAAACAGAGGGAGTCCATAGGAAGCATTTATTTTACATACCCAGGTGTATAAATTAAATACCATATACTAAATATTTACAAAACAGGAAGGAATGCAATCTTTTTTTTTTTTTAAAATTTATTTATTTTGGCCACGTTGGGCCTTTGTTGCTGCACACAAGCTTTCTCTAGTTGCGGTGAGCGGGGGCTACTCTTTGTTGCAGTGCACGGGCTTCTTACTGTGTTAGCTTCTCTTGTTGCTGAGCACGGGCTCTAGGCACACAGGCTTCAGTAGTTGTGGCATGCAGGCTCAGTAGTTGTGGCTCACGGGCTTAGTTGCTCCGCGGCATGTGGGATTTTCCTGGACCAGGGCTCGAACCCGTGTCCCCTGCATTAGCAGGTGGATTCCTAACCACTGTGCCACCAGGGAAGTCCAGGAGTGCAATCTTAAGATGGGTAGTAGGTTTCTTAATTGTGTCTTACTGCATATGAGTGCTGAAATTTCCTTTGACCTGTGATATTAGGTGGAATTCATATAAACTTGAGTTGGTGATACCAATATTTACATTACCCACAATATTTAGGAACTTATCTAGTGGGTAGATAATGATACACTGAAAGTATCTAAGTAAGCATAACTAGCGGTTTTTTTGTAACACCAAATTTAACTGATTACTTTCCCTGATTTGTGTAATATTTTCCACCAAATCTGTTGGACTGAATTGATGTTGTTTTGGATTTATGTAATTCTAGTCTTTGTCTTGATTAAATCAAATGGGGAAACAGTCTCATTCCATGTGAATTAAGACTAAGTTTTTAAGTGAACATATCCTAAAAAAGTTAAGTTGGGAGCAATTAAGCATTTAACACTCATCTCATAACTGACTTTTCTTCCTAATTTTTCCCATCAATGCTAACCTCATAGACTCTAAAATTGGGTTGGAGGGTGCCCTAGGCTTCGTGGCTCAATATTGGCCCTTGCAACATTGAATTATATCCTTAGTGGAAGGGAAATAAAAAGGTATTTTGTTGTCGCAACTTCAGGGGCTAAAGTCATAATCCTTTGAAGTACCTTGCTTAAAAGAAATTCTTTAACCGACATTTCGTTATATGGTATAAATTAATTAATATAATTAATATTGCCTGTGAATGTGGGTTAAATGAATAGAATTAACAGATCTGAGTTAAGAAATTGAAAATTGTTTGGTTTAAATGTTTTAACAATTCTTGTGTATTTATTTGTAACAAATTTATATTTTTAGGTGGAGAACAAAGTCTTCAATTCTTTCGACTGGCATCATGTGGTCAGGATTGCCAGATCAAAATTTGGGTTATTTCCTTTACCCATACCTTAGGTATGTATTCAACTAGTAGTTCTCTAAAATGATTTTTTGTGATTCAGGTAAAATTTATATTTTACTTAATCTTTTTCACTAAAGAACTCTGGATATCTAAAAGTGATTATAAAAATATATTTTAAGAACTTTTAGTCAAAGTAATACATATACATGATTTAGAAATTATATGCACACTACTGATTATGACCTCACCACTACCACTACACACATTCCTGCTCACACAGTCCTCCTTTTTCTGTTTTCAATTTTTTTGATGGTTTTCAGAGTTTCTCTAAATCCTGTTTATACCACCACATTTTATTTTTTATTTACTTATTTTTTAACATCTTTATTGAGGTATCATTGCTTGACATTGTTGTGTTAGTTGCTGCTGTATAACAAAGTGAATCAGCTATATGTATACATATATCCCCATAACCCCTCCCTCTTGCATCTCCCTCCCACCTTTCCTATCCCACCCCTCTATGTGGTCACAAAACACCGAGCTGATCTCCCTGTGCTATGCGACTGCTTCCCACTAGCTATCTGTTTTACATTTGGTAGTGTATATATGTCAATGCCACTCTCTCGCTTCATCTCAGGTTGCCCTCCCCCCTCCCCGTGTCCTCAAGTCCATTTTCTATGTCTGTGTCTTTATTCCTGTCCTGCCCCTAGGTTCTTCAGAACCATTTTTTTGTTTTTTTTAGATTCCATATATATGCGTTAGCATACGGTATTTGTTTTTCTCTTTCTGACTTACTTCACTCTGTATGACAGACTCCAGGTCCATCCACCTCACTACAAATAACTCAATTTCGTTTCTTTATGGATGAGTAATATTCCATTATATACATGTGCCACATCTTCTTTACCCATTCATCTGTCGATGGACACTTAGGTTGCTTCCATGTCCTGCCTATTGTAAATAGCGCTGCAGTGAACATTGTGGTACATGACTCTTTTTGAATTATGGTTTTCTCAGGGTATGTGCCCAGTAGTGGGATTTCTGGGTCGTATGGTAGTTCTGTTTTTAGTTTTTTAAGGAACCTCCCTACTGTTCTCCATAGTGGCTGTATCAATTTACATTCCCTCCAGCAGTGCAAGAGGGTTCCCTTTTCTCCACACCCTCTTTAGCATTTATTGTTTGTAGATTTTTTGATGATGGCCATTCTGACGGTGTGAGGTGATACCTCATTGTAGTTTTGATTTGCATTTCTCTAATGATTAGTGATGTTGAGATGGTGAGCATCCTTTCATGTATTTGTTGGCAATCTGTATATCTTCTTGGGAGAAATGTACCACCACATTTTAAATTTGTTCATTGTAGTTATTGTTTTTTGAGCATATGTGGGTCTTTCCCCCATGCATTTTACTATTCTTTCAGGTGACTCGTCAGTCAGGAAACTTATGTCTTTCATTTTTGGTATACAGTATTCATTTATTCTAATTCTTCTCTACTTCTCTTTTTATAAGTCCCATTAGTTGAGTGTTGGACCTCCTGACTTGATTCCGTGTGTCTATTTTTCCCCCACATTTATCTCTTTATCATTTTTTCTATCTTAGGAAAAAATTCCTTAGCTCTATCTTTTAACCTTTTTTGAATTTTTTAATCCCATCAATAATATTTTCAATTTCCAAATGCTTATCTTTTTTGTTTCTTTTTCCTAGTGTCCTCCATTTAATGCAAGATCCTCTCTAAACTCTCAGGATACCAATTAGAGGCTTTTTGTTTTGGCTTTAAGTTCCCTTCTGTTTCCTAATGAACTTTGTTTGCTCTTGGGCCCTTTTTTGTTTACCCTGATCTTTCTCTTTCATATGATTACCTTCTTCAAATGCCTGATGATCCTTAGTATTCCATTTACTTTCAAGAATTAAACAACAAGAAGAAGTTTAAAAGCTCTGTGCACATGGTGGTTGTTTGTATTTGCTGGCTTCTCTTTAGGATAAGAAGGTGGACTATTGGCCCTTATTGCGGAAGGGTTGGAGATTTAGAGAATGTGGGTGTCTGTGTTGCCCTGGAGCTGCCATCGAGCTCCCCAGGCAGTCATTGTTTTCCTTCATCCTGGGGAGAAGCATCTAGCTTTCATGCAGCATACTATGGGTGGGGTCAGGGAGGGATGGGAGGTAGATATCGTTTTATAAACAGACTTAAAGTTAATTTTTCCGTTTTCAGGTCTGTATCTCTGACTTTCTTTTTCCTTGGCTTTTAATAGTTGTCTTTTGGGGTTTTCTGTTAATAGTCCTAAGTCTTTTGGGGTTTTCTAGGGAAGATTAGCTTACTTCTTTGCTGTAGCCCCCTCATTTTACACCCCAAGCTGTTCTCTATATATAATCTCGTCAATTAATTTGCATCTGCCTTTCCAAAATTGGTTTCAGTTTCTCATTTCCTGATGCCCCCCTTCCCCTTCTCTTCACTGATGTGAATTTATATCTTTATTAATTCCTTCATTATCATTTTAATGGGAACTCTGAAATTATATGGTCAGTTGGCCATCTTGCTTCAGATGCCCAAAAATATTCTTATTTTATTATTTGTTACCTAATAAGCTTTAGCTAAATCATGAGTTATATTTCATTGTTTATAAAATTATTGCCAGAGATAAACAAAGCTGAACACTAGTTAAAGCGGTAAGGAAGGATTTTAATATACTATTGCAATAGATTTTAATCAGTAATATACTATTGCAAGCGTCCAGCATGAACTGAGCTCAACTTCAGTTTATACAGAGGTGACTGTATTTTAAAGGGAGCATGAGGGAATAAAGCAGGGGTAAATGGGGGCTCCGTAGCATCCAGGAAGTGAAAAAATTACAAAAAGCAAGAAGTGAGGAATTTGTCCATGTGAAACGCATGTGAGTTTGTAACTGGCACTTATGGAAGTTAGGCTCCTCCCCCTCACAGAGCCGGGGAGACAGGAGCTCTATCTCCAGGTGTTGGCTGGAATAAACGTAAATTCTTTTGGCAGCCCTGAGTTTTCCCAGGCAGGCACTTTATAAGGGGGGTAGGGTCATCCTAGGGATGCAACCTTGAACTCTTAGAAACTGTGTTAAAGTCTTTGTAGGCCAAGGTCAAGGCCTAGTCCAGGAGGCATCTCAGAAGAGCCTGGGTAGAGTTCGGTCAGGGAGAGAATCTTTGTCATTATGCTAGTGTATAGAGAAGGGTCTGCTATTACAAAGTAATAAATACATTTTTTTTTGAGGAAATTTAGTTACTTTATTGTCTGTTAGGTTACATTCAGTAATTTTTTAATGTATTCGGTGACATGCTGGTAAAGATAAGAGTTCTATTACTTCTCTGGTCTATCCTACCTCTTCCTTCTGTTATCAAGGTGAAATTCTTATAAGAAACCATAAATATAGTCATGTATGTGGATGTTCTAAATACAACATATCTTTAATAATTCAAAAGCAAAGCTTTTCATACGTTGTCTGGAAAATGTGTTTTTACACTGGCTCTTTAAAAAACATATATAACAGTATATAAACATGTGCAGTTAAAGCCTTTCAATAAAGCGTTTAGCATTATTTGCACCTTTTGGCGGACCTCTCACTGCTGTGGCCTCTCCCGCTGCGGAGCACAGGCTCCGGACGCGCAGGCTCAGTGGCCATGGCTCACGGGTCCAGCCGCTCCGCGGCATGTGGGATCTTCCCGGACCGGGGCACGAAACCGTGTCCCCTGCATCGGCAGGCGGACTCTCAACCACTGCGCCACCAGGGGAGCCCCTGCACCTAATTTTAATGCTTATTTGTAGAGAGGAATAGATAGACAAATGGATCTTATACTTGAGAATGTAACAGATTCTTAGGATCCTGTTGCAGGTTTATTAAATCTTCATTTAGTTTGCAACTTAACATTTTTGCTTTGTTTGATTGATTGTGCCTACTTATTGATCTGTATATGCCTAAGTATTGATCAGTGCCTTGAATGCCTATATCTGCTGTCCCATATAAAAACATATTTTTTTCTATTTTGGATAGAAATAAAATACTTAACAATAAAGGGAAATAAATATATATTTTTTATTTGTTGAAACTTTTACCTGCTCTAATGACCTTTTTGTTTAGTTAAATGCTTTCTATCTTAAGAGCCATTAACACTTCGAAAAAGTTCTTATTAGGTGCGAGAAAATTACAGATTTCACTTATTTCCTTGTCTTGCCAGGCCAACTTCTTAGTGATTGTTTTCATATGTTGTCACTAAAATACATTGAATTCCCTCAGCTTACCTTTAAAAGAGTTATGATATTCCTTTTCAGTAATTATAGAAAGCATAAAAAGAATTTTAGTGTTACCATACTTGTAGGAGTTTTATAGGATATATTGGAATTATAAGATGTTACATTACTATTATTTTTAATTTATGGAATCAGAAAATATTTTCTTAATATCAGATATTTAAAACTACAGGTATTTGATTCTTTTAGGCGTTTGGGCAGTTGGTGTGTGGTGTGTGTGTATTTTTTAAGATAACAAGATTGAAGTATAGTTTAAAATTTCAATTAGTTGAAAATTTTATGTATTTAATAGTTTAGAATTTTTTAATTTAAAAATAATTTGATGATTATAACCCCCCATCTAGCCTTTGCTAACCCCACCATTTTCTTTACCCATTGCTGAACTTTTGAAACCACTTACTCACTTGAGTTGCATGACAATTTTTTTTTCATTTTTGTGTCTTTTAGGCACTCAAAGATTGTATTGAACAAATAAATGAAATAGTTTTTACTTAAAAATAAATTCTAAGCACAGTCAGCTTGCTAATTTTTCTCACCTTGTTGTTTGCAGGTTTTGAATTCAAATATAAAAGTATACTGAGTGGGCACTGTGCTCCTGTTCTGACTTGTGCTTTTTCTCACGATGGGCAGATGTTAGTTTCAGGGTAAGTTACTTAGTTTAATTTCCTTAAACCATTTTGGTATGAAATAGAGTAGACTTACAGAAAAGTACATAAAACATAAGAGAATAGGTTGATAAATCATTGTGATGCAAACTTGTAACCGCTGCTCAGGTCAGGAAATAGACCATTGCTGGTTTTCCTCTAGAAGTCCTCCCCTTCCAAGTGCCCCTTTCTGGTGACAGTACCTCAGGTCATATGCAACATTGCTTTTTCCTTTTAAATTGATTTAAAAGAAATCATACATTATGAATTATTTTGTGTCTGGCTTCCTTTACTCAACATTACGTTTGTTTTCCTAGTGGTTGAACAAATCTGATGTATATAATATGTGATAGGAATCCAGTTTCATTTCTTTCCACATGGATATCCAGTTGTCTCAGTACTGTAAGGTGAAAAGATAATCTTTTCTTCACCATTTTCATATGCCACCTTGTCAGAAATCACTGATCATATATGTGTGGGTCTTCTCAGCCTGTTACTCTGTTCTGTTTTTCTGTTTATCCTTGCTCTGATATCTTTCTGAGCCTTTATAACTTGGCTGTTCCTGGCTTTTGACACTTCCATGTAAATTTTAGAGTTAGCTTGTCAGATTGTCTCCAGTTCCTCCCTCTACCCACACAAACCTGTTTAGATTTTGACTGGGATTGTATTGAGTCTGATAAATTTGGGGAGAATTGACATCTTTATGATGTTGAGTCTCCAACCCATGAATATGGTGTATGTTTCCATTTATTTGTCTTTTGATTTCTCTCAATATAATGTCTCTCAATAGAATACAGTTTATTTGTCATCCTTGTGGAGGTCCTCCTCATCTTTTATTAGATTTATTCTAGGCACTTAATTATTTTGTTGCTATTATAAAAGATGTGGCTAATATAGGGAAATATATATGGAAAGACTGGATTTATCTGTTAAGATTCTAATTTTGGATTTTTTATATATAAAATCATATCATATGTTAATTATGGCTTTTGTCTCTTCCTTTCTAATCCTTATACCTTTGGTATCTCCTGTGCCTTACTGAACTGGCTAACTGGCTACCAGGATAATGGAAATAGTGAAAATAGCCAACCTTGTCTGACCTAACTGCAAAGGGAACGCTTTCATTATTAAGTGTGATCACTGTAGATTTTGGGAGATAAGCTTTATTAACTCTTCTGTTCCTTCTATATAGTTTGTAAGAATTTTTTTTCATGAATAGGTGTTATAGTTTATCAAATGATTTTTCATGCATCTTTTGAAATGAGCATGTGCTTTTTCTTTTTTATTCTATAAGTGTCATAAATTATACTGATTTTTATAAATCTGCTTTACACATGTTAACTGATCTTTTGTTGGAATAAATACAACTTAGGCCATATTATTTTTGTGTATTGCTACAGAGAAGTCAGTTTTATTCTGACTGTTGCTTTTTTTGGATATAATTTATATTTTTTTCACTGGCTTCTCACACATTTTGAGTTTTCTGCACATTTACTTTGATGTATCTAGTATTGGGTTTCTTTTTATTTAGTTTGCTTGGAATTTACTGAACTTCTTACAGATGTAGAATGATATTTCATCAGTTTTGGGGGAAATTCTCATTTATTATCTCTTCCAATATTGCCTCTGTCCTTTTCTTTCTCTAATTCGGGGATTCCAATTAAATGCACATAATACCTTCTTACTGTAAACTTTATGACTTATTCTCTCTTTTGTATTTTATTTTGAAATTTTGAATTTTATTTATTTTCTTTCAGGTTCTTATTATCTATTTTATACATATTAGTGTATACATGTCAATCCCAATCTCCCAATTCATCCCACCACCACCTGCCCTCTACCACTTTCCCCCCTTGGTGTTCATACGTTTGTTGTCTACATCTGTGTCTCAATTTCTGCCCTGCAAACCAGTTCATCTGTACCATTTTTCTAGGTTCCACATATATGCGTTAATATACTGTATTTGTTTTTCTCTTTCTGACTTACTTCACCCTGTATGACTGTCTCTAGAGCCATCCACATCTCTACAAATAACCCAGTTTCATTCCTTTTTATGGCCGAGTAATATTCCATTGTATATATGTACCACATTTTCTTTAATTCGTCTGTTGATGGGCATTTAAGTTGCTTCCATGACCTGGCTATTGTAAATAGTGCTGCAGTGAACATTGGGGTGCATGTGTCTTTTTGAATTATGGTTTTCTCTGGGTATATGCCCAGTAGTGGGATTGCTGGATCATATAGTAGTTCTATTATTATTTTTTTAAGGAACCTCCATACTCTTCTCCACAGTGGCTGTATCAATTTACATTCCCACCAACAGGGCAAGAGGGTTCCCTTTTCTCCACACCCTCTTAAGCATTTGGTGTTCGTAGATTTTCTGATGATGCCCATTCTAAATGGTGTGAGGTGATAACCTCATTGTAGTTTTGATTTGCATTTCTCTAATAATTAGTGATTCTTTTTCTTTTTTAATTGGAGTATAATTGCTTTACAATATTCTGTTAGTTTCTGCTATACAGTGAAGTGAGTCAGCTATATGTATACATATATCTCTTCCCTCTTGGACCTCCCCCTCCCCACCCCCTATCCCATCCACCTAGGTCATCACAAAGCACCAAGCTGAGCTCCCTGTGCTATGCAGCAGGTTCCCACTAGCTATCTGTTTAACACCTGGTAGTGTATTTATGTTAAACCTAATCTCCCAGTTCATCCAACCCTCCTGTTCCCCCTCTGTGTCCACATGTCCGTTCTGTGTACCTACGACTCTATTGCTGCCCTACAAATAGGTTCATCTGTACTATTTTTCTAGATTCCACATATATGCGTTAATATACGATATTTGTTTTTCTCTTTCTGGCTTACTTCACTCTGTATGACACTCTCTAGATCCATCCACATCTCTACAAATGACCAATTTCGTTCCTTTTTATGGCTGAATAATATTCCATTGTATACATGTACCACATCTTCTTTACCCATTCATCTGTCTTTGGACATTTAGGTTGTTTTTGTGTCCTGGCTGTTGTAAATAGTGCTGCAGTGAACATTGGGGTACATGTGTCCTTTTGAATTATGGTTTTCTCAGGGTATATGCCCAGTAGTGGGATTGCTGGGTCATATGGTAGTTCTGTTTTTAGTTTTTTAAGGAACCTCCATACTGTTCTCCACAGTGGCTGTATCAATTTACATTCCCACCAACAGTGCAAGAGGGTTCCCTTTTCTCCACACCCTCTTTAGCATTTCTTGTTTGTAGACTTTTTGATGATGGCCATTCTGACTGGTGTAAGGTGATACCTCATTGTAGTTTTGATTTGCATTTCTCTAATAATTAGTGATGTTGAGCAGCTTTTCATGTGCTTCTTGGCCATCTGTATGTCTTCTTTGGAGAAATGTCTATTTAGGTCTTCTGCCCATTTTTGGATTGGGTTGTTTGTTTTTTTTTTGATATTGAGCTGCATGAGCTGTTCATATATTTTGCAGATTAATCCTTTGTCCATTGATTAATTTACAAATATTTTCTCCCATTCTGAGGGTTGTCTTTTCATCTCGTTTGTCGTTTCCTTTGCTTTGCAGAGGCTTTTAAGTTTCATTAGGTCCCATTCATTTATTTTTGTTTTTATTTCCATTACTCTAGGAGGTGGGTCAAAAAAGATCTTGCTGTGATTTATGTCAAAGAGTGTTCTTCCTATGTTTTCCTCTAAGAGTTTTATAGTGTCCGGTCTTACATTTAGGTCTCAAATCCATTTTGAGTTTATTTTTGTGAATGGTGTTAGGGAGTGTTCTAATTTCATTCTTTTACATGTAGCTGTCCAGTTTTACCAGCACCACTTGTTGAAGAGACTGTCTTTTCTCCGTTATTTTTCCTTGCCTCCTTTGTCATAGATTAGTTGACCATATGTGCATGGGTTTATCTCTGGGCTTTCTATCCTGTTCCATTGATCTATATTTCTGTTTTTGTGCCAGTACCATAGTCTTCATTACTGTACCTTTGTAGTATAGTCTGAAGTCAGGGAGTCTGATTCCTCCAGCTCCGTTTTTTTTCCTCAAGACTGCTTTGGCTATTCGGGGTCTTTTGTGTCTCCATACAAATTTTAAGATTTTTTGTTCTAGTTCTGTAAAAAAATGCCATTGGTAATTTGATAGGGATTGCGTTGCATCTGTAGATTGCTTTGTGTAGTATAGTCATTTTCACAATATTGGTTCTTCCAATCCAAGGACATGGTATATCTCTCCATTTGTTGGTAACACCTTTAATTTCTTTCATCGGTGGCTTACAGTTCTCTGCATACAGTTCTTTTGTCTCCCTTGGTCGGTTTATTCCTAGGTATTTTATTCTTTTTGTTGCAGTGGTAAATGGGAGTGTTTCCTTAATTTCTCTTTCAAATTTTTCATCATTAGTGTATAGGAATGCAAGAGATTTCTGTGCATTAATTTTGTATCCTGCAACTTTACCAAATTCATTGATTAGCTCTAGTAGTTTTCTGGTGGCATCTTTAGGACTCTGTATATGTAGTATCATGTCATCTGCAATCAGTGACAGTTTTACTTCTTCTTTTCCAATTTGTATTCCTTTTATTTCTTTTTCTTCTCTGATCTCTGTGGCTAGGACTTCCAAAACCATGTTGAATAATAGTGGTGAGAGTGGATATCCTTGTCTTGTTCCTGATCTTAGAGGAAATGCTTTCAGTTTTTCACCATTGAGAATGATGTTTGCTGTGGGTTTGTCATATATGGCTTTTATTATATTGAAGTAAGTTCCCTCTATGCCCACTTTCTGGAGAGTTTTTATCATAAATGGGTATTGAATTTTGTCAAAAGCTTTTTCTGCATCTATGGAGATGATCATATGGTTTTTATTCTTCAATTTGTTAATATGGTGTATCACATTGATTGATTTGCTTATATTGAGGAATCCTTGCATTCCTGGGATAAACCCCACTTGATCATGGTGTATGATCCTTTTAATGTGCTGTTGGATTCTGTTTGCTAGTATTTTGTTGAAGATTTTTGCATCTATATTCATCAGTGATACTGGTCTGTAATTTTCTGTTTTTGTAGTATTTTTGTCTGGTTTTGGTATCAGGGTGATGGTGGCCTCTCATTCTCATGGTAGAATGAGTTTGGGAGTGTTCCTCCCTCTGCTATATTTTGGAGGAGTTTGAGAAGGATATGTGTTAGCTCTTCTCTAAATGTTTGATAGAATTCACCTGTGAAGCCATCTACTACTGGGCTTTTGTTTGTTGGAAGATTTTTAATCACAGTTTCAATTTCAGTGCTTGTGATGGGTCTGTTTATATTTTCAGTTTCTTCCTGGCTCAGTCTGGGAAGGTTGTGCTTTCCTAAGAATTTGTCCATTTCTTCCAGGTTGTCCATTTCATTGTCGCATAGTTGCTTGTAGTAATCTATTAATCTATCATGATCCTTGGTATTTCTGCAGTGTCAGTTGTTACTTCCCCTTTTTCATTTCTAATTCTGTTGATTTGAGTCCTCTCCCTTTTTTTCTTGATGCGTCTGGCTAATGGTTTATCAATTTTGTTTATCTTCTCAAAGAACCAGCTTCTAGTTTTATTGATCTTTGCTAGTGTTTCCTTCATTTCTTTCTGATCTGATCTTTGTGATTTCTTTCCTTCTGCTAAATTTTGGGGTTTTTTTGTTCTTCTTTCTCTAATTGCTTTAGGTGTAAGGTTAGGGTGTTTATTTGAGATGTTTCTTATTTCTTGATGCAGGATTGTATTGCTATAAACTTCCCTGTTAGAACTGCCCTTGCTGCATCCCATAGGTTTTCGGTTGTCGTGTTTTCATTGTCATTTGTTGCTAGGTATTTTTTGATTTCCTCTTTGATTTCTTTAGTGACTTCTTGGTTATTTAGTAGTGTATTGTTTAGCCTCCATATGTTTGTAATTTTTACAGCTTTTCCCCTGTAGTTGCTATCTAGTCTCATAGAGTTGTGGTAGGAAAAGATACTTTATACAATTTCAATTTCTTAAATTTACCAAGGCTTGATTTGTGAGCCAAGATATGATCTGTCCTGAGAATGTTCCATGAGCACTTGAGAAGAAAGTGTATTGTGTTGTTTTTGGATGGAATGTCCTGTAAATATCAATTATGTCCATCTTGTTTAATGTGTCATTTAAAGCTTGTGTTTCCTTATTTATTTTCATTTTGGTTGATCTGTCCACTGTTGAAAGTGGGGTGTTAAAGTCCCCTACTATGATTGTGTTACTGTCGATTTCCCCTTTTATGGCTGTTAGCATTTGCCTTATGTATTGAGGTGTTCCTCTGTTGGGTGCATAAATTTTTACAATTATTATATCTTCTTCTTGCATTGATCTCTTGATCATCATGTAGTGTCCTTCTTTGTCTCTTGCAGTAGTCTTTCTTTTAAAGTCTGTTTTGTCTGATATGGGAATTGCTACTCCAGCTTTCTTTTAATTTCCATTTCTATTTTCATGGACTATCTTTTCCATCCCCTCACTTTCAGTCTCTGTGTGTCCCTAGGTCTGAAGTGAGTCACTTGTAGACAGCATATGTACAGGTCTTGTTTTTGTATCCGTTCAACCAGTCTGTGTCTTTTGGTTGGAGCATTTAATCCATTTACATTTAAGGTAATTATCGGTATGTATGTTCTTATTACCATTTTCTTAATTGTTTTGGGTTTGTTATTGTAGGTCTTTTCCTTCTCTTGTGTTTCCTGCCTAGAGAAGTTCCTTTAGCATTTGTTGTAAAGCTGGTTTGTAGTGCTCAATTCTCATAGCTTTTGCTTGTCTGTAAAGGTTTTAATTTCCCCATCAAGTATGAATGAGATCCTTGCTGGGCAATCTTGGTTGAAGGTTTTTCCGTTTCATCACTAAATATGTCCTGCCGCTCTGTTTTGGCTTGCAGAGTGTCTGCTGAAATATCAGCTGTTAACCTTATGGGGAGTCCCTTTTATGTTATTTGTTGCTTTTCCCTTGCTGCTTTTAATATTTTTTCTTTGTATTTAATTTTTGATAGTTTGATTAATATGTGTCTCGGTGTGTTTCTCCTTGGGTTTATCCTGTATGGGACTCTCTGTGCTTCCTGGACTTGATCGACTATTTCCTTTCCCATGTTAGGAAAGTTTTCAAGTATAACGTCTTCAGATATTTTCTCAGACCTTTCTTATTGTCTTCTTCTTCTGGGACCCCTGTAATTCGAATGTTGGTGCGTTTAATGTTGTCCCAGAAGTCTCTCAGACTGTCCTCAGTTCTTTTCATTCCTTTTTCTTTATTCTGCTCCCTGGCAGTTATTTCCACCATTTTATCTTCCAGCTCACTTATTCGTTCTTCTGCCTCAGTTATTCTGTTATTGATTCCTTCTAGAGTATGTTTAATTTCAGTAATTGTGTTGCTCATCACTGTTTGTTTGCTCTTTAGTTCTTCTAGATCCTGTTAAATGTTTCTTGTATTTTCTCCATTCTGTTTCTGAGATTTTCGATCATCTTTACTGTCATTACTCTTAATTCTTTTTCAGGTAGGTTCCCTATTTTGTCTTCATTTATTTGGTGGTGTAGGTTTTTACCTTGCTCCGTTGTCTGTAACATATTTTTTTCTAGTTTCTTTTCTTTTTTTTTTTTTTTTTTTTGATGGATGGTGCTATATTCCTGTCTTACTGGTTGTTTGGCCTGAGACGTCCAGCATTGGAGGTTGCAGGCAGTTGGATAGAGCTGGGTCTTGGTGCTGAGATGAGGACTTCTGGGAGGCCTCACTCTGATTGATATTCCCTGGGGTCTGAGGTTCTCTGTTAGTCCATCAGTTTGGACTCGGAACTCCCAGCACAGGAGCTTGGGCCTGACCTCCGGCCTGGGAACCAAAATCCCACAAGCTTCATGGCATGGTTAAAAAAAAAAAAAAGTGGGGGGAAGAAAGAAAAAAAGAAGAAAGGAGCAGTAAAATATCAAAGAATAATAAAATAAAATTAGAAAGATGAAAAATGTATTAGGAAAATTAAAACTATAATTGAAACAACTGCAGCAAGGTAAAATAAAACCACAAAAGAAAAAAGTGTGTGTGGGAGAACAAGCCAAAAGGAGAGAGCAATAACAAAGTGTAAAGAATAAAGTAGAATTAGAAAAATAAAAGGTTTATTAGGAAAAATAAAAGGTTTATTAGGAAAAATAAAAATGTAGAAGAATCAACAACAATGAATCCACAAGGTAAAACAGAACTCCAATCTAAAAAAGGCAAAAAGAAAAAAAAAACCTTGACTATGGGGGTGGAGTTTTGGCAGTGGTGGAACTTAGGCAGGGGTGGGGTTTAGGGTGGGGTGAGACCTAGGCAGGTGGGGGTGTGACGTTTGAGCCTGGGGCGGGGCCTGGGGGGGGGACAGGGTGGGGGGGGGACATTCAAGTGTGGGGTCGGGCCTCTACTTAGGACCTGCCCGGAATGGGAGAGGCATCAAGACCTGAGGGGGCCCTCTGGAGTGTGGAGTTCTGGAGTTTGCAGATAGGGCCCTGAGTGAGGGTGTGTGGGTGGGGTGTAGGCCCAGCTCGTTGGAGGGGGTCTCCGAGTATAGAGGTGGGGCCCTGGGTGGGGGGTAGGGGCGGGGCTTGGGTTCTGCACAGCAGGAGGGAGGCTCCGAGGGCAGAGGATTAGGCCCAGGAGCCCAACAGGCTTCCCCATGCCTGAGTGGACAGGGAAAGCACTGGCCCCTTTCCCTTCTGTTCCTTTACGCCCTGCCGTACCATCTCCCCCAGTGTCTCCCCCGTCGCTGCTGGACCCCTAACCGTGGGTGGGTCCCACTGGGTGTAGGAACTCCTCCCCTCCCCCAGCTTCCCCTCAGGGGTCCCGGAGGTCCGGCCTTTACTTTTGCTCCCCCTTCCCACCCTCCCACTCCCTCAGGACCTGCACAGCTGGAGGGAGCCTAGCTGGGCAGAGGATCAGGCCCCGGATCTCAACAGATTCCTGGGGGTCCGAGTGGGCAGGAGAAACCTGGCCACGCCCCCTTTTGATTCTCTGCCCTCCCAGTGGTTCCCCAAGTTCCCTCTTCAGGCGTGGGATCCCTTCCCCTCCCCCAGCCGCCCCTCAGCAGCGCCAGTCCTGTCCCATGTCCACTTCTCCTCCCCCTTCACTCCCCCCACGCCCCACGTCCTACCTGGTAGTTGGGTGTTCCTCCCGTCCCCTTAGGTGTCCGTGGCCCCCCACCGGTGCCTGGTAGGTGCCCTAGTTGTGAGGAGATGGGAATTCCGTGTCGTCCTAGTACGCCATCTTGACTCCACCCCCCTCATTGCTTTTTAGTCTTAGGATTCTTTGACACTCTTAAAAGTTATTGAGGACTCCAAAGAGCTTTTGCTTATAAGGGTTCCATATACTGCTATTTATAGGAAATAAAACTAAGAAGACTAAAATATTTTAAGTTTGTTTAAACAATAATAAACTCGTATATTAACATAACATTTTTCTTTAGGAGAAATAAAACCAGAAATAGTGAGAAACGTGGCATTGTTTTACATTTATGAAAATCTCTTCAGTATCTGGGTTAGCAGAAGATACATAGATTCTCATATCTGCTTCACACACTTCATTAGCTCTCAGGGCTATGATGGCATCACATGTCATACAGCAAAATGTGTAGGAACTTTTTCTCTACATCTTTCTCCACATCTCTCCTCTAATAAGTTTCCTCTAGCCCCTTAGCCGAATTTGTGTTTTGTTTCACCCTTACTTCTCTTGATCCAACCAGATAAAGTTAACACTATATGAATTAGCTGCTATTCAAACAGGAAGAGTCAATCTTTGTAATTCAAATAGAGGTTGCCTTTTTCCATAAATTCTCAGTTCTAGTAGTTATGATTCTTTGGAAACCAGTTTAAGAATGGCTATCATTGTTAGAGTTTTAAGAGTTCAAAAATAACACCTTTTTTTCTTCTTCTTGAGTTGAAAACCAGTAAGAGAGAAATACTGGACAGATAACTACTAGATAGCAGGACTGTAGATCTGCAGCTGACTTGTTCACCCGCTCTTGGGTGGCATGGACCACTGCAGACTTCCCCTGAAAGGGCAGATCAGAAAAAAGAAAATCCAGAAGGGGCTGAACCACATGGCCCAGCATCTTCCCCAGACTTTCCAGTCATCTGTCATTCCTTTCCTGCTAAGCAAGAGAGGGAGAAAAGAGGCCAGGGATCTTATTCCAGAAAGAACTGGAAGTATTTGTCCCCCCTCTTCTCAACAAGATGCTTGTTTATGTTTTATCTTTTATAAATGTGGACAACAGAGTTTTACTGTCATGAATTAGTGATGGCTCAACAGCCACCCTCTCTCACTCAGTAATGACTAGCATAAGAAGGCTTAAGGTCACCTTTCCAAAACTCAGATCATCATTTATTTCCCCGTACTCTCTACAACATTGTTAACAGAACTATTGAACAAGTCAGTTCTTTAGACAGAGTCCATGTTGCAGTTTTCTTATCATGAGGGTTATTAGATATTACACGGCTTGAAAAAATAGATGTCTTGTGAAAACTCTAGTGAAATTTGAATAGTCATGCGATCTGTTTTGTAAGTTTTTAGGCTAAAACTGTCAGGGTGTGTGCCCATTATGAATCAAGTTTAATTATAATACATTCATGGGGGATGATGTTCTAGGAAGTGTAAAATCCAGAAACACAGGTTACTGAGTTTTAATCCCAGCCCTGCCATGCACTAGCTATGCAACCTCAGACAAGTTCTAGTTCCATATCTTCTCTCGGCTTCATTTTTCTGAATTATAAAATGGGGAAAGTCAGAACACTTTCCTCATAAGAGTGTTATGAAGCTTAAATAAGAAAATGCAGGCAAAGCATTTATTAGGTTTGGGGCACAATAATTGCTCAGTATAGGTTCATTAAATATTATGTATATTACAAGAATATTATTTTTATGTATTATTTTTGTAATCCGGAACATTAGGCAATTATATAACATATAACATTATTTTACTCCCTCGTTTTCTGATTTCTGCTTTTTCTGGGTTAAGTTTTAGCCATTGATCTATACTGAGGGGCCTTATAAAACAGCTGTTTGAAACTTACCATCTTCATTCAGGAAGAGTTGTTGGGAACTATGTTTCATAGCATCATCTCTGTGAAGACTTTGGGGAAAATAGTTCCTACAGGTCTCAGTCTAAAGAATTGATGTCCCTTTCCCATACATTGGGTTTGTGTTTCTGTCTTAAATTGTATGACAGAGCGTGTTTCCTTTTTTAAATTGCTATTGAAGAAGCTCGGCAACAAACCTGCAGCTCTCTGTTAACGAAGTGGACTCTATGTTGTGACATATATTTTAAATACTAATCTTAATCTTCACCTCTTTCCCCCACCTCATCTTTATGTTCTCTTCGTCCCCAGTTTCTTCACATAATTTTTATCTTCTTTTTTCTACGTCTTTGTAAGAAACTACACATACTTTCCGAATGAGAAGAAACATAGATATATATTTAAAATAAAAATGTGTGAGTGTAAAATAAATCTTTAAACCTTAGGAACATACTTGACCTAATGAAATAGTTGTGGGTAATTTCATTTGATTAGTTTTTTGGTCATTGTATAAAACTGGTTTGAATTAAAATGCTTTAGGTGATTTGTGACCTGGGTGGCTGTACGACGTCACTACAGTGTCACTCATCTCCCTTGAGCTTGTGATTATATGCTCTTCCATATCAAGCACATAACTGTATGTGTTGTTGCTCTTGCCTAGCAGCTGTGCAGATAAAATTGGCGTGTTTCTCTTGTATTCTTTTTTTTTTAACAAATTTATTTATTTATTTATTTTTGGCTGTATTGGGTCTTCGTTGCTGTGTGTAGGCTTTCTCTAGTTGTGGTGAGTGAGGGCTACTCTTCATTGCGGTGCACGGGCTTCTCATTGTCATGGCTTCTCTTGTTGCGGAGCACGGGCTCTAGGTGCGCAGGCTTCAGTAGTTGTGGCACTCGGGCTCAGTAGTTGTGGCTTGCGGGCTCTAGAGCGCAGGCTCAGTAGTTGTGGCGCACGGGCTTAGTTGCTCCGCGGCATGTGGGATCTTCCCGGACCAGGGCTTGAACCCGTGTCCCTTGCATTGGCCGGCAGATTCTTAACCACTGCGCCACCAGGGAAGCCCTCTCTTGTATTCTTAAGTGAGTAGAGTTAAGGTTTTAGAGTGCCACAAAATGGTAGGAATGGAGTACCAAAAAGACTTAACAATTAATGCATCCTTTATAAGGGAAAGTGAGGTTAAGGTGACAGGGCAGATTGTGGGTACTGAAAGAATTATATATAGCAGGGGGAAGAGTTATATATAGCAGGCAAGAAATGTATAACCAGCGGCACCAAACAATCAGAATTTTTGTTTGCTGTTGGCTCACGTTCTATTTAGGGAATATTTTGAGGTTTTATATTGTTTTAGTAGTTTCAAGGTATTTTATGTCTGTTTACAGTGGTTATAATTATTTTCTGCCTTTGAAACCCAAATCTTGAATATTGAAAACTATTATTTTTCCCTAATCCTAACTTCCTTCCCCCCAAATCTAATCAGTTATCAAATCCCATTACATCTTCCTTTGAATTCCCATTAGTCAAATTAGGGACTATAGGAGGCGAGTTTAAAATCCTTTTAATCTCTAAATGGCCACAGGTCTCTGCCCATAATCTCTAGTCTTCTTGCCTAGATTCAGTAGACCCTTAAAGAGTTCTTCATGTTTGGCCTTTTGCTTCTCAAATTCATTTTTATACCTCATCAGCAAGTGAACCTATTTCATTGCCATCATGGCTGGCTATCTGTTGCCTACAAGACTATCTAATGATGATTCAGCTTCTCAAGTGATACATCATTAGGATGAGTTAGTTTTAATTGCACTAGTGGTAGTCTCAAAGTGGAAATTCCTTTTAGTTTGTTTTAAGGATGCTAAGAAGTAATGAAGTTTTCCCTAAGAATTTTAGATATTCCAGAAATAATACTTTGTACTTTGAGGAATTTAGGACAAAATAAGAGTGTCTATAAATCATGTCTAGCATATACATATTAGCTGCTAATATAGTTTCTCAGTGTTTTTTGGCTGGAATTTAATGTTTAATGCTATAATTCTGGTTTTTGATGCCAGAATGCATTTATATGCTTCTTATTTGCTTGTATTTTATTTTACATCGAACAACGTATAAGTTCTATTTTGAAATTATGGCAAAGATTCTGTAGTCAAAATCCATCACCAACACTGGAGAGACTACTAAATACGAAATTTTCAGTCTTATTCAAAGGAATTTTGGTGGCATGTGGGATCCTAGTTCCCCAACCAGGGATCGAACCTGAGCCCCCTGCATTGGAAGCTCTGGGTCTTAACCACTGGATTGCCAGGGAAGTCCTTAAAAGAATTTTAAGCCTTCTAATAGGTGTGACTCCTGTGGTCAGACTGTAATCAGCTACCTTTTAATAATAATAAGTACAAATACTATTAAAGTTGTGCAGAGAGCAGTAACACTCGTATTGTTGATATGTTTTCTTGCTTTGCAACATATATCATGGCATAACAGCTATATCAGGGGGAAAATATCATGTAGAAACATATTTATCTGTTGTTCTCAATTAAGTAGTTTGTTATGTTATTGCATTTTTCTTTGTATGATGGTTTTCTTTTTCACCACTAGAATAAACCCAGATGGTTGTTTTAATTTTTTTTTTTTTTGTGGTACGTGGGCCTCTCACTGTCGTGGCCTCTCCTGCTGTGGAGCACAGGCTCCAGACGCACAGGCTCAGCGGCCATGGCTCATGGGCCCAGCCGCTCCGCAGCATGTGGGATCTTCCCGGACCGGGGCACGAACCTGTGTCCCCTGCATCAGCAGGCAGACTCTCAACCACTGCGCCACCAGGGAAGCCCTGGTTGTTTTAATTTTTATAGCATTGAAAGAAACAATGTAGGGTCCATATCAAGTTTAGAATCATAATTTTCAAAAATGAGTCACAATCAAGACATATATGCATATTGATTAGTAATTAAGGCACGGCCATATCAATAATAGCAATGCTATTTGGAACAAGAATCAAGTAGAATGTACTAGCTTTTCCTTGTAGTAGTTTTTCCCTTCGAGTTACTAACTTGATATGAGATTGCGTCTTATTTATACATTACAAATGCTTATTCTGTTTATGGCTATATAGTATAAATAGCATGTGCTAGCGTTTAATAGAGTTTATAATTTTCTGATAAATTTGGTATTTGGTATATGGCATGTAGTTTTTTTAAATAAAAGTTTATACATATGAACAAAATAGACTGCATTCTGAATGTGTGCATATCAATATGTCAGCCTTAAAAAGTTATTAAAATGATTAAAAATACTAATTACATAAATACTGTACTTTGTTTTTATAGAACTTTCACCCATAATCTTTTTTTTTTCTTTTAAAGATCAGTGGATAAGTCTGTCATAGTGTATGATACTGTAAGTATTTCAAAATCTTGTATGATCTGTATAAATTATGTTTGCTTATTAGGCTACTGAACTTCAAGTTTAGCTAGGCAAGATGAGAAAAATGTACATATTTTTTCCGTTTAGGATGCCCAAGAATATAATATATACATTTTCAGAAATGCTAAAATAGTTATGCAGGTAAGGTATTGCTTCTGGAACAAGCCCTTAAATATTTCAATAATGGTTTTAAGATAGACAGATGTTTAGTCTGATCAAAGAAAATACAGATTTAAAGAGCATCAATATTAAAAAATCACTTTAAGTCAATTTTTCTTAAACTCTTACACCAGGTTTCCATAACAACAAAGGAGTGTTTACCCGAGGGTTTTGGGAAGGTATAGCTGAAAGCGGCTCTGTCACTTTATAGAGTCCCACCTGGATTTAGAGACTAGTATAAGAAGAGTAGGTTATAAAGGATTTGGAAAAATAGGGCTTTTTGGTAGATGCATGTGAATAAAGACCAGGTTGCATAAGTATGAAGAAAAATGAACATTTAATATATAGTGAAAGTATGATTGACGAAAATATTCTCCAAGAGAAATCGGTGTTGAGTGGGACCTTACAGTGGTTGAGCTTAGGTTGTAGCTGTGCCAGCAAAGAAATAGAGATGTGAATTATCAAAGTGTAGTGGGTCAAGCAAGGAAGCTAAGCTAGTCCTCCACACAGCAGTTAAAATTATTGAGTTCTGGCAGGAAGTGGGCAAGAGTACTCAAACGAGGTGAAATAGATCCTCAATATTTCTCAGGAAATTTTCACGAGATTTTACATTCACAGAAATAGCTATAATGTTAAATTTTCTCCATAAAATATGTATATGAGTCTTAGTTAAATAGATCTAGTTGTTGGATGGCCCGCTAAGTGCACTCAATATTGAAATGACTAATTTCTACTCACTGGTCTGCAGTGGGTACAGTCAAATGCCATAGCAAAAATACAAATAATTTCATGGTTACTATTAGTAAGTTGAGACAAATCAGCCAGGACTATATTATACTAAAAATTTCAGCAGACAGCAGTGCTGATAATTGAGAAAGAGTGAAATAAGTACTTGATAATGTTATTAGTTATAAATGCTATTCTCTATTCATTGGGTAAAGTTTTGGTTTATATTAGTGACTCATAATATTAGAATACATAGCGTATATAAACCATTCAGGTCAAACAAGTCTTTATCAGTAGCTTTACTCTTGCCTGAGTAAATATAAAGCTGTTTGTGTTGTTTTTCAGAATACTGAGGATATACTTCACACCTTGACTCAGCACACCAGGTCTGAACTTAACCTCACTTTGTATTAATATAATTAAAAACTTGGTCTGAGGATATATAATAGTTGTTTTTATTAACTAGGTATGTCACGACTTGTGCCTTTGCACCCAATACCCTTTTACTTGCTACTGGTTCAATGGACAAAACAGTGAATATCTGGCAGTTTGACCTGGAAACACCTTGCCAAGGTTAGTAAGGATATCATGTGTAACCCAGTTCAGCACCATTCACCATTAAAAGGAGAAATTCAGTAATTTTTTGACAAATTATTCATGTTGCTTTTCTCAATATAAAGCATACATACAAATTTAATATAATTTAAAAATAATTTTAGAGAACCCAGTGTTAAAGTTAACCCAGACATCTCCATTAAAACTGTTGGTAAATGCTTTTGGATGCACATTCGTGTATATCATACCTCCCATAGTTTTGTAAGCTCTTTATTTATACTCCATACTACTTTTTCAGATAAATATAGCCTAGAACAAAATAGAAATGATAGTTTTATCTTGTTGCTTTTGTTTTTGGTTTTCTCAAGCAACATTGACACCTAATTTAGGAGTTTTATTTTTATCACTGTCAGAATTAACCAATTAGTGGTGCTGATATGCAGATGACAGATCACATATAATACTTCTGCTGATACGAATTTTATATAATAAAGGTAAACTTTTTCTGGAGTGTAAAATGTTCCAAAAGAGTAGCATTTAATGTAGCATTAAATAATACTTTATACGTAGTATTATTTGATTTTTAAAAATTTCTTAAAGGATTTTAAAGTAGAAAACACAGACTTAAGAAAATTTCATTTACTTTTTAGTACAAAGTGAGAATGTTTATAAAGGATATACTTTTTCTTGTTTTTTCACTTACTTTTTGTTTGTGGGGTTTTTTTGGTTTGTTTGTTTTTAAGCAAGGATCGCAGAAGATCAACCAAAGCAATTTACTGAAGATTGGTCAGAGGACGATGTCTCAAACTGGCTTTGTGCACAAGATTTAAAAGACCTTGTTGGTATTTTCAAAATGAATAACATTGATGGACGAGAACTGTTGAATCTTACAAAAGAAAGTCTAGCTGATGATTTGAAAATTGGTAAGACCTAGTGAAAGTTAGGCAGTCTTAAAAACAACTTTTAATAATTTACTCTGAGAGTGGTTTTAATTGCATTAATGGTTTCCTCTTAATATTCTAGCACAGTAGTAGTTCTGGTATATGTCTGTGTGTAGAAGTATAGTATATTTTTATTAGATTATGGAAAAGAAATGTTACATACTGTTTCTTTAGGTAATTAAAGCTATCATGTAACTGTAATTTTTAAAATGTATATATTTTTTAAATTGTGATATAATTCACCCTTTTATAAGTGTACAGTGCAGTGACTATTCAAGTTGTATAACCATCACCACTATCTGATTCCAGAACATGTTCATCACTTCAGAAAGAAACTCCATTCCCATTAGCAGTCACTCCTATTCCTTGTCTCTCTAGCTCCTGGCAACCACTAATCTACTTTCTGTCTCTAAGGATTTGCCTGTTCTACATTTCATAAAATGTATGGCCTTTTGTGTCTGGCCTCTTTTGCATAGCGTGTTCTCAAAGTTCATACATGTTGTAGTATATATTAGTACTTCACTTTTTTATGGCTGAATAATATTCCATTGTATGAATTTATCACTTTCTGTTCATCCATTCACTGGTTGATTGGATTTAGATTGTTCCCAGTTTTTAGATTTTATGAAAATTGCTTCTATAAACATTCATATACACGTTTCGTGTGGGCATCTGTTTTCAGTTTTCTAGGGCGTTACCAAATCATATTGACAGAACTTGGCCAGAAGAAGATGTCTCCTTTTGTGATTGGGAGTTGGGAATGCGTGTTATTAAACTTAATTGCTCAGGAAGAAAAGACCCTTTACCAGCTTGAGGGCTAGTAGCTCCTCAGTATGGGCAATGAGCAACATTTGGCTATATTTAATATAACTCTGAAAAGGCATCTGGCTCTTAATAAGATGACAAATTAGGCCATCAGCTCCTGTACCCTCTTCCCCACCCCTTCCCCATCCCTGGAAATGCTACATAATTGAAGACTGATGAGTCTAGACACAAATAACCATCAAATATACAAAACAGAATTCTGAAAACTGTCGAGTGGAATTGGTAGATCATATGGTAACTCTGTGCTTGCATTTGAAGAACTGCCAGGCTATTTTCCAAAGCAACTGTGCTTTTTTATATTCTCACCAGCAGTGTATGAGGATTCCAATTTCTCTGCATCCTCATCAACAATTGTTTAGTTTTTCAATTATAGCCATCCTAGTGGTTTCTCATTGTGGTTTTGATATGCATTTTCCTGATGACTAGTGATGTTGAACAACTTTCCATATGCTTAGTGGCCATTTGTATATCTTCTTTGGAAAAATGTCTGTTCAGATTCTTTGCCCATTTTAAAAACTGGGTTATTTGTCTTTTTATTGTTGTTTATATAAATTTAGATACTAGACCCTTAATCAGATATATGATTTATAAATATTTTCTCCCATTCTGTGGTTTATCATTACGCTTTCTTGAAAGTGTCCTTTGATGCACAAAAGTTATAAATTTTGGTGAAGTCCAGTTTATCTGTTTTTTTTCTGTCATTGCTTGTGCTGTAGGTGTCGTATTTAAGAAACCCAAACCTAATCCTGAATCTTGAAGATTTACACCTGTGTTTCTTCTATGACTTTTATAGTTCTAGCTCTTACATTTAGCTGTGTGATCAGTTTTGACTTAATTTTTGTATATAATGTGAGGTAAGGGTTTAGCTATATTCTTTCAGATGTATATATCCAGTTGTCCCAGCACCATTTGTTGAAAAGACTATTCTTTCCCCTTTAAATTATCTTAGCACCCTTGTTAAATATGAGTTGACCGTAAATGTGAGGGTTTATTTCTGGACTCTCAATTCTATTTCACTGATCTATTTGTCTGTCCATATGCTAGTGCCACAGTGTCTTAATTACTTTGTAGTAGCTTTGTAGTAAGTGTTGAAATTGAAAATTGTGTGTCCTCCATCTCTGGACTTTTTTTCTCTCCAGGATTGGTTTTGCTCCTTTGGGTCCCTTGGCATTTCCATAGGAATTTTAGGATCAACTTGTCAAATTCTGCAAAAAAGCCACCTGACTTTGATGGGGATTATACTGGATTTCTACATCAGTTTGGGGATTATTGTCATTTTAACAATATTAATTCTTCTAATCCATAAACACAGGATTTTTTTTTTTTTTTTTTTTTTTTTTGCGGTACGCGGGCCTCTCACTGTTGTGGCCTCTCCCGTTGCGGAGCACAGGCTCCGGAAGCGCAGGCTCAGCGGCCATGGCTCACGGGCCCAGCCGCTCCGCGGCATGTGGGATCTTCCCGGACTGGGGCACGAACCCATGTCCCCTGCATTGGCAGGCGGACTCAACCACTGCGTCACCAGGGAAGCCCAGTACAGGATATTTTTATGTTTATTCAGGTCTTCTTAATTTCTTTTTCAACAATGCTTTGTAATTTTCAATGCACAAGTCATTTTTTCTTAAGTGTACAATCCACTGGTTTTTAGTGTACTCACAGAGTTGTACAACCGTCACCACTATCTAATTGCAGAACTTTTTTTTTTTTTTTTTTTTTGCGGTACGCAGGCCTCTCACTGTTGTGGCCTCTCCCGTTGTGGAGCGCAGGCTCAGCGGCCATGGCTCATGGGCCTAGCCGCTCCGCGGCATGTGGGATCTTCCCGGACCAGGGCACGAACCCGTGTCCCCTGCATCGGCAGGCGGACTCTCAACCACTGCGCCACTAGGGAAGCCCTAATTGCAGAACATTTTTATCCCCCCAAAAGAATCCCATTCTTTCCTCTTTCTAGCCTCTTGGCAACCACTGATCTATCTTCTGTAGAAATAGGATCTACCTATTTTGGACATTTCTTTTAAGTGGAACCATACAATATGTGGCCTTTTGTATCTGGCTTTTTTAATTTAACCTTTCAAGGTTCATCCATGTTTTTGTATGTGTAAGTACTTCCTTCCTTTTTATGGCTGAAAAATATTCCATTGTATGGCTATACCACATTTTGTTTATCCACTCATCAGCTGATGGTCATTTGAGTTGTTTCTACTTTTTGTCTGTTATCAATAATGCTGCTGTGAATATATATGTATGAGTTTTTGTGTGAGTATATTTTCATTTCCCTTGGATATATGATTAAAAGTAGAATAACTACATATACCATTTTGAGGAACTGGCAGACTGTTTTCCAAAGCAGCTGTACTATTTTACATTCCCACCAGCAGTGTGTGAGCTTTCCAATTTCTTCACCTCTTTGTCAGCACTGGTTATTACCTATCTTATTGATTATAGCCATTCAATAGATGTGAAGTGGTATTTCATTGTGGTTTTTGATTTGCATTTACCTAATGATATGGAGCATATTTTGGAGTGTTTATTGGCTGTTTGTGTATCTTCTTTGGTTAAAATTGGTTTGTCTTTTTATTGTTGAATTGTAAGAATTGTCTTATGTGTTCTGGTTATTATCAATACATCCTTATCAAAAACAGTTTGAAGTCTTAGTGTTGTGCTCTAATGAACATAATACTCAGACACTTATCAGTGTGCTCTAGTAAAATCTTAATTAACCAGAAAGCTTAGGAAATAGGATGTCCATAGTGAATTTACTGTTAATGAGGAGTCAAAGAGCAAAAAAGTGTTTGTTATAGAAAATCATCTATAGTAGTATACTTTCATTACATAGTAAATATAGTATGTGAACCTATTTAAGTGTCTTGGAAGCTTATGGCCTTTTAAGAAGTTAATAGAATGATGATTTTGTGAAAATAATTAGAATCAGATGGTTTTGTACTCAGGCCGTACTGTGAAAGCTATTTTTGTATCTCTAGTAACTTATTTCCTTTATAGTTTACTCTTTCTTCCTGAAAGTAGGTAATAGAGTACAGGGATTTTTTTGTTTTTGTTTTTTTTTTAAAGTTCTGGTGAATTTAGCATGTTCATTAGCTGATTTCTCATTACTCTCTCACAATAAGTTTTAACAATACCTTATCACACAGAAGCACATGACAATATAAAATAATAATTTCAGATTTCAACAAAGGATGTTTCAAAACATAAGAGAGCATAGTAAAAACAATAGGAATAGAATTCTGTCCCAATAGCCCGATAAATAAAGTATAAGAAATTCTTACAGGATTCAATTAGTGGCCTGAAATAGTTTTTGAAGGTGAGTCTCGGGTTTAGTAGTTATGATCATTTTGACGTTCAGTGAAATAAGTTTTGGCACTACCAGGCTCAAGCCAAAATTGAAATATAATTTAAATAAGTCTGCTGTGGTCTAAAAGCTGAATTAGGAAGATCATTATAAACGGAGACGAGAACATTGCATACTCTCTAGTAAGTAAGGAATTTGCTTTGTGTTTGTGCTTAAGATTTGGAAAGTTAGCAAATACAACAAATTAAATACAGAATAAATTAGTAAGTAAATTTTTAAATAAATAAGTTTTTAAATAATTTTTTTCTACATCATTTTATAGTATCAATATTTTAAAGTTTTTGCACAATTATAAAGGGTCAGCAGGCTAACGTTAATCTGCAACTGCTACTTTAAGCTACAGTGGATTTCTGTTAGTCTTGAGTTTTAAGAAAAGTAGGCTCTTCCTCAAAACAGTAAATTGGAGTAATAGAGAAGTGAAATTGGGTCTAGAAAAAAATGTGTTAAGAGGCAAACTGATGAGTATGTGATAATGAATTTTACTCTTGTGATGGATAACTATTTTACTTGCATTTGCTTTTGTGGTACAGCTGTTAAAATGGTTCCTATGTCAATGTGAATAAATATGAATTTAACATGCATCATATGAAGGAAGTTAATTAATTTTCAGTGAAGTGTATTGGAGTGTTAGGGAACGAAGTAGTATATCTATAACGTTTGACACATAAAAATTATTTTTAAGGAGTCAAGCAGTCTATCAAATCTTTTTTCAGTGAGGCTTTGTAAATATACAATAAAGGAACCTTCTATAGATTTGAGTATCTGTTGGAACCTGGTGTTTTAACCTAGAGTAATAGTCCTTTTCTAGGATAGTGTTAATGAAAACTAAGGGTACAATAGACATAGTTTTAGGTAGGAAATAACTCCTTATATCTAGTGCTATATTTGCATAAGGAATATCCAGAAAGAGATTACAGGTACAAGAGATCCTTGATATTAAGAGAGGTATGTCTTAAGACATATGTGTATCCATGAATTTGTGAACTCTACGATAGCCTTTAATATTGCAGCCAAAAGGCATAAAGTATGAAGATAAAGAGCAAGGAAGTCTCTTTGAGATGTGATCCTAGGCAAGCAGTAAGTCCACTAACTAGCCACGTGATTTTCATCTGCAGTTTGGCTTCAGTTTATATCCAGGACTCAGGAATATTGCAAACTGCTACCTATCTTGGAGTTTGGAATTGCTGTAGACGATATAATGGTAGAACCATGGAATGACAAATGACAAGGAACTATTGTATATTGTGTCAGTCCTTACCCTTATATTCAACTGATTATCAGTCATAGATTTATCAGTCGTAGATTCTTAATTGGGAATGAGGTTTCTTCAAAGCGTTCCCTCTTCTTTTTGCTCTTGTCTTTCCAAGAAACCATGAAAGCACTTGAGACATTTTTATCATTTTCTGCTTTAAAAATTATAATATCAAATGCTTTTTAAAACTTTATGCACCAGCTGTCTTAACATCTTCAGATTTTGGAAGTTTCATGTTTCAAATTCTAGTAATACTTCCTTATGTAGACTTTCACTTGTTGCCTAACTGCATATACTGTTAAGTAATAAGAACATTTACCATTTTTTTCTTTACACACAATTGAAGTGAAATAGTCCTTTCACATGTATAGGCCTGTGCACTGACCTGCTGTTAGAGTGGGCATAACCCTTCCAGTTCAGCTGCTGCTCTTAAATTGGCCTACCCCACTTTCCTGAGAGTAGGGCATTTCGGGGTCTCCATTCCTCAGGCCTATCAGATGTCCTGTTGCTTCCGCATTGATATCAATCACAGGTCTTATGGATGTTGGTGGTTTATTCTCTTCCACTTATATAGCGGGATTCATGAGGATACCCTGCTACCTTGTTTTTTGGAAGTGTCGGTGGGATTTGATTTTGCTATCTCGTTGCTCTGTTTTTATGTGGGGATTCAGAGAAGTTTAAAAATTATATTGCTTCTATCACCATCTTCTCTAAATCCTTTAAAAAATCCCTACTGTACCTATAGTTTTGTGTCCCTTTTCTTTCCTAATACAGTTTTATGTCTTGTTTTCTCTTGATCTTTCAAGTCAGAAGTTTGTTAATAAATTTTATTTTTAAAAAATAAAAAGTTTTTAAGTTTTTTTCTCCAAGAAACCAGCTTTTGATTCTGTTGTTCTGTCTTAGGGCATTGCAGAGGTGATTCAGTGACCAGCCCAATGGGCTGTAATTGTTAGTCCAGGCCATAGCGCTCTCTTGTTACCCTGCCTCCAGCTCATGCTGGTGTTGCTGCCTTAGCAATGATATTTACAGGACAAAGTTGGGGAGAGTGAAGGCTACAAGTAGAAAGGTATTTCTTCCATTTGTGTACACAAATCTCTGCTTTAAGCTCTTTCCCATCCCCTACTCTGGAACCTAGTTAGTTCTGTTTCCTTGAGGGTTTTCTGAATTTTGTTTTGTATTTTTGATGGTTATTTGTGTCCACACTCCATCAATTCTCAATTATGTAGCATTTCCAGGGATGGGGAAGAGGGTACAGGAGGTGATAGCCTATTTAATTTGTCATCTTATTAATAGCCAGATGCCTTTTCAGAGTTATAGTAAATATAGCTAAATATTGCCCATTGCCCATACTCAGGGTTTACTAGCCCTCAGCTGGTAAGGGTCTTTTCTTTCTGAGCAATTAAGTTTAATAACACTCACTGCCAAACCCCAATCACAAAAGGAGATGTCTTCTTCTGGCCAAGTTCTGTGGATATGATTTGGTAACTGCTTGCCTGAGGGCATTCTTAAATGACATTAAAATTAGAAAAGGGTAACACACAATTTAACCTTATCCAGTACATTTTGAAATAGGGTTTCTATATTCTTTATTAATAAACATTCTAAATATTGGCACACATGTATATTCGACAGGGTAATATATATATTGTTTTCAGAATATTAAATACCTCTATATCCTTATTACATGTTGTATAATTTTCCCCTTAAATGATATGACTTAATTATTTTAGTAGTTACGTAATTATTAAT
The DNA here is from genome assembly GCF_949987515.2 of Delphinus delphis. Taxonomy (NCBI): domain Eukaryota; kingdom Metazoa; phylum Chordata; class Mammalia; order Artiodactyla; family Delphinidae; genus Delphinus; species Delphinus delphis. Next base: position 72,050,856 of record NC_082689.1, read on the forward strand.
GTGTTTAATTAGTCCTGTTTAATTAGTCCAATTATAAAAGTGTTTATAACATGGTGCTTTTAAAAAATTGTATTAAAAATCCTCAATTTTGTTTCAATGAATTACATAGGAGGTAAGTCATAGGAAAGCAGTAAAGCAGTTCCTAAGATGTAGGCAGCTGCTAGGTTGACTTACCATACTTGCATAGATATGGTCAATGAGTCCAAATAGATTTGAACAGTTTATTACTCATGGCACAGCAGGCAGCATGAGCTTCATATTTAAATTGGTTGCCCTTTCCACCTAGTCTTGTGGGGGCAATTTGTGTTGGTGTCATAGCTGAGGAACCCTGAGTTTATGAAACCCCCCTCCAATCGTATAAAGGAACTGCTAGCAAACTAGTCCAAGAGGAAGACATTATCTTTGTTCTTGTCAGGAAACAAATCTGCTCTCAGACTGGGAGGGAAACACTATCTCTAGCTTCCAAGTAAGTTTGCAGACATCCTTGAAAAGATTGCTAGACAAAAGGTGTCATAAGGTGTGTATAAACACATGGAGAATTACCTTCCAATCAGAAAGAAAGCTGATTTGGCTTTTTATGGGAACTCTGAGGTGTTCTGAAATGTTGTTCTTTTTTCCTACCCACCCTACACCCTCCAAACACCTCCACCTAAAATAGAACTGTCAGCTAGATTATCTAAAAATATAAACAGATAATCACACTAAACTTCCTAAACTTCATTGTATTAATCTTCCCGAAATTAAAAACTAAGATAATTTTAAAAACTTAAGATAAAAGTAATACAAATGAATGAAACATACGTGTAGAGTCTTGGACAAACATATGAACTTTATTTGAGATTGTGTTTCATATGAGAATCAGCAAGTAATATACCCAACTTCATAATGTTTAAAAATAGATGGAATTTTTATATTATCAAATTGAACATCTTTAGAAATGATTTTTAGGAAATTTTTTGTTGTCTAAATAAATTAACCTATAATAATGAGCCTTTTCTGATTTTGTGTGGTATATTAGTATTTGGGCAATCTGAAATTCTTGAGGAACTTTGAGAATCAAAAGTTATTTAGAATAAACTTGCTGAGTTATTTTAATCACACAGTATTCTATACTACAAATATTGATTAAAGAATTTATAAAGAAAAGGTTCCATGTGGTAAAACTGGATGTCTGAAGATTTTTGGTTGTAGTAGATGAAATTTCTCTTTGCTGAAGACTTGCATAAAGGTTAGAAGTAATAGTTCTCCAGCCCTAACAGAATAATTTCTTTTCAGAATCTCTAGGGCTGCGTAGTAAAGTTCTGCGGAAAATTGAAGAGCTCAGGACAAAGATGAAAACGCTTTCCTCTGAAATTCCTGATGAATTTATATGTCCAATAACTAGGGAGCTTATGAAAGATCCTGTCATTGCATCAGGTATGTGATGCTATTCTAAGTTTCAGGGCATATTATGTACTAAATAAATAATGTAGACAGTTCACAGAAGTTTGTGTTTAAATGTGAAACTTTTTCAAAATTTATTTCTCATAAGTTCTTTTTTTTTTTCTTTTTAAAAATTCCTTAGATCTGAGGTGAACTACTAAACATTGTATGTTTCTTAATGAATAAAATTGGATGGAGCAGGTTTGGATAAGATTAGAGACAAAAGAAATAATCTTGACAAGCCTTACTTAAACTTGTGAAATATGTATTTAGTTACTAGAATGTATAGTTAAAATACTGTTTTTTAAGATAGACTGTTGAGATCTATTATATTTATTTTGTCTATCATGAATTTAAACAACCTTACAGAAATAAGAATTTAAAGGATATAAAGTTACATCATTTCACATTAATTTCTAATCTTTGTAAATGAACACAGACATACATACTTTACATAGTTGTAATCAGTGAATCCATATCGTGCTTTTTATTTTTAAGACTGTTATATACATTTCTGAATATTGGCTTAGTCTACATAATTTTCAGTGTTAATAACTTTATTACACTGGAGCTCTATGCTACAATTTGACTCTTCTACTATTTGGTGTATGTATATGTTTGAAAAGCTTTATATTGTTAATAGCATTGTGCCGATATCTTGGTACTCCTTTCATTGTGTTGTTACCATTACTTAGGGGTATTTTCATGACATGTGTTCCCCAAAGCAGAATTAACTGATCAGAATATATATATATATATATATATATTTTTTTTTTTTTTTTTTTTGGCGGTATGCGGGCCTCTCACTGCTGTGGACTCTCCCGTTGTGGAGCACAGGCTCCGGACGCGCAGGCTTAACAGCCATGGCTCAGGCCCAGCCACTCCGCGGCATGTGGGATCTTCCTGGACCGGGGCACGAACCCGTGTCCCCTGCATCAGCAGGCAGACTCTCAACCACTGTGCCACCAGGGAAGCCCCCAGGATATTTTATGAATGTTAAAAAGAAGAGTTTTGATAGTTCTTGTTAGACTTTTATTAGATTGTTTTCTAGGAAAAAATAGTTTAGAATGCTACCAGAAATGTATGTAAGTGTACCTGTTTTTCCAGTTTTGTGATCATTGAATTTTAGAACTCATTTATTTTTGCAAGTTTAACACTTGTTTGAAACTGTATTCCTTTTTTTTAAAATTAATTTTTTTTTTGCTGAATTTACATTTATTTACTCCGATTTTGTTTCTTATGCCAGTAGTGTACTTTTACAGTTAAACTAAATTATTGTTAAACAGTAAGTAAAAATCTTAAAAAAGTCTTTAAGAAAGTGTGCACATGTGGGCCCCTTTCTATTTGTTTTTTTTTTTTTTTTTTTTAAACATCTTTATTGGAGTATAATTGCTTTACAATGGTATGTTAGTTTCAGCTTCACAACAAAATGAATCAGTTATATATATACATATGTTCCCATATCTCTTCCCGCTTGCGTCTCCCTCCCTCCCACCCTCCCTATCCCACCCCTCCAGGCGGTCACAAAGCACCGAGCTGATCTCCCTGTGCTATGCGGCTGCTTCCCACTAGCTATCTACCTTACGTTTGGTAGTGTATATATGTCCATGCCTCTTTATCGCTTTGTCACCGTTTACCCTTCCCCCTCCCCATAGCCTCAAGTCCATTCTCTAGTAAGTCTGTGTCTTTATTCCTGTTTCACCCCTAGGTTTTTCATGACATTTTTTTTCTTAGATTCCATATATATGTGTTAGCATACGGTATTTGTCTCTCTCTTTCTGACTTACTTCACTCTGTATGACAGACTCTAGGTCTATCCACCTCATTACAAATAGCTCAATTTCGTCTCTTTTTATGGCTGAGTAATATTCCATTGTATATATGTGCCACATCTTCTTTATCCATTCATCCGATGATGGACACTTAGGTTGTTTCCATCTCTGGGCTATTGTAAATAGAGCTGCAATGAACATTTTGGTACATGACTCTTTTTGAATTATGGTTTTCTCAGGGTATATGCCCAGTAGTGGGATTGCTGGGTCATATGGTAGTTCTATTTGTAGCTTTTTAAGGAACCTCCATACTGTTCTCCACAGTGGCTGTATCAATTTACATTCCCACCAACAGTGTAAGAGGGTTCCCTTTTCTCCACACCCTCTCCAGCATTTATTGTTTCTAGATTTTTTGATGATGCCATTCTGACTGGTGTGAGATGATATCTCATTGTAGTTTTGATTTGCATTTCTCTCATGATTAGTGATGTTGAGCATTCTTTCATGTGTTTGTTGGCACTCTGTATATCTTCTTTGGAGAAATGTCTATGTAGGTCTTCTGCCCATTTTTGGATTGGGTTGTTTGTTTTTTTGTTATTAAGCTGCATGAGCTGCTTATAAATTTTGGAGATCAATCCTTTGTCAGTTGCTTCATTTGCAAATATTTTCTCCCATTCTGAGGGTTGTCTTTTGGTCTTCTTTATGGTTTCCTTTGCTGCGCAAAAGCTTTTAAGTTTCATTAGGTCCCATTTGTTTACTCTTGTTTTTATTTCCATTTCTCTAGGAGGTGGGTCAAAAAGGACCTTGCTGTGATTTATGTCATAGAGTGTTCTGCCTATGTTTTCCTCTAAGAGTTTGATAGTTTCTGGCCTTACATTTAGGTCTTTAATCCATTTTGAGCTTATTTTTGTGTATGGTGTTAGGGAGTGATCTAATTTCATACTTCTACATGTAGCTGTCCAGTTTTCCCAGCACCACTTATTGAATAGGCTGTCCTTTCTCCACTGTACATTTCTGCCTCCTTTGTCAAAGATAAGGTGACCATATGTGCGTGGGTTTATCTCTGGGCTTTCTATCCTGTTCCATTGATCTATCTTTCTGTTTTTGTGCCAGTACCATACCGTCTTGATAACTGTAGCTTTGTAGTATAGTCTGAAGTCTGGGAGCCTCATTCCTCCAGTTCCTTCTTTCGTTCTCAAGATTGCTTTGGCTATTCGGGGTCTTTTGTGTTTCCATACAAATTGTGAAATTTTTTGTTCTAGTTCTGTGAAAAATGCCAGTGGTAGTTTGATAGGGATTGCATTGAATCTATAGATTGCTTTCGGTAGTAGAGTCATTTTCACAATGTTGATTTTTCCAATCCAAGAACATGGTATATCTCTCCATCTATTTGTATCATCTTTAATTTCTTTCATCAGTGTCTTATAATTTTCTGCATACAGATCTTTTGTCTCCTTAGGTAGGTTTATTCCTAGATATTTTATTCTTTTTGTTGCAATGGTAAATGGAAGTGTTTTCTTGATTTCACTTTCAGATTTTTCATCATTAGTATATAGGAATGCCAGAGATTTCTGTGCATTAATTTTGTATCCTGCCACTTTACCAAATTCATTGATTAGCTCTAGTAGTTTTCTGGTAGCATCTTTAGGGTTCTCTATGTATAGGATCATGTCATCTGCAAACAGTGACAGCTTTACTTCTTCTTTTCTGATTTGGATTCCTTTTATTTCCTTTTCTTCTCTGATTGCTGTGGCTAAAACTTCCAAAACTATGTTGAATAAGAGTGGTGAGAGTGGGCAACCTTGTCTTGTTCCTGATCTTAGTGGAAATGCTTTCAGTTTTTCACCATTGAGGATGATGTTTGCTGTGGGCTTGTCATATATGGCCTTTATTATGTTGAGGAAAGTTCCCTCTATGCCTACTTTCTGCAGGGTTTTTATCATAAATGGGTGTTGAATTTTGTCAAAAGCTTTCTCTGCATCTATTGAGATGATCATATGGTTTTTCTCCTTCAGTTTGTTAATATGGTTTATCACATTGATAGATTTGCGTATATTGAAGAATCCTTGCATTCCTGGAATAAACCCCACTTGATCATGGTGTATGATCCTTTTAATGTGCTGTTGGATTCTGTTTGCTAGTATTTTGTTGAGGATTTTTGCATCTATGTTCATCAGTGATATTGGCCTGTAGTTTTCTTTCTTTGTGACATCCTTGTCTGGATTTGGTATCAAGGTGATGGTGGCCTCGTAGAAGGAGTTTGGGAGCGTTCCTCCCTCTGCTGTATTTTGGAAGAGTTTGAGAAGGATAGGTGTTAGCTCTTCTCTAAATGTTTTATAGAATTCACCTGTGAAGCCATCTGGTCCTGGGCTTTTGTTTGTTGGAAGATTTTTAATCACAGTTTCAATTTCAGTGCTTGTGATTGGTCTGTTCATATTTTCTATTTCTTCCTGATTCAGTCTTGGCAGGTTGTGCATTTCTAAGAATTTGTCCATTTCTTCCAGATTGTCCATTTTAATGGCATAGAGTTGCTTGTAGTAATCTCTCATGATCTCTTTTATTTCTGCAGTGTCAGTTGTTACCTCTCCTTTTTCATTTCTAATTCTATTGATTTGAGTCTTCTCCCTTTTTTTCTTGATGAGTCTGGCTAGTGGTTTATCTATTTTGTTTATCTTCTCAAAGAACCAGCTTTTAGTTTTATTGATCTTTGCTATTGTTTCCTTCATTTCTTTTTCATTTATTTCTGATCTGATTTTTATGATTTCTTTCCTTCTGCTAGCTTTGGGGATTTTTTGTTCTTCTTTCTCTAATTGCTTGAGGTGCAAGGTTAGGTTGTTTATTCGAGATGTTTCCTGCTTCTTAAGGTGGGCTTGTATTGCTATAAACTTCCCCCTTAGAACTGCTTTTGCTGCATCCCACAGGTTTTGGGTCGTTGTGTCTCCATTGTCATTTGTCTCTAGGTATTTTTTGATTTCCTCTTTGATTTCTTCAGTGATCACTTCATTATTAAGTAGTGTATTGTTTAGCCTCCATGTGTTTGTATTTTTTACAGATTTTTTCCTGTAATTGATATCTAGTCTCATGGCGTTGTGGTCAGAAAAGATACTTGATACAATTTCAATTTTCTTAAATTTACCAAGGCTTGATTTGTGACCCAAGATATGATCTATCCTGGAGAATGTTCCATGAGCACTTGAGAAAAATGTGTATTCTGTTGTTTTTGGATGGAATGTCCTATAAATATCAATTAACTCCATCTCGTTTAATGTATCATTTAAAGCTTGTGTTTCCTTATTTATTTTCATTTTGGATGATCTGTCCATTGGTGAAAGTGGGGTGTTAAAGTCCCCTACTATGAATGTGTTACTGTCGATTTCCCCTTTTATGGTTGTCAGTATTTGCCTTATGTATTGAGGTGCACCTATGTTGGGTGCATAAATATTTACAATTGTTATATCTTCCTCTTGGATCGATCCCTTGATCATTATGTAGTGTCCTTCTTTGTCTCTTCTAATGGTCTTTGTTTTAAAGTCTATTTTGTCTGATATGAGAATTGCTACTCCAGCTTTCTTTTGGTTTCCATTTGCATGAAATACCTTTTTCCATCCCCTTACTTTCAGTCTGTATGTGTCTCTAGGTCTGAAGTGGGTCTCTTGTAGACAGCAAATATATGGGTCTTGTTTTTGTATCCATTCAGCCAATCTGTGTCTTTTGGTGGGAGCATTTAGTCCATTTACATTTAAGGTAATTATCGATATGTGTGTTCCTATTCCCATTTTCTTAATTGTTTTGGGTTCGTTATTGTAGGTCCTTTCCTTCTTTTGTGTTTCTTGCCTAGAGAAGTTCCTTTAGCAGTTGTTGTAGAGCTGGTTTGGTGGTGCTGAACTCTCTCAGCTTTTGCTTGTCTGTAAAGATTTTAATTTCTCCATCAAATCTGAATGAGATCCTTGCTGGGTAGAGTAGTCTTGGCTGCAGGTTTTTCTCCTTCAACACTTTCAATATGTCCTGCCACTCCCTTCTGGCTTGCAGAGTTTCTGCTGAAAGATCAGCTGTTAACCTTATGGGGATTCCCTTGTGTGTTATTTGTTGTTTTTCCCTTGCTGCTTTTAATATGTTTTCTTTGTATTTAATTTTTGACAGTTTGATTAATATGTGTCTTGGCGTATTTCTCCTTGGATTTATCCTGTATGGGACTCTCTGTGCTTCCTGGACTTGATTAACTATTTCCTTTCCCATATTAGGGAAGTTTTCAACTATAATCTCTTCAAATATTTTCTCAGTCCCTTTCTTTTTCTCTTCCTCTTCTGGAACCCCTATAATTCGAATGTTGGTGCGTTTAATGTTGTCCCAGAGGTCTCTGAGACTGTCCTCAGTTCTTTTCATTCTTTTTTCTTTATTCTGCTCTGCAGTAGTTATTTCCACTATTTATCTTCCAGGTCACTTATCCGTTCTTCTGCCTCAGTTATTCTGCTATTGATCCCATCTAGAGTACTTTTAATTTCATTTATTGTGTTGTTCATCGTTGCTTGTTTCATCTTTATTAGTTCTTCTAGGTCCTTGTTAACTGATTCTTGCAATTTGTCCATTCTATCGTCCATTCTATCTCCAAGATTTCGGATCAACCTTACTATCATTATTCTGAATTCTTTTTCAGGTAGACTGCCTATTTCCTCTTCATTTGTTAGGTCTGGTGGGTTTTTATCTTGCTCCTTCATCTGCTGTGTGTTTTTCTGTCTTTTCATTTTGCTTATCTTACTGTGTTTGGGGTCTCCTTTTTTTATTTGGCAGGCTGAAGGTTTGTAGTTCCTGTTGTTTTTTGTGTCTGTCCCCAGTGGCTAAGGTTGGTTCAGTGGGTTGTGTAGGCTTCCTGGTGGAGGGTACTAGTGCCTGTGTTCTGGTGTATGAGGCTGGATCTTGTCTTTCTGGTGGGCAGGTCCACGTCTGGTGGTGTGTTTTGGGGTGTCTGTAGACTTATTATGATTTTGGGCAGCCTCTCTGCTAATGGGTGGGGTTGTGTTCCTGTCTTGCTAGTTGTTTGGCATAGGATGTCCAGCACTGTAGCTTGCTGGTCGTTGAGTGAAGCTGGGTGCTGGCGTTGAGATGGAGATCTCTCGGAGATTTTTGCTGTTTGATATTATGTGCAGCTGGGAGGCCTCTTGTGGACCAGTGTCCTGAAGTTGGCTCTCCCACCTCAGAGGCACAGCACTGAGTCCTGGCTGCAGCACCAAGAGCCTTTCATCCACAGGGCTCCTTAATTTGGGATGATTCGTTGTCTATTCAGGTATTCCACAGATGCAGTGTATATCAAATTGATTGTAGAGCTTTAATCCGCTGCTTCTGAGGCTGCTGGGAGAGATTTCCCTTTCTCTTCTTTGTTCTCACAGTTCCCAGGGGCTCAGCTTTGGATTTGGCCCCGCCTGTGCGTGTAGGTCGCCGGAGGGCGTCTGTTCTTTGCTCAGACAGGACGGGGTTAAAGGAGCCGCTGATTCAGAGGCTCTGGCTCACCCAGGCCGGGGGGTAGGGAGGGTCACGGAGTGCGGGGCGGGCCTGCAGCGGCAGAGGCCGGCGTGACGCTGCAGCCTGAGGCGCGCCGTGCGCTCTCCCGGGGGAGCCGTCCCTGGATCCCGGGACCTTGGCAGTGGCGGGCTGCACAGGCTCCCCGGAAGGGCGTGTGGCTAGTGACCTGTGTTCGCACACAGGCCTCCTGGCGGCGGCAGCAGCGGCCTTAGCGTCCCATGTCCGTCTCTGGGCTCCGCACTCTTAGCCACGGCTCGCGCCCGTCCCTGGAGCTCTCTCAAGCAGCGTTCTTAATCCCCTCTCCTCGTGCACCAGGAAACAAAGAGGGACGTAAAAGTCTCTTGCCTCTTCCGCAGGTCCAGACCCCTCCCCAGACTCTCTCCCGGCCAGCTGCGGCGCACCAACGCCCTGCAGGCTGTGTTCACGCCGCCAACCCCAGTCCTCTCCAGGCGCTCCGACAAAAGCCGGAGCCTCAGCTCCCAGTCCCGCCCGCCCTGGCGGGCGAGCAGACAAGCCTCTCGGCTGGTGAGTGCCGGTCGGCCCGATCCTCTGCGCTGGAATCTGTCCGCTTTGCCCTCCGCACCCCTGTTGCTGTGCTCTCCTCCGCGGCTCCCAAGCTCCCCCACTCCGCCTCCCGAAGTCTCCACCCGCGAAGGGGCTTCCTAGTGTGTGGACACTTTTCCTCCTTCACAGCTCTCTTCCGCTGGTGCAGGACCCGTCCCTATCCTTTTGTCTCTGTTTAGTTTTTTCTTTTGCCCTAACCAGGTACGTGGGGGGTTCCTTGCCTTTTGGGAGGTCTGAGGTCTTCTGCCAGCGTTCAGTAGGTGCTCCGTAGGAGTTGTTCCACGCGTAGATGTATTTCTGGTGTATCTGTGGAGAGGAAGGTGATCTCCGCGTCTTACTCTTCCGCCATCTTCCCGGAAGTCCTCTATTTGTTTTTATTTCTCAGAAATCTTTAGACTGCCTCATTTCTGGTCTGGATCAGTTATAGTGAAGGCAAAATTCCACTACAGTGGAGGTGTAGTGGAGTGTAGTCTGAGAGTGAGTTGATGGTTGATGGGGGTGATAATAAACTGGGACTTACGTCCTAAACTTACCCAGCTCATCAGAGAGACAGGTATACCAGATTTGGGGAAATTTGTAATTAGATGCAGGCATTAATTATTTAAATACATCTTTTCTTAATTGTAGTAAAATACACATAAAATTTACTGTCTTAACCATTTTTAAGTGTATTACACTATTGTGTAACCAATCTCCAGAATATTTTCTTCTTGCAAAACAAACTATATACCTTCTTGTTTCTATGAATTTGACTATTCTACATATCTCATATAAGTGGAACCATACAGTGTTTGTCTTCTTGTGTCTGGCTTATTTCATTTAGCATAATGTCCTCGAGGTTCATCCACATTGTAGCCTGTGTCAGAATTTCGTTCCTTTTTAAAGCTGAATAATACACCATTGTATGTATACACATCTTGTTTATCCATTCATCCATCAGTGGATGTTTGGTTTCCTTCCAGCTTTTGGCTATTATGAATAATGCTGCTTTGAACAGGGATATACAAATATCTCTTTGAGTTGCTGCTTTCAATTCCTTTGGGTAAATGCCCAGAAGTCGAATTGCTAGGTTATATGGTAATTCTTTTTTTTTCTATTTATTTTTCACATCCTTATTGGTGTATAAATGCTCCATGGTGTTTGTGTGCCGCACAACAAAGTGAATCAGCTATATGTATACATATATCCCCATATACCCTCCCACTTGAGCCTCCCTCCCACCTTCCCTATCCCATCCCTCTAGGTCGTCACAAAGCACCGAGCTGATCTCCCTGTGCTAAGCAGCAGCTTCCCACTAGCCATCCGCTTTACATTTGGTAGTGTATATATGTCAGTGCTACTCTCACTTCATCCCAGCTTTCTCTTCCCCACCCCGTGCCCTCAAGTCTTCCCTCAAGTCTGTTCTCTACGTCTGCGTCTTTATTCCTGCCCTGCCACTAGGTTCATCAGTACTGCTTTTTTAAATTCCATACATATGCGTTAGCATACGGTATTTGTTTTTCTCTTTCTGACTGTCTTCACTCTGTATGACAGATTCTAGGTCCATCCACCTCACTACAAATAACTCAGTTTTGTTCCTTTTATGGGTGAGTAATATTCCATTGTATATATGTGCCACATCTTCTTTATCCAATCATCTGTTGATGGACATTTAGGTTACTTCCATGTCCTGGGTATTGTAAATAGTGCTGCAATGAACATTGTGGTACATGTCTCTTTTTGAATTACGGTTTTCAAGGGTATATCCCCAGTAGTGGGATTGCTGGCTCATACGGTAGTTCTATTTTTAGTTTTTTAAGGAACCTCCATACTGTTCTCCATAGTGGCTGTATCAATTTACATTCCCACCAACAATGCAGGAGGGTTCCCTTTTCTCCACACCCTCTCCAGCATTTATTGTTTCTAGATTTTTTGATGATGGCCATTCTGACTGGTGTGAGGTGATGCCTCGTTGTGGTCTTGATTTGCATTTCTCTAATGATTAGTGATGTTGAGCATCTTTTCATGCATTTGTTGGCCATCTGTATGTCTTCTTTGGAAAAATGTCTATTTAAGTCTTCCGCCCATTTTTGGACTGGGTTGTTTGTTTTTGTGATATTGAGCTGCATGAGCTGCTTGTATATTTTGGAGATTAATCCTTTGTCAGTTGCTTCATTTGCAAATATTTTCTCCTATTCTGAGGGTTCTTTTTGTCTTGTTTATGGTTTCCTTTGCTGTGCAAACGCTTTTAAGTTTCATTAGGTCCCATTTGTTTATTTTTATTTCCCTTTAGGAGATAGGTCAAAAAGGATCTTGCTGGGATTTATGTCAAGAGTGTTCTACCTACGTTTTCTTCTAAGGGTTTTATAGTGTCTGGCCTTACATTTAGGTTTTTAATCCATTTTGAGTTTATTTTTGTGTATGGTGTTAGGGTGTGTTCCAATTTCATTCTTTTACATGTAGCTGTCCATTTTACCCAGCACCACTTATTGAAGAGACTGTCTTTTCTCCATTGTATATCCTTGTCTCCTTTGTCTAAGATAAGGTGACCATATGTGCATGGGTTTATCTCTGGGCTTTCTATCCTATTCCATTGATCTGTATTTCTGCTTTTGTGTCAGTACCATACTGTCTTCATTACTGTAGCTTTGTAGTATAGTCTGAAGTCAGGGAGCCTGATTCCTCCAGCTCCGTTTTTCTTTCTCGAGATTGCTATGGCTATTTGGGTCTTTTATGTTTCCATATAAATTGTAAAATTTCTTGTTCTAGTTCTGTGAAAAATGCCATAGGTAACTTGATAGAGATTGCATTGAACTACCCTGCTTTGGGTAGTATAGTCATTTTCACAATATTGATTCTTCCAATCCAGCAGCATGGTATGTCCCTCCATCTGTTTATGTTATCTTTGATTTCTTTCATCAGTGTTTTATAGTTTTCTGAGTACAGGTCTTTTGTCTCCTTAGGTAGGTTTATTCCTAAGTATTTTATTCTTCTTGTTGTGATGGTAAATGGGAGTGTTTCCTTAATTTCTCTTTCTGATCTTTCGCTGTTAGTGTATAGGAATTCAAGAGATACTGTGCATTATTTTGTATCCTGCAACCTTACCAAATGCATTAGTTCTAGTAGTTTTCTGGTGGCATCTTTCAGATTTTCTTTGTATAGTATCATGTCATTGAAAACAGTGACAGTTTTATTTCTTCTTTTCCAATTCGTATTTCTTTTTCTTTGAATGCTGTGGCTAGGACTTACAATACTGTGTTGAATAATAGTGACGAGAGTGGACCTCCTTGTCTTGTTCCTGATCTTAGAGGAAATGCTTTCAGTTTTTCACCATCGAGAATGATGTGGCTGCTGGTTTGTCATATATGGTCTTTATTATGTTGAGGTAGGTTCCCTTTATGCCCACTTTCTGGAGAGTTTTTATCATAAATGGATGTTGAATTTTTTCAAAAGCTATTTCTGCATCTATTGAGATGATCATATGGTTTTTATTCTTTCATTTGTTAATATGGTGTATCACATTGATTGTTTTGCATATATTGAAGAATCCTTGCATCCCTGGGATAAATCGCACTTGATCATGCTGTACAGTCTTTTTTTTTTTTTTTGTGGTACGCGGGCCTCTCACCGTTGTGGCCTCTCCCGTTGCGGGGCACAGGCTCCGGAAGCGCAGGCTCAGCGGCTATGGCTCACGGGCCCAGCCGCTCCCCGGCATGTGGGATTTTCGCCGACCGGGGCACGAACCCGTGTCCCCTGCATTGGCAAGCGGATTCTCAACCACTGCGCCACCAGGGAAGCTCCTGTACAGTCTTTTTAATGTGCTGTTGGATTCTGTTTGCTAGTGTTTTGTTGAAGATTTTTACATCTATATTCATCAGTGATGTTGGTCTGTAATTTTCTTTTTTTGTAGTATCTTTGTCTGGTTTTGATATCAGGCTGATGGTGGCCTCGTAGAATGAGTTTGGGAGTGTTCCATCCTCTGCAGTTTTTTGGAAGAGTTTGAGAAGGGCGGGTGTTACCTCTTCTCTAAATATTTCATAGAATTCCCCTGTGAAGCCATCTGGTCCTGGACTTTTGTTTGTTGGAAGATTTTTCATTATGGTTTCAATTTCATTACCTGTGATTGGTCTGTTTATATTTTCTCATTCTTCCTGGTTCAATATTGGAAGGTTGTACTTTTCCAAGAATTAGTCCATTTCTTCCAGGTTGTCCATTTTATTGGCATATAGCTGCTTATAGTAGTCTCTTATGATCTTTTGTATTTCTGTGGTGTCAGTTGTAATCTCTCCTTTTCAGTTCTAATTTTATTGATTTGCGTCCTCTCTCTTTTTCTTGCTGAGTCTGGCTAAAGGTTTATCAATTTTGTTTATCTTCTCAAACAACTTACAGTTTTATTGATCTTTGTTATTGTTTTCTTTGTTTCTGTTTCATTTATTTCTGCTTTGATCTTTATTTCTTCTACTAACTTTGGGTTTTGTTTGTTCTGCCTTCTCTAGTTCCTTTAGATGTACGGTTAGATTGTTTGAGATTTTTCTTGTTTTTTGAGGTAGGATTGTATTGCTATAAACTTCCATCTTAGAAGTGCTTTTGCTGCATCCCATAGGTTTTGTATCATCGTGGTTTTTTTGTCATTTGTTTGTAGGTATTTTTTTATTTCTTCAGTAATCTATGGTTATTTAGCAGCACACTATTTAGCTCCTTGTATTTATGTTTTTTTTACAGGTTTTTCTTTTGTGTGTATAATTGATTTCTAATCTCATAGTGTTGTGGTTGGAAAAGACACTTGATATGATTTGTGACCCAAGATGTGATCTATTCTGGGGAACTTTTCATGTGCACTTGAGAAGAAAGTGTACTCTAATGCTTTTGGGTGGTATGTCCTGAAAATATTAATTACGTCTACCTGGTCTATTGTGACATTTAAAGCTTGTGTTTCCTTATTTATTTTCTGCCTGGTTGATCTGTCTGTTGGTATAAGTAGGGTGTTAAAGTCCCCCACTATTATTGTGTTACTGTGAATTTCTCCATTTAAGGCTGTTGGTATTTGCCTTATGTATTGAGGTGCTCCTACGTTGGGTGCATAAATATTTATAATTGTTATGTTTTCTTGGATTGATCCCTTGATCATTATGTAGTGTTCTTCCTTACTTCTTGTAACAGTCTTTATTTTAAAGTCTATTTTATCTGATATGAGTATTGCTACTCCAGCTTTCTTTCGATTTCCATTTGCATGGGATATCTTTTTCCACCCCCTCACTTTCAGTCTGTATGTGTTCCTAGGTCTGAAGTGCATTTCTTTTTTTTTTAACATCTTTAGTGGAGTATAATTGCTTTACAATGGTGTGTTAGTTTCTGCTTTATAACAAAGTGAATCAGTTATACATATACATATGTTCCCATATCTCTGAAGTGTGTTTCTTGTAGACGGCATATATATAGGTCTTGTTTTTGTATCCATTCAGCCAGTCTGTCTTTTGGTTGGAGCATTTAATCCATTTACATTCAAGGTGATTATCGATATGTATGTTCCTATTACCATTTTCTTAATTGACTTGGGTTTGTTTTTGTGGGTCTTTTTCTTCTCTTGTGTTTCCCACTTAGAGAAGTTCCTTTAGCATTTGTTGTAAGGCAGGTTTGGTGGTCCTGAATTCTCATAGCTTTTGCTTGTCTGTAAAGCTTTTCGTTTTTCCGTCGAATCTGAATGATATCCTTGCTGGGTAGAGTAATCTTGGTTGTAGGTTTTTCCCTTTCATCATTTAAAATATATCCTGCCTCTCCCTTCTGGCCTTTAAAGTTTCTGCTGAGAAATCAGCTGATGTCCTTATGGGATTCCCTTGTGTGTTATTTTTTGCTTTTCCCTTGCTACTTTTAATATTTTTTTAATTTAATTTTTGCTAGTTTGATTAACATGTCTTGGAGTTTTTCTCCTTGGCTTTATCCTGTATGGGACTCTCTGCGCTTTCTGGACTTAAGTGGTTATTTCCCTTCTGGTGTTAGGGAAGTTTTCAACTGTGATGTCTTCAAATATTTTCTCAGACCCTTTCTGTTTCTCTTTTACTTCTGGGACCCCTATTATTCAAATGTTGGTGTGTTTAATGTTGTCCCAGAGGTCTCTGAGACTGTCCTTACTTCTATTCATTCTTTTTTTTTTTATTCTGCTCCATGGCAGTTATTTCTACCATTTTATCTTCCAGCTCACTTATCCTTTCTTCTGCCTCAGTTATTCTGCTATTGATTCCTTCTAGAGTATTTTTAATTTCAGTTATTGTGTTGTTCCTCACTGTTTGCTCTTTAGTTCTTCTAGGTCCTTGTTAAACGTTTCTTGTATTTTCTCCATTCTGTTTCCAAGATTTTGGATCATCTTTACTGTCCTTACTCTTAATTCTTTTTCAGGTAAGTTGGCTATTTCATCTTCATTTATTTGGTGTTGTAGGTTTTTACTTTGCTCCTTTGTCTGTAACATTGTTTTGTTGTTTGTTTTTTTTTTTTGATGAGTGGGATTGTGTTCCTGTTTTACTGGTTGTTTGACCTGAGGCGTCCAGCACTGGAGTTTGCAGGTGGTTGGGTAGAGCTGATCTTGGTGGTGAGATGAGCACCTCTGGGAGGCCTCACTCTGATTAATATTCCCTGAAGTTCTCTGTTAGTCCAGTGATTTGGACTCAGTGCTCCCACCACAGGAGCTCAGGCCCAACCTCCAGCTGGGAACCAAGATCCCGCAAGCTGTGCGGTTCAGCAAAAAATAAGAAAAAAAGGAGTAGTACAATAACAAAGAATAAATAATAAAATAAATTTAGAAAGATAAAAAATGCATTAGGAAAATAAAAATATAATTGAAACAACTGCAACAAGGTAAAAGAAAACCACAACAGAAAAAAAGAGAAAAAAAAGGGTAGGGGGAACAAGCCAAAAGGAACGAACAATAACAAAGTATAAAGAATAAAATAAAATTGGAAAAATAAAAGATTAGAAAAAATAAAAATATAAAGGAGTCAACAACAAGGTAAAAGTGAATGCCAACCTAAAAGAAGAAAAAAAAAGCCTTGGCTATTGGGGGCGGAGCTTATGCAGGGGTGGAACTTAGGTAGGGGCGGGGCTTAGGCTATGGTGAGACCTGTGGGGGGGTGGTTATGTTTAAGCATGGGGCGGGGCTTAGGCTCAAGACCGACACAGCTGTCAGAGGCCTTGGGGGCGAGGCCTAGGCTTAGGACCTGCGCAGAAGGGGAGAGGCAGCACATCCAGAGGGCCTCCGGAGTGTGGAGTTCCAGAGTTTGGAGGTAGGGCCCTATGTGAGGGTGTGTGGGTGGGGTTTAGGCCCAGCTCATTGGAGGGGGTCTCAGGCGGTGTCTCTGAGTGTAGATGTAGGGCCCTAGGTGAGGGTGTAGGGCTGGGGCTTGGGCTCTGCGCAGCAGAAGGGAGGGTCTGAGGGCAGAGGATGATGCCCACAAGGGCAGCAGGCTCCCCGGTGCCCAAATGGGCAGGCAAAGCGCTGGCCGCATTCCTTTCCATTCTTCCGCCCCCAACAGTCTCCCCCATCACTGCTGGACCCCAACCATGGGTGGGTCCCGCTGGGTGTAGGAACTCTTCCCCTCCCCCAGCCGCCCCTCAGGGGTGCTGGTCCCAGAGATCTGGCTTTTACTTTTGCTCCCCCTTCCCTCCCTCCCACTCTCTCAGGACCTGCGTGGCTAGAGGGGGCCTAAGTGGACAGAGGATCAGGACCGGGATCTCTGCAGGCTCCCAGGGGGCCCAGTTGGGCAGGGGAAACCCTGGACATGCTCCCTTTTGATCCTCTGCCTTCCTAATTGTCCCCCCCCCTTTCTGGGCATGGGATCCCTTCCCCTCCCCCAGCCGCCCCTCAGGGGTGCCGGTCCCATCCTGCCTCCACTTCTCCTCCCCCATCACTGCCCCCCACACACACCTCACGTCCTACCCGGTCACTGGGGGTTCCTCTCATCCCCTTAGGTGTCCATGGTCCCCCACTGGTCCCTGGTAGGTGCTCTAGTTGTGCAGAGATGCAAATTCCGTGTCCTCCTAGTCTGCCATCTTGACTCCGCCCTGTCTTGCAGTCTTAATGTGAATGTTTCTGTAGAATAAATTACCTAAAGCTGCAGTTAGTGAAGGATACTGACAAATTGTCCTCTCAACATTATATGGGGTCCCTATTTCCCATATCCTTGCCTCTACTGGGTGTTAGCAATCTTAATCTTTCTCATTCTAGTGAGTGAGAAGTAATCTCACTTTGCATTTTTTTGTATAATATTGAGTTTGAGCGCTTTTAAATGTTTTTAACCACTTATAATTCCTTATGTGACTCTCTTATTCATCAGCATTTAATTCAAATTTAATTTCATTATTTTTAGTTATTATTTAGTAAGAAACATACTTATGGGAGCCACTATGATCTAGTAGTTGAGGATATGCACTGAAGAACCAGACTGCCTGGGTCTAAATCTGTTTCATTACTTATTAGCTGAGGTACCTTGTGGGAGGTTATATAATCTTGCTGTGTCTCATTTTCCTTATGTACAAAATGGGATACTAGCACTTAACCTCATGGGATTCTTATAAGAATCAAATGAGTTAATGTATGGTAGGTACTTAAAAGAGCACCACTCAATAAATGGCAGTAAACTCGTTTAATTTCAGGCTATGAAATTTTCTCTGAGCATGGTAATGGCTGTATATTTTTGGCTTTGGTATGTTATATCAGGACCCTTATTTGCAACTGAAAGTAACTCAACTTGAATTAGGTTAAGCAGAAATGGTAATTATTAATAGTTACTGTAAGTGAGTCTCAGGAAAAACTGGCACCAGAGACGTGAGTGTTGTTGGGGTACTGTTTCTTATCTGCTCCAAGGCTTCTGAATAGCCACCTTCTGTGATACTCAGTGTGCCTTTTCCATGTGTTAGAAAAACATGAACACCTGTAGGTCCCAAATTTTACATTTTACAGTTTCACCCACCAGAAAGGAACCATTCTGACATTTCTCTCTAGTGCCAACTCCAAAAATCCCAGAGGCTCCCAACCTGATTCAGGAGCGTACCCCAGTGCTAGTCTCTGCAGGCATGAGGTGCAGCGCTGAGATTTGTCTGACCGTGGAGAGTAGAATTATATATAAATGGAGCAACATCCTAAGGAGGATAGTGGTGGAAGGGACAGTTTCCAGAAAAGGGGTACTGACCAAATAATAAATATTCACTACCTAGATTTTGCCATATTTTCCATATCTTCAATTTCTAAGTAATATATACTTTCAGCTTACATTTCTACTTTTACCCAAAGGTTGGTAGAAAAACTGTTTTAAACTTTGCAAATTGTTTGATTAGTTTTGAGGTTGTGTTTTGGGAAAGGGGTGTCTAGTTTTGTTGCATGGAATCAAATGTGAAACTGTATTTCTTTGGGGAGTTAGAGATTTTCCTTGTATGTTTGTTATAAAATTTATATGGTTAATTTTTTATAAAGTTTCGATGGATATTTGAAGGAAAAGTATTTCTTCTCTTTGGTTCCAAAATTAGTTTTTGCAACATTATTGATATATTACAGTATATCAATATATAGATAGATATAGATATCAAATTGATAATTGTCTAATTCAGATCCTCTGTATCATTGCTATCCAGTAGAACTTTTTGTGATGATGGAAGTGTTCTTTGTACTGACCATTGTAGTAACATTAGGCACATGTGGTTATTGAGCACTTGAAATGTGGCTACTGTTACAGGGGATATGAATATTTTACTTAATTGTGATTGATTTAAATTCAAATAGCCACTTGTGGCTACTGTATTGGACAGTACAGCTCCATAATCTATTTTTTTGGATAAAATTTATTGAGGTATAATTTAAATAATAATATCTCTTCATTTTAAATATACAGCATGATGAGTTTTTGAAACGTGTATACCTGTGCATCCACCATGATGATCAAGGTATAAATGTTATTATCATCCCAGAAAGTTATTTTATCCCCTTTACAGTCAATATTTTTCCACCCCTGGCCTTATGTAACCACTGATCTACTTTTTGGCACTCTAGATCATATTTGCCTTTCTAGAATTTGATATAAATGGAATCCTTCAGTATATACTTTTTGTATCTGGCTTTTTTCACTCAGCAGAATGCTTAGGATTCATTTATATTATTGCACATATCAGTAATTCATTGCTTTGAATTGTTGAGTAGTGTTCCATTACATGAATATACCATAGTATATTTATCCATTAACTGTTAATGAACTTCTGGGCTTCTCCAGTTTATGGCTATTATGAGTGAAGCTACTGTAACATTCATGTACATGTACATGTCTTTGTCTGGACATGGTTCCTTTCTCTTGGTTAGTTAGGAGTGAAATTTCTGTGTTGTATAGTAAGTGAATGTTTAACTTTTGAGAGAGACTGCCAAACTGTTTCTCAAAGCAGTTGCACCATTTAAGTTCCCAACTGAAAATTCCAATTTCTCCACATACTTGCCAACATTTGGTATTGTTAGTCTTTTAATTTTTGCCATTCTGGTGGGTGTGAAGTGGTATCTCATTGTACCTGTAATTTGCATTTTTCTGATTATTAGTGTTGTTGAGATTTTATCCTGTTTTCTTCTAGATGTTTTATAGTTGTATATTTTATGTTTAGGTCTATGATTTATTTCAAGTTAATGTTTGTGTACTTTGCAAGATTAGAGTAAGCTTTTCTTCTTTTCCTAAATGGGAATTCAATTGTTCCAACAGCATTAATTGAGAAATCTCTTCCCATTGAATTATTTTAGCAACTTTGTTGAAAATCACTTGACTGTATTACTGGTCTGTTTATAGATTTTCTGTGACCTGTTGATCTTTATGTCTGTCCTTGTGCCGGTTACATCAGTGCCTTGATTACTGTAGCTTTATCTTGAAGTAGGTCTTCTTTTTTTTTTTTCTTAATTAATTTTTGGCTGCGTTGGTTCTTTGTTGCTGCGTGCAGGCTTTCTTTAGCTGTGGCGAGCAGAGGCTACTCTTTGTTGCAGTGCGCGGACTTCTCATTGTGGTGGCTTGTTGCGGAGCATGGGCTCTAGGCGCACGGGCTTCAGTAGTTGTGGCTCGTGGGCTCTAGAGCTCAGGGTTAGTAGTTGTGGCGCATGGGCTTAATTGCTCTGCGGCATGTGGGATCTTCCTGGACCAGGGCTTGAACCCATATTCTTAACCACTGTGCCACCAGGGAGGCCCTTGAAATAAGTGTTGAAATCAGGTAGTATAAGTCATATTAGTTCTTTTTTTTAGCATCTTTATTGGAGTATAATTGCTTTACAATGGTGTGTTAGTGTCTGCTGTATAACAAAGTGAATCAGCTATATGTATACATATATTCCCATATCTCCTCCCTCTTGCATCTCCCTCCCACCCTCCCTATCGCACCCCTCCAGTTGGACACAAAGCACCGAGCTGATCTCCCTGTGCTATGCGACTGCTTCCCACTAGCTATCTGTTTTACATTTGGTAGTGTATATATGTCCATGCCACTCTCTCTCACTTCGTCCCAGCTTAACCTCCCCCCACCATGTCCTCAAGTCCATTCTCTACATCTGCATCTTTATTCCTGTCCTGCCCGTAGGTTCTTCAGAACCATTTTTTTGTTGTTTAGAGTCCATATATATGTGTTAGCATATGGTGTTTGTTTTTCTCTTTCTGACTTACTTCACTCTGTGTGATAGTCTCTAGGTCCATCCACCTCACTACAAATAACTCAATTTCATTTCTCTTTATGACTCAGTAATATTCCATTGTATATATATGCCACACCTTCTTTATCCATTCATCTGTCAGTGGACACTTCGGTTGCTTCCATGTCCTGGCTGTTGTAAATAGAGCTGCAGTGAACATTGTGGTACATGACTCTTTTTGAATTACGGTTTTCTTGGGTATATGCCCAGTAGTGGGATTGCTGGGTAGTATGGTAGCTCTATTTTTAGTTTTTTCGGGAACCTCCATACTGTTCTCCATAGTGGCTGTATCAATTTACAGTCCTACCAGCAGTGCAAGAGGGTTCCCTTTTCTCCACACCCTCTCCAGCATTTATTGTTTGTAGACATTTTGATGATGGCCATTCTGACCAGTGTGAGGTGATACCTCATTGTGGTCTTGATTTGCATTTCTCTTAACGATTAGTAATGTTGAGCATCCTTTCATGTGTTTGTTGGCCATCTGTATATCTTCTTTGGATAAATGTCTATTTAGGTCTTCTGCCCATTTTTGGATTGGGTTGTTTGTTTTTTTGATATTAAGCTGCATGAGCCGCTTGTATATTTTGGAGATTAATCCTTTGTCAGCTGCTTCATTTGTAAATATTTTCTCCCATTCTGAGGGTTGTCTTTTTGTCTTGTTTATGGTTTCCTTTGCTGTGCAAAAGCTTTTGAGTTTCATTAGGTTCCATTTGTTTATTTTTATTTTTATATCCATTTCTCTAGGAGGTGGGTCAGAAAGGATCTTGTGATTTATGTCATAGGGTGTTCTGCCTATGGTTTCTTCTAAGAGTTTGATAGTGTCTGGCCTTACATTTAGGTCTTTAATCCATTTTGAGCTTATTTTTGTGTATGGTGTTAGGGAGTGTTCTAATTTCATTCTTTTACATGTAGCTGTCCATTTTTCCCAGCACCACTTATTGAAGAGGCTGTCTTTTCTCCACTGTATATTTTTGCCTCCTTTACATATTAGTTCTTTTTCAGAACTGTTTTAGTTATTCTTGGTCTTTAGCATATTTCTATATAGACATTAGAATTACTTTCTCAGTTTTTATGGAATAGTGTGCCAGATGTTTTTCTGTGTGTGTGTGTGTGTGTGTGTTAAAAAATAAATAACACTACTGTACACTTAAAAATGGTTAAGAAGGTAAGTTTTAACAGTATGCACATCGTTCTGTGACAGATCTCTAGAACTTTTTCATTTTGCAAAACTGAAATTCTCTATTCATTGAACAATTCTCCTGTTCCTCCTCTCCCCAGCCCCTGGTAACCACAGTCTACTTTCTGTTTCTATAGTTTACATACCTCATATAAGTGGAATCATACAGTATTTGTTTTTTTGTGGCTGGCTTATTCCATTCAACATAATGTCTTAAAGGTTCATTAAGGTTGCTACAAATGGCAGGATTTCCCTTCTATTAAGGCTGGATAATATTCTATTGTATGAGTATACCCTATCTTGTTTATCCATTCATCCATTGTTGGACACTTGGGTTGCTTCTCCCTCTTGGCAGTTGTCAGTAATGATGCTGGGAATATGGGTGTGCAGATAGCTCTTTGAGATTATGTTTTCAATTCCTTCGGGTATATACCCAGAAGTGGAATTGCTGGATCACATTGTAATTCTATTTTAAATTTTTTTGACAAGCCTCCATACTATCTTTTATAGTGGCGGCACCATTTTACATTACTGCCAACAATGCACGAGGGTTCTTATTTTTCTGCATTCTCACCAACACTAGTTATTTTCTGGTTTTTGTTTTGTTTTGTTTTGATAGTGACTATCCTAATGGGTGTGAGGTGATTTCTCATTGTAGTTCTGATTTGCATTTTCCTAATGATTTGTGATGTTGAGCACCTTTTCATATGCTTGTTGGCCATTTGTACATCTTCTTTGGAGACATGTCTATTCAAGACCTTTGCACATTTAAAAAATGAGGTTGTTTATTTTTCTTTGTTGAGCCCTAGGAATGCTTTATATGTTTTAGGTATTAACTTACCATATATATGGTTTGCAGATATTTCTCTGTAGGTTGCCTTTCCACTCTGTTGATTGTTTCCTTTGCTGCGGAGAAGTTTTTAAGTTTGATGTACAGTCAGCCCTCTGTATCCACAGCTTCCCCCCAAATTCCAGAAAGTTTCAAAAAGCAAATCTTGAATTTTCTGCACGCTGATATCTATTTAAATAGCATTTACATTCTACTGGGTATTATAAGTAATCTAGAGATGATTTAAAGTATATGGGAGGGGAGATTGGTTCAAGATGGTGGAGTAGAAGGATGTGTGCTCACTCACTCTTATGATAGCACTGGAATCACAACTAACTGCTGAACAGTAATCGACAGGAAGACACCGGAACTCACCAAAAAAGATACATCACATCCAAAGACAAAGGAGAAGCTGCAATGAGACGGTAGGAGGGGCTCAATCACAATAAATGCAAATCCCATAACCGCTGGGTAGGTGACTCAAAAACTGGAGAACAATTATACCACAGAGATCCATCCACTGGAGTGAAGGTTCTGAGCCCCATGTCAGGCTTCCCAACCAGGGGTCTGGCACAGGAGGAGGAATTCCCAGAGAATCAGACTTTGAAGGCTAGCGGGATTTGATTGAAGGACTTTGACAGGACTGGGGGAAACAGAGACTTCACTCTTGAAGGGCACACACAGGGTAGTGTGCACATCGGGACCCAGGTGGAAGGAGCAGTGACCCCATAGGAGACTGAGCCAGGCCTGCATGCTGTTGTTGGGGGGGTGGCTGTGGCCCACTGCGGGGACAAGGACACTGGCAGCAGAAGTTCTGGGAAGTACTCCATTAGCCCCACCAAAGAGCCCATAGCCTCCAGTGCTGGGTTGCCTCAGGCCAAACAACCAACAGAGGGGGAACTCAGCCCCACCCATCAGCAGACAGGCAGATTAAAGTTTTACTGAGCTTTGCCCACCAGAGCAACACCCAACTATACCCACCACCAGTCCATCCCATCAGGAAGCTTACACAAGCCTCTTAGATAGCCTCATCCAACAGAGGGCAGACAGAAGAAGCAAGAACTACAACAATCCTGCAGTCTGTGGAACGAAATCCCCTTTCACAGAAAGATAGACAAAATGAAAAGGCAGAGGACTATGTACCAGATGAAGGAACAACATAAAACCCCAGAAGAACAACTAAATGAAGTAGAGATAGGCAACCTTCCAGAAAAAGAATTAAGAATAGTGATAGTGAAGATCCAGGACCTCAGAAAAAGAATGGAGGCAAAGATCAAGAAGATGTAAGAAATATTTAACAAAGACCTAGAAGAATTGAAGAATAAACAAACACCTAGAAAAATTAAAGAACAAACAAACAGAGATGAACAATACAATAACTGAAACGAAAAATACACTAGAAGGAATCAATAGCAGAATAACTGAGGCAGAAGAACGGATAAGTGACCTGGAAGACAGAATGGTGGGATTCACTGCTGTGGAACATAATAAAGAAAAAAGAATGAAAAGAAATCAACACAGCCAAAGAGATCTCTGGGATATTAAACGCACCAACATTTGCATTATAGGGGTGCCAGAAGGAGAAGAGAGAGAGAAAGGACCTGAGAAAAGATTTGAAGAGATTATAGTTGAAAACCATCCTAACATGGAAAAGGAAATAGCCACCCAAGTCCAGGAAGCACAGAGAGTCCCAGGCAGCATAAACCCAAGGAGAAACACACTGAGACACATAGTAATCAAACTGACAAAAAATAAAAATTATTAAAAGCAACAAGGGAAAAACGACAAGTAACATGCAAGGGAACTCTAAGGTTAACAGCTGATTTCTCAGCAGAAACTCTACAAGCCAGAAGGGAGTGACACGATATATTTAAAGTGATGAAAGGGAACAACCTACAACCAAGATTCGATGGAGAAATCAAAAGCTTTACAGACAAGGAAAAGCTAAGAGAATTCAGCACCACCAAACCAGCTCTACAACAAATGCTAAAGGAACTTCTGGAAACACAAGAGAAGAAAAGAATCTAGGAAAACAAACCCAAAACTGTTAAGAAAATGGTGATAGGAACATATGTATTGATAATTACTTTAAACGTGAATGGATTAAATGCTCTAACCAAAAGACACAGGCTTGCTGAATGGATACAAAAACAAGACCCATATATATGCTATCTACAAGAGACCCACTTCAGACCTAGGGACACATATAGACTGAAAGTGAGGGGATGGAAAAATATATTCCATGCAAATGGAAATCAAGAGAAAGCTGGAGTAGCAATACTCGTATCAGATAAAATAGGCTTTAAAGATGTTACAAGAGACAAGGAAGGACACTACATAATGATCAAGGGATCAATCCAAGAAGAAGATATAACAATTATAAATATATATGCACCCAACATAAGAGCACCTCAGTGCATAAGGCAGGTGCTAACAGCTATCAAGGAGGAAATCTACAGTAACATAATACTAGTGGGGGACTTTAACACCTCACTTACAACAATGGACAGATCATCCAGCCATAAAATTAATAAGGGAACCCTAAATTTAAATGACACAACAGACCAGATAGATTTAATTGATATATATAGGACATTCCATCCAAAAACAGCAGATTACACTTTCTTCTCAAGTGCACAAAGAACATTCTCCAGAATAGATCACATCTTGGGTCAAAAATCAAGCCGCAGTAAATTTAAGAAAATTGAAATCATATCAAGCATCTTTCCTGACCACAACGCTATGAGATTACAATTCAATTACAGGGGAAAGAAACGTAAAAAACACAGACACGTGGAGGCTAAACAATACGTTACTAAATAACCAAGAAATCACTGAAGAAATCAAAGAGGAAATCAGAAAATACCTAGAGATAAATGACAACAGAAACACGATGATCCAAAGGCTATGGGATGCAGCAAAAGCAGTTCTAAGAAGCAAGTGTATAGCAATACAAGCTTACCTCAAGAAACAAGAAAAATCTCAAACAATCTAACCTTACACCGAAAGGAACTAGAGAAAGAACAAACAAAACCTAAAGTTAGTAGAAGGAAAAAATCATAAAGATCAGAGCAGAAATAAATGAAGTAGAAACAAAGAATAGCAATGATCAGTAAAACTAAAAGTTGGTTCTTTGAGAAGATAAACAAAATTGATAAAGCATTAGCCAGACTCATCAAGAAAAAGAGAGAGAGGACTCAATAAAATTAGAAATGAAAAAGGAGAAGTTAGACACCACAGAAATACAAAACATCCTAAGAGACTACTACAAGCAACTCTATGCCAATAAAATGGACAACCTGGAAGAAATGGACAAATTCTTAGAAAGGTATAACCTTCCAAGACTGAACCAGGAAGAAATAGAAAATATGAACAGACCAATCACAAGTAATGAAATTGAAACTGTGACAAAATCTTCCAACAAACAAAAGTCCAGCACCAGATGACTTCACAGGTGTATTCTATCAAACATTTAGAGAAGACCTAACACCCATCCTTCTCAAACTTTTCCAAAAAATTGCAGAGGAAGGAACATTCCAAAACTCATTCTATGAGGCCACCATCACCCTGATATCAAAACGAGACAAAGATACTACAAAAAAAGAAAATTATAGACCAACATTACTGATGAATATAGAATCAAAAATCCTCAACAAAATACTAGGAAACAAAATTCAATAACACATTAAAAGGATCATATACCATGATCAAGTGGGATTTATCCCAGGGATGCAAGGATTTTTCAGTATATGCAAATCAATCAGTGTGATACACTATATTAACAAACTGAGGAGTAAAAATCATATGGTCATCTCAATAGATGCAGGAAAAGCTTTTGACAAAATTAAACACCATTTATGATAAAACTCTCCAGAAAGTGGCCGTAGAGGGAACCTACCTCAACATAATAAAGGCCATATATGACAAACCCACAGTAAATATCGTTCTCAATGGTGAAAAACTGAAAGCATTTCCTCTAAAATCAGGAACAAGACAAGGATGTCCACTCTTGCCACTATTATTCAACATAGTTTTGGAAGTCCTAGCCATGGCAATCAGAGAAGAAAAAGAATGAAATGAATACAAATTGGAAAAGAAAAAGTAAAACTGTCACAGTTTGCCAATGACATACTATACATAGAGAATGGTAACGATGCCACTAGAAAACTACTAGAGCTAATTAATGAATTTGGTAAAGTTGCAGGATACAAAAGAAATATACAGTAATCTCTTGCATTCCTATACACTAACAACGAAAGATCAGAAAGAGAAATTAAACAGTCCTGTTCACCACTGCAACAAAAAGAATAAAATACCTAGGAATAAACCTACCTACGGAGGTAAAAGACCTGCACTCAGAAAACTATGAAACACTGATGAAATATATCAAA
Organism: Delphinus delphis; assembly: GCF_949987515.2. Taxonomy (NCBI): domain Eukaryota; kingdom Metazoa; phylum Chordata; class Mammalia; order Artiodactyla; family Delphinidae; genus Delphinus; species Delphinus delphis. The sequence continues at coordinate 72,078,196 of NC_082689.1, forward strand.
GATGACACAAACAGATGGAGTGATATACTGTGTTCTTGGATTGGAAGAATCAATATTGTGAAAATGACTATACTACCCAGAGACATCTACAGATTCAATGCAATCCCTATCAAATTACCAATGGCACTTTTTTTACAAAACTAGATCAAAAAATCTTAAAATCTCTATGGAGACACAAAAGACCCCGAATAGCCGAAGCAATCTTGAGGGAAGAAAACAGAGCTGGTGGAATCACACTGCTGACTTCAAACTATACTACAAAGCTACAGTATTCAAGACAGTATGGTACTGGCAGAAAAACAGAAGTACAGATCAATGGAACAGGATAGAAAGCCCTAGATTAATGGAAATAAAAACAAAAATAAATGGAACCTAATGAAACTTAAAAGCTTTTGCATGGCAAAGGAACCTGTAAAGAAGACGAAAAGGCAACCCTCAGAATGGGAGAAAATATTTGCAAATGAGTCAAAGAACAAAGGATTAATCTCCAAAATACATAAACAGCTCATGCAGCTCAATATTAAAAAAACAAACAACCCAATCAAAAGCACAGAATACCTAAATAGGCATTTCTCCAAAGAAGACATACAGATGGCCAAGAGGCACATGAAAAGCTGCTCAACATCACTAATTATTAGAGAAATGCAAATCAAAACTACAATGAGGTATCACCTCACACCAGAATGGCCGTCATCAGAAAATCTGCAAACTACAAAGGCTGGAGAAGGTGTGGAGAAAAGGGAACCCCCTTGCACTGTTGGTGGGAATGTAAATTGATACAGCCACTGTGGAGAACAGTATGGAGGTTCCTTAAAAAAACTAAAATTACCATATGACCCAGCAATCCCACTACTGGGCATATACCCAGAAAAAACCGTAATTCAGAAAGACACATGCAGGGCTTCCCTGGTGGCGCAGTGGTTGAGAATCCGCCTGCCGATGCACGGGACACGGGTTCGTGCCCCAGTCCAGGAGGATCCCACATGCCACGGAGCGGCTAGGCCCGTGAGCCATGGCTGCTGGGCCTGCGTGTCCAGAGCCTGTGCTCTGCAAAGGGAGAGGCCACAACAGTGAGAGGCCCGTGTACCACAAAAAAAAAAAAAAGACACATGCACCCCAATGTTCATTGCAGCACTGTTTACAATAGCCAGGTTATGGAAGCAATCTAAATGCCCATCTACAAGACAAATGGATAACGAAGGTGTGGGACATGTATAGAATGGAATATTACTCATCCATAAAAAGGAATGAAATTGGGTCATTCATAGAGACGTGGATGGACCTAGAGATTATCATACGGAGTGAAGTAAGTAAGAAAGAGAAAAACAAATATCGTATGTTAACGCATATATGTGGAATCAAGAAAAATGGTACAGATGAACCTGTTTGCAAGGCAGAAATAAAGACACAGATGTAGAGAACAAACATATGGACACCAAGGGGGGAAGCAGAGTGAGTGGTGGTGGGATGAATTGGGAGATTGGGATTGACGTATGTACAGTAGTATGTGTAAAACAGAGATTAAGAACTGGCTGTATTAAAGTATGTGCATAGGTTACATGCAAATACTATGCCATTTTATGTAAGGGACTTTTGCACCTGTGGATTTTGGTATCCACAGGGGGTCCTTTAACCAAACCACTTTGGATACTAGGGATGACTTCAGTCCCATTTGTCTGTTTTTGCTTTTGTTGCCTGTGCCTTTGGTGTCCTAGCCAAGAAAGCATTGCCAAACTCAATGAATATTCTCTTCAACAAGCGTTGCTGGGAAAACTAGATATCCACATATGGAAGAATGAAGAATGAAGTTGGATCCTTACTTTAACCATATACAAAAATCAATTCAGATGGATTAAAGAACTAAGTATAAGAGTTGAAACTATAGGGCTTCCCTGGTGGCGCAGTGGTTGAGAGTCCGCCTGCCGATGCAGGGGACACGGGTTCATGCCCCAGTCTGGGAAGATCCCACATGCCGTGGAGCAGCTAGGCCCATGAGCCATGGCCACTGGGCCTGCGCGTCTGGAGCCTGTGCTCCACAACAGGAGAGGCCACAACAGTGAGAGGCCCGCGTACCACAAAAAAAAAGAGTTGAAACTATAAACTATAAACCTCCAAGAAGAAAGCATGGGGAAAGCTTCATGACGTGGAAAAATGTGTAGTCTTTCCCCATTGTGTAATGTTGGCACCCTTGTTGAAGATCATTTGACCATATATGTGAGTGTTCATTTCTGAGCTCTCTATTCTGTTCCATTGGTCTGTATGTCTGTCTTTATGCCAGTACCACACTATTTTGATTATTGTAGCTTTGTAGTATGTTTTGAAATAAGAAAGCATGAAGCTTCTAGCTTTGTTCTTTCTCAGGTTGTTTTGACTCTTCAGGGTCCCTTGAGATTCCATATGAATTTTAGGATAGATTTTTCTATTTTTGCAAAAAATGCAGTTGGGATTTTGATAGAGATTGCATTGATTCTGTAGATCACTTTGGGTAGTATGGAGTATTTAACATTAACTCTTCCAACCCGTGAATACAGGATGTCTTTCCATTTGTTTGTGTCTTCTTTTATTTCTTTCAGTATGTTTTGTAGTTTGCAGTATAAAAGCTTACAAGGATTTTGCTTGGGATAGTGTTTAATCTGTAGATCCCTTTGGTATTGACAACGCCAATTCACAGGTATGATATAGCTCTCCTTTTATTTAGGTGTTCTTTTAAAATTTAAACTGAGTTTATTTATTTTTGGCTGCATTGGGTCTCCATTGCTGTGTGCAGGCTTTCTCTATTTGCGGTGAGCAAGGGCTACTCTTCATTGTGGTGTGCAGGCTTCTCATTGCAGTAGCTTCTCTTGTTGCGGAGCATGGGTCTAGGTGCACGGGCCTCAGCCGTTGTGGTGCACAGCCTTAGTTGTTCCGCAGCATGTGGAATCTTCCTGGACCAGGGCTCAAACCTGTGTCCCCTGCACTGGCAGGTGGATTCTTAACCACTGCACCACCAGGGAAGCTCTATTTAGGTCTTCTTAATGTTTGCTAAACAGTGTTTGTGTTTCGGTCTATAGGTTTTGCACATATTTTGCCAACATTATCCTTAGGTATTTCATTTTTTATAACAAATTTGTAAATACAACTTTTCAAACTTTCGATTTCCAGTTCTTAATTGCCTGATATTTCACACTGGATTTTGTAGATTTACTTTATTATTTGACTTTCTTAATTAGTTTATTAGTAACAAGAGCTTTTAAAATAGATCCTTTGACTTTCTAAAGTAAAAAAAAAGTTCATTTTATTTTTTAGATTCCACATATAAGTGATAATATACAGTATTTATTTTTCTCTGACTTATTTCATTAAGCATAATACCCTCCAGGTCCATCCATGTTGCTGTAAATGGCAAAATTTCATTCTTTTTTATAGCAGACTAGTATTCCATTATCTATACATACCACATCTTCTTTATCCCTTCATCCATTGATGGACACTTATATTGCTTTCATATCTTGGCTGTTGTAAAGAATGCTACTATAAACATTGGGGTGCATGTATCTTTTTGAATTACTCTTTTCATTTTCTTCGGATATATGCCCAACAGTGGAACCGCTGGATCATATGTAGTTCTGTTTTTAGGTTTTTGAGGAACCTCCATCTTGTTTTCCACAGTGGCTGCACCAACAGTATACTGGAGTTCCCTTTCTCCACATGCTCACAACATTTATTACTTGTTGTCTTTTTGATGATAGCCATTCTCACAGCTGTAAGGCTATATCTTATTGTAGTTTTAATTTGCGTTTCTCTGATGATTAGCAATGTTGGGAATTTTTTCGTGTGCCTGTTGGCCATCTGTATGTCTTCTTTGGAAAAATGTCTATTCAGGTCTCCTGCACATTTTAAAATCAGGTTCTTTGTTGATATTGAGATGTATGAGCTGTTTATATATTTTAGATATTAACCCCTTATCAGTTGTATCATTTGCAAATACTTTCTCCCATTCAGTAGGTTGTCTTTTTGTTTTATTGCTGGTTTCCTTTGCTGTACAAAAGCTTTTAATTAGGTCCCATTTGTTTAGTTTTGCTTTTGTTTTCTTTGCCTTAGGAGAAAGATCCAAAAAAATATTGCTACAATTTATGCAAAGAATGTTCTGCCTGTTTTCTTCTAGGAGTTTTATGGTGTCAGGTCTTACATATAGGTCTTTAAACCATTTTGAGTTTATTTTTGTATATGGCATGAGAAAATGTTCTATTTCCATTCTTATACATGTAGCTGTCCAGTTTTTCCAGCACTACTTATTGAAGAGACTGTCCTTTCCTTATTGTATTTTCTTGCCTCCTTTGTCATAGATTAATTGACTGTGAGTGTATGGGTTTATTTCAGGGCTCTCTATTCTGTTGCATTGATCTATGTGTCTGTTTTTCTGCCATTACCATACTGTATTGATGATTGTAGCTTTGTAGTATAGTCTGAAGTCAGGGGGCATGATACCTCAGCTCTGTTCTTTCTCAAAATTGCTTTGGGAATTTGGGGTCTTTTGTGTAAATCTATAGATTGCTTTGGGTAGTATGGACATTTTAACAATATTAATTCTTCCAACCCAAGAGTACCAGATATCTTTCCATTTCTCTGTATCATCTTCATTTTCCTTCATCAGTGTTTTATAGTTTTCACAGTATAGGTCTTTCATTTCCTTGGCAAAGTTTTTTCCTAGCTATTTAGTTATTTTTAATGCAATTTTAAATGGGATTGTTTTCTTGCTTTCTCTGATAGCTCGTTATTAATGTATAGAAAAGCAACAGATTTCTGTATATTAACCCTGTATCCTGCACCTTTACTGAATTTATTCTAATATTTTGGTGGAGATTTTAGGGTTTTCTATATATAGTATCATGTCATCTGGAAATGTGACAGTTTTACTTCTTCCCTTCCAATTTGGATGCCTTTTCTTTTTCTTATCTGATTGCTGTGGCTAGGCCTTTTTTTTTTTTTTTTTTTTTTGGCTGTGCTGGGTCTTCATTTCTGTGCGTGGGCTTTCTCTAGTTGCGGTGCGTGGGCCTCTCACTGTCACGGCCTCTCGTTGCGGAGCACAAGCTCCAGACGCTCAGGCTCAGTAGTTGTGGCTCACGGGCCTAGTTGCTCCACAGCATGTGGGATCTTCCCAGACCAGGGCTTGAACCCGTGTCTGCTGCATTGGCAGGCAGATTCTCAACCAGTGCACCACCAGGGAAGCCCCGTGTGGCTAGGACTTTTAATACTATGTTAAAGAGATGTGGCAAGGGCTTCCCTGGTGGCGCAGCGGGTGAGAGTCCGCCTGCCGATGCAGGGGACATGGGTTTGTGTCCCGGTCCGGGAAGATCCCACATGCCACAGAGTGGCTGGGCCCGTGAGCCATGGCCGCTGAGTCTGCACTTCCGGAGCCTGTGCTCTGCAACGGGAGAGGCCACAACAGTGAGAGGCCCACATACCGCCAAAAAAAAAAAAAAAAAAAGGCATGTGGCAAGAGTGGGTATCCTTGTCTTATTTCTGATTTTAGAGGAAAGGCTTTCAGTTTTTCACCATTTAGTATGATGTTAGCTGTGGATTTTTCATAAATGGACTTTATTATGTTGAGGTATGTTTCCTCTATACACAAGTGATTTTTATATGTTGATTTTCTATCCTGCAGCTTTGCTGAATTTATTTTTTGTGTGGAATCTGAATTATCCTCTTTACATATTGCTGGATTTGATGTGCTAATACTTCCAGTATTTTTATATATGTGTTCATAAGGGGATATTGGTTGTACTTTTCTTGTAATGTCTGACATGGTATGAAAGTAATTCTGGCCTCATAAATGATTGCTAAGTGTTTCCTCTCCATATTCTGAGTTTGTACGGTATTGCTATTATTTTTTCCTTAAATGTTTGTTAGAACTTACCAGTGACGTCATCTAGGCCTGAAGTTTTTGTAGGAGAGTTCTTAACCACAAATTCAATTATGAATTCAAATCCAGCTTTAATAGGTTAGTTCACAAAATTGAATTTGTGACTGTTCTCTGTTGGAGGTTTGCATTTTTTATCATCTTAAAATACCCTTGTTGGTATCATTTAATGTATTTTGTCTTGAATTTTGTCTCATACATTTCAGTCTTGGCTCTCTTGTTTTTTTTAATAGCTGCATGGTATATTTCTTTCATTTTATGTATTTTTAAAATAAACATAAGTATACATATTGAATTTTCACATAATCAAGTCAAGAAGGGTAGTCAATATTGTGACTTAACATTAATCAGAAGCACTTTATTTTTCAAGTGTATATATATATTTAATTTTACTGAAGTACAGTTGATTTTCAGTGTTAATTTCTGCTGTGCAGCAAAGTGATTCAGTTATACACATATATACTTTTTCATGTTCTTTTCCATTACGGTTTATCAAAGGATATTGAATATAGTTCCCTGTGCTAGACAGTAGGACTTTGTTGTTTATCCATCCTATATATAATAGTTTGCATCTGCTAATCCCAAACTGCCCAACCTTCCCTCTCCCTTGGCAACCACAAGTCTGTTCTCTATATCTGTAAGTCTGTTTTTGTTTTGTAGATATGTTTGTGTTGTATTTTAGATTCCACATAAAAGTGATATGGTATTTGTCTTTCTGACTTCACTTAGTATGATAATCTCTAGGTCCATGCATGTTGCTGCAAATGGCATTATTTCATTCTTTTTTATGGGTGAGTAGTATTCCATTTTACCATATCTTCTTTATTCATTCATCCGTCAGTGGGTATTTAGGTTGTTTCCATGTCTTGACTATTGTAAATGGTGCTGCTGTGAACATTGGGGTGCATGTATCTTTTTGAATTATGGTTTTCTCTGGGTATATGCCCAGTAGTGGGATTGCTGGATCATATGGTAATTCTATTTTTAGTTTTTTAAGGAACCTCCATACTGTTCTCCATAGTGGCTGTATCGATTTACATTCCCACCAACAGTGCAAGAGGGTTCCCTTTTCTCCACACCCTCTCCAGCATTTGTTGTTTATAGATTTTCTGATGACCATCCTAACTGGTGTGAGGTGATACCTCATTGTAGTTTTGATTTGCATTTCTCTAATAATTAGTGATGTTGAGCAGCTTTTCATATGCCTCTTGGCCATCTTTATGTCTTATTTGGAGAAATGTCTATTTAGGTCTAATGCCCATTTTTCAGTTGGGTTGTTTGTTTTTTGTTGAGTTGTATGAACTCTTTGTATATTTTGGAAATTAAGCCCATATTGGTTGCATCATTTGCAAATATTTTCTCCCAGTCCATAGGTTGTCTTTTTGTTTATGGTTTCCTTTGCTGATAAGCACATTTTTATCTAAATTGAAACAGAGAGTGTCTCTCTTGGGTCTAGCTTCTTTAAGTATCATGTTTGTGTGATTTGTTCGTGCTGTTGCACAAAGCAGTAATTGTTCATTCTCGTGTCAGTATACAGTTTATTTATCCATTCTACTATTGATAGTCATTGTTGGCTATCGTAAACATGCTGCCATGAACCTTTAATCATTTTTTGTGTGTATGAATGTACCAATGCATTTCTGTTGGGTGTATTCCTAGGAATGGATATACGTAGTTATCCGGAGTGGTTGAATCAGTTTATACTTCCACCAGCAGTGGGTGAGAGTTCTAGTTGCTCCATAGCCTTCTGTACATTTAGTATTGCCTTTGTTTTTCATTTAAACCTTTGTGGTGCCACCCATCATTTTTAAATTTTATTTTATTGAAACAATTGTAGATTCACACTCTGTTCTGTAAGAAATGAGAGATTTCTTGCACTTTCCCCAGTTCCCTCACTGGTAGCATTTTGCAGATGATACTGTACTATTACAACTAGGGTATTAACATTGATGCGATCCACAAATCTTATATTTAGATTTCCCCAGATGCGTATTAAGTTGTATACAGTTTTGCCCCTTTTGGAAGTTTGAGTATCAACCACTATTGAAGACAAAACCCACAAGGACTGCTCCTGTTGCCTTCTTATAACTATATCCAGCATCTGCCTGCTCTCTTCCCACCTCCACCCCAGTGTGTCCTCTGTTTCTAAAATTTTGTCATTTCAAAATTGTTATATAGATGGGCTCATACAGTATATAACCTTTTGGGATTAGCTTTTTTCATTTAGCGTAATTCCCAGCTAGTCACTCCATTTATTTTTAGCCTTCCTGTGTTACTTTGTTTTAGAAGTGTTCCCTGTGGAAAACATACAGTTGAATTAAATTTTAAAAATTCAGTCTTAATCTTTAATAGAAAAGAACCAATTTCTTTTGCTTTCTTCTACTTCCCTTTTCCCCCTTCTTTCCTGAATTGATCACATGTCCTTTTTGGCTTTTTTCTTCCCCATGGTGTTTTGGAAGCCCTATACCTTACATCTGTTGAATTAACTGTCTCAGAAAAAAATTTCTGAGACTTTTTTCTGCCTATATTTCAGCATTCTTACACAGTATTTTTTTCATCTATCCTTTTAAATTATGACTGCAGCATGTGCTTGGTGAAAAACACTTAAGCAACACAGAAATAAATATTTTGAAAATGTGGAGACTCTTCCATACTTTGGTATATCCTTCCAGATATTTTTCTAGCCACTTATAATTTTGTTCTATAACAAATAGGATGATACATTAAAAATTTTTTATTTAATATATATCAGATAGTATTCCCTTGTTAGTATATTCAGAACTACTTCATTCTCAACTGTAGGACAGTATTTTATGGTATGGATGTTCCATATATTAACTCTTACTCTGTTAAGACATTTCGCCAAGTAATCCTGCAGGAAAAAATCCACAGTCATATAGTATATACAGGTATACTTGTTGAACTATTTCTGTTGTTGGATAAATTCTCAATACTGATAGGCACTGCCATATTTAATTTTTTTGTTTTAATCATGCTCAGCTTTATTTTTAAATACTAGCATGTGCAATTTTTGTCCATTTTGACCTCCAGATAAATTTTAGAATCATTTTGTTATGCTACAAAAGAAAATCTCATTGACATTTTGATTAGAATTACAGAAAAATCTAAAAACGAAATGTTAATTTTGGGGTGGAGCGAGTAGGAATGACAACTTTCACTAGTCAAGCTTTCCATCTCTTCTGAACATTTAAATATGTTAATTTTTAGAAAAATAAGTGTTCACATTTATAACTCATCATTCTAAATTGTAAAAACCTAATAAACCTTATCTGAGCATGCTGGTTATTCTCTAAAGCCTTCACAGTGTTACCAAACCCAGGTCTGGCTGCTTGCTGCTCGAAAGCCAATTCTCGAGAGACAAGTGTTGGTAGGAAAGGAAAGGTTGCTTTATTTTGGAGGCTGGCAACTGGCGGGGAGGGCAGATGCCAGTCCAAAGCCTGACTCCCCCTGCCGACAATTAGGGGGCAAGAGTGTATATAGACAGAGGGAGGGGGCTACATGCAGAAACAATACAGTCAGCTCTGACAGTCATCTTGAAATTGGTCATCGGTGGCCTTACCAGCGTCATCTTGATCGTTTTAGGTACAGTTAATCTTCAGTTCCACGTTCGGTTCCCATTTCTTTGAGGCCAGTTCTTGTGGCAGCTTATGACTAGAGCCTGGTCATCATGTAGATAACTTCTTCTACCTGGTGGAGGTTTCAGTATTTATAAGACAGCTCACAGGATATGGCTCAGAATATTATCTGTAGCCCTTAAGGAGGAACTAAAGGTCCTTGACTATGCTTAATGACTAAACTATTATTATTTGATCTCCTTTGACTGTTTTCCTTTGTTTCTGCACTGATTAAACTTATTCTTTGGCTAAAGTTTTTCCACAGACAAAAGGCAGGCTGAGTACATGGTTGGGGGCGGGGGGCAAGGACCATAGGGTCCTGCTCCGTTTCAAAGGTGATTTATCTCAATTATTTATAGAGAATACATTCTTTAGCGTCTGTTGTTTCAGTGCAAGTATAATGTCAGTTTCTGATTTTTTGTTTCAGTTCGATATGTATTTTTATTTCTCTTGTTCAGGGTACACTGCTTCTTGAATGAATTCTGTGCCTTTTATCAATTCTGGAAAACTTTGCTATTCTCATTCTGCACACCTTCTCCAGCTTGCCTACCATCATCTCTTCTGCATTGTGTTAATGCTATACCATTGAGATTTTTCTTTCAAAATTTCAGTATTTGTCATTTCTGGAAGTCTGATTTAGCATGTAGATTAAGGCGCATAGACGGCTTGGGTTTAAATCCCAGCTGTGTCTTTCCATACTTGTATGATCTTGGAAAGTTATTCAGGCCATGCATGAATTTCTTCATAAAGTTGTACAGATTAAATAATACAGGTAACAGTGCCCTGGAACAGCCTAATGATACACAATTAGCTGTATAAGTATTAAATATTTCTTTTTCATAGTACATTGTTTTAGATTCATTCCCATTTTAGGAATACTCACTGGTTGTTTCTATTATCAGTTTCTGAGGTTTGTGTGATCTAATCCTTCTCTTTGTTTCTGCATGCTTGTCTGCAGTCAAGCGTTACCTGTGGAAGTTGAGTACAGGAAGAGGGCATATAGCTCCAAAGGAGTGTTGGGCTTGCTTTGTCTGTTTCTCAGGACAACAGGTGGGCAGCGGTGGGCTAAGAACTTGGACAACAGATGTATTAAAAATTCAGAGCCCAGGCCTGTGAGCTAATAATATTTTTCACTTGAACTTTTTTCACTAGAGCAAAGCCATTTGAACCTGTAAGTCAGCTATCCATGTTAGAAATGGTGACTAAAAGAAGCACCTTTTAAGTATAATCTAGTAAGAAATTTGGGGGTTTACTTAATCTTTATTACTAGAAATAGCAGTGTATGGAATGAATAAAGTAAGTGTCATTACTTTGGTATCTTATCACAACTTAATCATCTGAGTATATTCAATAATTATGAAGTAGGGCTTCCCTGGTGGTGCAGTGGTTGAGAGTCCGCCTGCCGATGCAGGGGACACGGGTTTGTGCCCCGGTCCGGGAAGATCCCACATGCCGCAGAGCGGCTGGGCCCATGAGCCATGGCCGCTGAGCCTGTGCGTCCGGAGCCTGTGCTCTGCAACGGGAGAGGCTACAACAGTGAGAGGCCCGCGTACTGCAAAAAATAATGATAATAATTATGAAGTAAAATTCTGTGAATAGAGCTTATTAAATATTGTTTATTTCTGAGAACTATCTGGTATAGCTCTTTTTTTTCTTTCTGGTATAGCTCTTGATTTGTCAACTCAGTATCTTGGTTTATAGCAAGAGTCAGATGGTACTGTCTGGGCAAAAATAATTTTAAAAATTATTGAAAGCTTTAAAATCCTTAGGTCAATTTAAAAAATATGAAAACAAGCAAACTTAGTTAATACTGAATGTAATGTGCACTATATATTTTCTTTTAAAAATTGTCAGTTTTTCCTCCTAGTGATACATGTTTGATTTCAAATAAGCTAACTCTAGTTATAGTAAACTTCAGGCATGAATTTTTAAAAGAAACCCAAATTTTCAGATGCAGTTATTTCTAGTTACAGTGTTTCATTGCTTTTTTAATTATACATGACAGACAGACTGTCTGTGGGTGGGGAAGCGGTCCTTGCTTTGTATTGTAGCTCTGATAATACCTTTTAGTGCTTTGGGATGAACTTTGGTAGAACAGTTTGAAAGCTGACATATAAATAGCAATGCTCTAGATCCACTCAGAATTCCTACTTTCTCTGTTAAACAAATGTTTCAGGGAATGTATTTGACCCCAGTAGAAAACTGTTGATTATTCCAAAGACTCACTACTTTATAATATCATAGAAAGCTTATATTAAACTTTAGGATAAACTGTGACCAGTGTAACTGACTTTCTTATAGCAGGAAGCTTGTACCTCCATAGAGTGAATGGGTTGATACTTTATTCACTGCTACCGCTCAAGAAACTGACAACCCACAGGCAGGGAAGGAAAAATTATTCATTTAAGGGAATTCAATTAAATACTATAAGATGATAATAGGCTCTAACAATGTAGATATCATAGAACTATTAAACATGGAGAGTAGAGAGTATGAAAAGTTGAATAAGCTCACTGATTATTAACTGAGTAAAAAGCCTATTTGAAATTTAGACAGTGAGGGACAGAAAAAGACTACTAGCTAATTTGAATATTACTTATATAGTAAGGAACCAATAGACACTAATACTATTGGTCTCATCTTTTTTAAAGGTATTAGTGTAAAGGTAAACCAGTAGATCAAAAATACAAACTTCCCTAAGTATCAAAATGGAAGAAACCAGCTCTACAGTGAAAGAATTTATGTAAGTAATCTATAAAAATATAAAGAATGACAGAACTGTATTACCAAACGTACTGATAATAAACAATTTGGCTTAACTCATCCCTAAAGAGATGAAAGATTTGAGGTTAGTTGACAAAGCACAATCTAACTTAAAGATTCAGAAAGGTTAGAAATAAAAGGATAGACAAAAATGAGACAGTTGCAACTAAAAATAAAGGAGTTACATACTTGCCTGCAAGAGAATTCAGACCAAAAAAAAGTTAAAATGACACAGGATACTATATAATACTGAAGACCATGATTCTCAGTGAGGACAAACCATTACTAGCTATGCAGTCCCAAACACAGCAAAGACTTTCACAGAGCAGAAGCTACAGACAGTGTAAGGCAATGGAAGGAGAAATACAGCACAGTAATAGGCTTGATCATACCTGTCAGTCCAAAATAGGAAGTACACCTTCTTTTTGAATAGATCGCCAGAAATAACAAAAACACCATTGGGTCACCACAGTGGAATGTAACTAAGAAATTAATAACAAAAGTGGGCCCCTTTCACCTGGAGGGTTAAAAACATGCTGTTATCATATGTATCCAGCTTGGTGGCAAATGAATTAGCTGTCACTGAACTCACAATATTTCACACGCCCACCATTTTTCAGAGGCCAGTGTGATATGTAAGATTGCGGTTCATTATATATCAGCTTTGCATAAATAAAAATTGAGTATATTTTCCTACAGAAACTATTCTTACAACTCAATAGTAAGACAAATAACCCAACTGAAAAAACAGGTAAAGGATTTGAATAGACCTTTCTCCACAGACGATATACAAATGGCCAATAAACACTGGAAAAGGTGCTCAACATCATTAGGGAAGTGAAAATCAAAACCACAAACAGATACCACCTTCACACCCACTAGGATGACTAGAATCAAAAGGATGGAAGATGGCAAGGAGATGCAGAAATATTGCTAGTGGGAATGGAAAATGGTGCAGCTGCTGTTGAAAACAGTTTGGCAATTCCTCAGAAAGTTACCATGTGACCACACAATTGTACTTCTAGGTATTTATCCTAGAGAATTGAAAATATGTTCATACAAAAAGTTGTACTTGAATGTTCATAGCAGTCTTATTGATAATAGCCAAAAAGTGGTAATAACTCAAATGTCCCATCACTGGATGGACAAATTTAAAAATCTGGTATATCTACACAATGGAATATTAATCAGATATAAAAGGGAACAGATACTATACATGCTACATAGATGAACCTTAGGGAAACATTAGGCTAAGTGAAAGAAGCCAGACAACAAAGGCCACATGTTGTATGGGTCTGTTTATAGGAAATGTCCAGAATAGGCAACTCCGTAGAGACAAAGTAGATTAGTGGTCACTGGGGGAGAGGAATGACCGCTAATAGGTTCAGAGTTTCTTTATGGAATGATGAAAATGTTCTGAAATTAGATAGTGGCGATGGTTGCACAACTCTGTAAATTATACTAAGAACCACTGAATTGTATATTTAAAAGGGTGGCTTTTATGGTATGTGACTTATATCTCAAAAACAAAAGGTGGTACAGTATCTGCAGAAGCATCTACGTTCGCTAGGACGCAGGGAACAAAGAGAATGAGTTGAGGTTATTAGAACCTCACGTGGGTCTCTCAGAACCAGAACTCAGGCTTCTAAGAAGGGGAAGCTACCCAGCTGGTGCTTCTTTCTCTAAAGGGGGAAGGGTAAGAGCTTTGGGCAGTACCTACAATGAAGCAAATATAAAAAAATTTGGAGAGTATAACCAGTTACCCCTGCCAGATAAAGGGCCATGACCAGGCACAACACTGATAGGAGCCTTCACCTTGTTTTTGTCTCCTCCTAGAGAAATCCTATTGCAGGACTTAACAAGGAGCCAGCTGGCAAAGCAGAAATGTGGTTTAAAGTATCCTGGCTCGCAGCATGCTGAGTCCTCAGCATTACATATGGATTTGGAGCTGAGGCACCATAGGTTAATAGGGCTAATCAGCATTTAGCAAGTTACATCAATGAGGAATCAATAGCCTTCGTGTGTGTGTAAACAAAAAGCAGTTAAAAGGTATGATGGAAGACAATTTACAAGAACAAAAACAAAACACTATAAAACATCCCTGTAAAGTCTACTTGGAAAAAAAATGCAAAGCATAGCACACTGATAGATAGGAAGACTCATCGTGAGCAAGATGTCACTATTAGGCTTTTTCCTAGAAATACAGAAGGTGATTATTAGGTTCCATTGGAAAGAACACACAACAAATAACCTAGATTATAAAAAACAAAGAGCCCTACCAGATATTAGAACATGTTATAAAGTCTCTATAAAGTATACAGTGTGAGATTGGCACATGAATAGACAGACTAATGGAAAATAATTCTTAAAAATCCAGAAATTGATCCAAGTACATTTGGAAATTTAGTGAATGATAAACATGAAATTTTAAATCAGTGGGAAAAATAAGGAATTTAAAAAAGGGGTATTCTGACAACTAAGTAGTCATATGGAAAAGGATAAAACTGGCTTCATCTGTCATACTACACATCTAAATTAATTCCAAATGAATTAGACATATAAAAAATGAAACCTTTACAAGTCCCAGAAGAAAATGTAGATAAACTCCTTGATAACCTGTAAATAGGGATACTTCCTAACCTGGACTCAAAATCCAAAAGAAGTTAGTATAAAAATTGAAAAATGTTCATATTCCATGGATGAAATAAACATTAAAAAAATTAATATCAATCCTTCTCAAACTCTTTCAAACAACAGAAGAGGAAGGACCACTTACAAACTCATTTTACAAGCCAGTATTACTCTTAAGAAAACCAGACGAGGACACCACAAGAAAAGAAGATTACAGGCCAATATCATTGATAACCATAGATGCAAAAATCCTCAACAAAATATCAGCAAACCAAATTCAACAACACATTAAAAGGATCGTACACCATGGTCAAGTGGGGTTTATTCCATGGATGCAAGGATTATTCAGCATCTGTAAATCAATCAGTGTGATATATCACATTGACAAAATGAAGGATAAAAATCATATGACCATCTCAATAGATGCAGAAGAGCATTTGCCAAAATTTAATATCCATGTATGATTAAAAAAACTTTCAATAAAGCAGGCATAGAGAGCATTACCTCAACATCATAAAGGCCATATATGACAAGCCCACAGCTCATATCATACTCGATCGTGAAAAGCTGAAATCTCTCCCTCCAAAGATCTGGAACAAGACAAGGATGCAGACTCTCACCACTTTGATTCAACATAGCATTGGAAGTCCTAGCCAGAGCATTTTGGCAAGAAAAAGAAAAGGCATCCAAATTGGAAAAGAAGTAAAACTTGTCTCTATTGCATATGATGTAATATATATAGAAAACCCTATAAAGCCCACCAAAAAACTATTATAACTAATCAAACAATTCGATAAAGTTGCAGGTTAACAAAAATTGATATATAAATATCAGTGGTGTTTCTGTATACTAGTAACAAGCTAGCAGAAAGAGAAATTAAGAAAACAATCCCATTTGCAATTGCATCAAGAAGAATAAAATACCTAGGAATTTAACTCAGGAAGTAAGAGATCGGTACACTGAAAACTACAAGACATTAAGGTAACTGAAGAAGACACAAATAAATGGAAAGATATTCTGTGCTCATTGATAAGAATATTGTTAAAATGTCCACACTACCCAAGCAATCTACAGATTTAATGCAATCTCTATCGAAATCACAATGGCATTTTTCACAGAAAAAAACAATCCTAAGATTTGTATGAAACCACAAGATTCCAAATAACCAAAGCAATCTGGAGAAAGAAAAGCAAAAATCATGTTGCACCCCTGAAACTTTTGTCAGTTACATCTCAAAAATAAATCTTCTGAAATAAAAGAACAGTCTAATAGAACAGTGAGCCAAAAATATGGTCAGTTTACAGGAAAATGAAAAGCAAATGGCTCAAACATACAAAGAAATGTTCTAGCTCCCTCATAATAAAATAAAACTATACCACTATACCATTGCTCATGAGAGACTGGTAAAAACTCAGTTTGACAGCACATTCTCTTGGTTGGGCTCTGGGGAAGATTCAGGTACTCTAAATGCCATTGCTAGTGGGAAAAAAAATGGTAGAATTCCTGTGGAAGTACTAGCATTTCTAACAAAATTGTATACATTTTCTCTGATGCAGCAGTCCTACTGCTAGAATCTCCCCCCAAATGATAGCACTCACTGTTCACTGCAGCACTATTTGTAAAAAGGTACTGGAAATAACCCAGATGTCCATCAATACATCCATACAGGGGAGTACTGTGGGGGAATAAAAAAGCAATGTATAGTTAAGTAAAAAACCAACCAACCAGGTACAGAATAGTGTGGAGCATGCTAACTTTTATGTAAGAATGTATATGCACTGTGTCTGTACACATACATTTGCTTATATTTTCAAAAGGAAAGGGTAAACAAACTAACATACATGGTTACCGATATGGGAAGGGAGAGAACGTGGGTTGGAGAAACTCTTAATGTGACTTTTTATAGTTTTTACTTTGAAACCATTTAAATGTTAAAATACATCATGAAAAACAAACCAGTCTCTAAAAATTGGGAGGATAAAAAGGGAAGCAAATGGACCACATTATATGTCCAGTAACATAATCAGAAATTTTTTTTTCAAGTGATTGTCAAACACAGGATTTCAATTAGACAACCCTAGTGGATCTATCTTGGTGACAGAAAGAGCCAGAAAAAAATCTTTCACAGTCTTACATTAGTAATGTATTGGCGTTGTTAGTTTGAAACAGTTGTATGCATTGCAGATTAAAAGAAATAGGTTAATGTGTAAATGTAATCAGGAACTAAGATTTTAAGTTTAAGAGAAAGAAAGTGAAGCAAAACCTCCAACCTTAACACATGCAAAAAAGTTTGTAAGAATATGGTATGAAAAACCTTAGCCAATGAATTTTTTTTTTTTTTTTTTGGCATAGTAAATCCCTTTACTGTCAAGTCCTTAGTGGGGTGAGCTCTATAATCTCTTGGTATCTGTTTCCCTGACTTTTCAACATGTTGGAAAGTTTTGCCTTGTCATCCCCAGAGCTTTTTGCTCCCATCTTTAGCCACATTATCTGACACATAGCTGACAGCACTAGCAGGGCACTGTAGCTTCACTACCACTTTCCTCTACCTGGCTCGTTTCCTTTCTTCCTTTGTGCTACATCTGAATTTTTGACAGTCCTTTTTTCAGTTTTTTGACACTGTTCGAGGTAATTTGTGCAATCTTAATGCATCTTAAATGGTAGAATTTAGGATGTTGCTGCAGAAATATTTGGGGAGCAGTGGTGCTAGACAAGACTACCACTTAAATTACAGTAAAGGCCTTGGCAATGGAGTTTTTGTACCCATTTTAGTAATCCTAACTTCCCTTTCCTACATTGCAAATAATTTGTGTATGTGGTTTTGTTTTGTTTTTAGATGGCTATTCATACGAAAAGGAAGCAATGGAAAATTGGATCAGCAAAAAGAAACGTACAAGTCCCATGACAAATCTTGTTCTTCCTTCAGTGGTACTTATACCAAATAGGACTCTGAAAATGGCCATTGATCGATGGCTGGAGACACATCAAAAATAAAACTATTTTATATTGCATTATTTATATTTTCTGTGATTTCATTTGAATGATTTAAAGGTAGATACTAATCAGACATTATTAAAAGCAAAACAGAAGGAGAAAGGTAAACTTCTTAAACTTAGTTACCTATAAAAACTATTTACTGGCTATTTTCATTCTTAAAAACATAGGAACTAAGTAACACATATAACATCTTTTCTATTTTTACTACAAAAGCCTTTTTATACTAGTGAAAAAAAAGCTTAACCTGTAGAGAAGTAAAGTTTTACAACTTTAAATTTGCCATGCTCAAATTTATTCTTGTTATAGATCATATTCCATTATAACCAAAGATTGGAATGATCTAGAATATAACAGATAAATCCTAGTTAATAACTGTTCATTTGATAACTCTTTGGAATCCTTCTAAAGAGAATTTTTAGCAAAACAATTGTAGATTTGTTTATGACTAAATTGAGAAAATCACTTTAACGTGTTTAATGAGCAATTTTGTTAGATTCTAAGTTTGCAAGGTAGTAATGATTTTTCCCCCATTGTCCAAACCTAGGTACAAGTTAGATGGAATAAATTATCACAGATACATCAAGCTGACTTTGCTGAAACATATAAAGTGGCAAACTAGCCTCCCTTTACAATTTAGAATTCTTAAAAGTTCTCACATAATAGTTTAAGCTAAGGTGACTATACATTTTTACACAACAGGCCGATAGCTAATACAACACCCTGATAAACATTCAGAAGAAAACTTCAAGTTCGGAAAGCTGAGGTTGTGTTGACTCTCCATTTGTCTCACAAGTTGTTTACCAGAATGGAAGCCATTAGTGGGAAAGCTTGTTAGAACTAAACTCTAAGGGCAGGCAGGGACCAAGACTCTGTGCTTACCCCCGAAATCCTCACTGTCGTCGTTCTGAAATTTGAAAACACAGAAATAAAAGGGAAAAATCAGTGTAAGTATTTATTCCGTCAGCCTTTTCTAGTGTTTTATAAACTTATAGCTAATATGCTGTATGTTCACAGAAGGGTGGAAAGCTACCACAGGAATCTCCAAAAACCTGTTCTTTGTAATCGCTGCTTTGTAAAATTTCTGTCATCCTAATGTATTACTGAATTTTATTTCCTTTGTGTCACAGCTGGGATTCACAATACGTGATTCTAGAAGAGTATTTTTTTTTTCATACTACACATGCCGCGCACATTCTTACTCATGAGGACCAAAAGATGGGAGCATGTTCTAGAAGGTGTTTTTCTATTGTATTCTATAGAGGAAGTATGCTAACATAATTCTAACAAAAGACTGGGTAAGATTGACAGAGCCCACCATTGGACCAGATATCTTTTGTTTTGATAAAATAGACTTATTTTCCAAAGAAGGCTGGCTGGTTTTCACATAAAAATTACTGAAAATCCCTAAAGTCATTGATAGAAAACAGTAAATGTTGGTTATTTGCTAAATGTGTTAAAGAAGGTGATTTTCTTTTTTACGTTTCACTAGGATAGTTTCTTGTTAAGTGGCTGAAAACTAAGATGCCAATTTACAAAAGTGAAAGTGCATCTGTTTTTATATACAAACAAACCAAAGCGGAGCTACTACTCCTTCCCACAAACACAAGCAAACAAACTAAATAAACCAAACCCAAACTCACCCATAGGAAAGGACACCACACGGCCCCTCTGCACTCTTGGGGACCACCATCCGTGCAGGACTAGGCAGGAGCAGCCGTCACCTACCTGCCCACTGCCCGGTCCTCAGCACTGACCAGTAGCATCCCAAGGAGACTGCACTTCCTGGGGTAACTGGACCAAATACCTTTACTAAGAATCTATCAAAATCATAATGTAATGTATAATACATTCTAATAGTCACACTGGCAGCATCACAGAAGTCATCCAATAAGAATGATCTATTAATAGAGTTTTCCCCTCCTACCCAGTTTTTTGTTTTTTACCTTTAGTTTAAATATATAGCTTTCAAGAGTGACTGAAAATACTTTACTTGGCCTTGCTAGTAATAGCAGTAACCACACAATAACCTGAAGTTGCTTAGGCTTAAGATTCCACATCAGGATTTTATCACAATACAACAGTTTAATGTTCACACTCATTCATACTACTTTGAAACTGAAATAATGTGGTTATAAAGACAAACACTTTTAACTCAAAGATAATAGAAATATGAAGAACAAACTTTCACGCTGGCACAGTGTTCAGTGTATGTATCGCCAAAGTGGGAGTTAAATATTGAAGATGCACTGTTGCCACTAAAACCGTGCTCCAGGATTTCCCAACAGAGAAGTACAGAATGCTCTTCATGCGTTCTTCTCATTTCAGGCAAAAAGACTAATTTTGACCCTGGAATGTTTTGGGATTTCTGGAAGCCATTACCCTTGTTCTGAAATTATTAAATAACATTAAATATGTATTTGTAGTATTACTGAGAAACAGGCTTTCCACTTCTTTAGGATAAAATCACTCCGGATTTAAGCAAGGCAGATAGCTGACATCAGGATCTTCTCTACGCAGCCATTGTTTCATTTAATGCAAAACAAATTCTATTAATTGTCTTTATTCCATATGGAAAAGTACAGTAGTTGTGCAGAAACAAAACTACATAACAAAAGAGTAAGACTTCCACAAATATTAAAGAAAACAATAAACAATAAATAAGCCATAGTAGTTATAGCAGAACTCATGAGACGCCTCTAAAAAAGACTGACAAAGCTGTACAAAGTACTCTGTACACACTCAGGAACAAATGGAGAATGACACCAGAAGAGTCCTATTCGTACAAAACCATAATGATGCTCACAGGGACTTCATTACAACTATTCGTTTTTAAAACATTCTGTAAATATAGAACTTCCTTCTCTCCAATTCTAGAAAATAAATTTCACATCCCAACATACAAAACAAATACACTCCCACCACCTCTCTCAAACTAGTATTTTAACATCCTCCAATAGCACACCATTTTCTTATAAAAATACCTTTAAAATCAAGGTTCACTCCTGTACCTTATCTTTACAAATGAATAATACATCAGTTTGGACTTAAGTAGCACCTCAGAGGTGTTCATATAAATGAGATAAAGTGCTGTTACTGGTATACTGTTAACATGCCATATATATTATCGTTCAGTGCAATAACCAGCATGGACGAAGCTTAAAAAGAACATGCAAATATATGACTTTAAGATTAACTACTTGAAATAGTTATATTTACAAGTCTGAATACAACTTGGCTACATGATATATACAACATGTGGCTATAAAGTAATGACTATAATAAAACGAAAGCAATAACCAACCACACCTTAAGTATCCGAATTAAATATTGTCATTAGAGGACCTTGGAAGGTTTGTTCCAGGAGTGCTATCATTGATAAAAGCCGTTTGGGGACCAACTGAGAGCGAATTTACATGTCACCGAGAATGCTGTATTCTTAGTATTTTAGCCCAAATTCAACTTAACCACCAATCATGATTCCAAATGGTTTATACTGTTTCCAAATATTAAAAACACCTTGAAGCGGGAATATAGTTCCAAAAAAAGGAACCATAACACAGAAATAGGTGTTTAATCTTTTTAAGGGAACTGCTATAAAGGGAACAATACTTGGATGTTCTTATATTTTGCTTAAAAAAAAAAAAGTGACCCATATAACACGTATCGTCACATTCAGCTAGAAATTACTCAGGTCTTTCATATATATATATACACGTGCACATACACACTGACCCCTGAACAACAAAGGTTTGAATTGTGCAGGTCCACCTATACATGGATTTTTTTTTCCCCGGTCAGTACATACTACATGATCCACGGCTGGTTGAATACGAGGATGTGGAACCCTCCACAGGGCCGACTAAAAGCTACACTGTACATTTTTGACCGTACAGGGGATGGGCGCCCCTAAGTCCCATGTTGTTCAACAGTCAACTCTATGTGTACGTGCATATATATATAAATTAAGATATGACTCATTGGAACTGTAACTTGAAAATTCCATCTTTTCCAGAACATATCACCTGGATATTATGTCATGAGCTAAACTTATCACTAGACATTTACATTATCTAAGAAATAATATGATCTTACCACATAGCAAAGGCTAGGAGAAAAGTGATAAAAACCAAATAATTTCAAAAGAGAGAAGCATGAGTTAATGTCTTCTTGGCTGTCTTCAATTTTTAACTTAACAGGCATAACTAGTTGTAGTTTTCAATTCTGGTTAGCATTCTTATTTCTGGTGACTTCTATCTATCAAAGAAATTTAATCCCACATTTTCAACATATCAATGGCATCTGATCCACCCCCAAGGGAAAAATAAATATGTGACTAAAGAGTAATTTTTCTCACAAACCACCATTTAATGACTACCAGGAGCCAGCACACCGTTTTCCAAATACCACACGTGGGTCTCCCTCACGGCTCACACGTTTGATTCTATGAATGATTGCTTTGGTTTTGCTGAAGGGAGGTGACTCCTGTGGGCTTCACTGCTGATGTGAGACTGCTGTTTAGAGAGACCTTCCTGATACGCGTGAGAAACCGTCTTAGTTACCCGGCTGTCTTGGCAGTGGACTGGAATTTGGCACTTCTTTTCTTCTAGCTCCTTCCCCTGGGCCCCGTTGTGGACCCCTCCACCCAGAGTAGACACAGAACGGGTTTTGGCTTGGCTACTGTATCCTCCTGCTTGCTTGAGAGAGGGCTTCTCAGAGCTTGCGGCCTGCAGGCCAGCCGCGGAAGGCATGTTCGTCGGCAGCCCCTCTGGCACCGTGCAGTGCCAGGCGCAGCTGGGAGGGTGGCTCTGCTGCTGGAACCTCGCTGTCTTGTCCATGATGCCCATGAACGGAGTACTGCGCGGCCTGTGCTCAGCTGGGCCACTCGGAACCTGGCTACCAACCCTGTCTTTCATTCGAGCATCTGGTCCTTGGACCTTGAAGCCCTCTGAAAAACTGCTGCTTGAAGCCAAACTACTGGTTGAACTTGACATCTTGATGCTGCTTGACGGAGAACCGGAAGAGCCTGAGCTGGTGAGGGAAGCCGGGTGTCGCACGTCGCTGCAGCTCACTGGCCCGCCTGGCTTTAGAGGGGCTACGTCCACAGCCACGGTGGCACGAGACAGAAGCCTCTCTGCAGTTTTTATCTTACTCGGTAGAGGATACGCAGCGTCACCCTCACTGGGCTGCAGCTGGACGCTGGGGCTGGGCCCCAGCCGATCTCCCGAGTGGCTAGAAGCTGCTCCCGCAGGGAAGGTGCCTGTTCCCTCCAGATGCTGGTTTCTGCTTCCGGCGGCGGGGGTGGCAGAGAGTCTTCCAGGCATGGGACTCGGGGGAGGATTCTGCGAAGAGACCTGCGTTTTCGAGCTAGCATTTCTCAGGCCAGCTTGCCCAGAACCCAGGTGCTGGCTGGTTTTCACGATCTGCGCCTGCTTGGTGGGCTGCACCCTCAGCCCCGGCTGAGCGACCGGCTCCCTCGGGGGCTTGCTCACCCCCAGCCGATTCTGTGGCGATAGCGGCCTCATTTTGGACTGGAGCCCTTCTTGAAGGTTTCGGATGTATGGGGAGGGGGCAGAGGAGGGCGGCTGGGGCCTGGGAGCGAGGGGAACGGATTCTTCCTGTGGAGAAGTCTCCTCCTCTTCAGCCTCCTCGAGGTGAAAGCCGTCGTTCAGGCCGGGGGTCGGGGCGTCCTCCTCGTGGTCCGAGTCGGCGGGGGGCGCTGGCGGCGGGCACTGCTGCTTCTGCTGCTGGCTCCTCTGGAGCTGCCTGCATTCCTCTTCTACGCGCGCCAGGAGCCTCCTGATCTCCTGGTTGGTGGGACAGAGCTTCACGGCTTCCCGCAAGTCAGCCAGAGCGGCCGTGAACTGCCTTTATATTAAAAGAGACGATAATAATTACAGGCCACGTAAGAACAAGCTCTGAACGTAACTGTTCATAAAGCAGCTCTGCTAAAAGAAAAGAGAAGGTAGCTGAGTGAGTGCTGCACAGTCATGGTGTGGACGGACCCCACGGAACTAGCTTAGAGTTCCTCGGCTAAGTGGCAACGCTGAACTCTAACCCAGACCTGAGCGGCTCCGGGGCCCTGCTGTCTCTATAAAGACCACTGGGCTGGGGTGAGCGCAGGCAGAAAGCAGTGGGGGTCAGAATCCTCTTAACGTCACCTTCCCCATCCCTCTCACCACGTCCACCTGCAACTCAAGACCTATGGACTCCACCCAGCCTCCCCGCCGCCGCCTCCCGGCGTCTCTAGTTGGCGGTCTCACTGGTAACATGGACTAAGCTAGGAACTTTACGTTGCAGATGTCAACTGTGGGGAGAGTTACTGAGATGTCTGGAGAAAATGAAAAGTTTAGCCATTGCTAATGACAGCCACTGCTGCGCCTTCTGGAAGCTAGCTGTTCAGTATTACAAGGGAGGAGAGGCACTGAGTGATGCTCGTGCATCAGAAGCCCCCAAAGTCAAAGCAGCAGCTTTGATGTCAGAGAAAGATAAGCAGGCTTCTCTAGTCACAGTCACATATCTAACCCCAGATGGTACCTGCTGCTCCTCTTTGCTCTCGCTCTGGCATAAAAGGCTTCATAGGACTTTGGTTTCAACTCGAGAGCCTTGGAAGCAAATTCTTCTGCCATGCCGAAGTCCTGGTATCAATATTTAAATACACAAGTCAGAAGCAGCACTGAAACATGATTACAGGCAACCTTTTAATAAGAGTTTTGCTCTAGAGGTTAGTAGAGAAGTGGGACACATTTGGAGCGAGATGAAGGGGAAGGTAAGTTGGTTTTCTTGTTGTGAAGTTAGGAGACAGTTATAGCTTATTAATGTTCTTACAAGAAGAATCCCACAGAGAAGCAAAAATCGGTGACTCAGGAGTCAGTGACTCGAGAGGGAGAATGGTGGTGGAAGCAGCGCAGCAGAGGTGAGGGCTGATGGGAGCCCGCCCTTGGGGGGAGGGGGAGCCTCAGAGGGGCCCGGACACTGCAGCACCTGCAGCAGGAAGGTGGGCAGAGTCCGTGGGCATAGAAGCAGGCAGGTCACAGATTTGGTGGAGGGGGGATGAGGTTTAAAAAAGAAAAACAAAGAAAGTGGTACTGAAACAAATCTAGTTACTAGTTACAAGTTAACTGTGAGTTAACTACAATTAATTACAAATTGACCAGTTCCTGGCTTACCCTCTGAGCAAACATAATAACACTAAGCTGATTATAACACATTTGTGGTGAACTTTACAATGATGCCCTTGCCTTCTGAATCTGGGGACAGCCACTCGTGCTGGCAGCGTGCAGTTGGGCAGCGGTGGAGGAGCAGTTTGCATGTGCTCGTCATCACTGAGGCAGAGAAACTACGTCCATGTGCACTCTCTCAACACCTTGGGAGGTGGGTGGTGCTGTGATCTAATGATGGTCACCCCAGACAAGCAGCTCCCCATGCGCCAGGTTCACAGAAAAGTGCAAACAAACCAGACAGGAGGTCTCATGATTTGGTCTGTAGAAGGGCAGGCCTTCACCACCGTGAGAACAGCTAAAGGACTGGAATAAGGGGCCCGGCTTACATTTGTTTTTCTTCGGCAGCGAGACAAATTGAGATAGAGGGAAATCCTTAGATCATTGAACGGTCTCATGTCCTCTCCGAATCCTTCTCGAGGAAACTTCCTTAAGGCATACTGGTACCTCTGGGCTGCCTCTTTCATCTTCCCCTTCTAGGATTCAAAAATCAGAGAAATTTATCGTTTCCAGAGGCTCCAAGATGGATAAAGATCCTGATGAGGACAGGCCACGGCCAGAACCAGTCCACTGACTGGCCTGGACACGCAGCTTCACTGTCCGCCTAGGCGTCTGCAACCAGAGCTGGGTTTACAGGAAGGGATCTGTAAATTGCCAAACCCATAACCATCAATCTTAATTAAAACATCAGATTATCTTCTCTGTTACATATTTGTGACAACCATTTCATGAATGATCTCTCATCTAAAGATACTTTAATGCAGAGTGTAACAGAAATCAAATGGAGAAACCACGCCGTCCCTAAAGCAGAGTCTTGTGGATAAACCTAGAGCTGCTGTAGAATGATAATTTTTCTTTTAAGAGGAACTAAAGCACGGGCTTTAAAACTTAGCACAGCACTGCACGTCATTTTCAAGGCTAAAGAAATCCATTTGCTCTGTTGGTTCTGTTGCACAGCAGGTATGAAGTCTGTCGAAAATGGCTAATAATTGCCTACCAAAATTCATATTAAAACCACTTCAAAGCCACAACGATACACACTCTGAACTCAATTTCAAACTGATTCCAGGCCAGGAACCCTGCTGGGTCATACTATATGCCCATTTATTTGTTGTTATTAAAAAAGAAAAGGAAAAACTAAAACATAGAAAGTACAGCAGCTTCATGCCAGAAAGGATTAAAATGGTCATGATGTAGTTTTCTGTTTTCATCATCTTTTAATTCTGTCTAATCACAGACCTGGAAAGAAAAATGATCTATGGAAATGGCCTGAGCATCTCTCTAAACTCGGGGTTGGCAAACTACGGTTTCCGGGCCAAACCCGGCCTGACACCTGTTTCTACAAACACAGTTTGACTGGGACACGGCCTGGCTCATTTGTCTGTGTGTTATCTTGTCTGCGTCTGTGCCACAAGAGCAAAGCTAGAGGGCTGTGGCAGGGACCACAGAGCAAAGCCTGACATGGTTACTACCTGGCTCTTTCCAGATGAAGTGTACTGCCCTCTGATCTAAACTGCATGTGTTAGTTTGAACATTTTTACTTTAAAATCAAATTTACTAATCTTTAAATTGTCTTTCCATTTCTAAGGGAAAATGAGAAAAAGAAATTAATTCCACCTCCTGAGTAACTGAGTGTTATCTACTACTGGACTATTTTAAGTAAAAATCTCTCCAGAAACAGTTTCAAATTCCAGAAGCTTACAGACATTAAAATTAAGATAATAAAGGCTTGGGAGATTTCATGATTCTTTTCTTCTGAAAATGTCTCCTGAGTGTTCCTTTCCCATGTCTCACGATTCCAAGCACCAAGGAATTTCCTGTAGGATTTGCCTGTTAAACAAGAAGCACCTCTGCCTTCGTATCAAGGCTTCAGGCTGTAAGTCACAGTTACAGCCCCAAGGATTCGTTCAGAAATAATGGCTCTCAAACACAAAGAGGAGTGCTTTCCACACTGAAGATTCTGCTGTGAGGATATCAAATCCTGGGCACAAGGCTAGGTTAGCACTTCCCAGAACTTCTATTAGCTGAGCTATATGCATTCTGGGCAGTAGCACAGCTACATCCATTACACCGCAAACTAAGAGGCTGCTCATAGGTTGTTTACAGGATCACAAGAAAAGGGCGACACCACTTACTTTGTACATCAAGTTTCCTTCCTCCATCAATTTCTGTAAAAGTATAATCAGAATATCAGGTTTGGAAGTAGCCATCGCCCAAGCAGCATTTCCTGCAAAATAAACATGCGTTCAGAGACATTCCAGTGGGCCTGGAGCAAAGGAGCTCAATGCTTCCGTGGCCCCGTCACAGCTAAGCCCACAAACAGCAGAGAACCCAGCTGCAGAGGACACTGCAGCGTGTCCTGCAGGTGTATTGTCCTGCGTGACAATACAGCGAAGGGAAGGGAGCACTTAGCAGGGAGTTGCACCCCGCACACCCTGTCACTTGGGGGGACAAGAGTACTGGGACACGCAAGCATCAGCGCAGCCATGAGCCACCCCTCCTTTCTACGGGGATTTGCTTCCCAATCATCTCTTCAGTTCCCTGCAGTGCTGTCAGGACCACGCGCAGGTGGAGGTGAGGCTTCTCAGCATCTCTCACACTCGCTGCAGAGTCACCACCAAATCCACTCTGAGACGCCAGCTCTGGCCCTGCTGCCCTCCTCCCACCATCCCCGCCCTCGGCCTCCCTGCTCCCGCCTGTGTCTCCTTCTCTCCCAGCTGACGGCACAGCCACCACCTCTGTGTAAGCCTCTTCCAAACACGCACGGGGAGCAACGCTTAAGGGCATGGCCTCAGGAGTCGGACTCAGGTTCAAGGTGACCTGCCGCTCACTATGACCTCAGGGGAGCTATTCACCATCTTCAGGCCTGGGGTTCCTCCTCTGTAACATGATGCTTTCATCATTCCCTACTTACAGGGTAGGTGAGGATGAGATAAGTTAAAACATGCAACTGCTCAGAATAGCTCCTGATACCATGAGCTGCTTAATAATGTCATTTCACCACCTTCATCGCAGTCCCCTCCCCAGAACTGCTGGCAGCCAAAGGTCTGGCGTGAGACCAGAAAAGACAGTGCCGTATGGGGCACTCTTCCCCGCACTCTGAACCCTGGGCCATGTTCCAACCTCCTCAGAGCTCCGGTCCCTGACATTACCCTCAAGTCACCCCATCTCGTCTCCAGTAAGCCCCGAGAGCTCTCCCTCCCAGAACCTGTGCTAGGGTTGCCGCTGCCCTTCCCAGAGGACTAGCCGCCCCTCCCGAACAGCAGTCCTCGCACTCGTGGGTCATTACAACGGCCCTCCAGCTCCTGCCCACCCGCCCTCGGGCCCTCCCCACAGAGGCCCCCGGAACTGCTCCCGCTGTGGCTTCCCAGGGCTGGGCTGTCCTTCAACACTGGCCTCTGCTTTCTGCCCACGTGGGCTGTAATAATATGAGTCTTTTACACACTCTGAATGACTGTGATTAACTGAGCCTTAGAGAGGGACAAAAAAAGTCTCCACACGCCTGACATCTTACTTCTTAACCCAGGAGCAGGTGGGTACGGCCCCTCGCGTACTCTAAAATCTGAAGCTACCCTCCCTCTCGCTGGTGAACTGCAGAGTTTACTGACCTAACTTGGCTCCTTTTCTCAGCAGTGTAATCACTACAGATGTGTTTCGACAACCGATGGCTCTGTCCAAGGGCCGCATGCCGCTGTGGTCCACGTGCTCGATCACGGCCCCCTTGTCGACCAGGTACAGCACCTGCAAAAGGGAGACACAGGACCTGAGGGCGCGGGTAGCAGGAGCCCTCACCTTGCCCGACGCTGCAGCTGGTGTAGGAGCTGGCGGTCTTAGCTTCACTCTGGTCTCAGACGCTCTGGCCTAACGGGATCTCAGAAGGGAAATGAAGTTGACATAGAACAGAGCAGAGGAGCTGCAATCCACAGCTCACACCCACTCTGCTAAAGTGATTTTGATGTTGGCAATGAGACAGGCAGGTGGATGTTCCCAGGGCGGGACGTGTGTCTGTGCACCCACAGACCACAGACAGTACACGCACGCTATCGCCTGTCTGTCTCACCCCACTTCCCAGGCCACAGAGATGAGACACAGTCACCTTTTCATCTCCAGTTACTCAGGAGGCAGGCTTCTGCCATAGCTCCAGCGTGCTGGCAGGTTATGGCAATGACTCTTCAGAGACACTCAGACCCACACAGCCTGGGTACAGAAGCTGGAAGGACCAGGGTCAACTGGACCCGGTTATAACTCACTTTAGGGCTTAGGAAAGAGACCTGAATATGGGCACTGTAAAGGTGGCAACTGTGAGACCATGGTACAAAGACTGCCGTGATGTGATCAAACAGCTGTCACTTAGACTAAACAGAGAACAACAGGGAAAACCATGCTGGCCACTAAAATTGCTCTATTCACTGGAAAAGTCTGTAGCCTGCTTAGATTCTCACGTGGATCTAGTAGATCCTATCAGTCCACCAGCTGTTCAAAATGACACTAGAGGGATTAATATCCAGAATATATAAAGAACTCCTACAACTCAACAAAACCTCAAAAACCCAATTTAAAAATAGGCAAAGGCTGTGATAATCCGTAATGGAAAAGAATATGAAAAAGAACATATATATATACATATATATATATATGTGTGTGTAACTGAGTCGATTTGCTGTATAGCAGAAATTAACACACTGTAAATCAACTATACTTCAATAAAACTTAAAAAATAGGCAAAGGGGCTTCCCCGGCGGCGCAGTGGTTGAGAGTCCGCCTGCCGATGCAGGGGACACAGGTTCATGCCCCGGTCCGGGAAGATCCCACATGCCACGGAGCGGCTGGGCCCGTGAGCCATGGCCACTGAGCCTGCGCGTCCGGAGCCTGTGCTCCGCAACGGGCGAGGCCACGATGGTGAGAGGCCCGCGTACCGCAAAAAAAAAAAAAAAAAAATAGGCAAAGGATCTGAATAGATATTTTTCCAAAGGTGACATAAAAATAGCCAATAAGCATGTCAGAAGATGCTCATCATCACTAGGGAACTGCAAATCAAAACAACAAGCTATTAACTGTTAGGATGGCTGCTGTCAAAGAAAAGAACAAAACAGAAAATAAGTGCTGGAGAGGGTGTGGAGAAACAGGTAGCCATGTGCACTTTTGGTGAGAATGTAAAATGATGCACCCACTACGGACACAGCATGAAGCTTCCTCAAAAAATTAAAAATAGAATTACCCCTCGATTGAGCAATCCTACATCTGGGTATCTATCCAAAAGAATGGCTAGATCTCGAAAAATCTTCAGGCTCTCGAAGAGATATTTGCACACCCGTGTTCGCAACAGCACTACTCATAATAGCCAAGAGGTGGAAGCAACCCAAGTGCCCAATGATGGATGAATGGATTAACAAAATGTGGTAAACACATAAATGGAACATTATTCAGCCTTAAAAAAAAGGACATCCTGACGTATGCTATAACATGAATGAACCCAGAAGACATTATGCCAAGTGAAATAAGTCAGTCACAAAACAACAATCTTGTACGATTCCACTTGTGTTCAGGGACCTAGAGCTGTCATTCACAGAGACGCAAAGTAGAAAGGTGTTTGCCGGGAGCGGGGTTGGGTAACGAGGTAACTGTTTAACGGGTGCAGTTTCAGTTTTACAAGACAAAAAAAGCCTGGACTTTGGCTGCACAACGATGTGAAATGTAGGTAACACTACTGAACTCTTCACCTAGGAATGGTTATGACGGTAAATTTTATGTTACGTGTTTTTACCAAGACTTTTTTTAAATGACGCTTAGAATGCTAAGATCCTTCACTCTTCCCTAATGTTGATAAACGACAGGATCTGGTAATGTAACATAAGCTGAAAGAGAAAAGCGTGGAGATGCGAGGTTTAGTTAAAGAGCTGTTTCTGAAAATCGACATTTAAGTACAGAGTATAATGTCCAGGAAATTGAAACTATTTAACTGTAACCTCACTGCCTTGTAAAACCATCAGGCACAGACGTGCAGGGTGGGGATGGCTTCTGCTCCGAGGTCCACAGCCCCCAGCAATACAGTACCCGTCTGTCTAGCTAATCCTCACCTTAGATACACGTAACGATTCATAAATGATAATTCTCAAGGAGAGATGAACATTCCTCCAGCACCTGCTTGGTGCCTGGGATATGGACACTGACAAGGTGGTTTTTGCCCTGAAAGACATCTTGTGGTTTTTAGTTTATTAAGGTTTTATCCCTTCCTTCCTCAGTTAGACTTGGGCCTTTGGCAAAGAGATAAAGACAGGGCCCAAAGCATTTTCTGTTATTTCTAGACAAAGCCGCATCAATTTAAAAACAAACCAACTGATTATTTGATGAGTAATTTCTCACATATAAAAGTGATTTTTAAATGATCTACACAGGCATTCTATTTACATGGAAATTGTAAGAAAATGAAACGACATATGCACGTGTGTACACATATTCATGTATGTGCGTGCAGTTTGTAATCATGGAATTTTAAGCCTTTGGAGTCTATTAAAATCTTTACCCCAGGTCTGGAACAGACTGCGTGCCACAGAATTAGAGGAAAACGAAAGCCACCCCACAGCACACACGTATGCCCCGGCCACACGGGGCCAGCGTCATGCACACTGGGGGATGGCTCAGCTCCCGAGTCTCCACGCGGCCCAGTCCGCCTGGCACAGGTGGGGAGCGTGGCCGCCGCGGTACCTACGGTCTCCGCATCGCCATAGAAGGCGGCCAGGTCCAGGGGGCTGCGGCCGTTCTTGTCCGTCTGGTCGATCTTAGCTCCTTCCTCCACCAGGAACTGGACCACAGCCCTGTGCCCTTTCAGACAAGCCCAGCTTAATGCCGACAGACCCTCTTTGTCCAGAGAAGAAAGGGCGGCACCTGAAAGACAAGCCCATTCACAGAACGTGACCGTGGAAAGACAAGGCCAGAGGCAGACCCTTTCACACCCGCAGGGGCCTGGCCTAAACAGCATCTGAAGCCAAGGGTGAAATGATCATCCCTGCTGCAGCTGAGTAAAGGGTACGTGGGATGTATCCCTATTCCCCCTATTTGTGTGCAAGTTAAAAAATTTCCATGACAAGAACACTAAACAAAAAGATTTTTTCAAAAACAAAACAAAGACAACAACAAAAAAAACAAAAAAACGAAATCAGAAAGTACTGAACGAGTCTGCCAAAGCTCTCGTCCTTGTCCCTCCAAGAGAGTCCCACGCAGGGGGGGACAGTGCGGCTACCTTTCGAAAGGAGAAATTCCACGGTGCTCAAGTGCCCTTCACAAGCAGCCACCATGAGGGGCGTCCGGCCCTGCTTGTCACTTAGGTTCACGTCACAGCCACGGTCCAACAGCAACCTAACGATCTGAAAGAAACACTCGGGATTACACGCTTCCTGCTGCCCCTTGAATCACGTGCTCTCTACTCGGGATGGTTTTTCCACCTTTCAGAGTAAGGAAAGGACTCTCCTCTTTTTAAAAACCCCTGTAAGTCGTGTGATCCATGGGGCCTGTAAAATCTTTCTACTGTATTCCTTCGAACAGACTCTTCTTCCAAATATATCTTCTCTTTAACAAGCCTGATTCATTACTATGTCTGTAAAACTTGCACACACAAGGCAGAAATTTGGAGAAGGGAGGATTCCAAGCACAGTCAAGTGATGACACGACAGCCACTACAGGGCACGTGGGGTAGCTGAGCAGAACTGAAGGGAAGGCACGACAGCCACGGCCCCATGGCGGTGCTGACACCACGTTCCTGCAGCAGGCGGACGCGGCACGGGCAATGGATGCGAAAACACTCACCCACCCTCCCCCCTCAGCAGTCTGCTTCCTGAGGCTTAGGACTGGGGGACCTTCATAGCAGGTGATTTTTAGCAAAGCTTCCTGGAGGAGAGTTTCAGCCTCCAAGTTATGCCTTTAAACAGTACATGGTGAGAAGGGGAAAAAAAACCCAGAGAGGGGTCTCTTACAATGACCATCCTGGAGGGAACTGCTCTGCCCAGGGGGTTGTGGTCCAGCCTCTCTCCCTCTGGCACCGTGCTTGTTTTATTGCCACCACAGCAGAAGGTGGCATGTTCCCACTGCTCTCTTGTTCCTGACACACTAACGTATGTCTCCAGACTCCCCCACGACTTAGGGAACACGGAGAACAGGAGAGAGGATTATTAGCCAGGGCATCTCAAGGACTCGTGAGATAGGCAGGGAGTGGCCGGCACAAACCAAGCTCTTAGAAACGGGAAGGAGAAAAGCCAGAATCTCGGTGGGGCACCCTCACAGCTCCTGCCAGCAGAGCTAGCAGGAACCGGAAGGGTTGCGACTCCACGCTGTGAACTTGGGTCTAGAAAATTCCTTCTATAATGGACATGATGCGGAAATCCATCTGTCTGTTTGCAGCTGTGTGTAACCTGGTGCCAGCCATGGGGTAGATACATGGTCACTGTTTACAAAATGAAGGAATAAATGACTGAACCACTGCTATCAAGGACCCCTTGCTCCCTTAATTAGACTAAAAGCAATGATGCGTCGCTCCTTGTAAAAAGAAACCAGCCTGAATCACAGTGCAGGACCAGAGGGAAAAGGCTTCCCCTCCCAAGGAGCACAACAAGGCCACTCTTCTCCCAAGCCTGCTGGACAAGTGGGTTGCACAACCACAGCAGCCGCTGTGTTACAGCAAGTCTTCTGCTGTCGGGATGGGGTGCACCCACTCCATTTCCCCTCCCCGGTTACGGGGAAGCAGCTGTGGGTCTCTGACCTGGCTACCGGCCTTGCTCCCAGTTACCAGCCAATGTGGCTGACTGTGCTAGCCTGTCAAATGTCTGCCTTGATACAGCAGTGCTCACAGCACAAGCAGAAGCCAAGAATGTGGAAAAGACAGGGCCCAGCAGGGGAGACGGGCAGTAGCGATCTCGATCCCATTCACTGTTTCTGAAGCACTCGGGGTCCCCCGGGTACCTGCCAATGCCCCTGGCGTGCCGCACAAAACAACGGAGGGACCCCTCTCCTGTTAGTCCGAGACGCAGCAGCTCCACGCTCCAGCAGCAGCTCGCAGACCTCCAGCTTGCCTCGTCCTGCAGCGGCCGTCAGGGCTAGAGGGAAGTCACAGGGGGAGGGGTCTGTTAGTATGATGGCCACATGGTAGTGGCTAAAGGTGGCCACAGACTCTCTCACGCTCCTCCCACTGAGAGGAGGGGGACCACGTATCCTGCCCCCCTTGAATCTGGGCAGGCTCTGTGACACCTTTTTCTTTCTTTCTTTTTAAAAAAAATTTTTTTTGGCTGTATCGGGTCTTAGTTGCGGCTCGCAGAACCTTTCGTTGTGGCACGCAGGCTCTTCGTTGTGGCATGCCGGCTTCTCTCTAGTTGTGGCGTGTGGGTTTTCTCTCTCTAGTTGTGGCGTGCGGGCTCCAGAGCGCATGGACTCTGTAAGCTGTGGCCCACAGGCTCCAGAGTGTGTGGGCTCTGTAGTTTGCAGCACACAGGCTCTCTAGTTGAGGCGCATGGGCACAGCAGTTGTGGTGCACGGGCTTAGTTGCTCTGCGGCATGTGGGTTCTTAGCTCCCCGACTAGGAATTGAACCTGCGTCCCCTGCGTTGGAAGGCGGATTATTTACCACTGGACCACTAGGGGAAGTCCCTCTGTGATACCTTTGACCAACAGAACAGAGCAGACATGATGCCGTGCCAGTGCATGGGCCCAGGCCCTGAGGTGGGCAACTTCCACTTCCTTGAGCGCTCCTTGGAACCAGCTGCCACGCTGTGAGGAAGCCCAAGCAGCCCTGAGGTGAGACCCACTGGGAGAAGCTGGGCGTGGCCAACATCCTAGCAGCCAGCCAGCAACACTGTCAACTACGTGCGTGTGTGCCATCCTGGAAAGGGGTCCCCAGACACAGTCAGGCCACACCAGCTAGAGCTGTGAGAGCAGAGATGAGCCGTCCCTACAAGCCTGGCCCAAACGCAGATTCGGGAGCCACTAAGCGTTTGTTTTATTGTTGTCTTTTTTCACAGTAAGAGACAATGAGAATATAGGGCCACACAAACACAAAGATCAGTATTACTGTCAAGACCAGCTTCTTACCCTAAAGTCACACATTTCAATCAACAAGAGCTAACGATTGCTAAGGCAGTGAGAGCATATCACATCCTTCCTGCCTTCAGGGAGCTTAGAATGTCTGTAACAAGTCCAGATCCTGGGTTAAGAATGTCAGCAAAGGAACAAAAGGACAATTAGGCTGTGGAGGGCCTTGAGTGCCCGGGCGAACAGCCCAGTGTGATCCTGAGGCAGGGAGCTGTAGCTGGCAGCAGAGGTGCTGCGGGAAGGTCAGCCGAGGACAAAACGAGCACGGTGTGAAGGGAACGAATGCAGGCCAAGAGTCCTCAGGACACCCTCACAGCAGTGACTGCGCCTCCCCACCCCCAAGGCATGACTCCTAGTGGGGGCTGGGGAGGCAGAAAGACGGGTTTAGTTAGAAGAGGGGCTCTGCCATGGCATGAACCCCTGTCTAGAGGGAAGGACAGCGGCAGGTTGCAGGGACAGCCCCAGGCCAGGACAAAGCTCTTCAGCAGAGGACAGGAAGGGGCGAGGGGGGGAGACAGAGACACCGCAGTTGGGAGTGTCTACAACACAGAGGGGGAAGGAGAGGGTGGAGCCTGACGCTGCGGCCTGGCTCTAGTCCTAGGGCGACTCCATCTCTACATACAACCTCACACCTCAAACTTCTGGCTTCCTGAATAAAGTAAGCGTCCCTCCAAATCAGTCAGACATCTCAGTATGAAAACCAGGAAGGCACAGGAATAGATCCTTCACAAAAGGTGAAGTCCAAAGGCCAACGAACTTATGAAAAGCGCCCAACCTCACTAGCAGTCCAAGTAATTGAGAAATGGGACTCGCTGCTGGTTGAGGACGTACACATCCTTCCACGCAGCAACCCAGGTGTAGATGGGTGCCCGGACGTGCCCCTGGAGCACACGGGGAGGCGTGCTTGTAACAGCCTGAGCTGGAGCAGCCCAGCTGGCTGTGGACAGCCGGCCACAGGTCATGGTGCAAACACTACACGGCCACCAAATAAACACCACACGGCTAAATGCAGTGCAACGGGTCCGCCTCCCAAATTTAACAGAGATTCCAGGAAGCAAAACACAGAAGAACACACAGGGCAATAGCTCAGAACTGAGAGCACTGCTGGGCGGTCTCAGGACAGGCCCACAATGGCCCCCTTTCCGGGAGGACAGGGCCGGCGTCGCTGGGAACCCTGGGTCTCCCGGCGTCGCTGAGACGGGGAGCCAGGGGCTCAGCAATGCAGCTTCTCTGTGTCCTCTCCAGACCCCCTCTCAGGACAGACACCATGCCTACTCCAGCTCTGTCGGCCGACCATGGTTTACCTCCCAGGACCGCACACACCCAAAGGATGTAAACATGACACCTGGACCTCAGCTCCCTCTCAGGGACAAAGAAGTCGCCAACCGCTTTACTGATTTTCTCAAGACAGGGCAACCAGTAAAAACCACAGACGGGGAGTGGAAGCTGTCTCGGGTCTCGACCACGGGTGCCATTCCTATCCGTGTTACACAGACAGGATCGTTGTCACCCATCGCACATCTAAACTTGTAAATAACTTACAAATAAATACCGTAAACAGACTAGTACGGATATCGGTTTATAGACGGATGCACTGGGCTGGAGGTGGGAGTTCCCATACCCCAAATGTCTGGACATCGGTGGCCAAGTGATCCCGTCTGTCCTGTGAGCTTCTACACTAGTGGGTCCTGGTCCTGGGCCGGGCATGCCCGTCACGGTCTGTTCCTGCCACGGTGTGAATGTTGACGATTCTGAGGTAACGTGGGCCTTGGGGCGCTTTTCTTTACACTGTCTGGATGGGTCGAACACCATGTCCCTGCAAGCGGGGGCTTTGTGAGATGGAAGCTCTGGACGCTGAGCCACTCCCTGGGCCTGGGGCTCCCTGGCATCCTTCCTGCAATTAGGGAGCCCCTCCTCTGCCGGGAGCGGCCTGTGGCACGGCGCGGGCACTGGCGCTGCAGGCGGGGACGTGGCCAGGCGCAGGCAGGACACCGTGGACGTAATAAGCTCAAGTCTCTTTTATTTGGTAAACAGGTTTCATCCGCATTATAAATGGGGCCTTTAAGTCAGGATTTCTGTTGCAGCTGCCACTGATTTTTTTTTTTTTTTTTTTTTTGCAACAGCACATCAAAAGTGACAGCCCGGCACTAAAAATAGGGCCCCGTGTTTGAAGGAGGTGCCAGAGGAGCCAGAAGTTAGAACAGCTGACAGTCGGAGGGGAGCACCGCCCAGGCCCCGAGACAGGGCTGGATTCCCTTCTCCCTTCCAGCCCCGACCCGGCTGCACTTCTGGTGATTAGCCTTCTTCTGAGATGGTGAAGCGCCTATCAGCACAGGCTGGGAGTCTCACACAGCCGGCCTAAAATGGATCACACCTTCCTAGTGAGGCTCTC
This sequence comes from Delphinus delphis, assembly GCF_949987515.2. Taxonomy (NCBI): domain Eukaryota; kingdom Metazoa; phylum Chordata; class Mammalia; order Artiodactyla; family Delphinidae; genus Delphinus; species Delphinus delphis. Next base: position 72,115,803 of record NC_082689.1, read on the forward strand.
GCTTTCACCCCGATGCCCCAAACAACAGGACCTGTGTTCTCCTTTTTCTACTCAGAGGGAATCTTTTTGTTGCCGTCACTCAGGACCCCTGAGGCTACGGGTGTATCTCAAGTTCTAGCAGCACGGGGAGTTAAGGATACCATATTCGGAAACAAGCCAGGCTGAAGAACAGTCAACCAGATGCTCAAACAAACAAAACCAGCAGAACTCTGCTCAGGAATTCCAGTTATTCTGCTGAAAAGGCTGTCCTCCGAGCAGACCAGCGGCCCCTAACAAGGGTCAGCGCACTCTGCCTGGCCGGAGAAGGGGGAGGGGCCGGACAGGAGAGAGCGCCTGGCAGCAGGGCAAAGCCGTGGCTTCCGGCCAGCGGAATTCAGAGAGGAAGGAGAAAGAAGACCTGGTAGGAAACGGGGGCTCTCAGAGTCAGCCTGAGCTCACGGCGCTTCGTAGGACTCAAACTGAACATAATTTCTTCTGCTGCAAAATCCTCAACAAGATGGCATTTCTGTAATTAAATTCCCACGAAGGCATGTGTCATTTTCTGATTCATTTTACCTCGGCCATACTGTCTTCTGTCTTCAGAGCATGAGTACGTTGGTCCTGGCGGATGTTCATTTTAAGAAAACCCAACTGACCCTCAACAATACGAAATCCTCACTGAAAGCATCAGTGAGAGATGATTCCTGGTAAAATGGCTCATTTGCAGGAATCTTTTAAGAACTAAAGTTCTCTGGGCAGGGATGTGATTTACAAAAGCTCAAGGGCAACCTGCCTGGAACACAGTCATTCCATGAGCAGGGCTGTTTGTGGTATTTGATGGCAGGTCTGTCCCTCAGACACACAGGGGTGTGTTCCTGGGCCAGGCCGGCAGGCCTGGGGGCTTCAACAATGGAGTGTCACCCCCTCTGCCCACATCCTTCTCTCCCGACTTACAGAAAAGGGCGACAGGTCAGAGCACACGCAGGCGGTCCCTGCTTCTGGACAGTGACCTTTTCAGACACCACACAGTGACGAGCCAGCCCACACCCCCAGGCCCCAGCTGAGCATGCGAGCCAGAACAGTGCGCGCCCGCAGAAGCGCGCTTCCCGCCGGCTGAGACGGCGGCCCGGGTCGTGGGCAGCGTGGCCCGGCTTTGCTTCCATACGTGTGTTCCCTGGTGTGATTTATTTCCTGACATGCTGGCTCTTCCCGTCTTTTATAAAAATGGGTGGAAATGAATCGTGATAAGCAGCAGGGGTCTCATACATGTCATCTGGTTGCGACCAAGATGGAAACCATTAGATGCGACAAAGGCAGTGAAGACAGAACCCGGGCCGGAGGAGAACAAAGGTAAAAGTGCACGTGGAATGCTGGGGAATTCTCAGCTATTTTATCTAAATGCTGAAATGCAATTTGGGATTCTATAATTTTTTAAACCTCTTTGGGAATGGCAGCCCCTCGCCCTGCACTTAACAAATGACCTCTCGAGGAGTTGTCACCCCAGAGGCTAGTCGGCCTGTGTTTTGCTTTGCTGCCCTTTGGGTCTGGGCAGGGCTGCCACTCAGAGAGGCTGGTCCCAAAGGCCTCTGAATGAAAGCAGTGCCCTGTCCTCGCCCTGGGAAGTCAGGCAATACCTCCCCCCCCTCCCCCTTCTATGGACAGGGCTGAGATTTATGAAAGTCCAGTATCATAGCCTTGCTTTGTTAAGTATTTCCTTCCTGGCTGAAGGAGGGGAGGGCTTCCATTAGAAGAACAAACTCCCCAACAGCTATAAATTCTTCATCTCCGCAAAGATCTGAATCCTCAACAATGCAAAGGATAAAATAAAACACAACAAAGATTGCTCTCACTGAAAAATGCCATTGCACCGGGAGACGAACCCCCAGGAGCCTCCAGCACCCCCAGCCTTGACACCCGTGCTGGGAGGGTGACCTTGCGAACAGGAAGCCGGCTCTGCCCCAAAAGCTCTCTGAAGCTCACCAGTGGCTGCTTGGAACACCTTCCTTATTGTTCTGACCCTGCCTCCTCGTTCTGCACTTGGCATTAAGTCTCCCAGGAGGGCCTGCAGCTGCAGGCCGGGCTGGGGTCAAGGAGAGGGAATCTCTGTTGACAAGGCAACAGGCGGCAACCAAACCACACATAAAGATGCCCGCACCAAACCAGCCCATTTCCCGATGGACTACTTACAAAGCAAGGCAGAAACCAAACCTGAGGAACCAAGACACCCCTGGCATGTGACCAGTTCTAGAGTAAAACCATGCTGCCAGTCTCTGTACACAGCTTAAATATGAACCTCCAATCACCAAGGAATTTTTTTATAGAAATAAGATGTGTCATTGCCACGAAATGGGACTTCCCATGTGACCAAAATTCTTTTCCATCCTTCAAATCCATAAAGGAATTGCAAAGTAACTAAGATTCTGTCACTTAAGCATTCATTTCAATGCTCTATCAAGACCAAAGGTATAGCATAATTACAATAATTAATATTAACAATCAGCTCATCACAACCTTTGCAGCATATCGTATCTGTTGAACACTTAGAGCTGCCGAGCTCTGGGCAAAAGACTATGGGTGAGGGCTTCCCTGGTGGCGCAGTGGTTGAGAGTCCGCCTGCCGATGCAGGGGACACGGGTTCGTGCCCCGGTCCGGGAAGATCCCACATGCCGCAGAGCAGCTGGGCCCGTGAGCCATGGCCGCTGAGCCTGCGCGTCTGGAGCCTGTGCTCCGCAGCGGGAGGGGCCGCAACAGTGAGAGGCCCGCGTACCACACACACACACAAAAAAAGACTATGGGTAAATTCTTACTTAAGCTTGACAAGAATCCTTCGAATTAGAAGATTATGATGTCCATTTTATTGAGATGAAGGAACTGAGTCACATCATTTGCCCTGAATCATAAAGCTGATTCAGTGTCAGTTAGAAATTAAACCCAAGCAGCTGAAAGAACCTGGAGGCATGCTCTCAATCAGAAATAGGAAGATCCTGGTTATCTGAGAGTTTGGGTCCTGGTTCTGCCACCCATTCACTGTGAAACCTTGATGAAATAATTAAATGTCTTTGGTCCTCAACTATCTGCACCTATACCATAAGCTTATTAGTCTCTTTCAATGATATGCTTTGTGATTCTAAGGGTCCTAGGCCTTGAGAACTTTTAAAGAAGGATAAGAAAACAGTGCAATGTGAGATTACTGGACAAGACGGCAGAACAGAAGGACCTTGAGCTTACCTCTTCTCACAAGCAAAAGACGAAGATCCTGACATATTTTAATAATATATTCTGACACTCGTAAACTGCTTCCTACATGATGCTTCATGGCCCTTCAAATTCATAAATTTAATATACAACTAACTTCTGGGATTTCCCTGGTGGTCCAGTGGTTAAGACTTTGCCTTCCAATGAGGGAGGGGTGCAGGTTCGATCCCTGGTTGGGGAGCTAAGATCCCACATCACATGCCTTGGGGCCAAAAAACCAAAATATAAAACAGAAGCAATACTGTCACAAATTCAATAAAGACTTTAAAAATGGTCCATATCAAAAATCTTAAAAAGAAAAAATACACACACACACACCCCCCCCCCTAACTTTTACAAGGCAAGTACCACTCATCCTGGTTTTGCAGATGAGGAAAATATGGTCCAGAGAAGTTGAACAACTCACCTAAGGTCACACAGCTAGTGGGAGGGAAGATAGGATTTGAAGTCAGGGAGTCTGGCTGGAATCTGAGTTCTTAATTCTCACACTTCTGCCCCTAAGAAGTCTCCTTTTAAAAAATATCCAACTAATCAAACAGACCATGAACGTTGTTTTAGAACAAGGGTACTAGAAAGCACTTTTCTTCTCCTGAAGAGCTGTTAAGCTTTCTCCCACAGACAGTAAGAATAATCTGTAATGACTATGTTTCCTTCTAACCCTGGTCACACAGCATCCTACGGCCAAAACAGTAGCTCAACCTAGTAAACATTCAGGACATTATGGCAGGGATATCCCTGCTCTTCCTCATGTCCAATTCCTGACTTCTTCCCCTCTTCTTATATGTATTAATTCAAGTAAGCCTCTTCAAATCCTTTGAGGAATTATGTGTGCTATAAATAAAAACAATTTCCTAAACTATGGATGACATAAATCATGTTTCAAACCGACTTTGTGCCAAAAATCTCTCAGGGGATCGCAGCTTTGACCAGCTGTCACTTGCAAAGTGTGCTGAGAATGTTCACATTTTGGACAGACCCTCTTACACACCGAATTACGTGAAGCACGTACAACGTGCTCCTTCTTGCGCCCTCAAAGGGCTGGGCGTGCGCTGAGGAGAACAGAGCTATGGGCAGGACCCCATGTGAGGGGTCAGTGTTTAAAAAGGGGGGCAGTTTCGACAAAACCATCCTACACACGTTGAGATCCAGGCTCAAAAAAAGAGAATCCAAGTGTCACTGCTGTAGGAATTTGGAAGAATCCAGGATGATTTTCCTGGGGGAGAGCAGGTAGATCACGTGCAGTCCTGTTAGGAGGGAGTGACCAAAAGAACAAGCAGCGTGTCTGTGGGTAAAGATGCTCTAAGCTCCCAAAATGTAGATGAGCACGTGCCTTTCTGGTGAGAGCCCAAGTTTTGTTTTTGTTTTTTTAACGAATAGGAAGGAACTCCCTAGAACAAAGGCTTCTGTGTACAGCGAAAGCAGCAGGATGAAGGCGGAGCACAGGGTCCCTGTAAGCAGTCAAGCTACCAGTCCATCTACACCTGAAATGCCTCTGCGGGTTTCTACGGGCCCCCACTCCTTGCCCCCCACCTGCCCTGTAGGACAGGGACACACAGGTCCACTGATTCCTGCTGTCCTCTCAGCAGAGGAAAGGTCTCCAGAACACACCCACATCAGGGGCAAACCCCAGGGGTCTGCTAGAGCAGGAAGGGGACAGGGTGTGGACACACCCAGTCCCTTTGGTTCTTACCCCCCAAATACTCTCTATTGTTAGGGTGACCCCATCTCCCTCCTTCCAGAGCCTGCACTACCCCCTCCCCCAGTACCTACATTACCCCCTTCCCCAGTGCCTACATTACTCAACTTTGTCCCTCCCCTTTCACCGTCCTGGGTTATTCCCCAATTCCCCTCCATTCAGGGTCCAGAGCTCCCCCCTCCCATCCTCTCCAGGGTTCTGGGTTATCCACCCTTCCCCTCCCTGCCTAGGTCCTGGGTTGCCCCCTCCATCCAGGATCCTGGATCACCTCTCCCCACCTCATTCTGGGTTATCCCCTCCCTCATATCCTCTAAGGTCCTGGGTTACCCCTCTTTCATGCTTTCAAAGGACAACCAAGAACTTCTACCTTGTTTAGGACTGACAGAAACCTGGATTTCCACCAATCTTCTTATACTTTCCTAAAGCAAACACCAGCAGAGGAAGGAGTGCCTGGACAAGGATTTTCCAACAGCAGTACTGGTGAGGGGCTCGGGACCTCCAAAAAAATCAGGTATCTTCAGTGTACAAGAGAAGTCACTTGCTTTTCCCTACAAGATACATTTAGTAAATTCCTTCACACAAATTCTCCACATGCCCCAACAAGTAAGAGACCGATTCTTTTCTTTCCAGTCTCTCACCTGAATTCTGCCCTGAGATGTACCTAATCTGTGTGAAGGCCAAACTCAATCCAGTAAGTCTCAAGCATTCTTTAAATTCTTACCGAACAATAGCCCTCCTCTCTCCAAAAGACCTAAGGTGAAATCTGAATAAACAAAGGGTTATTTTTAAATCAACAACAAGGCATCCTGTCGCCCGACATGCACGCACCGAGTTCTGGGGTGGCTTTGGGTGTGATGAGCTCTGCTGTCCGTGGTCCCTGCAATGAGAGCAGGACACCTCACCCCCAGAAGGACAGGCAGAGCCCCAGAGTGGAAACTGAAGCAGCTGTATGGAGACGAGAGGGAAACTTTTAAGACATCAAGGACGAAGTACAACTCATTACCTGGCTTCCTGGCCCCGTAAGGAAGCAGATGTGAGGACCCGCCCCCAAGACTCGCCTGGAAATGCCCACACCCCAGCTGACAGGCTGGGCCTGAGAGTCAAGTCCCATCCAGAGTTCCGAGCAGAATTTGAGAAGAGTGAGTGACCTGTGATCAGCGCACATGCTGGACCAAACTGCCTGTGTGAACTATGACGATGGAGGGCCACGCAGCTAAATACTGGGAGAAAACTTCAGCCCTTCTTAGAAAGACAGGAAAATACGGCGCTGGTAACAGCTTGGGCAATACAAACATAGTGTTTACAATGATTCAACTTCTTTGGAAAGTATTTACCAACTAAAAGAGCATGGACAACATAAAAGAACACTTGGCATGAAACATTTCCGTCAGACGTCTACCTCCCTCTGACTGACGGGGCCTCTCAGGTCAGAAATTAGGGAAGGGCAGCCCTTGGGAGCAGTCGTATGGCAGGCGGGACAGCGTCCTGTCCGTTGGTGAAGCCCACGGCTCCAGGCCTGCTGCAGACCAGCTGTGAAGCAGTGAGAAGGATTTCCGAGGGACAACAGTGTGAGGGCGCGGCACATCGGGGGAGTGGGCAGTTGGGCTGGTGATGCAGGGAGGGAGATGTTATGGACACACAGAAGGGGCTGGCACGGTCCATCCTGGCCTGTCACCCGTGCCCACACCACGTGTGGCTGCTAATAGCTGGGTGTTCCAAAAGATGTAACCCAGCACCCAGCCACACTGATGACTGGGATGAAGGCATCTCAGCCAGCCTGGAATCCAGCAAGACACGAAGACACCCGAGGATTGGGTCCCGATGAGCAACTGGGCTCCTTACCTCTCCCCTCCAACAACACAATTTCTCCCAAATTATTCTGCAAAGTGAGTGTCACCTACCCTAAAAGTTACCTAGCCTTGTTTTCTCTAAACCCGCTTGTCCGCTCATTCAACACCTATGTGACAAGCACCCGGCAAGATCAGTGGCTAGTGGCTACCTGGCTGGACAGCACAGAAAGCAAGCATTTCCATCACCACGGAAAGTTCTACCGGACAACACGAGACCAGACACAGGGACCACACACAGAGGTGAGCACAGGAGACCTGGAAAGTTCTGCCCTCCTGAAGCCCACAATTTGGGGACGACAAGCTTGCATCAAATAAGCAACACCAACAATCGAATTTATCAGTGGTAAGTACTACGAAGGGAACTGCAAGGTGACCCCAAGGGGCCGGGGCTGGGAAGTCTTTGCTTACAAGACAGGCAAACTTGCTGAAACAGAAGGGCCTTTATGCCCCTGTAAAGAGCGTGAAGTTCTGCCCAGAGACAGACAACAGGCTCACAGACTTGACAGTGGCCTAGAGTTTGGAAGCACAGTTCCTCTGACAACTCACAACACCATGAGTCACCAGTTAAGCATTTCTGATCATTCCAGTTTGGGCAGATTCCCATCACACGCTGACAAGGAAACAGTAACTCGGTTAGGTCAAGACTTCGTGGGAGCCAGTACTTGCTTGTTATGGCTGTGGAATGCCTGAAACAGAGATAACGCAAGCATCTGATGGTTCAGGCTGACTGGAAACCATGGGATCAAGGCTGTCCGACCAAGAGTGTGAACGTCACGAGCAGAGGGTCTCGGTTGCCTCGCGGGCAGAGCTGCTTGGTGGAGATGCACCCCACGCCCACTGCGCTGTAGCTCCGAGCTTTCTCCTTACTCCCCCCCTCCGCCTGAGTGTCACACTCCTTGAACTGCGTGAGCCCGAGGAGAAGCGCTAAAGAGCTACAGGACTGATTTTGGAAGGGCTGGATCTAGACATCAAACAGACGTAAAAGGCAAATGGCTCCAGATGCTGGTGGAAAGGGAAACTTACATAAATTAGGCCCTCTGCTCTCCAAAACGAGTAGACATACAGGCATAACTCATTTAATTGCACTTTGCAGATACTGCCTTTGCTCACTTTGTGCCCCGGTGTCATGTTTTGGTAATTCTTGCAGTATTTAAAAATTTTTTATTATTATTATGTACTTGTTACGGTGATCTGTGATCAGTGATCTTTGATGTTATTATTGCAAAAAGATTACAACACACCGAAGGCTCAGATGATGGTGAGCATTTCTTTAGCAATAAAGTATTTTTAAATGAAGGTATATACATTTTTTAAAGACATAAAGCTATTACACACTTAATAGACTACAGTACAGTGTAAATGTAACTTACATGCGCTGGGAAACCAAAAAATTTGTGACTCACTTGTACTGTGCCATTCACTTTATTACAGAGGTCTGGAACCAAAGTCACCATATATCGCCAAGGCACATCTGTATTCTGCAACTTTTCTTAAAACTCTGAGTTTACTGCAATAAACCCCAAAGTAAACATTGTTCCCATTTTAGATGAATGTCTTAAAAATCTACTCTATACACTGTCTTGTCTCTTTATACCTAAGGCAGGAGCCACCCCCTTTCGGGACACTGTTTGGTGACTCCAGGTCATCAGCAGGGAGATGCTCAGGGCACTGAAGACACACAACTGAACCTACTGCCATCACCTCCACGCGGATGGGGCTGGGTGACAGAGGGCCTCCCGTGGGGCTGTGCCCCCTGTGCTCCCTCCTCCCCGGCTGTCCGCTGTCATTATCTCTCACTGATGAACTGTTGCTTCCAGTCGGCAACAGGCATGAAAACCCCACTTGTGCAACACACAGCAGCTCCCCCGAGATTGCAAAGGTCCCTCCCAGCAGAAAAGTGGAGGAGGACTTTGCACACTGATTTAGCGCTCCCACCTCCTGGACGTGGCTGGGAGAGGACAGATGGGCGGGTAGCTGTGCTCCAAACAGGGCGGCGTAGTGCTGCACGGAAACCAACGGGCCCTTCAAAGATGGGCAGGTGAGCCAAGAACACACCCCAGAGACCCTCTCTTGGAGCCCCATCAGCTGGCTTTTTTTTTTTTTTTGCGGTACGCGGGCCTCTCACTGTTGTGGCCTCTCCCGTTGCGGAGCACAGTCTCCGGACATGCAGGCTCAGCGGCCATGGCTCACAGGCCCAGCCGCTCTGCGGCATGTAGGATCTTCCCGGACCGGGGCACGAGCCCGTGCCCCCTACATCAGCAGGCGGACTCTCAACCACTGCGCCACCAGGGAAGCCCGTCATCAGCTGGCATTTTAAAGCCAAGCTGTCCATAGCTAACCTACACTGAACAGACCACACAGGGTCAAACAGAAATAAGGAACGGCATTATTCACACACAGTGTCTGGTTGTCCCGTCACCTGCCCACACCCCAGACACGATCACTCCTGGGATCCTACCCTCTCACTGTGGTTGGAGAAAGACAAGCTCCATCCTAGAGTGCCTTAGACACAAAGCACCACTGACCACACCCAGGAAAGAGGATCAAACAAACCAGGAAGCAAAACAATCGCTTTCACTCTGAGGGTCCCCAGCAATTAGGAAGAGTGCACAGAGCAGCTGCTGGGGACCCACCAGCTGGCGGCTTGGTGAGAACAGGATTATGAGCTGACCCATCCACTCAGGCTGTCATCAGCACCGGGGCCTTCTCTTCCAGAAGGCATTCGGGGTCAGGTGGTGTGGACCCTATGTGGCCAAATCCCAAACACAGACCTCACAATCTGAGCAATGCAGCAGACACTCGTGCAAAGCCCCGTTATTTGCAGATGTTTTCTCATCTAAAACCTCCTCCTCAAGATTTCAAAGTATTCCTCTGACAACCACAGACCTGGAAATCAGGAGGGTTTGTGGTAGCCGACATTGGTGGACATTTTTGAAGGAACACAGGAGAAAGGTATCAGATAGAAAAACGCGGAGCAGGCAAGATTGGTTTTACTGACATGCAGCCACAGAGCGCTGCTGGGGCCTCGAAGCCTGAGAAATAGTGCTTAGCTTTCTCTTGGTTTAAATTTTTTCAAAAGTCTCTCAAAGGCTTGCCTGAGTTAATTCACGCTTAATGCCTGCTGAGGGAAGATGTGACCTGCTTCTCAGGCTGCAAAGTGGTCTGAAGGTTATGCATGAGGCTTTGGAAGGGAGAGGCTGAATCATTACTCATCCTTTCATTGAGGCTGATGGGCGCCTGTAGTTTCCCTTACGTGCTTCTTTAGCCTGCAACCTAGGATTCTCAGGGGGGAAGGGAGGGAGGTGGTTACTGAAATTCAGGACTCATCATCTCCAGACAAAACAGACTGCTCACACAGAGCCCTCAAATGAAGCCCTTCTCTGCTTCTCTGGACTTTTTTTTCTAGAAAGAAAACTCAACTCTAGTGTTAAAGATTGGAGATTCTTATTTGAGCTAAATGAGGGCTGTCACTGTACTGCTACTAGCACTGACCCTCATCATCATCACCAGCTCCTCTCATTACTGGCACTGTAAGGCCGGCACTTTAGACAGCTTCTCACAGTGCTTCTCTATTTGTCCTGAAGCCACGAAACCACCTGGGTGCCCTGTTAGGAAAGGGTCGTCTTGGACTCACCCTAGACCTAATGAATCAGAATTTCTAGGCTCAACTGCCCCAGGGAATCTGATCATTGGGAACATTTGGCCAAGATTATCTCATCTCATTTAGTCTTCACTGCAATCCTATAAAAACGTATTTACCTCGTTTGACAAGGAGGCAAAGTTACCTGCCCGAAGTTGAATAACCAGGCAACGGAAGGCAGGGATTCGGACCTTCTGGCTAAGCACAAAGAAAGTCACGTGCTAACCTGCCCAGCTATCCTGCTGCCTGCAACACAATGGGGAGTGGTAGAAGCCGTCCTTCTATCAAATTACAGAGCAGTCCCTACTGTGGTACAGAGAAATGGGTGGGGAAAAGACTCCAGACGGAATTAAGGCCAGTATTTACATCCACACACGTGTACCCCAAGCATAATCCAATCCCGTTTGGGGGTCCTGTGCTCTCCCTGAGCCCCGGGTCATGCCACCTCTCCTCCTGCCGGGACCTCCATGGCCCACATCAAGCAACTGTAAGCCCCACGTGTGTGTGTGATGGCAACCGTGGTCGGGGGGTGAGCACCTGTGATACCCACCAGGAAACTCTGAGGCTTTTCCTAATAAGTATGAGTGAGCTGATGGACTCTACACAGCACCATTTGGCTCGTTAGGAAATAAGTGAGAAGCATTTGGAAATAAATCTCCGCAGGAGACACTGAAGTCATATACGCTATGTATACACACAGGACACAGCCCGGAAATGCATATTAAACACCTTGGTTACATCTATTAAACAACAACTGCTCACAGAGTCTTACATTTCTAATACCGATTCAGTCAAATGGAAAATTTCAAAGCAGTGTTATTTATATTGAGCTGACAAGTATCCAACTCAGATGTACTCGCCCCGGGCTTCCTTCCTCCACTACAGCTCAACACACACCCGCACGCCCTTGGAAACTGACTTGTTAGCTGGTATTCAGGATTTTAAGCAGCTCCACGAGGACTGAGTGCTACTCTCCTTCCAGGAGGCAGGCCAGAGCCCTCCTTGCTGAGCGCCTTTGATTCACCTGAACATGGGGCTGGAAGTTCCCACTCTGCTCACTCTGCACGGGTCACAGGAAGACCAGGCCGGTTAGGACATGAGCAAACTCAGCAAAGCAGAAACCACTCCCTTATTTGGGTATTTCTAGCTGACATTCATCACATGCACAGAAACTGCTGGTAAATCCAAAATGATTCAAATTACACTTGCTTCTAGAAAAGTTTTACTAGCCATTTGGGAAGCTTTAAAAGCGCTTAACTTCAAATGCCTTGTGATAAAATAACAATAGGACTAGATGCATCCCAAGTCATTCTTAAGACAATTGGGCCAAAATGCGGGCTAAAACGTCAAGAAGCTACTTGGCCCCAACTACAAGCAGTGGAACCATAATTACCTGTTTCTCCCCACAGTGTGTCGGTGCCATTGATGTCTATTTCATGCTCCTTTTCCAGTCCCAGCAAGCACTGGACCACCTGTCAGAAGTGGCAAGGTGATTTAATGAGTTCTCAAAGCCATATGTGCTTATTGTAACCTATGTATCAAAGGAGAGAGTGTGTTGTTTTTTAACCATGATTATCTTATGCTGCACAAGGAGAGAAAACATGATGAAAACGGTTTTCCAGCATAATTCGTATGCTATTCACACTTTCCCTTTGAGAAGGAGAAGAAAAAAAGGCAGTGAATTTAGGCAACATTGTTCAGGATTACTAGGTACTCAGAATTCTAATGAATTCCAACATGACCCAAATATGCCAGCCTAATCAACGAAGGACAGGGGAGATCACACACAGTGCAGTTTCTGCATAAGTCGCCAGAAGACGGTGACTCCCTTTTTTCACAAGGAAGGAAAACAAGGTGATGTACATACCCTTTCAGTAAAATAAAACAGTACTGTTCCAAATTTCTCTACTGACAACATTATTCTTTTCCCTCTGTCAAAGAGCAGGCTGGGTCACAGGTGTGGAGGCAGGGGTGCTGGCCCGCGGGGAAACAGAAGTGTCTGAGCCCCGAACCAGAGCCAACGTCCACCCCACTGTGTGCAGCGACCTCGAGCTCGCCGAAGCCATTTTCCAGTCTCTCAATCCACTCCCAATAAGGGCCCTACATCCTAGTCCTGAAAACCTGTGAATGTTACCTTACATGGCAGGAGGGGATGTGCGGATGTGATTACGAATCTTGAAATGGGACGATTATCCTGAATTATCCAAGTGTATATTTGATATACACTTGATAAGAACACAGCTGTTTAAAAGAGGGACAGGAGGAACCAGGGTCAGAGGAAGGAAGACATCAGGAGACAGGAGCCTCAGTTAGAGTGACACACTCTGAAGACAGAGGCAGGGTCACAAGCTAAGGAATAAAGGTGGCTTCTAGAAGCTGCAAAAAATAGAGAAACGCTCTCCTCTGGAACCTCCAGAAGGAACACTGGCTTCCTGACCCAACTTAATTTCAGCCTCTGACCTCCAGAACAGGTTGTTTTAAGACGCTAAAGTCTGTGGACCCTTGTTACAACAGCATGAGGAAACTAATACACCCTTCAAGTCTTTTGGTGAACAAATCCTGTCCTTTTCCACAAAACAGTTACTGGATGTACTGCAGTTGCTTTTCCACAGCTCCCCGCAGCCAGCTTTAAAACGAGCTGAGACCAAGGTCACGTCCACTGTGGCTTCCCTGTGCTCCCTAAGATGATTCTGCACATTCTGGACACACACAGATTTAGGGAACAGCTTAAAGAGGAAAAACACCTACATTCAAATAAGTGGACTTAACGTGCTCTCTCTGAATCTATGTATATGGGTATTTAAAAGTATTTATTTACATTTTTATTTTAAAGGAATTATAATAAACCCACCACATGGGAACAGTTAACACATTTTTAGGAAATGAGTATTTTCTTCAAGCTAAAACATATAGATGAGTCGACTGGCATCGTTTCACATTTTTGTGAATCTCTTTTATGTCTGTATTAAGAAAAGACAGCTGCGTTTTCTTATAGGCTTCTGCATTCAACTTACTGCAATATATTGTGTTGGCTGAAGTAGTGTATGTGTATAGTTTTGATGTTTTAAATGCCAACAATAAGCTAGCAGTGTGTGCGTGTATCTGCTCTAGTGTTTTAAATGCTAAACGTCAGCCAGCTGGCTTTGCAACCAAATTTACGTTTTAGTCATTGTGGGGAAGAATCTTACCAAACACTGGCAACTCTACAACTGCTTGAAGATACGTAATGCAGCGTGAGAAATACACAGAGAGAGAGGGTAAAATATTATTAAATTTACAGACACACGGGTCAGGAGATGCCAATGAATTCTTCAAATCGAGGAATACTGACACCTACCAGAAATGAAGTGCTCAATGTAACTACGGCATGAGGCTTTCCTTCAGTGCAGGAACCACGAATGGTAAGCACTCTTTCATGCTACCAGAGCACTGAAGTTCTGTTTTTAAAAATCCTTCAAATACTCAAGAACAAGTTTATAATTAGGATTCCATGTGATTATTGTTAAAAGATCACAAGGACAAAAGAATGAATCAAAGGGGGAAAAGGTAGACAGCAGAGCTAGAGGGTAAAAATAGAACAAGGAAGGAAGAGGGGAAGAAACAAGGAAGAGCAGAGAATGCACACCATGGAGGGGCTCCACGTGGGAGCGGCCAGCCCCTACCCGGCCAGCACCTGAGACTGTGGGCGCTCCCCAGCGTTTTCACTCACAGGATAGGCTTGATAACAACAGAAGATCTTTACACGTGGTGAAACCCTCATTTTCTTTCATTCCTTTGGTGCATCACAAGCTAGCAACTCAGAAGAAGGTGGATGCAAAACACCAGACCCACTGGGCTACACGGGGCTCCCAGTTTCCCAGGAAGAGCCCTGGCAGCCCCACTCACCGAGCTGTGGCCCATGCTGGCGGCTGCCGTCAGTGCCTGCTGCAGGGCCTGGCTCTTCCTCAGCACGCCTGGCTGGGGTGGGCCCACGGACCACTCACAGGTCAGCAGGTAGCGGAGAATGTCGCCGTGGCCCCTCAGTGCGCTGTGGACCAGCGCGCACTGGCCTTTCTTATCCAAGTGGTCCACCTGGGCGGGGGGGGGGGGGGGGGTGGAGGGGAGGAACAGGGGAAGGTCATGGTTTAGCATCACTTTGTCACAGTGCCCCACACATGCTCTGCACAAACCCCATCCCACTGCAGGTGTAAGGGGATAATGTCCCAGTATGTCTCTCTGGAGAGTCTCCGTCTGAATTACTATGGTGTAATTAATGCGCTATTCCAGGCCTCGAGTTCCCTCTGTACAACTAGTGATCACAAGACATCCTCCTCGCAAATGACTCAGAGCTCCAAGTTCTCTGGGAAGCAGGTATGAGGACAGACCAAAACCTATACTTCCCAACCTTGGTAACTTGGGCAGAGTATTCTAACTCTGCTGTGACAAGCTATGACTTGGGGAGTAGAGCAGTTCTTTGCTTACTGAGACAGGAAAGCCAGCGAAAGGAAGGGATCTGGAAAGCCCAGCTCTGAACGAGGAAGAGCAGGAAGACACCCCAAGCGGCATTTTACTGGGGAAGGCAGGTGACCCAGGACGTGTCAGCATGCTAAGTGTGGTCGCAAAGCCAGGAAGGCCGGCTAGCCACAAATGGGGAGTACCCAAGTGCTGCATACCCCCTAATGGTGCAAGAGGCAGCAGACAACACATCATTCCCTGTCTAAACCTGGAAATGTTAGCCTGGAAGGGGATTCAGGGCCCAGCCTTGCTTGCAAATTCTGAGGATGCTCTACACCTCAACACAGAGGCTTCTGCAAGAGCCACTACACAACCCATCCCCTCCTACAGAGCTTTCAGCTGGCCTCCGGACAAAGCCCAGCCGCGATTTGGAAGTGGAAATGGAGGTGTGGTGATGCGCAGTAATGAACCCACCGGGAAGGCTTACCAGCAACATTTCCCTTCTTCCATGAGCTAAGGGTGACCTGTCCCAAATGCTTTACTTTTGAGAGGAAAAACCAAAAAGACTCCCATAGTTACTATAAGCCTAATATCTTGTCGTTGAACTTTAAAGATCCTAACTATAAAGAAGAAAGACACACATCAGTGATTTACTTCTACTGTTGTTCAAAAGTACCTTCTCCCTCCCCCAATGAAGTGCTTATAAACCTAAACAGAGTTTACTGGGAACTTGGCACTGTTCTCATTTAATCTCTTAACATTGATAGTCCTCGAGTAACCCCTTAACAATATAGTCACTCTGTATTGTTAACATACTGATTCACTTATGCTCACACAACAGCCCTGTGGTAGGTCCTGTTGTTATGCCCATTTTACGGATGAGAAGCCTGAGGCACACAGGCTCAACAACTTGCCCAACGTCCCAGCTGGCAGCTGGAGAAATGAGAATTTGGGGCCTTCTAGTGTTCCTGCAACCCTATGCTTAAGCACATGCCTTCCAAGACCCACAGAACTCATTTTATTGGTTTTTTTTTTTTTAAAAAGATATGAAACGGAATAAGTAGAAAGGAGAAAAAAAATCAAACATTTATATGTTTTCAATCAATCCAGTGCTGTGTTAAATTCTGTGACAAGTTCCAGGGCCACACTTGCAGGCTTTTGAAAGGATGGCCTTACTCAGGCTGCTGGCGGTCAGGAGCCTCCCCTTGGGCAGGATTAAGCAGAGTAAGAGCTTCGAACAAAACACACGGGCCCTCTCTTTCTCGGAGGTGACACACACACCCACATCAGGCTACATCACACACTGTCTGGAGCCTGTAGCTCCACCTTTTCTGTTTATGTGGTGATTTCTGTTCGCTGCAGCTTGACAAAGCAGAGACCAAAGGGAGCTTGGCCCAGAAAATGAGAATTCTACAAGCAATGGAAGACCCCTCCCACCTTCACCCCTGCCTCCCCCGCTGCTGCTTACCCTCGCCCCCTTCTTGGCCAGCAGACACACCAGCTTCGTGTGGCCGGCAGCGGCCGCGTAGCAGAGGGCAGTCATGCCGTTCTCTGACGTGCCGTCCAGGCAGGCGCCAAATTCCAGGAGCAGAGTGACCACCTCCTCGTGGCCGAGGTGAGACTGGACGCACAGGATCGGGGCGTTATTTAACACTTCGGTCCTGTAGTTCACGTTGGCCCCTCCCAAAATTAGGAGACGGCTCACCTGTGGGAGAAGGTCCCCCAACAAGATTAATTTCTCACGTAGATGTCAGTCACAAAAACAGCTGTGGAGAAGGGTGGTATTCTTGATCCAGTGGTTCTCAAAAACTTGAGTGTGCACCAGTGTGACCTGCACATGCACTGAAAATGGACATTCTTGCCGGTGGGAACGTAAAATGGCACAGCTGCCACAGAAAACAGTATGGAGGTTTCTTAAGAGCCAGCGATCCCACTCTGGGTACATATCCAAAGGAAATGAAATCAGGATCTTGGTATCTGCACTGCTGTGTACGGAAGCACTGTTCACAATAGCCAAGAGATGCAGGTGAACTAGAAGGTCAACAGATGAATGGAAAAATGTGATATGTAAATACATACAGTGGAAAATCACTCAGCCTTTAAAAGGAAGGAAATCCTGTTACTTGCCGCAGCACAGATGAACCTTGAGAACATGAGGCTAAGCGAACTAAGCCAGCCACAAAGAGACAAATACTGTATGATTTCACTTATACGAGGGACATAAAGTAGTCAAATTCATAGAGACAGAAAGTAAAATGGTGGCTGCCAGGGGCTGGAAAAAGGGGGAAAAGAGAATTATTTAATAGGCATGGAGATTTAGTTTTATTCTAGAGACCTACTGTACAATAATGTGAAAATATTTAACACTACTGAATTCTGTCCTTAAAAATAGTTAAGATGGTACGTTTTATTTTATGTTTTTTTAATCACAGTTAAAAATTTAGAAATGCACATTCTCTGGAATCAGACCTCTGTATTCAGTAGGCCTGGGGTAGGGCCTGAGAATGTGCCTTTTTTTTTTTTTTTTTTTTTTTTTTTTTGCGGTACGCGGGTCTCTCACTGTTGTGGCCTCTCCCGTTGTGGAGCACAGGCTCCGGATGCGCAGGCTCAGCAGCCATGGCTCACGGGTCCAGCCGCTCCACAGCATGTGGGATCTTCCCGGACCGGGGCACGGACCCGTGTCCCCTGCATCAGCAGGCGGACTCTCAACCACGGCGCCACCAGGGAAGCCCAAGAATGTGCCTTTTTAATGAATTCCCCCCAGGTGATACTGATGCTGTTGGTCTGGGGACCACCCTTTTTTTTTTTTTAATTAATTTAATTTATTTATTTTTGGCTGCATTGGGTCTTCATTGCTGGGAAGGGGCTTTCTCTAGTTGCGGGTGAGCGGGGGCTACTCTTCGTTGCGGTGTGCATGTTTCTCATTGCAGTAGCTTCTCTTGTTGTGGAACACAGGCTCAGTAGTTGTGGCTCACGGGCTTAGTTGCTCCACAGCATGTGGGATCTTCCCAGACCAGGGCACAAACCCGTGTCCCCTGCGTTGGCAGGCGGATTCCTAACCACTGCGCCACCAGCAAAGTCCCTGGGGACCACACTTTGAAAACCACTGTTTGATCCAAATAAAAACAGAAAATTCATTTTGGGGGGCAATGAAATAATCATCACAGGATTAAATAATTAACAGTGAGATAATAAAACCAAGAGTGAAAGCAAATACTCTCTTTTCTTTACAAGGAATTGTACCTTCAAGAAAAAGCAGAACATGTGACAATGTTCACATGCTTGGGGCTGTCAGCAACACAAGACTCACAGAAAATCAGCGGCTTTTTCTACTAATCACTACATCCACCACCCACTTAACTCCTTGGACCCAGATATCAAGGGAAGTTTGTTATTTGTAGGTTTTAAAATAAAATCACAGAATACCTTAGGCAAATTTTAGCTATGCTAATATCTTCTTCAAATCTCCAGGTCATTGGAAAAATGACACTCCTTTAAACCCCTATTAAGAGGCCCACTGTGTTTCTTCTAACAGTTCCCTTCAATGGTCCCGGATCGACATCAGTCACTCCCAACAGACCCTGGCCACTTCCGGGCTGCCCATTAGGTGTGAAAACCACACAGACTGGGTCTCTCATTTGACCGGAGACACATGGGATCATAAAAAGATACAGAAAGATGACAAAACACACAAAATTCAAGGTATTTCAATGATATGGTGTCCACAAGAGTAGCTGACAGAATACTTACAAAGTGATAGAAATTATTATTCTGGTGGTGACACCACACCTCAGAAGAGTGAGACAGCATACAGACAGGTTAGAACCCAAAGCGTAAAACCTGAAGCGGTCTGGGTTGCCACTGAAGCTTGAACCCCGGGTGCCCCAGCCCTTCAGCTCCTTCTCTGACCTCGTCTCCCAGCACCCTTACCCTCACTTCCCCGCACCGTGACCATGCTGGGTCTAACGCTTGTCCTACAGCCATGGCAAGCAGGCCCTGGCCTCCTGGTCTTTCCCCCTTTCTCAGATAGTTCCCTCTGCCAGGAATAAATACCCTTTCCATAGCTACAGATGACAAAGGATCACTTCCTACGGGTCCCTGCTTCTATGCCAGGACACCAGGGAGAAGTCCCCCCATCCTATACAGAATGCCCCCAGCCCTCCCCATGCACACGCCACCCCCCCCAACACACACACACACAGAGGCCGACCCCGTGCATGGCCATCTACTCTGCACACTCCACTTCCCGGCTCAGCCCATGGCACAAGATACTGGTTCTAAGACACAGAAGTTCACAGAGAAGAGAGGTAAACATAGCCCCTTTATGGGTGAGGATGGCCCACAAGTCAGTTCCTTCCTGCCATTAGGATCATCACTTACATTTAAGGAAGGACCGCTTGCAGCTGGGGGGAGGGATAAATTAGGAGTTTGGGATTAACACATATACACTACCAGATATAAAATAATCAACAAGGTCCTACTGTATAGCACAGGGAACAACACAATGTTTTGTAATAACCTAAAAGGGAGAAGAATCTAAAAAATTATTTATATATATAAAACTGAATCACTTTGCTGTACACCTGAAACTAATACAACATTGTAAATCAACTATACTTCAGTTAAAAAAAAAAAAGGAAGGAAGGACAGCTTGTACCCAAGTGACCAACACCTGCCTCGTCATTCACCCAATCAGGGGGACCATCTTTCAACCCCATCTGGGTCAGCACCAACCCAGCCTCCTGCAACAAACCAGCACGTGAGGATGGAAGGGCAGAAAAAGCAGGGAGGAGAAATCTGGAGAGCTGTCCCTGTCCCAAGGGTGACATGCGACACTCAACCTCGGGCAAACTCACCCCTGCCAAGCTTGCTCTTCCACCCTATGCAGGTTTGCTCTTAAAAACAGCACAGACTCAAACAGGATTTGAAAGCATGTTAAAAGGGTAAGTTCTCAACCAAAGTAAGGGTTTTTGAGAAAATTATTTTCCTTTGAGTAACCGCCAACTGTATAGCAGGAATAAGACAGTGCTGCTGACACAGCTGGGGATTTTATCAAGGCCTATGAAATCAGTTCTTAGGCAAGAGGAATTACAGAAGAACCCTAGCAGCTTTTTCAAAGCACACATAACATCACTGAGGGGCACATAGGACTCTGGTCACCAAAGGACAGGCAGGAATTGTTTGTAAATTCCCAGGGTGACTTTGACAGCCAGTTACCCTCTCTCTCCTCTCTCCCACCAATCCCATTCCCTCTTCAGATTCATGAGCCTAAGAGAAAAAGATGAATTAAATAGTCTGAGTTCCCAATCAGCCCCTTAACTAACTTGCTGTGTGATTTTCAGAAAATTACTCAACCTCTCTGTAATTCAAGTGCCTCCTAAGAAAATGACAGTACACCACCCCATGTTTCTACTGGACAGAAACTCTTTCCTAAGAATGTTGGCAGGTGTTGTTTCAGCGCTGTCTTCCTGAATACTTTATAAGAAAAGTCTTATGGAGGGTATGTGCTTAGGGGCAGAGCTTTCCTAAAGGTATCTGTTATCAGTTCTCTATCTGCTTCTTCAGAAAGACATTTCCTTTGTGGGTGCAACGCTGTGGGTATTTTTACCACTTACCCCCCAATCAGTCTGTGGATCTACCCCGAACCCACGTTTCTTAACCTCGCTGCACAATGAAATCACCTGGGAGCTTGCAAGTTTCCAAAGCCCCAGCCCCACCCTGGGAGAGTCTGACTTGGCTAGGGCCCGGGGCTCCTGAGTGGCTCCAGCTGGCAGCCATGGCTGTAAACATGTCAGGTGCAGAGCGCACCTGTGGAAGGAGCACGGGCTTGCTCGGCGGCAGGCACCCTTCCCGCTGTGGGATTTGCGTCACCCTGTCACTGCCCTCACCCTCAGTTTCCTCAGCTGAAAGGTGGAGATAAAAACAGTTTCACCTCCTCGGGTTGTTGTGAAGATTAAAAATGAACGTGCCAGACACACAAAGCACTTAGCACAGCCCTCAGCATCCTGTAAGTGCTAAATAAATATTACTTGCTATTGTTACAATCACCTTTGATGGAATCTTTAGAAGAGACAAGGGCCCTAGTCCCTGACCCCTGGAAGGCACAGGAGGGCGCTCTGCCCCAGGAACCTGGAGACCCGGTGGGTCTGGCCTGCCTGGGCTGCTCACCAGCACAGAGCAGCAGGGAGACCTCATGCTTATTTGAGGGCAGATGTGGACCCATTAATGCCTCATGACGGGCAGCTCCCCTTCACGACCACCAACCTGCACACTCACAAGTTCTCAGGTGCTTACAGTAGAATCTCAGTTCTCACTTGACCATATAATAAATGCCAAGTATTCTCCCAAGAGTTTTAACATCTCAGTGAGGTTTCCCATCACTCTATGATGCAGGTTCTTTTGTTACTTTCATTTTACACGTGAGAAAACTGAGGCTCAGAGCAGATAAGCCACAAATCAGCCCTGGGCACAATGCTAATTAGTATCACAGAGCAGTCCAGCAGCCGAAGCAGCAGCTCTGGCTAAGATTACTCCGCCTTCGAGGAAGGGGTTTTAAATGGTTCTTCCTGTACATTTTCTCCCAATCACATGGAAATCGTCTGGTCATCACCACCACGAAGCTCTCCCCGGATAACACCTGGAAATGGCAATATTACCTATATACTTCTGGATTTGATGAATACAAGAAAATAAAAAAGGGGCTGGGGGGTAGGCAAAAACGATGGGATCCTGAGGAACAGAAGAGGCACTGTCCAGCAAGGTCGTAAAGTGGGAAGCTCAGTTTCCTCATTAAGTATGTTGGAGGTTCTCATCAATACAACCGGTGTGAATGTGTGCTGCCTAGTAGTTATGCAGAATATGACTGGATCCTCTGAGCCAGGGAAGTTGGGCCAAAGTCCATGCCTAGTTCCTGTCTCCTCCCCCGCAGCCCCAGCTCCAGCTCCAGCTGAGAGAAGAATCACAACCTTAATTCTCTTGAGTGCACAGCCTTCGGGAGCCTGTGGCTGGCAGCCGGTGCCATGCGACTACGTGAGCAAAACAACCAGCTGGACGGGAGCCTGAAGGCACTGGCGGCAAGCTCCCCAGTGGGCCAGCCAGGGCCCGGGCTGGCATAAGCCTGGCCGGGCAATGGGAGATCACATTGTTAGAAATCACAGGCATGCCACCAAAATTAAAATTCATCTACCAAGTAATCATCCAGGAGCAAGTCGCTGTAATGGACCAAAGTAGCAAACTGCAATTATTGCTCAAAATGACATCCCTTCCTGTAATGACATTTAATACTCTCTAAAAAAACTCCTTAATTGCATGCATAATTTTAAATTACCGTAATTTGTTCATGAGTCTGTGAACCCCCCCTCTTTTCTTTTTCTTGAAAGATAAAAGAAACAGAAGGATAATGAATGCCTTAAAATTCGGTAACCAAGTTATACATTTTGGGGGATAGCGTAGAGGTAGGTGACACTGGAGTTCTATAAAACAAAGTAAAGATGAATAACTCTTAAAATTGCAAATATGTTAAAGAGGAAAGTTTATAATCCCAGGAGGGTCAAGCTCATTACATTATTACACTGTACCTTTTAATTTACTGCCTTAAAAACTCGTATTCAACAGAGTATGATGTTCCCCATTTACTTTTCTCCACATTAAAATAACTTCTGGGCCCATAATTCATTCAAATGGTGACAACAGATTCTGCCATTTTAATTTTTCTTTCTTTCTTCCTTGCCATCATTACAGAATTTTATTAATTATGGAGAAGCCAAAAGATATAATTTTAACTGAAGTGAAAGATGAAACAGTGTTATTACAGTAAACTCAATTCCAATTTCTATAAAAAGTAAAACAGGGCTTCCCTGGTGGCGCAGTGGTTGAGAGTCCGCCTGCTGATGCAGGGGACACGGGTTCGTGCCCCGGTCCGGGAGGATCCCACATGCCACGGAGCGGCTGGGCCCGTGAGACATGGCCGCTGAGCCTGCGCGTCCAGAGCCTGTGCTCCGCAACGGGAGAGGCCGCAACGGTGAGAGGCCCGCGTACCGCAAAAAAAAAAAAAAAAAAGTAAAGCAAAAAACAAAAATTCTAAACACAATTCCTTCATCACGTGAAGTCTACGCTCGGCATGTTCTCCACCTTTTGCAGAGTAACGCTATCTAAAAAGGAAGCGCTCACTTTGACCCCGAGCAACAGCTTAGAGCTCGTGCTCCTTAACTATAAAAGCGGCTTCCCTGTCCTCACCGCATGAAACTTGCACATAGCTTCAGTCGGGACACAAGCCCTCAAGCCTAGAGGTCTGCAGAGTGAGTAGAAATGTCCAAAGGAGCAGGGCTGAGCACAAGGTTCCCAGGAGCGGCTCCCTGGGGCTGCTCTACTCCCAGGCACCCCACCCAGGGGTGAGCCAGGCTGAAATCCAATGTGGCCTCTGCCCATCAAGCCTGGAACCCCAACAGTGCTGAGCCCACCTGCACTTTTCTATTTGCAAAAGACCTTGTCCGAACCCACCAGGGGGTGGTGGCCTTTCTCTAACCAACACCCAAGCTCTTCACTGGGCAGCAGGGCTGTGGGTGAGCTGCCCCAGGGTCAGAGCACCGCTAGGTCCTTCCTGACACCCAGGCTCCTCCCTTCTATACACCAGCAGGCGGAGATGTAATGTTCACCACAGGGACTACAGTTAATAACACTGTATTATGTATTTCAAAGTTGCTAAGAGAGCAGATCTTAAGTTTTCATCGCAAGAAAAAATTTATAACCATATGTGGTGATAGCTGTTAACTAGACCTTTTGTGGTAGTCATTTCACAATCCAAAGAAATAACACATCGCTAGGTTGCACATCTGAGATGTAATGTTATCTGTCAATTATATTTCAGTTGGAGAAAAAAAAAGCGAAAGAAAATAAATACAGCCTGCCCTCTGTATCAGTAGGTTCTGCATCTGTGGACTCAACCAACAGCAGATTGAAAATATTCAAAAACCAAAATTTCCACAAAGCTCCAAAAAGCGAAACTTGCATTTTCTGTGTGCCAGCAGCTACTTACATAGCCTTTACATTGTGTTAGGTATTATAAGTGCTCTAGAGATGATTTAAAGTATACTGGAGGTGGGGGGGAAATGGGACTTTCCCAGCAGTCCAGTGGTTAACACTCTGCGCTTCCACCGCAGGGGGCACGGGTTCAATCTCTGGTCTAGTAACTAAGATCCCACATGTCGCAAGGCGTGGCCAAAAAAAATAAAGTATACGGGAGGATGTGCGCAGGTCATATTCAAATACTGCACCATTTTATATATGGGACTGGAGCATCCTTGGATTTTGGTATCTGTGGGAGGTCCTGGAACTGATCCGAGGGACCACTATACACCAGGAAGGCAAGGAAGGGAGAAGAGGGAGGAGAGTTCACATCACCAGACACAGGAAATGCTCTGTAAGGCCCTGATCCCCAGACACACACCCACGGTGTAGGTGCTGAGGGTGGGACGTACTGACAGCAGGGGAGGAGAGGCACAGAAGTCCCCCGGGAGTGGCCCCCAAGTGTCCTCCACGGCACCATCTCTGGGGCACGTGGCCCCCTTCCCAGGTGGATTTGATGAACCAAAGTGAGGAGAAGTAGAAGACAGATTCCTGGAAACTTCCAGGGCTTCCCTTGACCACACTGCGACCATGTCACGGCACCTCTGTGCTACTAAGGAGAGAACAGGTATGACTGTTCTCATGGAGGTGACTGAAGGGGAGAACATGACTCCTTGGGAAACGATGTCAGAGCTTTTGAAGGCAGCTGGACACATCAGGGCCTGGGGCTGAAAGGCCTGGAGTCTAGCAGGTGTGTCAAACAGGTGAGAAATCTAAAATGTGAAGACACTTACGATCTTTGCTCTGGGAAAGATGGTGGTAAAGTGATACGAGACAGTAATTTCCACGTTCTGTGGGAGTTAACTCCTCTTTGTTGCCTTAACAGATACTCGGCCTCTGTGCGCTGCAGATTCTTAGGCTGCACTAAATGAGGAGGGAAAATCTATCCTAAAAACCTCAGCAGAACGTCGTGACATGATAGCCACTGACCAAGAGTGAGGAAGCTCGTGGTTCAGCAGCGGGCAGACCCTGCTACGCTTTCCGTGGTCATCAATACACATGTGCAAAAACCTTTAGTAACAGTTTCCCTCTGCGTGCCCACCACTTTGTGTTACTCAGCAGTGCTTAATTTCCTACGAACCATGAAGAGATAGTCCAGATTTGAAACCAGGATGCCCTAAAAGTCCATTTTCCCTGGATATCTGACCAGGGTTTCCTCTGACCTTTGGTTTCCTTTGTGAATTGCTTCCCTTATCTCATCCACTCTGAAACAGTCACCACATGCTCACGTAGCAGCCCCTGACCACCCACCTCTTCCTGCCCCACTGAAAGCTAAACTTGTAGAGGAGAACCGGCCATAGAGCATTCGGGTCTGTGTGCTTCCCATCGGGAAACAGCATCTTTAGTGGTAGCGTCCCAGCCTTCTCCGGCCACCAGCCAGTGTTGGGGAGAGCAGGACTGTTGGAGCAACAGCGGCCAGGGGGGCAGGGGGCTCTGGCCCTCCCGGCAGAGGGTCACTTACCTTCACATTGGGAGTGTAGAGATTCCTGAGGGAGGCCAGGGCGGCAGACAGCCCCTCGGTGCTGTACCCAATCCACAGGGCTTGCAGATGGCTTGAAGAGATTCCAGTCTTCTTACTGAGGCCCTGGAAGCAACAGCGACAAATCAGCTTCAAGGTCTCCTTTCCCACCTGCAGTGTCGGTCTGAAAGCGGGTGTGCCCGGGAGGGCGCAGGTCCCTGCTGAACGCGGGGCAAAAGCTGTGCACACAGAAAAGGCCTGAACCTGTGAGCCTTCCCGCCCTAAAGCCAAGGGTTGAGGAACTAGCCTACATCAACTGTACGCCTGGGGAAAGGGCGGGGGCAGATGAGGAGAAAGTTTCTCTTTACAGAGGTTCTCCAATCAATTAAAGGAAGAATAAATGTTAGAATATCACCATCTGGAACCCCTAATGAAGGAAGAGACCAATCGTGGCCAATGGCATCACACCAAGCACACATGCATCCTGACACTAGAAACCTTATACAGACTTATGGAGCATTTTAACTCTAACAGGCAGACCTCGAAGATACTGTGGGTCTGGTTCCAGACCACAGCAATAAACCGAGTCCTGCAATTTCTTTGGTTTCCTGGTGCACATGCAAGTTACGTTTACACTATACTGTAGTCTATTCAGTGTGCAATAGCATTGTCCAAAACAATGTGCATACCTTAATTTAAAAATACTTTATTGCTAAAAAACGCTAACCATCATCTGAGACTTCGGTAAGTCATCGTAGTAACATCAAAGATCACTGATCACACATCACCACCACAAGTGATAATGAAAAAGTTGGAAATATTGCAAGAATTTCCAAAATGTGACACAGAGACATGAAGTAAGCAAATGCTGTTGGAAAAATGGTCCCGAAAGTCTAGCTCAACGCAGGGTTGCCACAGACCTTCAATTTGTAAAAAAAAGAAAAAAAAAATTTTGCAAAGCACAATAAAGCAAAGTGCAATAAAACAAGGTTTCCCTGTATAAAGTAATTGTGACACCCGGTGGGGCAGAGGGGGTGGGGATCAAACCTGAACCTGATTAAGCCGCTCGATATAAATACCAAATGATCAAAAAATCCAGAGGAAAGAGGAACACGTTAACGTAGGCCACAAGAAATAAGGACACAATCAGAAAATCCAGGTGGTATGCAACTACACAGGTCACGAAATCTGGTTCAACAACTAAATAACAAGGAAACAAAGGGAATGAATGAAGTGGAAGCTTTAAGTGAAAAGAAAAGATTTAGAGAGGGAAAAAGTAAAATGTAATCATAGCGGTAGATACACACTTGAGCGAGAACAATTACTTTTAGGGAGGAGGCCGTGCTGGGAGTGAGGCTCATGGAGGGCTACTCCCTGCAGTGGTGTGGGTCTCACCTTGAAAATGTGTGCCTTCAGGATGTGATGGCCGAGCTCCATGGTCTGCTGGCGGTTCAGCTTGCCCTCCTGTCTCGAGAACATGAACGCCAGGAGAGCATGCCCGTTCCTAGGACGAGAAACACACAGGTTGGTAACCAAAGACCCGAGTCCATCTCTCTGCAGGCCCTCGGGGCGAACATCGCCCCTCGACCCCTGAACTGTTCTCCTGGTGCTTCAGTATCACCATACGAAACGGGTGGAAAGCTGCTTCTTCACAGAAGATGGTCAATGCTGTTTATTCCTCGAGTCATTTTAAGGGCTTTCTCAGGCTTCCTCTATCTCTGTGGAGTGACTCAGAGAGAAGCCTCTGGACAGGGCAGGTCTTTGAAGATGGAACCACCCGCCCCCTATTCATCCTCCATCACTCTCTCATCAGTCTATTTGTTGACTTAGGTCTATCACAAAAAACGTAAACTCCACGTGACTAAGGGTCTTGTCTAAGTCACAGCTATAGCCACAAAACCTAGCAAATGCCCAAGACTCAGTAAGAACGCAAATACGCATTTCTTGGATGGATGGACGGACGGACGGACGAAGGACAGATGAGCAAGTGGACAAATGGAGCAGAACCGTCACTGGACCTGACGCTCAGGCCTCCCCTCAGTACAATCACCACTGGGGACAGACCTGGGCCAAAGGACAAGGCCTTACAATGGAAGGGAAAGAAAAACCAGGCCATGTACAGCAACAGCTCACGATCAGAAACACCTAGAATTCTAGGCTTGAATGGAACACAGATCCTTCCTTGTAGGGGTAAAAAAGCTAAGCTGTATGAGTAGGTTTGCTGCGTCTGGGCACAGGGTAGACACTCAACTGACACCACCAATTAATCCCCCAACTAACCCTCTCATGAAGGAGCCATCCCACCCATTTTCCCCCTCTACATCTGTAGGACTCCATTCTGTCTCCTGTGGACTCCATGCCTTTGTCTGAGCCAATCTGTTTGGAAAAGATGCTAAGGGCTGCTTATTCCAAGGTCACAGCAGTGACCTCTGTGCAGGGTGAATTATTTTCATTTCTATTAACCTGACAAACTTTGAAGTGCTGTTTTGCTGAGAAAAAGCAGCTAGTTGTGGAGGAAAAGATAAACTGTGAAAAAGAAAAGCATTCTTCTAAATGTGTTTTCTAGTAGTCGCTGATCTAGAGGATTAAAAGCATTCATCATTTAAATCATATTTATCTATCCAGATGCTTGCCTGTTTCTCATATCACGTATAAACCATGTTACAGACGAGGAAATCAGGGCCGGTGGAAACCACAAGATTGCTTTTTATCCTGCAGGGGAAGGCATGACATTTAAGACCACACTGCCACTGAGTGTCCTGCCTCGCGTCCTGTCAGGGTCTAGAGCACATACCCTGTGCTCCCTCACACACACTACCTCCCAGACCTCAGGCTTCGGTTTCCCCTCTCAGATGAGAGCCTCCCTTGCTCCCGTGGAAAACACTCTCTGCCACCTCCCAGCGCTCCATGCCCTACCTGGTCCCTATCCATGGGCTAGTCCCACATCACTCTAGTCAGGGCCACTCTCCCACCCACGGGCTCAGCTATCCTCAGTCTCCCAGTCTGCCGGCTCTGTGGCCATGCCATCTGCGTCCAACACAAGGACATGCCAAGTACTGTGGCTGGCTGGCCCTTGCGGGTGACGATCACGCAGCCCTCAGTGGCTGGGCCAAAGGTGTCCAGTGCTCTGAGCTAAGCACGTGGCTTCCCACCTCCCCGAGGAGACAATTCACCATGCAGTCACTGGGCACCTGCACTCCTCTACATCCCATCTACCTTGACGTCCTTCCTTCCTGGCCCTGGGATCATGTGCCCCCTTCTAAGTCTACCTGCACTTACGAGTCTGTTCATTTTCTGAAGCTTATACGTATCAAGTTTTTACTACGTGCCAGATGCAGAAAGTTAACTAAATTATTTCATTAACTTGCTCGACCCTGTGAATCACTGTGTCTTACGATCCCCAATTTGTTTGCATGGGGAAACAGAGGCCTGGACAGGTAAATGATGTGCCCACGATCAAACAGGTGGTAACGACTGTGCAGAATTTGACCGCAGTCTATGCAACGTGAGTGCCTTCTACGCTCTTCATCAGCGTAACCCGATTTCTCATTCTTTCATTTGTGCGTTAACATCCCCCTATAACCAGCATCATGGCTTAATGATGGGGATCCCACGGGGAACAACGCGAGGTCCTTGCCCTGAGGAGGTCTCAGCAACTGGACTGGAGACACGTAAACAAGACAAAATCCAGCTGGAACGGCACTGTGAACAGACTCAACGGGAGCACAGAGGAGGCTAGCTGACCCCGTTCCCTTGTGTTTCCAATTGCTCCCTCTTCACTGATTGTGTTTCCCCATGCTGTCTCAGTGATGCTTCCAACAACGTCCCAATCCCCTGCATTGTTAGAAACATAAACTAATACCCTTCCCCACCCTCAAACTACCCGAAACCCTTCCACTTCCCATGCCAGGACGTTGGCTCTCTCCTCTTTCACGCCTCACAACCCAATGGAAGGAATCTCCTAAGGATCTAGGACCCTCCTCCCACAATGAAAAGCCAATGGCTTCCCCTTCATCCTCACCTTCCTTCACTTCTTGGCAGCATATACTCCCCTCACCTCCTTCCGTGCACTCCTTCTCCTTGTCCCAGAAGTCCAGAGCTCCCTTTCCTCTCACTGCACTTCCTCACTACATCCCACCATTGCCTCTCCATCAATGATGCCAGATCTTCAACGCCAACCTCTCCTCCAACTGTTTAGACCCCACCTGCCTCAGAACCTCACCACCAACCCCATAAACTCAAACTGCTAAAATCCAAAGCCGCCCATGCCTTTCTTACCCACTCTAAGAGCAACGCCATTCCTAGTTTCTGAAGCTTAACGCCTCAGTGTGACCTACATACGGCACCTCCTTCTGCTCGACTATGCCCACGGGCCAAGCCAGGCCTGTCTATCTCATGTCAGCAAGGCTGGCCTCCACCTCACTATCCTCCTAGAAAATGAGCTGATTTGACTAAACGTGTTACAGCACACATTTCACCTAGTTATTACGGTCTGGCCAAATAACCTGGAACTTACAGTTTATAGCCCCAAAGCAGGTTCAAAGGACAATAAACTCTTAGCCCAGTACTGCCTAAGAAAACACCTTATCCACAACATGAAAAGAGCTGCTAGACCTAGTGTGTCAATGTTAAGTCAACAGTCATGGAAGGAAGGGAGTGTGCGGCCCACAAGTGCATATTCATTTCATCTCTGGCCCCAGCATCTGACGCAAGGTCCAGTCCAGCCCAAAGCAGACGGTTTAGCAGCTTGTCAGACCTCTTACACGAGGCTGAGAGCAATTCTGACTCACAGAGGGCAGAAGCCATTCAAGACAGAAATGATGGACTTCCCTGGTGACACAGTGGTTAAGAATCCACCTGCCAATGCAGGGAACGTAGGTTCGAGCCCTGGTCTGGGAAGATCCCACACGCCGTGGAGCAACTAAGTCCGTGCGCCACAACTACTGAGCCTGCGCTCTAGAGCCTGCAAGCCACAACTACTGAGCCCACGTGCCACAACTACTGAAGCCCACGCACCTAGAGCCCGTACTCCCCAACAAGAGAAGCCGCCGCAATGAGAAGCCCACACACGGCAACGAAGAGTAGCCCATGCTCAGCAATGAAGACCCAACACAGCCAAAAAAAAAAAAAAAAAAAGACAGCAATGATGTCGGCCAAGGCCAGGGCCAGGGAGAGGTGGTGGACATGAACACACCCTTACTGAGAGTGTTCGCACCTTGAAGCACCCAGTCCTTCACCCTGACTGGCACCATATGCCACAGGGCAGGCAGGCTTCCCACCCGTCTCCTCCCCTGGGCGGTGAGGAGACCTGCATCCTGGCCCAGACCTGCTACAAAGCCTCAGTGGAACCTCTGACTCCCCGGATGCAGGTGCCCCATCGCCATCTTGTAAGTGGGGCATCTGAGCTCTGAACCTGAATCCTCCCGACCCCAAATCCCAGTCTGTTACATAGTGCAGAACACTAATGCAAAATGAGGAGGCCAGACGTGATGGCTGTGCTGCCCTCTGGGCCCACAGACACATCAGATCTCTGGGACAAGATGCCACAAGCTCAGGGGTGGTGGGGAGTGGCAGCGCCGAGGATGCGAGACAGTCCACAGACCCTCTGGTGAAGAAACTGAGCCGTGAACAGGCTCGAAGGAAGCCGGCTGTTCCCTGCAGCTAATGCCACACTCTCCCACGGGTCACCCACGTGCAAGGGGGCAGGGATCTAGAAGAGAATCACCAGAGAGATATGGCCCGGGCACTGCCGAGCTTCTCTTTCGTCCAGATGTACTGAGGAGTCCTAAAATTCCAGCAATTAAAGGAAGGAAGCTTCTGTTGTAGCAGCAGAATTTTCCATCACCCTTCCTGAATTATTCATGCTGTACTGTCTTTCTGTTCAAGAGCACAACTAGTGTTTGGAATCCCTTCCCCAGTCACACATCAGACTCCCTGCACAGAGCTGCCCATCGTACCTGGGTTCACACAGGAAGGCCGTGTTTTCACCATCTGCTCTCCACACGAGCCACTCCCTGAAGGACGGGTGGCAGAACATGCGGGTTTTGTCTCGCCTCTTAATGAGGAAGCAGGAGAGGGCATCCATCCTCTGCTGAAAGTCCTCCCAGCCCTGCTCCCCTTGGATGTGGCCGGCGTTAATCGCCTGGAAGATCTGCTCGTCTGTCATGGGGTGGAGGGACGCGAGGGCCACGTTTAAAATGGGCAGCGCTCTCTCAAAGGCGGACTGGGTCATGAACTTCATGTTGCACTGCAGCAGGTAGAGCTCAGACAGCGACACGGGCACCACCTTGTAGCTGGCGCTCTTGATGACCAGGTGCCCCCGCTGGAAGAGGTCCAAGGTGAGTTTGAGGTACAGGTAGGAGCCGAGGCTCCGCAGCACCAGGTGGCTGCTCACTTTCCCGATGAGGGCGGCGTCGGCCTTGCCGTTCAGAGAGATGTTGCTGAGGATGTCCTGGCTGCTGTGGACCCTGTGCTGGACGTAGGCGTGCAGGTCGCTGTGGATGTCCTTGTTGTCTGGGAAGTCATCTAAGGACAGCTTGACGAATGGCAGCTTGCTGACGATTTCCTGCAAAAGAATGAGACGCCCAGTGCCACTCCACAGAGCTTTCTTTTTCACGTCAGCTGCATTTCAAACCAGATCCACTGGTTTCCTTTCAAGGAGGATTTTCACGGATTACAGGGACTCATTGTTTTGTATTAAAACATGCAATAGGATAAACTGAAGATAAAAGGCTTATGTGAAAGAAATTCCTGATGCGAGATCAAATCAGAAAAGGCTTTCCTGAGGTCCTCATCCGAGGGCGCAGAGCCAAGAGAGATGGAAGAGCCTCAAGCAGATGGCGGTGGCCTGGCTGCACCAGCAAAGGGGCAGTGAGACCCCCAGGTGACTTGATACCCGTAATCTTTACACTGTGCAACTGCTTATAACAACAAGGACAGACACAAACCAACGCCGTACGTCTAAGACCGTGGCCAGACGAGAGGCATCCTTCACTGTGCATTAGATACTGGGGCTGCATAACCCAACTGGGACATCTGAAACTGCCCCCAGGCTGGGCTCCAGTGACAGCCTGCCGTAACCAAGCTGCTGGACATTCGTAGAGCCCACTGTCATTTTGGTTTTCTGTAGTTGCTGTTTTTTGGTAAACTTAAATTGAAGTGCGATACACAGAGGTGCACAAATCCTAACTGCACAGCGTCAGTCACTTCCACAAAGTCAAATATACCTGTGGGACCAGCAGGTAGACAAAGAACATTGCCAGCTCCCAGAAGCCCCGTGTCCCTTTGCCATCCCACAGATAAGCATTGTCCTGACACCTAACAGCAGAGATGAGGTTTTTTTTTTTTTAAATCCCTCTATCATTTGTGAAGTAGCTAAGTACATGTCCTCATTGAATGTGACAGTCGTAGGAGACAGGCTGAGGACAATTACCGCACCCCCCCCCCCATTTTACACAGATGCTAACGGAGCCTCTGAAAACTTACACAGCTCGCATGTAAAACACAGGACTCCTGCTTCTGTGCTGCTGACTGCCAGATTCTGCTCGCTGTGTGAAAAATGACTGAAAAGTGTATGGATCAAACGTCCATAAAAACAAACACCAAGTTCGAATGAGGTCTAATTCTACTTTTAAGGAGGAAAGAAAGAACCCAAATGCTATTTTAAGATAAATATCATCCTAAAAGGGAAAAGATCAGAATCTAATGTCTCGTGTCTTTACTAAAAATGGATAGGAGGGAAGGAGTCAATGGCTGTTGAGATACAATTTTAGGGTTTAAATGAGGGGACAGATGAGGAAGAGAATTTAAAAAAAAAAAAAAACACTCTTCATCTCGCTGCAAGCGTTACCTCATGTCTAAGTTTTATGAAAAACTAGGCTTTTATTCAGAATAGGCCTTAAAAATCTTTCTCCTTCATCCCTCCCTTTTCCCTTCATTAAAACAAACAAACAAACAAAAAAACCAAAAAACAAAAAAAAACAAAGTCCCACTACAAACCCATACAAATAACTACAAGCAGGAATAACTTTAAAATCTGGTAGACCTGTTAGCCAGGCGCCTCAAAGAGCCCCCCCAAACTGAGTTATGGTGAACCAGGGCGAGACACTTCTATTTTAGAAGCACAAGTACAGCTTGATGATAATAAGAAACTCACTTGACATCCTGATAAATGTGCCTTGGGGGTAAAAAGGTCAGAGTTTTCCTGTTTAGAGCTCTGTGCACTAATATGTCAAAGCTCTAATACAGTTTTCAATTCAGCAGCTAAATGGTTGACAACAGTTGAAGCTGTTAGCATTCATCTAAAATCGTAATTGTAATAACTGTAACATTGGGGTTTGGGGTCTTGGAAAGACATGTGAGAACTCTCTTTTACCTGAAAATTCGCTCTTACAGTCACAATCAACTTCAACCACGCAGGGAATTTAGAAATAATCTTGGTAATAAATGAAGACAGTGTATCTCCGTAATCAGGTTTATGAAACTCAGCTTCGTTTAAACCATCTATCAAAATAATGTATTCTTCTGCAGGAATTTTCTGCTCTAAAGGAGAAAATAATTTTTTTTAATTAGGAAATTATACATTTCTATAAGATAGCACCCCCCCAGTGTATTTTAATGCACAATTTAAAGTGTAAGGAAAACTAAAAAGGTTTACATATGGCAGAAGACATGGTTTTCACAGAAGCATGCTTTCTATTACATTTGTAATGAAAACCAGAGCGCAGAGCCTAAAGAAAACCAATTCTCACCAAACAGTTTTCAGAAACGTACTGTATTACACACATCAGCAGAATCTCACCCCTGTGTATGATACACTTAGCTCTTCAAAAACTCCTGTCACTGGGGAGAGCTACAGCAAAGATAACCAACACGGACCGAGATGAAACCTGCCAAAGACTCTAGGTTTCCCCACCCCGCAACCCCGCCTAGAGCTCCCTGGATGGATTCTGGCGAGGAAATCTGACCCTCAAAGGGCAAAGCATCCCGGCCGAGGCACACAGCCAATGGAGGCGAGAACTCTGCTGCAGAGACTCCTCCGAGGCCGAATCTAGTTTTCTATTCATTAGTGCCAACTTTCTGCCCAGGGATGAGGTGCAATGACGACATATCTGTTTCAATTCCCTCTCTCTGGCACCATCTGGCAGAAGTGCTACGTAGGCAGGTAAACTAGCTCAAAAGGTGAAGAGCAGAAGGGGGGAGGGAAGATGGAAAGTCAAAGGGCCATAATATCACTAATGCCCCTACCGTGGAGAAGATTCAAGGGCAAAAAAAACAAACGGACACTTCTAGAAACAGCTTCAGGTTCAACTGAGCAGAGGCCCCTGGAAAAACATACCGGCAAGTTCCCCAGACAATCAACTTACACCCCTGCGCCTTAGGAGTGCAAAATATGCAGGCAGCAGTTCCTAGACAGCAAGTCATCTAAGGAACCTATGGTTACAAATTAGCTACTTTGGAAATGTTCAACCGCGGAGTGAATTCTCACTAGAGATATAAAATTGAAAACAAGGCCATCTGGAGTGGAGCCAGGAGGAGCCCTGGGGAGACGGTTCTGAGGAAGGGGAGGAGAGATGTACTCACATCCTCCCTGGGCCCACTGCACTCGTACCCCAGAGTCAAGCGGACCCCCACCCCGCTTCTGAGGACTGTCCTGGGGAGAGGGAGGACACGGGTGGCTGCTGGGAGGTACCGTGTCTCAGGCTTGCGAGTGGCTCCAGCACACCCCTCTTGAACGCGGCCACTGGGTCCTGCACACAGGACCTGAGGCTCAGCACGCTCTGGAGCTGGGGCTCCCTTATCAGCAGGTCTCGGTAGGCGGCCAGCTGATGGGACCGGCAGAGCAGAGCGGCGATGCTGTGCACGAACTCGGGCACCAGGCACGTGTAGGTGTTGTCGGCCTGGCAGTAGTGGTAGGCCACGACCTGCAGAAGAAGCAGAGTGGTCAGCATCGCCTCGTCCTCTTCACACGGCACCCTGCGGGCTCTCCATCAGGGATGCCATTTTCCCGTTCTCTGAGGTAACAAGAAACGTTGCTTCTATTCCCCGAGACTGAGTCATTATTTAGCTTAATTGATCCAGTTATCCCTTTACTTTGGGAGGAATTCTGAAGTTTGGCAAATTTCAGGCCGACTTTTACTTGCAGCCACAAGTCCGTCTTGACCGGCACTAAGATCAGCACAAGTTACTCTGTACTGAATATAAACTCATAAAAGTCATTCACAAAACTTAAAGCCCACCCTGGCTTGAAACAATTCCAAGCAACCCCGACGTTCTCGACATCCACAAGTACCATATTCACTACATTTCTGTTTTCAAAAACAGCAGCATCTCCTTGGGGAACTCATGTGCGGCCCCCAAAAAGCAGATAAAATTGGTGGCAATGAAAGCCAGGCTCTCAAGTCACAGCTGCTTCCTCTCCCTGGCAGGAGGGCCGCCGCCAGCGACACCATGGAGAACTTCAACAGCAACACTGTCTGAAGGATCAACGTCAGACACTACCAAATTCCTGCCTATCTTGTGAAGGGACAAATAGGAGGAGGGAGGGCCCTGCCCAAGCACCGAGAGCATCCTTTTTGTTGCGATGGATTTGAAGTGGCAACAGGCTACTCATGAGAGAGACCCCCAGGGAAGTACCAAACGCGGCACTGTCTTGAGAGGAGAGGCACACTGCCGATCAATGGAGAATCTGAGACTGTCCCAAACGAGGATGAATGGAGGCATATACGTACAAGGTAAGGGGAGTGAAAAAGGTCAAAACACACTCATGTAAAGTGCTTTATGTTTTTCAGAAGGGTTTGCGACACTGCTGTCCCACTCAGCCCTACAACCCCTACGTAAGTAGGACAAGAACCACTAGCTACGGTTCAGAGGTGAGGGCAGCAGACAGACAGGCTGAATGACTCGCCAGGGTGACAGACAGTCAATGGAATATCTGGGATTCGATTCCTGGTCTGTAGACTCTTAAAAAGCAAGGGGCAAGAGTAGATATGGCCAATTCGGAACTGCCCTGTGACTTCTCGTTTTGATTAAATTTATCATCGACACTCAGAGGAAAGCTGACAGCTCTTCGCCTCTCACCTGGAAAGAGATTAGCTGCAACGCAAGAGGACCTGTGAGCTTGTACGAACCACCAATGAGCTAGTACCACAGTCCACCTAGCATGGTGTTTGGCAATCCAACAGTGGGTGATGAAACCAATTTGGAGCATAAAAGTTTTTCTTTTTTTAATTTAATACAGTGAATTTTATAGGATGTAAGAATAAGTGTAGTCTTATAATGCTTTTTCTTCAGTTGGGTGTGTGATGCTGTGTGTGAGTATCAAGTGTTTAGTGTAACATGTATTTCACATTATGGGTCACAAAGTGGTTTGAAAAATCACTGTCACGGGGTGGCTTTGAAGTCTGCACTACATCCCTCATCTCAGATCACCCACTCACGACCAGAGGACTGCCCCGAATCAGTGGTCAGGGCATCAGGGCTGCCCATGCTGGGTGAGGAACGGCCCTCATCTGGGAAGCAGAAGCGAGGAGAAGGGATCTGGGGCAGAGGAGCTTTCCTTTCAGTTCCCCTGCCCCAACCTCACCCCAGGGGCTTTCCTCGCTAGATGCTTCTCACCGCTGTCCACCCCTGGTGGTTCTCCAGCTCCACCAACTCACGCCACTGCTGCCCCAGGAGACCCAAGTGGCTCACCAGGAATGAGAGGTGTAACCGCTTCAATGCAGGAGGGCAGCTTATGAACCTGTGCCAGATGTCAAGCAGATAGAAAATTTCAGAAGGATCATGACTGACCATGAATCTAGGAAGGGAAAATTGGCCAAGTCTCTTACAACATCACAAAACACCTCTGACAGAAAGACACTTGAAACCAAGGGCTCTAGGCAACAGAGTGCAGGTGGGGCGGAGCCCTGGGTCACTGGGTTAAAGGCTCCCAATCTCCTGCTCTCATACGAAATGAAGGAGGACACGTGCTTATAAGGATGGATTTGTGGCAAATGCAATGATACCTCTGGCTGCTTTGAGGAACCCTTTCAATCCATTGTTTAGGAGGAATAAAAGTCTACTGCCAGTGTCCTAAGATACTAATTTTCATTAATACCTTTTATCTGGCGTACTCTACCACAATTTTATCAAAAGCTACACTTTCGCATTAAGCAACTCTTGTCTCTGTTTTAAGATCCCTTTTTAAAATTCACTTCTCAAAAGGCAAACTAGCAAACCTCTCTCTCTTGGAAGGCTCCCACAAATCAGGAGCAGATTACCTTAGAAGCGAGGTATTTCACTGCATCCTCTCTTGGTCTCTGGTTCTCTGGAGGATCAGACCCAGACCCAGGGGGGGATTTAGCTGCATTGATACCACTTGTAGAAGAACTTGGTGAAAGCAATGGAGTGAAAGGAAGATCCTGGGAGGAATCTGAAGCTGCAGCAAAGAGACTAGTTTCATTATTTACAACAAGGATAGGGTGGAATATTGAACATATTTCTTGGTCGGACCCAGAAAGTATTTTAACGGGTAATGAGTGAACATGGTAACAAATGCAAAAGCCCAGATGGGGATACAAGGCTCCCTCTCAGCCCTGTCTTCCGCCTTCCAGGTCCCCTCCCAGGAGAACTGCTGTTTCTGGTTTCCTTTATTACATTCCTTTGGGTTTAAAAAAACAAAAAACCTTTCCTGGCTCACTTGTCCCTGTTTACCATGTTAGAGACACTTTCTTTTTTTACATATAAAGTAAGCTAAGCATAGTCAACTATTTGGCTACTCCTGATTTTAGGTTAGTTTTTATACTTTGGGTAAATCTGGCATAGAAGACAAAGGCTGTGGGAAATAGGGTGTGAACGAATTCTGCGCAGACTCCTTCTGGCTTGCTGCGCCAGAAGTCTAACCCGCTCAGTGTTAGGACCCTGAATTCCCCAGAGCATCTGATCAGGCCTCACTGCCCACATCAAGAGGGGGACAGGCCTGACAGTGGGGAGAACACCAGGGAGGGCTGGCCTCAAGCCAGGTTATAGCCTCAGAAGACCATGAGAGATAACTATTGATAGTTCTCCAGCATACAATCGCCAACCTGATACAGCAGCTGGGACAACTTGAGGAAAATGGGGAATTTATGTCTATCCCAACAGCAGTTTCCCCCATCTATTGTACAGTAATATAACAAACTAGACAAGCAGTTAAACAGGGACACACTTTTCGGTGATGAACTGGGGCTGTTGGAAGCAATCTGCCTCATGCGGCTTCCGTGGCAGCTCAGTGCCACCAGCTTAGAAATGATCGCCGTCTTCCCAAAGCCCACGTTTCCGACAACCACTGCTCCTCTGTTTTCTGTCAGTTCTGTGTTCCTCAAGTTTTCTTCTATCTGGTGAAAGAGCCAATCCCTTCCCACAAACACAGAGTCTGTAGTTATGCTCGGTACTTCGAACAACAGGGGTTTCAACAAAATGTCTTGCGGCTTGTAGGGAGCAAATCGTGCTTAGAAAAAAAAAAAAGATCATTACTTTAGAAGAATGACATAATTTTATACACTAAAAAACTCAGTTCATCATTGCTTGTATGTTACTTTTAGCACAGACTTTAGTTTTACAACACAAGGGATCTGGAAGTATTAATATTACCAGTTTGGTTCCAGTAATACTTCCTAATACCTCATTTATCGTACCCTATTGGCCTTACAAAGGGTCCTATTAAAATGACTTTCTAGTCCTTTCATGCTTCTAAGTTATTTTCATGACTCAAGAGAGACACACAGAGGATTAGAGAAAGTGGTGAAGGGACCAAACCATGTCTCATCAGTTTATCTGAAACAGTACTTAAGACATGTTTCTTCCACTCCTATAGGAATAAAATGGAAATGCATCTTCCCTGGAGACAGAGTCCCAGCTCTTATCAGGGTGTGGTGGTGCTTTGCGCCCCTTATGGTGAGATCATTGGCCACCCAACTGTGCACTACGGGTAGAAGAAGCAGGAGGTGGCCCATACAGCCCAAGGAACTGTAACAAAGCCGATTCTTTGTTGACGACCAAAAACATCTAGTGAGTGTTAAAGGACTCCTCACTTCAAAACAACGTATTGCAGAATAGTTTTTCAACTCCAGAAGCAAGTTAATCACATACTATAAGGAAGAAGCCCCAAAACTGTTAAGGATGGCCTCCTAGCGCACCTTACTAAAAGATAAACTTTTCACATACACACTTCATAGCATGTTTTTAAAACAGCTGGCTTGAGTGCTGGTTACCACAGACTTTCCGTATTTAGTGAATGAGCTCATCATAGCCATGATCACAGCGGATGCAAAGATAAATACCTTTAACTTCCTGTGCCCTGCCTCTGGCCGTATTGTGCCACGGTAACCTAATTGATGTCCGAAGGGGAGCATTTCTCTGTCCGTCTAAATAACTCAGATCTTCCAATTTGGTTGAGCTCGTCGCTGTAATATTAAACTGAAGTTTAGTCTCTTCAAAGTTGAGTTTAATATCATACCCAAACTACTATAAATTATAAATTACTAAGCAATTCATTTCAGGCTTTCAACAAAACTTACTTCAGGGTGATTTTGGTTTTGTTTGCCCACCCCAGTTAATTTTTCCGGCAATGTCGTTAACTGAAAAGTGGACAAAACTAAGTGCTCCTCATTCTTGAGTCAAAGTCACGTTGATGTGGTTGCCAGGAGTCTCCATTACTCCTGGAAAGAGACAGACCTCACCAAAAAATCTTATGAAGAAAACTGACAATCGAGGGTCACTCAGTAAAGCTTCAGTACTGACTGCAAACACGCAGCATGGTGACCTGTCTTCTCTGCAGCTCCAGGGAGCCTTCTGCTGTTGCTGGAATTCCAACCTTGTTAACTAAGTGAGCAGATTCTGCACGGACAATTCCACAGTGCTCAGAACCCTAAAAGTCAGCTTTTGGCGGTAAAAGTAGCCGAGCGGACTTTATCAGAAGGCTTCAAATTTTTATGTATACGTTATAGATTATATATTATATTACATCTATGTATGCATTTTTTAATTCTAAAAATAAGTAATCACATTTACCTCTGACCAAATCAATAAGACTCATAGCACATAGCTACCTGTTAAAAAGCATTAAGGATCATTAACTGAAGCATACATCAGTTCAATTATAAAAATAATCAGTACAAAATAATTTTGTTAATTCTTAGCAAATCTTTAAAGCAAATATACAGTACATGTTTTTGCCTTAAAAAAAAAAGGAACCTCCTCTTATTTACATACACATCCTAGGTCACAATGAGAAAAATCTAAATAAAAATAAACCTAATTTGGTTTGTGGGTTAAGTAGTCCAATTATAAAGTACCGACAATCCTAGACATATGATTATCTTACAGGATGATAAAATACATGTTATCATTTGAGGGTAAATGACGGGGGAGAGGGACTCATATTCCCAGGGCTAAGGCTTCTAAGGACTGGTGAAATCATTAGTGCAACAAACGCTGGAGGGACAGAAGTCAAGTTGGGCCATCTGCCTGCTGAAAACCCTCTGGCTACCCCACGGGCTCTGGCCCAGCTGCCGACCACCGACCAGGACCATCTGCCCGACCTAGGCCCTTCCTTACTTCCCCTCCTAAGGCCTTGGTCCTTTGCTTCCTCACTGTTAGCACCACCTCCTCTCATTCCTTCAACAGGCACCTGCGTGGCTCCATGGCCTGCCTCTGTGATGATGTGTCCCCTCTTGCTGCAGTCTCCAAAGGGCAATCAACCATGTGCCCTACTCACCTTCCCAGGCCATGGAGAAGGATCAGACACCTTGACTCTAAAAAAGCACACACTGATGCTTCTTCAGTGCACACCCACAGCCTGTTCACACACCCCGTACACATTATGTCAATATGCAACACAAAACTCTCCTGTTAGAAAGACTCGGCTAACTCCTTATGCAGGACGTCCAAAGGGGCCTAAATTATGGGAATCCAATGGCAACCTCTAGCTTCTCTCCAGGTCCTTCACAACCAGGGCATGTGAAACTTCTCAGAGGGCCGCAAGGACCACAACCATCACCCTGGCTCCCTATAATAATATAGCTTGGAACATATTTCCAGGTTCCCACCTGGGACCTGGGACTCTGACTCGGGCCTCTGCAAATGCCCCCCTCCTCAGCACGCCTCACTGTGAATAAACGCACATGTTGAAGGCTGAGGTAGAACAATCCACAAGCTGGTTCAGTTTAGAGCTGGAAGAGCCACGACTGCCTGACCGGCTGCTGCTTCAGCCCCGGAGAGCACAAAGACGCCCGCAGCCTCCAAAGGTTTCCCGTTTGCCTTTCCACCCTAACCCGTCAAAACATGACATTCAGTTCATAATCTCGTAACAATGGACAGGTTTAAGAAGAAGAGACTATGAAGGGCATGCCAAAGAAAGGGTTGCAAAAAAGCCCTAGTTTGACACAGAGGCAGAAGACAGTGGGGTTTTGAATGCCTCTTTTCAGATATCCAGTCACCACAGCTTCAGCTCTGAAGCAAGCAACAGAGTGGCCCCAGCAACTCCACAGCTCTATTTAAAACATGAATATGCTGCTTTGAAATGGACCACTGCTCAAATGGGCTGCAAGCCCCCAGCTGCCAGCTCCCTCTGCTTTCTAAGGTATCATCACAGCCACTGAGAGGGATGGAAAAGGAGCAGCAGTGACGCTGCAGCTGCTTAGCACCGCACCCAGGAGACGCCCACCCAGCTGATCAGGTGACTAGGCTGACGTGCTGTCCTCTCACACGTGCCTACGGATACTCGGACACTACAAAAATTAGTTCGCTTCTGGTATTTAACAGTAAGTGCTTTCAAAAGTCTGAACGCTATACAGGGCCCAGAAAAATCAGAGAGGAAACAATAATTTCATGCTGCAATAAACCTACTGCTAGTATCCCTACAGTTAAATTAATTATAATTAATTTATACTCACTGCATACATACATTGTGTCTAACATCTGGGTGAGAGGTACATTTTAAGACGCTGCAGGACAGAGGGTTTTTTTGGGGGGAAAAGGGGATGGGGTGGAGTAGGTGGAGTGAGAAGCACAGGGAGACTTCTCTAAGCTGAGCAAAGGGAAACATCTGTGGAAACACCATGGATTAACCTATCAAAGGTAAATACCATTAAGTCCAGGGCAATTACCAGTTAGAGTTTCAAGAAAATTGGTTGGTAATTTTGCTTGTTGATTTCCTACACTAAACACAGTGTTCTGTGATTCACTTAGAATTTCAAAAGCCAAAAACAGGTAGTCCAAAAGGTAGAACCCAGGGACCTCCCTGGTGAGCCAATGGGTAAGACTCCACGCTCCCAATGCAGGGGGGGCCCAGGTTTGACCCCTGGTGGGGGAACTAGATCCCGCATGCCGCAACTAAGAAGCCCATATGCCGCAACTAAGAAGCCCACATGCTGCAACTAAGAATGGGAGAAAATATTTGCAAATGAAGCAACAGACAAAGGATTAATCCCCCAAATATACAAACAGTTCATGGAGCTCAATATAAAAAAAAAAACAAACAACCCAATCAAAAAATGGGCGGAAGACCTAAACAGACATCTCTCCAAGGAGGACATACAGATGGCCAAGGGGCACATGAAAGGATGCTCAACATCACTAATTATTAGAGAAATGCAAATCAAAACTGCAATGAGGTATCACCTCACACCAGTCAGAATGGCCATCATCAAAAAATCTTCAAACAATAAATGCAATAAATGCTAAAGAGGGTGTGGAGAAAAGGGAACCCTCTTGCACTGCTGGTGGGAATGTAAATTGATACAGCCACTGTGGAGAACGGTATGGAGGTTCCTTAAAAAACCAAAAATAGAACTACCATATGACCCAGCAATCCCACTACTGGGCATATGCCCAGAGAAAACCGTAATTCAAAAAGACACATGCACCCCAATGTTCATTGCAGCACTATTTACAATAGCCAGGACATGCAAGCAACCTAAATGCCCATCGACAGGCGAATGGATAAAGATGATGTGGCTGAGTAAATTACTCAGCCATAAAAAGGAACGAAATTGGGTCATTTGTAGAGATGTGGATGGCTCTAGAGACAGTCATACAGAGTGAAGTAAGCCAGAAAGAGAAAAACAAATATCATATATTAACGCATATATGTGGAACCCAGAAAAATGGTACAGATGAACTGGTTTGCAGGGCAGAAATTGAGACACAGATGTAGGGAGCAAACGTATGAACACCAAGGGGGGAAAGCAGGATGGATCGGGGGTGGTGGTGGTGGGATGAATTGGGAGATTGGGATTGACAGATATACACTAATATGTATAAAATAGATAATAAGAACATGCTGTATAAAAAAATAAAGTAATATTCAAATTTTTTTTAAAAAAGAGTCCGCATGCCACAACAAAAGATGCCACAACGAAGATCTCACGTGCCACAACTAAGACCCAGCGCAGCCAAAATAAATAAATAAATATTTTTAAAAACAGGTAGAACCCAATTATCCAACTTCTGGATTATCCAAGATATCATTTTAAAGGCTTCTCACTCTGCTTTTTAATGAAGGAATAAGGTGTCCGCTTCATACATTTTGATGTGGCATATACAGTAATAACCTGACTGCAGCTTTCTAAATCAATTCCACTCCAACAAATGCTTTTGCAAAGAAAAATCTCTGCAGAGCAAAACAATCACCACAGCTGGCCAACTTACTTTCATCATCTTTGACTAAAAAATTTCGCTGTACGAGACAGTTAACACGGAAGCGACAACTCCAGTTCTTTGTGACAGGCTCAGTGACAGTACAGGCAGGCAGCCTTAGGAACTTGTTTCCATATCCTCACCCCCCAGGGGAACCATGTCCCTTGGGGAAGCTGGCATCACCCTTCCTTCACCTGCTAGTCCTTACTCGGCCCTCGTGTACCAAAATACCTTTCCTATCAAATGGCAATTTCTCTGTGTTTACGTGGACCTTGACATGCAAACGCTTCCAAGAGATTTCAGTATACGGTCCTTCCCATTTTACTTCAATCCTTCGAACACTGAGCGTTGCCTGCTGCCCTGTTTGTAGCAGCCTGCCTTCTAATCCCTAGATAAACAGCTCTGCATATAGTCTATAACCTGAGTCTTTTATTCTTTTCAGTGATACTTGAAAAATCTTGGCATTCCCTCTTAACTGAGGTTCAGCTTTAGGGGTAAGAGGGTGGGCAATGAAGAATCTACCAGACTCCCAGCTTGTTAGCAGAATTGATACTACTATGATGTAAGGCACTTGCCTATTTCCTTCCAAAATACGTTTTTAGTGTATAAAATGTGCAACACGGAGAAATGAGCAAACCCATTAGGCTGGGCAGTCACTGCTCAACACCAGAGGTGAAACCCTCCCAATTCCACAGGAGGTCCAGTTCAAGTGCATCCACAGATGCTAATGAATGAGCA
The DNA here is from genome assembly GCF_949987515.2 of Delphinus delphis. Taxonomy (NCBI): domain Eukaryota; kingdom Metazoa; phylum Chordata; class Mammalia; order Artiodactyla; family Delphinidae; genus Delphinus; species Delphinus delphis. The sequence continues at coordinate 72,160,634 of NC_082689.1, forward strand.
CAGCAGAAAGCAGAAAGGCCTGCTCTGTAATCACTGCAGTCTCCTGGAAACGCTCAGCTCATACCCACTGTCACTTCACGTGGCAGGAAACCCCATAAAAGAACATCAAGCAGAAAACATAACCCGAAAGGGGGTCCTTTTACCACTGTTAAGGTAATTTATTAATGTGTTTCCTAATTTTGAAATAGCTTCATTAAACTGAATATGAGTTTGCTATTTTGTTGAAGTCAATAAAGCTATGAAGTCCTGGGATAATACAAATGAACCATTCATCACATCCAGGTAAAAAGGGTCTAAAATGCCTTGGGTGCAACATATTATGCCGTAGATAGTGGGAGGGTGGTGGGAGGACACAAAAGCTTCTGGAAGAATCATCACTCAATACGCATAAAGCTCTCAGTACTTCCCTCTGGCAGGCACGCCAAATCCCTTTGAAAGTGAATTAAGAGTTGTGTCTCTGAACTTTTCCATTAGGGCCATTTATTTATCAGCTGCTTCAGAGCTCCATTGTAAAACACACCCAATAACAACCAGAGCGGCCTGGCACATCCCAAAGGAGCAATATAAAATCACAGAGAAATCCTTTGATGTAGGAAGAAAGATCCTGGGTCCAGGCCTTGGCAGAGGAGAAATTTAAAGGCCTCATTGGTAACAAAGATGATCAAAACAAGTTCCTCTTCTAAATTCAACAGAAGAGCACTGAGTTTAGAAACTTGGGAGCTTAAAGCAGGCACGACAGCTCAGAGGCAGAGTTCCCTTCCCCACCCGCTGAGAACTAGTCTCCTTGCCTCACAACCACTCACTGACCAGTCACCCAGCACCAGTCACCACTTCTGCACTCTCGTCTCAGCTCTGGCTGCCGCATCTTGCTGAAGGGCACGTCTGTCTCACCTATTTTCATTTCCTCTCTTTCCTGCTGCTTGTGTTTTAAACTATGAGCTCCCTTGAAACTGAATTATACAAAAATTGGACCTCGTATCTGTGTGATGGGCCTCAGTTACAAAACCTTAGTTTGAAAGTTGGATTAGAAATTCTTTGAGCTAATATTAACAAACTCATTCTAAACAACAATTCCCATTGACCAAGCTGTAAATCCTCAATTAACTCCGGCTCAAAATAACAAAAAACAAGGACAGAGTTTTTGGTGCTTTCTTCCCTCAAACACAAAGAGCCATACAGTGTAAATATTAGATTTAAAGAATTCCAGGGGGGGAGGGTCACTTAAAGACCATTAAGTGCGGCCTTATGTTTACCCTCATGTTTACAGATGGGTAAACTAAGGCCTACAAAAGGTAAGGGCCTGACCCATGATCACAAGTTTGGCCTGTGTCTGGATTAGATTCCCAAGTGAAGAGAGTGAGCAGGGGGCACCTCAGACCCAGTGAGATCACCCTTCCAGGGAGAGGCGTGGCCTTACCTGCAACTGAGTTGGGCCGTGGCATTATTAGCGAGCTGGAGCTCTGAGAATAAGGGACCGGACCATCTCCAACTGAGGCTTCGGCTTTGGGCAGCACACTCTCCGCTGGCCCAGGGGGCTCCTCTTCTGCCACTGGGGAGCAATTATCTGCCCTGCGGTCATGAAGCACTCCCTTCTGTACCCCTAACCTTAGGCTTCCGTCCTTATTCCATTCCAAACTGGAGCCACTCCGGTCATCATTTTCGGATGAACTTGTAATCGTGGCTGAAATGAGAGACCAAAATACTTTGAAGGAAGCCAGGAATTGCTGGTGCCGTTGAGAGTACACACACACACACACACACACACACGCGCGCGCACACACGCGCGTGCGCGCACACACACACATGCACACACCCTTCCCCATGATCAATGGAAAGCTTTCTGGCCCGCACAGATTTTTATCAAAGTATGTTTCATACAGTGTATTTTAGTAAATTAGAAGAATGTTGCTTATCAGGGGAAATAAACTGCTAAATCAGTCTACAGGGGAGGAAAAAGAAAACTCTGAGAAGAAGATAATGAAAAAGCTGTCTAAAAGTACCTGAGAGCTAACAGTAAATCTATGTAATTTGGAAATGATATAGCCTGTCTTTTTTTGTGGTTTTTTTTTTTTTAGCCTGTCTTTTAACAAAGATGAATTGCTCACAAAAGAATTCAAATCTCATTAAATTCCCTTGAACCTTTAAGTATTTTTCCCAAATTAATAACATTTGTGTATAAAGAAAGGGGGCAGGGCAGCACAATAGTTAATACAGAAAAGATGCAGGAGAAAAATCTATAGAACAAAAACACAATTATTAAGTCAAGCAGAAATTTGATCCTTAGAATTAAACTTTATAACATCTGTTCAAGACGATCCAGAGCGGCTGACGTGACTTTATTCCTTCAGCAGCTCAGAATGGAAACCTCTACGTAACCAGCGCCGGGAATACGCAAGCATGGGAAGGGACACTTGATGGCAGAATTAAAATTTAACCTCTTCTAAGAAAAACAGGATGGAAAAACATCTTGGCAAAAGAGGACGAATATGACGAAGGAAAGCAGCAGCATTCACTCCACACATCTACAAACAGCCACTTCTGACTTAAAGACGCTGAGCCATATGTGATCCGCTTACAAGCAACACTGGCTTGAGTCCTTGAGAAGAGAGGCCAGGTCCTCTGATCTTTATTTGGATCCCAGCAGCTCAGGCCCTTAACTGCAAGACTCAAATGGGAGTGCACAGGGTCAGAGGGCATTCAAGACCCAGCTGCCTGGATGAAGCTGCTTCTTCAACATACCCCGACGATACACACTTTACCAGCAGGCTGGTGAATTAGCGCCAACAGAGTCTGTCATCTAGGATCAAAGGGTCTGAAGGGGTTTGGTTTTGTTTATTTTTACAACGCTCTTTATGGTTTAGAAGTAAGGACAAAACAATTTCCTCCTGTGATGCGACCGACCGCAGGGTATCCTGTCCCAATTCTCAAACTATCTTTGCTCCTGCTGGACTCACCACCCACTGCTTCTCTCCCTGTTTAAAAATCCCTTCTACATGCTGAAGCCTCCTCAGAGGATTCACCACGAGCTGATCCCTTCCTTTTCTGAGCACATACTCAGTGCCCAGTAAATGTTTGCTTATTCAGCGAATGAGCAAATGAACAAACTACATTTAATCTCACTGTTATTGGTTCAGGATTGTTGACATTATGTCTCTAACCAAAGTGTAAGCTGATTTGAGATGGGCCTGTCACATCTTCAGGGTACCTGTCATTACTCCCAGCATTTCCAAGTTTTCTAGCAGGCGTATGAATACTAATCCCTCTATCTATTTGGAATCGATCACAGTCTTCATTGTGTGGTTTTTAAATGGATCATTCATATTAGCATATGTATATTAAGTATGACTCTTTCCATCCTAAAAATGCAGGTGGTGGTAGTAATAGCAGCAGTTGATATTTATTGAAGGTTACTGTATATATCATGGACTGTGCTAAGGGCATCACAGGAATACTCTAATTTATTAATGAGATTATTGCCTCAATGGTAATTAGTTACTAATGATAACCCTATTAATAAGCTGTGACTGTGTTCCAAATTTTCATTTAAAAGTCCAGTGCTCAGGACTCAGAAAGCTTTTCCTGCAGGCATGTTGTCATTAGGTTCCCAGGCTACCCCAACACCTAAGTTACAGAAAGCGGGTGGGGCGACTGGTCTGGTTTTTATGTTGTGGCTGCTTTATCTGGGGGCACACGTTCTTAAGGTGAAAAACAAACAATGTCAGAGTGATGTTCTTTCTCCTTTGCTCTCCCGAAGTGCCAAGCACTTCAGAATCAAACCCCTAAGGATCTGATCCTAACTCAGACCTCAAGCAGTGGGAACAGAAACTGGGACTTCCCTACTCCCTGTGACCAGGGACAGCACCAGAAGCAGGGCTTCCGGAACCCAAGCAGCAGCTAGGCAGGGACATTCTGGTCAGGGCTCACGGGATGCTGGGACAGGCTGAACGCCCAGTTCTGTCAGCAAAGCCACAGGTGCCCAGGCCCTGATGAGTGGCACCATTCAGGTCGTGGCAGTGAGCGGAAGGGAAGCAGGTAGAGGAAGAAGGCCCCCAGGCAGCTGGGAAGAGAAGTCCCAGATGGGGCCACGATTTCAAAAGGAGGATATTACTAGTTTACAGTATGTTTGTAAGGGGGAGACTCTCCCACTGTCCTCAAGAAGTTCAACTAAGGGACGCGTTCCAGAGTCCACACTGAGCAGGGCCCTCTCAGAGGCAGGCAGGTGAGGCGCTCTGAAGCCAGGGCCCTCCCCCAAAGATGCTCCACTAAGATTGCCCCACTTCACAACATTCCTCCCTGGGATCCAGTACCAGACCCAGGCTGACGGCTGGAAGCCCCAGCAGTGAACTTTCATCTCGGTTCAGCTCTGAAGCAGATCCAGTGGGACAGATGAAGGCCCCAGTTCTCCCACACGACCCAGGAAGCACACCAAAGAGGGAAGCTCCACGTCTCCAAGAAAGGGAAAGTATTTCTTATAACACATGACAAGCTACTCAAAAAATACCTATTCTTCTTCCAAGCTAACAGAAATAAATTCCTAATTAAGTTAACCCAGTCACCTTCAAGTTTTAACACACACAGGGCAACATCCTAACTATGATGTTTCTTTTTTAAAAAAAAAAACTCTAAAAAATCAGTGTCATTTGACATTTTCCAGAGACTGGATAATCTTGAAAAGTTCCCTAACAACTCAACTCAAAAATTCTAACATCTTATGACTTCAACTATTATAGATGCCAGTGTTCATCAATTAAGACTTGCCATCATCACTCAGGCTGGGTCCCAGTCACTCTGCAAACACACAGGATTCTGTAAAATGAGCAACTTACCAGGCCTTAAGTTTTACCAAGCTGCGAGCTTAGGCTGTGCCTTACAGGTCAGTATTAAATCAGGTTTGGCACTGCTCATTGATTCTCATGTGCTACTACTTCCGACTCTCCATGTAACTTGAAAATTCCTTTTAGCCAAGGACAGGGGGTTATCTTCCTCTGTAGAAACAGCACATTTAACCAGACCTACTAGTGCACTGGGCTATACCACCTCCAAAGCACTTTCTAATTATGTTAAGACATATACATGATCACCACAACACGAGAGAAGAGGTGGAAAGGCTGAGAACCATCAATCCCACTTTATAGATATGGAAACACACTGGGGAGAAACTGATCTCTCTCTGTCTCTCTCTCTCTCTCTCTCTCTCACACACACACACACACACACACACACACACACACACAGAGTTAGTGGTATGTCCCAGTTCTTTTGACTGCACATGCAGTGTGTATTAAAACTCCCTTTGCCTTGTACAATTCTCAACATGTAAAAGGAGTTCTGTAAAGTATCTGTGGCTAAAAAGTATTTTGCAGTTCATGAAATCTGCCTTGTTAAAAACAGCAGCCCCTGGGCAGGGGCTAGTGGAGAGAGGCCAATCATGGGCTCACAGCAGCCAGGAGGGAGTCTGACTGGGAGGTGGGGGAAGCAGAGAGAGAGACCCACTCAGTCATTAAACGTTTTGCTACATATGGCACTGCAATAAAATGATTCCTTCTCCTTCCCAACTTTCCCTCATCCCCTCTTTGCTTATTGAAGGTTCTTTCATATGTTGAATGTTCACTTGAAACAGAATTTAAAAAAACCAAAAAAACAGTAAAGTCCAGGGCCCAGTAAGTAGTTTGGTGGGATCTAAATCAAGTTGTAGGTTTAAAAGAACATCAAGAAATAAATTAAGGGACTTCCCTGGTGGCACAGTGGTTAAGAATCCGCCTGCCAGTGCAGGGGACATGGGTTCAATCCCTGGTCCAGGAAGATCCCACATGCCATGAAGCAACAAAGCCTGTGCGCCACAACTACTGAGCCCACGCGCCACAACTACTGAAGCCCGTGCACCTAGAGCCTGTGCTCCACAACAAGAGAAGCCACCACAATGAGAAGCCCCGTGCACTGCAACGAAGAATAGCCCCTGCTCACCGCAACTAGAGAAAGCCCACATACAGCAAAGACACAATGCAGCCAAAAATAATAAACAGATAGACAGAAATACATTAAACTATTTAACGTATTAGTCCAGAATTATAGATGGACTAATAGAATTACAGATGGACTAATTATAGATGGACTAATAATTATAGACTAATGCATTAGTCCAGAATTGTTTAGAAACTAAGGGCCACTGATATCAAACGTATACACAGAGCCAAATTCTTCTCTCTCTTAGCTCTGGAAAAGACAAGAGGTGAAAAGTGCAAGGGGCTTGGTTCAAACTTTGGCTTTTCTTCTTTTGAGGACCCACAAGGGGGTATGTCTCTCTGGGCCCACTACTAGGAATGGGCACATTTTTGTCTTACCTTACTGACATCATCTTGTGTGTTTGATTGTATCTCTCCCTTTACACAGGTTACTAGGAATCTTAAAACTTTCTGCCCACTTATAAGCAAAATTAATAAAATCTTATGAACCTGACTGCTGACTTCATCTTTTCTCTCACTCTTTCCCAACTCATACCTTCCCTGAAAAAGAAAAATCTTGTTTTAGCAAATGCCTATGAGCATTTCAAATCCACTAGGGAGGGATGAAATATAAATAAATAAGTATCCCTAGGAAATAAGAACAACAATAGTGGTTAACATGAATATTATAATAGTGTTAATCATGTCCGGGTCCTGTTCCAAACTCTCTCCCTGGGAGAGAAAATTAGATAGAAGGGCATATGTAAAGTGCCTCGTATATCATAAGGACCCAAGAATGCTTTCCTCCCCATACAACTGAAGAAAAATAAAGTAGCACTAATAAAACCCAAACAAACATCTTTCAGCTTCTATATCCAGTTTAATGGTTGACGGGAAGAGTCTAAAAGTTAAAACACGGGACCAAAGAATTAGAGACCAAACAAGAAAGAAGTAGACCGGTTGCTTATGAAAGTGGAGGACGGGAAGAAGTGAGTAAAAAAAGGAAAATCCAACTAGTGCAGACACTGTCTCTTTGACCCGACTGCATAAAGATCATCAGCGACTCTAGAAAGCGAAGAACGTCCCACCGAGGCTGGGGCAAGATCAAAGTGACAGGTCCAGGAAGCCACGGGCCCACCACCTGGTCCTTTGGACCCGACAGCACTCAGTGCACTCCTCTGCTGTGCACTCCTCTGCTGTGTACTCACGCCTCACACGGTTCAGGCTGCCGTGCCACACTCTGGACTTCCCTGAGTGACAAAGGGGGAAGACTGCAAGGATGAAACCAGCCTGCTGGGAACCTTCTGACCAGAAATGCCAGACTGTGCTTCTCCCTCTGCCCCACCCACATACTAACAAACCGCAGGGAACAAAGTCTGAGGCTTGCTGCTCTCACCTCCGGCAGCCCAGGAAGGCGAGCGAAGGCACTCACGTCTGGCAGGATGGGAGCAGGGGGTGGGGGGGTGGCCTGAGTCACCTCTGGCTCTTCCTCTCGCCACTCTGCGTGGACAGCAGCGCGTGGCTCCTCTGGCCAGCCCTGGGGAACCGCCGAGGGCCCTGCGCTTTGGCTAGTGACAGACAGATCTCTGTCCCAAATCTCTGGCTCAGTGCTCACGGCTGTGCACAAGGCGCACTCTGCTGTGACAGGCAGCGAGGCCAGGGGCCCGAGCCACAGCCACGCGGTCACAGCAGCGCTCCGTGGGCAGCTGGGGCGGGGCAGTGGGGGAGGGGAGGACAGGCCTCCTCACTCGGCCACACCATTCCAACCTCAGCCCCACCCCACATGGCCCAGACTCAGTGGGACAGGGCAGGCAGTGGCCTCCGGAGAACGGCCTGCGGACCTGAACAACAGGAAGTTTTCTAGCAACAGCACGTGACACGGTGTCCCCGTAAGGCTTCGCATAACCCGAACACCAAAGGTCTAGACGCTGGCACTTCTGACTTAGTCCAATGACTCCACAGAATTCTGGATTCTTCCAGAAAAAAGCAGAAGGCACTATCAGGGGTTGGTATTATTATGCACCTACGGCATACACCTTCCATCAGAGGGCACTGCCATGTTTTAAACCCTTTTCAGCTAGTGACAACTTGCCCAAGTTTCAAAGGGCAGGAGACCACTCTTTGGTTCCACAGGTAAACAAGTTTTAAAGTAGATACTATGCCTATCTCTGTTGTCCCAGTACTGAAAAAAACGTGCTCCCGGTGTGCAGTCGGGGCCAGTAAATGCTTCCGACAAAACAGCCCGGAGAATCCAACCACGGTCTGAATACAAGTATAGCAAGCGCTTTGCTAACTCGCATCACCGCCAAGGACTCCTTTCCCATGTTAAGTACGTTACCAAATTATATATGTAAAAGCAAATTTTCCTCCTTCACCCAAGAGATTAAAAAGCTTCTATAATTAAGGATGATTTTTTAAATTGCAGGCAGTGTAGCAAAATGAATAGTAACACAGATTTGAAACACTCTAAATAGTTATTACCAAATCAATTTCAAAGCATTTCAATTTAGTAGCAAGCAGGGCAAGACAGGTGGCAACAAAGCAGTATTAGCATAAAATCAAAAGGACAGGAGTTACAACAAGTTAAAAAGGAAAATAAAGTACAATTAATTCCTCTTTGTGTGCCTCTCTCTGCATCTGATCATCTCCCTTGGGACACAAAGTCCAGGAAATAAAAGGTCTAAAGCTACCTCTAGAATCACTTTCATTTTACAAGCCTAGGAAGGCAGAGAAGAGAGATGCAGGAAGATAGAAGTCAGCCCATGGGTAACTTTTCTTTATGTCCTAAGCAACTGGGCAGAAGAACAAATATCATCAAACTCCAGCAAGGATGCTAATCAAGTGTCCGGTATTTCACTGCAAGCCACTTTTGCAGGAGCAATATTCCTGTGACGGTAATTCCCCTGCCTAAATATATACCAACACAGCCAAAAATAAAACAAATAAATTAATTAATTAAAAAAAATGTAGACCTGCCTCCCAGCTTCAAAGTGAGCAGCGGGAGAGCAAATGTAAGCTCCCTCCCCCGCCCCCCCCCCAGAGAAAGGGGAAAGGCAGCAGGAAAAGCCTGAGTTCTTGCTTTACCCTCTTAAAATTCTGAGCACTTAATCATCCTGAAAGCTACCTGGCCTGGTGGAATGCGGGTGGCTCAGGTGTGGGGCAGCAGGGCAGGTGGAGACACACCTGATCTGCCGAGAAGACACACCCAGTGCAGGAGATGGTAGGGTGAGAGGTGAGATATGGCTGTCCTCCACTCAGAACTCCCTCCCCTCCCTTCATGGGGCTGTCCTAACACCAACTCTCAGAAGGAAACCCATCCAACAAGCTATGAAAGCCACTGGGAGATTATAAATGTCAGCAGGTACAAGCAGGTGGCAGAGAAAGGAAATGGAAGGCATGACTGACTTTCAATGGCCTCTCTCTCTGCCAGAATTTTTTAAATTGCTACCTGGAAATCCTTCTCCTGGGCACCTCTATCATTAATGGATAGGAAGGATTTATTATTGTTTTAAATCTTGATAGGAAAGCTGAGTTTTGTTTGTTTCTCCTCATCCAACATCCATCCTCTTTCTCCCTAAATAAATAGCCCATTTCTCTGAAATACATACACACACACATAAAATACTGAACATGATATGGACATAAACAAAAACTAAACAGTACCTTTAAATCAAGAAGTGCTTTAAAGCCTGCTATTCTCAGTGATGTTTTCTTTTTTTTAATCAGATTGGTTTTCACACAGATTCCAATGAATACACAGAGGCATACTATGTTTTATTGCACTTCACAGAAATTGGGTTTTTTTTCAAATTGAAGGTTTGTGGCAACTCGGCATTCAACAAGTCTAAGGGCGCCATTTTTCCAACAGCATCTGCTCACTTCATGTCTATGTGTCACATTTTGGTCATTCTCGAAATATTTCAAATCCTCTACCAACAAAAAGATTACAACTCGCTGAAGGCACCGATGACGGTCAGCATTTTTTAGCAATAACGTATTTTTTAATTAAGGTAAGTACACTGCTTTTTTCTTTAGACATAATGCTGTTGCACACTTAACAGACTACAGTACAACTTTTATACACATTAAAAAACAAAAAAATTTGTGTGACTCGCTTTACTGCGATATTTGCTCTGTTATGGTGGTCTGGAATCAAGCCTGCAGGTCTGCCTGTACTTAATTTTTTTCTAAGCTGGGATTAATAGTCTACAATTTCCATTTGTAACAGTTGGAAGCAAGTTATATTCAAGGGAGTGTCACTAAGAAAAAATGTTCTTTTCACCATGGAGGAAATACCTTTAAATGCTACTTCTTTATAAAGTCTTCCTTTTCAAAGCAAATAATTAAAAAGCTGCTTCATGGTGACTGAGTACAGCTGCTGTCACATTTAGAAGGTTTTCACACTGCAGCTTTGAAAATCAGACACTAACTTCTAGGTAATGCCAATGATTTTATTATGTAAAGAGTAAGGAATTTTACTTTAAAAAAAAAAAAGAGGGCTTCCCTGGTGGCGCAGTGGTTGAGAGTCCGCCTGCCGATGCAGGGGACACGGGTTCGTGCCCCGGTCCAGGAAGATCCCACGTGCCACGGAGCAGCTGGGCCCGTGAGCCATGGCTGCTGAGCCTGCGCGTTGGAGCCTGTGCTCCGCAAGGGAGAGGCCACAGCAGTGAGAGGCCCACGTACCGCAAAAAAAAAAAAAAAAAAAAAAAAGACATTTGTAGGGAATGTAGTTAATCCCATCCAGCTCAGACAGTATTTCTACATGACAGAATTATTAAACTTCTAAAGATATTTATGTTGGAAGAACTTGGAGCTCCTGAAATAGGATGCAGCGGGACTCCCCTCTGCATTACACCATGAACATGGGGCAGTGGGTGGAGAGGGGCCCCGCTAGGCCTTGGCCTCCACAGAGAGGGACTGGAAGGGGCCCAAATAAATTCCTCTACATGGTCATTAGCCTGCCCTTTCTCCTACTAAGCAATTCCCAAAGGAAATTCTCTTCACCTGCAAATGAATCAAAACCAGTAGAAACAGAACCCAGGCAGGGCACCCTGTGGCAGCCTGAGAAGGCTGTCTGGGCACGTGGGAACACAAACTTCCCTTCACAGCATCTGTTGGGCAAAAATATTTAGACTGAATAGAATCATCATGAAGGAAGTCACCTTGAATAGTAAGGGGGAGGCCCAGGAATTTTTAAGGATGGGTTAGCATTGTTAGAAATTTCCCCTAAATAAACTGTGCTAATACTGTACGTGGAGCTCTGGTCTGAGCCCTGGATGGGAGCCTACAGCTTTCCCAAAGCTTGCTATGTCATGAGTTGTGTGCTCTTTACGTCAGCCCACCCCCAAACCTTTGCCACTCCAACCTGAGCTCCATGGGTTGATAAATCTCAAACAACTTCAAATGGAAAATTAAATGGAAAGCCTCTTCCTCCCTTCTCCAGGCCCTGTGTAATCCGGGACATGAATCTTAACCAGCCTGTTTTACAAGCAGCTGCAGGGCCTCCCAAAGCAGGAAGCCAACATATCTCGCCTTCATCGGTGCCCAATGGGATCACTGTGTTCTTGAATATTTTACTCTGTGGAACAGTTAAGATGCCCAAAGGCTACACCTTATAAAAACAGACATGTTCGTCACTGCCCACCCCCCAGCAATCACAGAACCACAACTGAGTCACAGATCCCTGCTCCTTGAAGCGGCAACGGAACCTGCGTACCCTGTACTGATTCAGGAGGAAGCTCGTCCCTCCTCTGGCCCTGCCACGCCCACCTCTTCACAGAGAGCTGTGGGTAAGTCTGCCTGGAGATGAAATGCTTGTTTTTCCTTCTCCTCCCTACCACACCTCCAATGTGTCCCTTGGCAACAGGTTCTAATTCTGCAGGTCCCTGAAGGAGAGAGAACAGAGAAACACTGTCACCAGCACAGGGTTTCCCTCTCGGCCACCTATGGTCCTCGCTCCCTGCAGGAGATCAGGTGACCGGGCACGAAGCACAGTCGCATGAAGCAGGGGGTCTTTGCTGAAAGAGGGACTCAGGAACCTCTTCCCAGTTCCTCCCACTTTCATCTCAATCGTTGCCATTTTTCCTGTTCAGCCGAGTTAAGGGAACATGTTGACTGAGTCAAGGAAGGAAGGACAGCCTCAATGACATGAAGTGGGTCATTTAACTTTAACGACAAGACACAACTTAAAATACAGACGACATGAAAAGACTGGACAATGCCAACTTGGAATGGGAATCCCACATAGCTTCCTTAGAAACCAACTAAACCACTGCCTCCTGCAATGCAACTTGGTAAGTAGCCACAATTCTCTTTCCCTAATTTCTCATGCCCAACACCATGCTAGGAGCCCAGTAGACAGCCAGAATAAGATAAATGAGACCCCCTAACTATGTGGAGACAAAAGTAAATAACAAAACAAAAATAAGTAAACCGAGGGGCTTCCCTGGTGGCGGAATGGTTGAGAATCTGCCTGCCGATGCAGGGGACACGGGTTCGAGCCCTGGTCTGGGAAGATCCCACATGGCGCAGAGCAACTAGGCCCATGAGCCACAACTACTGAGCCTGCGCGTCTGGAGCCTGTGCTCCGCAACAAGAGAGGCCGCGACAGTGAGAGGCCCGCACACCGCGATGAAGAGTGGCCCCCACTAGCTGCAACTAGAGAAAGCCCTCGCACAGAAACGAAGACCCAACACAGCCAAAAATAAAATAAACAAAAAAAAATTAAAAAGAAAAAAATAAGTAAATTGAAAATATTGAGATCTACGGAGAGCATGTAATAGGGGGACTCACTGGTCTGGGCTCAGCAGGGACTGTATTAAATCAAGTACTAATTAAGAGCCTCAATACTCCTGCAGTTCAGTCATTCATTGACAATGCAGAAGACCAACCAGCACCTTTTCTTTTCCCTCTTTAGAACACCTTTAACATAGCAGCAATCTCTCAATGAGAGAAAGAGACAGAGTGAGAATGAATGAATGAATGAGGGTAGTTTTCTGTCATTGAAAGGGTTTCTGTCAAAACAAGAAATTGGCTTGGCCATAATCAGAGGCATGAGACGTCAAGGCCAGAACCCAGAATAAGAAGTAAAAGGCTGTCAAAAAAAAAAAAAAAAATCTGTAGCGCTAGCCAATTTCTTGAAGGAAGACAAACTCTGAGGAGGAGAGGACATTGCAGAAGGCTAAGAATGCTGTAAAGAAAGTCACCTGGAACAGCTAAAGCCACCACGGCTCAAAGTCCGCGCACCGCAACAAAAAGTAGCCCCCAGCTCTTTACGACAGCGCGAGTCTGCGCGCAGCAACGGAGGCCCCAAGCAGCCAAAAATAAATGAATAAATAATTTGTAAAAAGAAAAGAAAGTCATCTGGCTATCACAGAATTAATACCAGAGATCCTTCGGTGGTGGGCAGCTCAGAGAGACGGGGCATGAAAACAGAGGTAACACTGGGAAAAATCTGTTAGACAAAACAGCAGGTGGGGAAGCAGAGTGAGATGAGAAAGGGGAATTAGCAGAATAAGCTCACTGGAAGGGCTTGAAGCTGAGTGAGAAGAATTCAAACCTGCTACAAAAACCACAACCCACCATTCACATGAAATGTCCAGAATGAGCTAGCCGGTCTGTAGAGACAGAAAGTCGATTGCCAGTTGAGTAGGGCTGGGGTATGCGGGGAAACGAGGTGTGACTTCTAAGGGTACAGGGTTTCTTTCTGAAGTGGTAAAAATACTCTGAAATCAGATTGTGGTGACGGTTGCACAGTACTGAATAAACACAGTCCGCTCAATGGTTTAAATGGGTGAATATTATGGTATGCAAATTATATCTCAATGAGACAATTCAAACAAAAAGGAACAAAAACCCATAGAAGATCCCGATCCAAGTGAAAACTGAGGGAAGAGACTGCCTTCCTCGTGCTGACCGGCCCCTCACAGAGCCCACTACCCAGTCCTAGGCATCTCACAGATCTTCTGGGGCAATCGCCAAAATAAAACTGGATGAACCTGCAGAGCTGGGTTTTTCAAATTACACTTGAAAGAAATTGCAGGCGACTGGAGAAAACAAAGCTCAAATGTCACTGCATTTGGTTCCATACATAAAACATAAAATATCCCTCAAAGATATGTGCATCACTTGGGCAACAGGGAGGGGCTGAGCTGTGCAGGAGAGCACTGGTGTCAGACAGCAGCATGGCCTCAGCACACAAGAGACCTGAACGGCTCCCCCGAAAGACACCAGGCTGCAGACTGGGACACACAGGCGCCCAGGCCCTCCTGCAGAAATGCGAACGCACTCTGTCTGGGATAGTATGTAAAGACAAGGGCTCTTAAATTCCCTGGTTGATGCTATTGTGAACATGGGACTAGAAACTACTGACCTAATCAGAAGCCTTACTTTTGATTTCCTTTGAGAAGGAAAGAAGTGTGCAAAGAATTCAATGAAATGTTGCTCAAGTCACCTAGTCAAGCAGCCTAAGGGTCAGGACTACACTCCGTGTCTCCAGACTCTCAGCTCAGCACAAGCACACCTACTTTGTGGGTATGGGCATGGGTGTGTGTGGGCAGTTAGGTTTCCTTAGAAACTCCTGGCCTCCGAACAGTGGTCAGATGCCGTTATAAGAAACTAAAGAACACACACCCAGAAATACGTGGGAGATCAGTGACCTTGAGACTGAGCTGGGAAGACTTCTCAATATGCAGGGATTTCCTTGCCCTACGGTGTGTCCTATCCAGACCCGATCCCCATCAAGTAGAATTGCTCAGTGAGGAGGGAAGATTTTTGTAACTTCCCAGGCCAGACCTGATCTGGAAAATTTTTTACCAAATGAGCCCAGGGTTATAAAAGTAAACACCAAGGAACGTAAAAGCCAATGCTTCATCCTCTCAGCTGTCCATGGAGCCGGTGCTATCTGCAAAGGACAGGGCAGGCCCGACCTTCAGAAACCGCGCATGCTAAAACCCTCTTAAGACGTGCCTGGTGAACGCTCTGGCTGAAACGCAGGGAGCCAGCACATGACCGAGGAGTGAGCTTCTTACCTATGATTCCACTGTCCTTGCTTTCCAGGGTGGAACTAGGGCTGCTAATGGTCTCACAGGGACTTTTGTTGGCTGCCGTCTTGCTGACACAGCTATTCAAGGTCGAGCAGGGGCTATCGGTGCTAGGAGACGCGGTACTGCTTGTAAGTGTGGAGCAAGGACTGATGCCTTGGCTCAGAGCTGTGCACTGGAAGATGAAGGGAAGGAGGAGTTAGCGCAGCTACACATCCCTTTGTTTTTGATGCTGAAACAATGAAACTACAAACCGGAAAATGGGAAACAGTTTTGTTTTGTTCTTCAAATCTAGGGATCTTAATATACACGGTCTTCCAACATTTAAAAGAGAAATCTCCTAGTTCCGTTCCCCCGACTTTGCCATCTTCTTTTTTCTTAAAAGGGCAGTCTTAGAAATAATTTAGTGGGAATGTGCATTTAGTAGAGCAGAAATAGCAAACAGGCAGACTCCCTTTCATTTAACGTCTGCAGAAGACAAATGGGTTCTTTGACCTCTGTGCGTTAAATCTGGGAATTCTGTTTTTGTAATGTTTCACAAGCACTGCAACCTGGTTCGATTCCTTAAGATTTATGGGCTCTGCGATCAGGGGAAGGAGACGGGTGGCCACTGCGATCTTAATCGATGCATGACACCCTCCCTGAGACCCTCGCAGGGGGCAGAGGCTCCGGCCCCTCGTTGCTATTCAGACGTACACTTCTCATCTCAGATGTGGCAGGCTGCTGTTCCCTAGGAAGGGGAGTGCTCCTCCGTAGATGGACCATTTGATCTCATTTTATTTTGTCTCTATATATAATCTCCTATAAATCTTTTCCTCACCCCACTGACCCTCCAAAATTTCAACGGATAAAAATGCACAGGAAAGCGTACACCAAAGCAGCCAGATGAGAAGAACGGTGCTATAAAGATAAAAGTAGTGTCGTTACTAAGGAATTCTCTCAGCCGCTTTAATTCACTCCGCTACTCTTCTCCGGGTGCTGATCAGGTTAATGTGGACATTTTCGTAAATTCTACACCCTTCTGCTTCTCCTCACCGCCCCAACCTCAACTACAAAGATTCACAAACACACTGTTGAAATGAATTTCAACACGCAGCAGCCCAGACTCATTTGGCCCGAACAATGACCTCCCCACTCAGGGAGGGGGGAAGACGGTCATGCCTTCATTCATCCCCTGAGCAAGTATGACATGCAGTGTCCTCCTCGGGCATTACCATGGTTTCGTTTTTTTCTTCAATGGTGATGTGTGTGGAGCTTGGAATCCCTTCTCCCAGTAAAAATCCCAGCCTTGTCAACAGTTCTTGAGCTGCTGGCGAACAGCTCGGTTCGTTATCGGCCTTTGCTTCTGGAAGAAAGAAAGAAAACAATGAAAGACACCCCTCTCTGGAATTTCAGTATCGCATCTGGAGGAGTTGGCATTACAGCTGCCTGTCTGGTGCTTCTGCGTATTTTTATAAAACGCACAAAGTTTGACAATGCTGCCTGTCCGCCAGCAATACATTCTAATTAAGAGACTGTGACAGGTTAAGCAAACAGTAAAAGAGAAACTCCAAGTGCAAAGGGTGAAATTGTTGACCCGAATCAGAAGACACGGTGTCATTTTCTGATGGCAATTCCTACTTCCATGGCATGAAAAATGGGTACTTCAGACACCAAAGGCAGAAAAAGGCCTACTCCTCTTACTCTTGAAGAGCACAGTGTGTCCAATGCCAACAGGAGGCTGAAATAAAGTAAAATCCAAGTGGCATGCTGCCAGAGCTATTAGATGCGGGGGCAGAGGGGGACTGAAATGCAAGCTCTCATTTAACAAGAAAGAGGCATGACCACTTCAGTGGAAACTTCCTGTGCACACCCCCTAGGAGTGAAAGTCAAAACCAGAATTCCAACCCAAGGGTCAATCATCAGGGATCCACATTGAAACAAAGATCTTAAGTCCCAGTGAACTGTGTCCTAAGAGACAGGGCCCAGTAGTACACCCTGCTGTCCATGGGGAGGTGCAGAAAAATGGGTTGTCTTCTCAGCACACTCCACAGTAAGGCTGGAAGCACGTTCCACCTGAAGGTCACAGGGCATGTTTGGATGCCCTAAGCCTGGTCATCTTGCTCGGTGCACTCGAGATAACTTTATTGTTGGACTTGACTTAAATGTTGAGCTGTAGATTAATCTTGTATCCAAAGCCTAAGGGAACTTAATTTTGGTGGACAAAATGATATTCACATCATTCTAACAGCTCTCTTACAGTTTTAAGTCAGCATCCATCAGGGAATGAAATAACGTATAAAGTTAACTGTGCCTACAAAAGTTAGAGCTTAAGAACAACATACAACCCGTAACAGTCGTTCCTCTTAATGTTTTGTTGTTTTTTGTTAATTGTCTAGGTACCTAGATCCATACCTTCATGAACAATTTTCCCTGGATGTGGAAATCTACAGATAATAGGTCACAGAAAAATAAAATGAGGAAAGAACAAATTCGAGATATTACTTTTGAGCTACAACATCAACCCCAAAGTTCAATGCTAACTTTGCCTTTTGTAAGGAACTACAAAAATCAACATAAGCAGAGCTGAGAAGACCATCTGTATTATACTCACCCACATTATGAGTTTTGCTAAGTCATGCTCCCAGGATGGCAGCTGTAAGAGGAACTAGGCTGACTGTATCCTCAAGGAAGGAAAAGTACCCCACCCCTTGGCTTGCTCTCAAAAGCTCCCAATGTTTAGGGTGAGAAGAGCTGTTTCCCAGCTTGGACAGTTTTCAGTTGCTCTAGAATACTGCAGAGATAAAATAACCAAGGCTTGATCGTTGTGGGTTAAAAGAGCCCTGATGTTTCTGGATCATTTGAGATAAACCCATAACACGAAGGAGCAGTGGCCCCAAACCAATGACAGGGGTAAGGAAGCCACCCCAGGGCAGGTCAACCACACCCTCAAAGCCACTCTACAGAAGGTCCCTTCCCACCAGAGATCTCCAACCACATTTTGACTCTTAAGGTACCTGGGCACTGGGGAAAGGAAACCAGGAACCAAACCAAATCAGCATGACCCAGGCACACCCAAGGGCTGGACCACTTCAGAACAGCATCAGTGCCGCCCTCCCCTGCCCCAAGGCTCAGGCGGGGCAGCTACTTTATCTTAGGTGTGGCAGCTGGACAGGAGGGAGAGAACAGGATGCAGCTGGAAAGGGGAAGAAGTGGGTGAGGGGCCAGTACTCAGCACTTTCTCTACTCCACACCCCACTTTCTTTTCAAAACAATCTCTACACTGCTTCCCAATTGTGACCTGCCCCAGAATGTCTAGCTTCTGGTTCAACCTGAAACACTCTGGGGAGAGAGCCAAAAACTACTCCCAGTTGGCAGCTGCCGTCACGAAATTTACCCTGACTACAAACAGGGCCACAGCCAATGGCTCACTCTGAGACCCGCATCCTGTGTAGGTCCTGGGTGGGAGGGGGGCCGGAGGCAGCAGATTCACCCCAGATTGTCAAGGTTTTCATTAAGAAAATAATAATTTTATATACGCATATCACTGTATATATATATATACACACACACACACACACACACACGTGTGTGTGTGTATAAATTCAAAGACAACTAGTCATCTAAACTTCCCCCCTTCAGACAAGCTGGGGAGCAGTGGCCATTCCAGTCTCCTGAAGAGACAAGAGATGCCCAAATTCATCATTAACTTGTTCTCTTAACTGTTCAATCTGGTCTTTGTTGCTACCAACGTTCCAAAAATCTACCCAGGTTTGGGAGGAATGAACAGATGTTCTTTATTGCAGTTTTGGCATCCATTAAGCCACTACAATTTTCTTTCTTCCAGAAGCTTCCCAACTGTCTTTTCATATTACTCTTTCTACTAAAATGTCATCCTAGTGACCTTCCCCTCAGAAGTCGCCTTTGGTCTGAATTCCTTAATCCACGTCAAGCTGTCCGCATCTTTCCTTCCCTAATGCACAGAGTGTCTCTCGCTGAACTTTTCATTCTGGCAGAAGGACCCCTGGGTGAAGTGTGACAGTGCCATTTTGGGGGAGATGAGTTGCCTGGGAACACACACTGATACACTCGACTGTGAAATGGAAATGTATTTGTCCTTCCATAGTCAATTACCAAATACTGAGATTTGAACAGTCAGATAGGATTTTCTTTGAGCTAATGATTCCAGAACGACTCCCAAACCAAAATTCAATGGGATACTCTAGATAGTCTATTTTCATTTGTGTAGTTAATATTAAATCACTCATCAATAATGGGTGTACCTTACCCCACAGCAGTGGGATAAGGGCTGGAGAGAAAGACCTCATCTCTTAGCAATGCTTTCACATCTCATAGATTTAAATAGCCAAAGAACTTATGATGACTGTAGCTGGAGGTGAGAGAGTATCTGGCCTCACACTCCCTAGGAACCCGTTAGGTAAGTGGAGAGCGATATTCCTCCCAATAATGTTCTCATGAAATCCTTGCTATTACACCACTGTGGAATAATCACATGGAGAAAGGCAAAGGGAATTTCTTTGATCACTCCCTGCCTGGCTCTTTTCACCTGTTCACACCTGTTAGATCACATCTGGGGTGCCAACATCCAGGTACGGTCCACAAGGTGACTGGCTCCATCCTAACTTCAAACCTATTTGTCCCCTTAATAACCATCCCCTCACCCTCCCCCCCTACAGACTCAGAGGAAAAGACTTCCCCACACTAAAGCTACTCTGGATCCCTTTCAGCGTGAGCCTCTCTAAACCTCAATTTCCTCATCAGGGAAGTGGCCATCACCTACTTCTTAAAGATTGTGAAGCTCAAAACAAATGTGAGAAACATCTTATGAGCCGAATATCTTTGAGATAAAACACTGTACCAAAGTTGGTCATTAGTTCTACCAATTTTAACACCAAGAGCCCACTTTCTCACTATTACTTCATTTTCTGTTTTCATGGCTTCCTTTCTATATTTAATGTGCATATATTTCTCTTTCCGGAAAAAAAAAATAGTTTTCTGTTTAGAATTTTTCTGCCTTAATTTAACTTTTTCTGAACTCACTATTCCTTCAAGACAACAAATCCCCTCCTGCTATCAAACTGTTCCAACTTGGCCCACACTTAACTGCTTTCATTTCCCATATAATCATTCTGCCTTCTTTAAAGCCAGACGCTATTAGAACCTTGGAAGTGCCTGGGGATTACCAGTGATAATGCCGTCAAGAGAAGCCTTTTCTCCACTCTCAGTCTCCTCAAACTCAACAGAGCGCTGGGCACTGTTGATGACGCTTGGCTATTCACTAGCAGGTAACCGTGAACCACTGACTTAACATCAGCTTCCAAAGACAGTACTTCTGAATCAAGTCTGTTAAGCGAGACACAGCCTTGATTGATGTTAAATCCCTTCCTCTGCCTCTACCTGTCTAGGACCTGCTTCTTGCTCAACCTCTTGCCTTCCTTGCCTTCTACTCCACAAACATTTTCCTGTTTCTTTCTGCTTACTCCTTCTCCTAAGGCATCGCCATTCCCTCCTCCTTTGATTTCCAAAAATACTATTTACAGAGGAGCATCTATCCATGAACCTGATCTGGTTCTATCAATAAGTGGTTTCTAGTCTGGAATACCAAAACATAGTTATCACATTAGTTGTCTTTAGGCTTTTCATCTCATGCATCCCATGCTGAAATTGTTACCAAATCTTACCATTTCCTGTTTCAAAATGTTTCCTGAATTCGCCTTTTTCTCTTCAGTCACACTGCCGCTTTAAGTCCTCATCCTCTCCAGTCTAGATAACTATTAGTCTGTGAATCAATTTTCCCACCTATTTTTATTTTCTCCCTCTCTTTTCCTTCCTCTAAGCCAGTGGTTCTCAAATCTTTTAGTATCAGAGCTCACCGTTAAAAATTAAGAACTCCTGGGCTTCCCTGGTGGCGCAGTGGTTGAGAGTCCGCCTGCCGATGCAGGGGACACGGGTTCGTGCCCCGGTCCGGGAAGATCCCACATGCCGCGGAGCGGCTGGGCTCGTGAGCCATGGCTGCTGAGCCTGCGCGTCTGGAGCCTGTGCTCCGCAACGGGAGAGGCCACAACAGTGAGAGGCCCGCGTACAGAAAAAAAAAAAAAAAAAAAAAATTAAGAACTCCAAAGAGCTTGGCCTTATATGGGTTATGTCTATTGATGTTTAGCATGTTTGAAATTAAAACTAAGAATGTTAAAATCTCTGTTAATCCATTTTAGGTTAATAAAAATTACACTAACAAATAATATTTTTAATAATAACCGTATTTTAATTTAAAAAGTTAAGAATGGCATTGTTTTACATTTTTACAAATTCTTTTTAAGGTCTGATTTAATAGAAGACAGTTGGATTCTAATGTCTACTTCTGCATTCAATCTGTTGTGATAGGTTCTATGGGTTGAAGCATGTGAAGAATTGTGGCTTTAGAGAGCAATGTATTGAATAGTTGGGAAAGGGAGGAACCTTTCCAGTTAATTACATATATTCTTCTTTGACACCTCCCCAATCTGACAAGTAGCAATTTCTTAAAGGTTAGTTCCAATGTTGATCTGAATCTGAATCAGTGAACTTTCTGTACTCTGTTACAGTAAAATCCAATGGTCTGTTTTATGCTTCAAATGGATTTTACCCATGCAAGATTTTGTAACATCATGCACTGGGTCATTTGGAAAATACTGGTTTTGCAGATCTTGCAAGTGTTGACACATTTTATTATACAACACCAAAATATCACATTCATTAACATCACCACAGATCTCAATAGAAAAGTCTTGGGAAGCCATCAAGCTTTTTGTGACAGATGCAAATTCCCCAAAACCTAATTTTCATTCGAAAGGTCAAATTGTATCATTGGCAACTAATGCCTGCCAGGATTTTTTGTTTGTTTTTTTAATTGAAGTGAGGTGTTCATTTTGTTCCTTTTCGAGGAAACATGTCAAATACCCAATTCTGAATAACCCTGATTTGTCAGTTGTACTTTCAAGTAAAAATGATGTTCTTTTTTTTGTTTTTTAAAGAAAGGCTAGTTCAGCTTGCAATTCAAACAATTACACAGGGGCTTTTCCTTGAGACAACCATCATACTTCAGCACACAGTGGACGTTGCTTTCTGCGGACTTCCCATTTCATCACACAGAATATTAAAAAGATGGGTATTCAAGGGTCAAGACTTAAAATTCATTATTTTTAGGGCTTCATCAAGGACATTTTTCAGTGAATTATTATTTCTGCTGCAAGTGGGTGTTGGTAAAAAAAAAAAAAATACCACATGTAGCCCTAGACTAGCAGGAGCCCCTACTTTAACATATATTAAGGCATCAGAAGTCTTACCAACAATTGCCCTTGCACCATCACTGCAACTGTCAATGCAAAAGAAATGGAAATATCTTAGTGTTATTATGCAAAGAGCTGTGACTTCACAAACCCTCTGCAAGGGTCTTAGGGATGCCTAGAAGTCCATGTCCCACTCCTGTAGAACCTTTAAGTCTTCAATTGTACTAAATTCTCCCTTCTCATAAAAATAATAAATAAAACCCTAGTCGCAGACTCCCTCCACCCTACTAACTGATCTCTCATCTTCCCTTACTTGCTCAGCTTCTTATGCGGAAAAGATAACCTCACCAATTCCATTTCCTTATCACATACCTACAACTTAAACTCATTCACCGTCACAAGCCTCCTAAAACAGCCCTATTAGGCACAGTAACTCTCTTTTCATGCCCCATCTCCTCTTTTGATTTTCCTGTAAATTTCTGACCTTGGCAGATACTCTGCTCTGCAAGGAAGAAAGTGGCAACTGTCACATCAGACACTCAGAGGGGAAACCCATGGATACTGTGTGGTCTTGCGGGTTCTTCTACCCTTTTGCTGGTGCTTCTTCCACCTTATTCACAGTTCAAAAATAAAATACCAAAGGCTTTCAGGTCTCTTCTCTCAATGACCTTTTCCCTAGTGTAATGCACCTAACCTCATCACGTTCCCTCTAAGTAAAAGGCTGCTCAATTTACCTCCTGAGCTCTTTCTTAAGCCCCAGTTTGATTTTTCCAACTGTTCATTGGACACTTTTGCCTAGATGTGCCCAGACCTCAAACTCAACATGCCTGAAACTGAACTCAAACCAAAATGCACAGGTCCCTCTCTCCTAGTGTCTGGTTAATGTAGTCTCAAAACCCTGATGTCATCATCTTTGTCTCTTACGGCTTCCAGATCCTTGCAATTCCTCAGGAATCTTCCTGTATCACTTTTTTCCTGATCCTGTTCTAATTTTTTTTTTTTTTTTTTTTTTGCGGTACCCGGGCCTCTCACTGTTGTGGCCTCTCCCGTTGCAGAGCACAGGCTCCAGACGCGCAGGCTAGGCGGCATGGCTCACGGGCCCAGCCGCTCCGCGGCATGTGGGATCTTCCCGGACCGGGGCACGAACCCGTGTCCCCTGCATCGGCAGGCGGACTCTCAACCACTGCGCCCCCAGGGAGGCCGCTGTTCTAATTTGAGATCTTATTCTCTCACTTAACTACTGAAATCATTTTCTAACCATTCTCCCTGACTCTAGTCCCTTTCCTGCCCCACTCCATCCTATACTTCGCCAACAAGTGAATCAAGGCATAGTACTCCAAGCAAGTCTTTCCCGGCACAGCACCTCCATCTGCACCCGACTGGTCACCCAGCTTGGATTAGTCAACACTACTCCCCCACCCCTGTACTATAGTTACTCTGTATATATAGGTCTTTAATCCCTGACCAGACTCTAAGGCTCTAAGAAAAAAGGACTTATGCTTGATAACCCATCTCAAATAGCATCCAACACAGTACTTTCCACAGCATAAGAATTTAATATTTATTCAAGGGAATGCAGAACCAATGGCTACTCTACCTCTAGTCTCTCCTCCACTACACACATACCAGGGATGTCCCCCTTCTGTACCTCCATCTAACTAAAACCTTATCCAACCATCGGTCAAGTGCTGCATCACCATGCTAAGAAGCTGAAAATTAAATGAGCAGGAGCAAGGTTACCTCTCGGGAAAGGAAGAGAAATGTGATCAGGAGGAAACACAGTCACGTTTTATTTCTTAAACTGAGTAGTGGGTAGACAGGTACCATATTCTTTATACCTGTTTCATTCTCTACATCTTTTTGAATGTTTAAAATAGTGATCAAAAGCATAAGGCATCAATGTGTACTTAAACATATATCTAAAAAAGATTCACTCCTCCCAGTAAGATAGTCCTGCATTTAATTATTCTGCTGTTTCATAAGTGTTGTTTTTACTTGCTAACCACACCGCTAGAAAAAAAACGTTTCGTCGTATTTTAAGACTTCACCAAGCAATGAGTCATAAGACTAAAACTTTCTCACCCCTCCCCATCAAAGCTTGCTCAAGTAGCTAACGATAGATTGAAGCAAACCTAAATGGATTATAGTTGCCCCTAATTCCAAGAAACATAGCTGTGAATCCTATTATAATCTAATAACCCTCCCTAATTTAGCTAGTTTTCTATTTTCCCTTAAGGCAGAGGTATTGTTTTGTGGGTGACATTTTCCCCTTAAACAATATGTTGGTTTAGCAATAGGAAGCTTATTGTGAAGAACTTACTCTATATGACACATAGCTTATTAGGATCATTTGACAGGAAAAAGGGGATTGTATTTTGTTTGAGGACCTCACTAAGTCACTCTTTTTGTCAGAGTAGACAGTGCTGTTTTTCCAAAATATTTTAAAATACTGAATAAAGTAGAATCTCTTTCCATAAAGATGTTTCCAGGTTAATGTAAACTTTAATAAACAGCTTCTTTGCTTATAATAAAAATGTTCATCTGCCCATATCATATATCCCACTACCCAGATGGCTAAAATAAGCAGATTACACATAAATACAACTGCTTATAAGTTAATGGATAAATTCAAAGTGCTCATTGGTTTTGTTTTACTTTGATTTAAATTTCAGAGAGCTAAGAGTCAAGAATTTATGGAGCAACCGACCATAAAGTGAGGCAGCTTAGTCTGGAAAGGGTATTTCAAACATCTAGGAATAACTTGATATTTCACGAGTCTATGGGAAATTTCAAAAGCATTTCATGAGGGGCTGTCGTCAGTAGTTTGTTGGTCTGGGGATTACTGAAATGCTATTATTGACAGAATCCAGAAAAGTGTCTTAGAGACTTTTTAAAAATGCCCAAAGGAAATATGGAAAGTATAAGCCCAAATTTTAAATTAAAACTTCAGTAATGCTGCTACTATGAAACCCTAGAAATTAGGATTTAGTCCATCATGCATGCATCTGTACATGCTTGGGCTGATACTCAAACTCAATTAGTTTTAGTTTGCTCCAGCCTCGCCTTTAGATTCAGTGACCTGGACATAAAATTTGTACTTTAATATGGCAAACTTAATTAACCCCGTTGAAATGTAAAGGATTCCACGGGGATTACAAAACACACCATCGTTTACTAATCATCAAGTTAAATTTTGTTAGGCAACCACCTCTTCATCAACCAACAGATAACTCTCCTGGGGCTTCCACCGGCTTCCTGGCTAGCCACAAAAGACCATGTGCCCGCAAGCGTGAACTACGCCCCTTTCCCGACGCCCAAAAAAGGGGAAATGTATCCTGCTTCTTAATTCTAGGTGAAACTTCTGGAAACTCCTGGTGTGTATTCGCAGCCCGGGTATGTCATAATTTCAGTCCCCATGGAGACTGACGATGCTGAATCCAGGAGTTAGGGTCTCGAGAGTAAGCCCCTCTGTAAGCAGACTGCAGGCTACACCAACAATATCAATCACTCTGCTTGAATTGAGCTCAGCTGGCAGCCAAGCGTAAGGATACCTCCTCCCCTAAGAAAGCCAATTCTGCCTTGGGCAAGGGCAGAAAAGTTCACAGCGGGAACGATTTTATAACCTCTTTTCTTTGCCCAATAAAAATCCCAAATTTGTCCTCATTCTTACCCCAGGGGGAGCCCTAAACTCTAGACAGGATGTCAACAGGACTCTTGGCCACCGAGGAAGGCGTCACATAATGGAGTTCACACCAGCCAAATGGCAGGGGCGTAACCAACCAGGACTCCAAAGGCAGGTGGGGATGAGGGTAAGGGGGGGCAGGCTTATTCTGAAATGGGCAGACAGCTCAGGAAATTCAGATTATTGATTCTCACTTCAGAGGAACAGGTTTTCACTTTCTTTTTGACACCCAGAATAGAAATGAGCGAGAAGATTGACCCACAGACACCTTGCACACGTGAATTCACAACCAGGAGGGTCCTCATGTCTGCAGGGTTTCCGGCTATCCTGATCAGACAGCACTGTGGACCCTCGCCCCTCTGCACCACCACACACCTGGTGCCCTGCCCCTCCTCAGCACAAATCCTAGTGGGAACCTCTTACCTAAACCAAACGGCTGGGTGCCTGGACAGAAGGAAAAAGGGTGGCCTTTCTCATGCCAAGATGCAGGCAACAGCATCTCTTCCCTGCCCAGAATGCTCAGCTCCTGGTCCCATCTCGACCCCCGCCCACCCCAAACTCCTCTTCTTGATTTTCATCTCCTGCCAACCCCTCACACTCGGCTCATTTTTAGCTTTATTTTCACCACCACCACTGCCACCCCACTCCACGTTCCTACCATGCCCTACACTTCGTACCCACTCCCTCCTATGCCTCAGCAGAAACATGAAATGCACATACAGTGGTAGAACATAAAGAAGCTATATCCCTCTCCACCCACAATTAGGGAGAGGAGGGTGCCAGGTCTTCCAAGGTGGAAATATGGGTGAGTTTTCTCTTTCAGCATTACTACATAAACCTGTGTCCATACTGGGGGTACAACAGGCTTCTCTACATATGCCAGGATTCTTAACCATGTGTTTCTGCAGGAAAACAGGATGTAAGTTCAAAACACATAAATTAAAGACCTTAGAGTTGTGAGTTGTGGACACAACCCCCCACCCCAGAGAAAGAAACAAACAGGTACATTCTGGAATCGATTAAAAAAAATAAAGAACTATTAATACCTCTACGAAATGCTAGAGTATGTACCGTCTGTTACACGTATTTCCAGATATAGGGAAAAAAGCAAAATATAAAGTGGCTTCATGAAAAGTTTCAATCAATTTGGATATTTTTTTTGCCTCTACTTCAACATTCTCTGAAGAAAAACTTTTGATGTTTAAAAAAAAAAAAAGCAGCTTTCAAAAGCTACCAAATGCTTTTAAGAAAGCTAGTTATTATAAGCTTTGTCTAGCTACGGTTTCAGCTTTTCAGCCAAAGCCTGCTGTTGAATATTCTAAAACGATGGAGCACTAAAAAACAAAACAGAACAAAATCTTGGAAGCAGTCTACTGGCTGGCTTTTCATGTCCCCCCCAAACCAGGAAGGTCAAAATTGACAGGAAGTTAAGTCTCCACCTGTAAGCAATGCATATGCACCCACTCAACTATTCCTACACTGTGTACATAATCCCAAGAATTCACATTAACTAAACAGATCTCTGTAACTGCCCAAGGAAAACCACCTCCCAGATACATTCAGTTTAGCAAAGCATTCCTGCAAGAGGCACTCAAGTTTTCATTCAGAAGTGGAGTGTCATGGTGTAAAATCTTTAGGGGGGAAAATCATTGAAAACATATTCTTACCATTTTCACTGGGCTGTGTTGGCTTGGGCACGTCTCGGAACGGGATTATGACTGTATCTCCAGGCACTCTGGGGCTTTCCACATACTTGGGCTTCCTGACGGGACCTGCAGTGAGAAAGATCTGAGTGTGGCTAATTTTTTCCAGCTGCAAACAAAGCTTCAGAATGTACAGTGTGTGTCCTCACCAGGACCCAGATAGGCCTAAAGGAAGAGCCGGCCCCTTCCCCTCCCTTGAACACACACACAGTCATTTCAGTACAGATGTAAGAACGGCCAGTCTGGGCTGCCAAAGAAAGGGCTGTAAGCTCAGCTTGGAGAATATAAACTCTGACAAAAACAAAAGCTGCTCTTTTGCTGTGCAGTCTCTCCAGCCGTCTTTGGTGTATGTCACGTAAGTGATTTTGACATGTCCAGACCTGGATGGCTCATGGCAAAGGGTTTTTTATTTGGAATTTTTCTCTAACTGGGACCAAGACGATCAGGTTGCTGGTATCTCCAAAGTCAGGAGGCAAGGATTACAAACAGCCGGGCTATAACATCAATATGCTCTGCGTGGCCACAGACCGCAGGCATTTTATCAGCCTGGTGACGCAAAGCAATTGTGTGGGGCAGGGAAGCCGGCTGGTTCCTTGGTAGCTGACACAGCTACCTTCGGAAAGGCAGAACAGGCAGTCCGGCATACGATTCGGGGACACAAGAGCGCCTGAGAATCGTCTCTCTCACCTCCCCTTCATCCCCAACTTATCATCAGAAGATCTGGAATTCTGAATTACAACGAATGGAACCCTCACACATTGCTGGTGGCAATGCACACACGCAGCCGCTTTGGAAAACAGCTGGGTGGTTCCCCAGAAGTTTACACAAACAGAGTTATCATACGGCCCAACAAATCCACTTCTATGTAAATGTATGTTCAGACAAAAATCTGTACATGAATGCTCGTAGCAGCGTTATTCATAACAGCCAAACGTCCATCAACTGACAACAAAATGTGATATATTCATACAATGTAACATTACTGGGCAATAAAAAGAAATGAAGTACTTATTCATGCTACAACATGGACAAAGCCTGAAAATATTTTGATAAGTAAAAGAAGCCAGGGACTTCCCCGGCGGTCCGGTAGCTAAGACTCCGTGCTTCCAATGCAGGGGACGCAGGTTCGATCCCTGGTCAGGAGGGAACTGAGATCCCACGTGCCACGCGTTGCAGCCAAAAAAAAATAAAGTAAAAAATTAAGTAAAAGGAGCCAGTCCCCAAAGACCACATGTTATATGACTCCATTCATATGGAACGTCCAGAACAGGCAAATTTATGGAAACAAGTATGAATGGTCGCCAGGGACTGGAGGATGTGCGGGCTTGTGGGGTGATGATGGCTAAGGGGGCTGCGGTGATAAAAATGGTCTAAAATTAGGTTGTGGTGATGGTTGCAAAAACTTGTGAATATACTAAAAACTGCTGTAGTGTACACTTCAAATGAGTGAACTGTATGGTATGTGAATCATACCTAAATAAAGCTGCTTAGAGAAAAAAAAAAGAAGACTGCCTATTCTGTCTGGTCCTTTCAAACATCTCATTACATTTTGGTCCAGAATCATCCACTTGACTCTTATTTTCCTTGGTTGTCTTATACTTAAAGTGTGATTTTAACAATGCCACAGAGACAGGCAACATTTCACATCAGTAAGAGAAAGGGTGGAAGAAGAGTGCCAGACAGTGGTTCACAGATCTCCCTCCTGCTCAACCCTGAGCCACAGTCCTGCCCCTCCCAGGTCCTCAGCTCCACCACTGCACACTGAAGGGGTAAGTCAGGTGGCTTCTGATTATGCTTCTGTGTCAAACATGTTATGCATCTGAGAAATTCGATTCAGAATGTGGTTTACGGTGAAAGTGCTGCCACCTAAAGGTTTACTGCAAAAGCATCTACACTATAAAAACACTCTAGTAATTCCCAGGCAGTTATAACGTACCACATCTGAAAATAGGCTGCATTATCAAAGAAGCTTATAGAGCTTGACAGATAGGGGTATTATTTCAGACTTCAGAAATCATGGTTCTAAAATGGTTAATGTAGTATTTAACCATATGGCTGTCTTCATAATTGATTTAACCCTGTCAGAAAGGGAATGTTTTTAAAGGTTAAAGTGGAATGGTTTGGCGGGGGGGGGCGTGCAGAGAAGGAAAATTAAGTGGAAAATGTAAGCTATACAACAGTACACAAAATACAATTCAGATTTCATCAAAAATACACACTTATCCATATATAAATATGCATGAAGGGAAAGACTGGGGGGCGAAGGGAAACAAAGATATTTGCTGTGAAGGAGACAGCAACTTGGAAGAAGAGCCTGAACAGGGCAGGCAGAAATGGACAAATACGAGAACCGTTCCACACTCTTGGTTCCCAACCTACTCCCTATGGTAAAAGAGATCAAGGGCACCTTTTTCGCATCATCTGCTCTCCTCCATTTAAAGAACTCAAGGGAGCTAAAGCCTTTTATTATTATCGTCCAATGATTCACATTGCCCCAAGCAGCAACCATGCACCACTCATGAAGTACCTGTAAGATTCTGTTCACCTTAACTCCTCAGGGTATAGTAATAACCAATCTAAATAGATCTACTTCCAGCCAATCTACCTACACCACACATCCTTCCAAAGATGTTCTCTAACAATAAGCACTCTCTTCAAATGTGGGCTATTTCACATGGATGTACAGCTGTTGTTAGGAATGGTTAGAATGTGAACCTCAACGTCACCCAGAGCCTTCAGAAAGCATCTATGCCCATCTGTTTGTCTGTAACTGTGTTCTACCCAGAGGCCAACCCCTCACTGTAAGAAATACTCAACACTAAGGAGATGGTGTTAAGAGCAGAGCCTCTAGAATGGATAAAGAAGATGTGTTACATACATACAATGGAATATTACTCAGCCATAAAAAAGAACAAACTAATGCCATTTGCATTACATGGATGCCATGCATTACATGGTCCACATGGATGGACCTAGAGATTGTCATACTGAGGGAAGTAAGTCAGACAGAAAAAGACAAATACCACAATATCGCTTATATGTAGAATCTAAAAAATGGTACAAATGAACTTACTTACAAAACAGAAACAGAGTCACAGATGTAGAAAACAAACTTATGGTTAGCAAGAGGTAAGGGGGCGAGGGATAAATTGGGAGATTGGGATTGACATATACACACTACTATACATAAAACAGACAACTGATAAGAACCTACAGTATAGCACAGGGAACTCTACTCAGCACTCTGTAATGACCCATACGGGAAAAGAATCTAAGAAAGAGTGGATATATGTGTATGTATAACTGATTCACTTTGCTGCACATACAGCAGAAACTAACACAACATTGTAACTATACAATGTTGTATACAACTATACTCCAATAAAAATTAATTTTAAAAAACAAAGAGCAGAGCCTCTAGACCTGGGCAGACCTAGGTTCAAATACAGTCTCCCTCCCTCTCCAGTTCGGACCTCAGTACATCCCAGAGCTAAACGATGAATGAGGGAGAGTTCAGCTCTAAGGGGAAAATCCTGAAAGCAGAGGGCAGGTCTCTCAGGTTCCCACACTTGGCACAGTGCCTGGCATAGCGACCTGTGAGGCTGGACACAAAAGGAGACCTAGAATGTAACAAAGTAAATACAACTGTATTCAGTGACCACACAAGGCTAAGCACTTATATATATTAATTCATTCGATCCTAATAACTTAGGGAGAGAAGCAGTATTTCCCCCATTTTTAGGTCAGGAAGCTGAGGCTCAAATCAGTGGAACAATGTGCTCATGGCCCACACATGGCAAAGCAGGAATTCAAATGGTTTCGTGGTCTGTGCAGGTTTGAAGCCCATGTACTGAATCACCATTCAGCACTTATCCAACTAGGAAATCTAGATCAAATAGGCAATCCTAGAAAAGGCCAGGGCAGTGGAACCTTCCAACACCAAATCCACAGGTCTTGGCTATACATTCAGCAAATCTTTTATTCATACTCACTTGTCTCTGATCTCCCCTTTTACTAAGAGTTGAAATATTATGAAGTGAATATAAACCACTGCTCTCCAACATGATCCTTTTATTTAAATTGCTTTTCACAAACAGCTGAACCTCAAATGCTATAAAACCAGATAAATTTATAACTACAGAGGTTTTCTTCTTTCCCCCTCAATCGCTCGTTAGAGACTCTGGGCGCTTTCCATTAAACACAGCAGATGAACACTCATTTGCCCTCACTCCCTTTCAAAACACCATTAAAGCTGCAGTAAAGGGATTTAAGAGAGACCAGTGGGAAAAGAAGACAGCCACAGGCAAGAAACCAAACTTCTGAAAGTGGAAACAGACTGCCGAGGAGCATGGATGAAACACAGCAGAAGAGGTTAGGGCTGGGGGTCGGGGGAGGAAGGGCTCAGCCTCCCAGACAGCAGACACCTCTGAAGGCAGGGGCGCGGCAGGGCTGAACGCAGGACCATGGGTTGGAAATCTATTGAAGGGAGAGTAAGACCCATAGAACCCCTTCTCAAACCAGGAAGCATTCATTCCCTCCTTCATCCTGGAAGCAGAGCTTTTCCCCTGGAAAGGCTGAATTCCAACACCGTGGAGATTCAACAGCTAAACTCTTGAGTGCTACACTAAAACACTGGGCTTAAGAAAAATTCTCCATGTGGCCCCAGATGCATCTCTCCACACTCCCTGCCCCAGCTGTGAAAATGCTGACAGCAAGCTTGCACACCAAGCAGGAATAGATTAGAGGATTCCTCCCTGGGACGAGAAACAGTTGGGGACAAGCCCTCAAAGAAATGGTGGATCCCTGACCATTCACGCTACCATAAAGCCTGCCCTACACACACACACACACACACACACACACACACACACACACACACGCACACCAACCCTACCTTTCAATCAGCTTTGTAGTACCTTGTACTTACTTACAAACTAAAATTATCAGACACTCAAGGAAAGACCCTACCCTAAAAGAAAACAACAATAACAGGTTAAAAGAGAAACCCTGAGGAATCAGGGTTATAGGAGGTACACCCTCCAGAAAGAGAGGAGCTACCGTTTCTACTACATAGGGGGCACTATAACAAGGGCCTTCAGGGTCTAGTGAGGTGATCAGCTGACCAGACTGACCGCAGGACAGACGACCGAGGCCACACCACTTAAGACCCATTGTAATCACTGATCTTACACTAAAATGCCGTCTATTAAACCACAAGGACACTGAGTTCTATGCCACTGAAATGAAAAACTCCTTCTAAATGAAGTGGCCAAATTCTTTATCAACAGAGATCAAAACTGAAAAGTCCATCCCCCTAACACCCCCCTTACTCAGGGGAAACTACTGCCCAGCACCTTTCTACACACAGCTTTTCGTTTACAATGAAATGCTCAACATTCCCAAGCATAAACTACCTAAAATAACTTCTCTTTATGTAAACCAAGCGCCCTCAGGTTAATCCCCCCCAATTAACCAGAATCCAATACTACAATAATAATTACCCAGAAAGCATGATATGCGGGCTCCTAACTGTTTAAGGCAAGAGGCTCTTAAAAACAAGACTGTCAGGTATTAGCTTGAAAACGGGCTCATCCAGTAGCCAATGTGCTTCCTTGTCCCACCGGCCTTGCCACCCAGTCACTCCTGGGGACCCAAGACACTGGTATAAAGCACTTTTCAAGCTTAACTGGGCATAAGGATGCCATGGGGGTCTTGTCAAGATGCAGATTTTGATGCACTTACCAGGTATAGTCAGGACCATGGGCCATACTTTGGTAGCAAACGTATCAAGTATGCAAAGCACAGGTCACCACAGGCGGGACCTCTAAGGAAGGCCACCCTTCTGGCAGGGTCTGAGCAGGGTCTAGGGCCGTGGATGGGGCACCAACTTGCCCAGTTTACAAGGTTTAAGATAAACGGGGATTGTTCTTGACCATAAATTACACCCAGTTCATACTCTGGATCCCTTTCTTCATCCCGATTCCCCACCTCCTCTGCCCACCATTCTCTACTCTGTGACACAGGGGAAGGGGGCTCTCAAATTTAAAGATAAAGGGCTCTCAAGATGAAGAGAAACATACAGTGTGCCCCCAAAGAGGTTACAGAGGTACCCAGTAGGCAGCCGGCACAGAAGAGCTCCTGCAAGCTCCTTGCACTGCACAGAAGGGCTTGTGTCAGCTGGAGGTGGGGGAGGGGCAATCTCCATCAATCAAATCGGTCTACAGCCTGGAGCTCAGTCTTCTC
This sequence comes from Delphinus delphis, assembly GCF_949987515.2. Taxonomy (NCBI): domain Eukaryota; kingdom Metazoa; phylum Chordata; class Mammalia; order Artiodactyla; family Delphinidae; genus Delphinus; species Delphinus delphis. The sequence continues at coordinate 72,194,510 of NC_082689.1, forward strand.
CCTGGTGCCTTTCCTGCCTTTATGTAAATCTCCAAATACACTTTTCCCAGTGGCCAGCTTTCCTACTCCTTTTGACATTTTAATCACACAGCTGACTATTTTGCTGCTTAGAAACGACCATATAAGGAATATTTTTTTTAAAAGGAATGGCAGAAATAAACCAAACTGGGCTTTATCTCTAGGCAGTGAGAGAGAGAGAAGGGCAGGGGTTACTTTTCATTTCTGAGTGTTTCAGTTAAAAATAATTATATATATATATATATATATATATATATATATATATATGTGAAAGCAAAATTTGGGACACAGAACACCTGAGGCTACTTACTGCATTTAAAGCAGATGTTACATTTTTCACGACATCTGAAGACTATGAAAAGTGACCCTCCTGTGTTATCAATCATTTTAGAGTTTTTTTTTTTTTTTTTTTTAACCATCTTGAACTTTCACAGTAAAGGTTCCTGTTGATTGTATCTGGTCTGAGTTTTCATCTCACACTGGGAAATGTTCACAACAAGATGAGAAAAATAAAAAGGATGAGGAAGAGGATTCCTTTGGGGGGGTGCGGGGAGGGCAGGGGTACCTTTATCACTAGGGCAAACGTCATTAAATAGTCAGTAAGAAATGGTAAACTGTGGTAAACTATCAGATCACAGTCTTGGATTTTTAAAGAGCACAATACCTGCACAGAGCTTCCAAAGTCTGGCCCTTCTCTCTCCCCTACACCCAAAAGCAAGCATTGTGGGGGGAGCGAGAGACATGTACTTTGGGACTGAGAAAGGGGAAGACTTAGCCTAAGTTTATGGGATGGAGGGAACCTGGCCTTGCCTCTGACCACTTTGTCCCACGCCGTGGTGAGGCTGGGCAGGTGAACTGCCAGGACTGCCCACAAGCCTATCTATGGCGGGTGAGAGCCTCTTGGGAAGATTCACTTTGAGGAAGAAGAAGCCAAATGATGAACTGACTCAGTCAGAAAGCCTCGGCCCAAGAGGAGGGCAATTTCAAGCACAGTGTGTCATCCATCACTTGGATTTCTCCTTCAAGAAGCAGCAGAGAGGCTGTAAATAAAACTCCGGAATGCTACTTGAACGGACTCAGCTCCAGGGAATGACACCTGGGTACTGGGAGCTGATGCGGGGCAGGGCTCCGGGAGAGAAGCACCAGCTGCCCCAGCGGCCAGAGCATCCCTGGTCGTGAACACATGACGTGCCCCTGGGGAGCTTCCCAAAACTTCCAGAAACACGCTTACAAGGGCCTGGGACCTTGTGTGAAGAGAGGTGGGCAACAAGTCAGTGTAATCTGAGTTATAACTCCTGTAACCTCATTACCCAAAGACAGGTGAGGTCTGGGGAAATTCAGACTGTTAATTCTAGGGAAGAAAAACAGCAGAAGGCAACAGGGAAAAAATGGGTAACGAAATACGAAAGTTACCTGACATTACTCTCATTAAGCCTCCTTTTTCTTATTTTGAATACCTTATTTTTTGTAAGAGTGCACTGAGAAGGGTGGACAGCCTTTATTTACTCATGCGACGCACAGGCACTGTGCGATGTAAACGTGCACTGCCATTAAGGCACTTAAATCTAGTAGGAAAATAGTCTATCAAAACGGAGCCATCCCCCTTTCAATAAAGCATCGTTAAAATAAATGTCGGCAAAGTTTTGCAAGTCTCAGCTTGCAGTGTGCATGTTTACAGCACCATGAATACAATAAATTCTCAGTTCAAAGTACCCTGAGCAATGTTTCCACTTTCTCCCAATGCACTCTGTCTGCCATGCTGTTCCTATACTTTATCTAAGTTTTCATGTATTACAGCACAGAAGTGCATTCATTCACGTTATTTATTTACTCAACAAGTATCTGTTGCACATCCACTGCGTGCCAGGCACAGGGTGACAACAAGATGTGACGGCACTTCCCTGAAGCTCTCAGTTGAGGGGACAAGAGTCTTTATCACATCGTCTGAATTTTATTTCAAAACACTTCAACATAAACAGTGCGATAGAAATGTGTGTCTGTCCGTTGCCTTTAATCTCCTGCCTGAGGGCACTTACTTGTCTTAATCTGGACTACAGGCTCCTGAAATAGTTAACTAGCCTTTAATCAGAAGGCCACACACAACAGCTAAGGCCACCACAAGTCCAAGTTGGTCAGCTAGCCATCCTTATCAGCAACCAGCACCAGGGTCACGCTAATTAGCACCCTGGAGGTTAGCAATGGAATTTCACACAGGTTAAATTACTGACTTGTTATTTAGTATTATGGTTGCTGGAAATCTCTTTTCAGCGGTGAATTCATGGTATTTGAGGAAAGAGGATAGACTAGAAATATCACAGAAGCACCCTGGCCCACGTATGACCCAGGCAGATGAAAATCTAGCAGGCCCTCACAGATGTGCCCTAGGCTTGATAAGTAAGTGGCTGGAGGTCCAGCTACTGATTCCAGGGAATTATTTGGCCTCTGATTCAAAAATGTCAGGATAACTGAAGTTCTGTCTGTGGTAGGGAGAACTCCAAAGATGTCACTCCAAGATTCCCAGGCCCTGATTATTGAATCAAACACAATCCAGGTACTACTGTGAAGGGGATCTGCAGGTGGGATTAAGAATTAAGGTTACTGGGCTTCCTTCATGGCGCAGTGGTTAAGAATCCGCCTGTCAATGCAGGGGACACGGGTTCGAGCCCTGGTCCGGGAGATCCCACATGCCACGGAGCAACTAAACCTGTGCGCCACAACTACTGAGCCTGCGCTCCAGGGCTTGCGAGTCACAACTACTGAGCCCAAAGTGCTGCAACTACTGAAGCCCGCACACCTAGAGCCTGTGCTCCACAACAAGAGAAGCCACCACAATGAGCCTGCGCACCGCAACGAAGAGTAGCCCCCGCTCACTGCAACTAGAGAAAGCCTGTGCACAGCAACGAAGACCCAACACAGCCAAAAATAAAAATAAAATAAATTTAAAAAAAAAAGAATTAAGGTTACTAACCAGCTGACCTTCAACTAGAGAGATCATTCTGGATTACTGAGTGGGCCCCATGTAATCACACGAACCCTTAAAAGCAGAAGAGGAAAACTGAAGTCAGTCTTCATCTCATGAATACATGTGATGTGTCCCCTAGGGGGATTTCAGAACTTCCAGAAACCTTTTTACAAGGGCCTGGGGCCTTGTGTAAGGAGAGAAGGGTAGCAAGTCAGTGCAATCTGAGTTAAGAGTATGAGGTGAAATGAGACAGAAGGCAGTGGGACCCAAAGCCTGAGAAGGATTCAGCCCTTCTGGACTTGGCATGTTGCTAGTTTTGAAGACGGGAGGAAGGGGGCCACATGCAAAGGAATGCAGCCAGCCTCTAGAAGTTGAGAATGACACCTAGCCAAGAGCCAGCAAGGAAATGAGGACCTCAGTCCTACAGCCACGTGGCACTGAACTCAGCCAGCCCGAATGAGTTGGGGAATATTTCATCCCCTGAGCCCCAGAAAGGAATGCAGTCCCAGCAACATCATAAGCTGGGCCTCGTGAAACCCAGAGCAGAGAACCCACTGTGCCAGGACTTCCAACCCACAAAACTCTAATATAATCAATTTGTTTTAAGCTGATATCTTTGTAGTAATTTCTTAGGGCAACAGTAGAAAACTAACATGTCGTCCACGAAATGCTGCTATACTTGCTACAGGTAAACACTGAGTGCGACGTGCCATGAGGGCAGCGACCCTTCTAAAAGGACAGAGCTGGAACTTTACCAGGCATATGAAACAGGTGATATGACTGCACTGTGCCAGCCTGCTAATAAACCTCTATACGGGCAGAATGCCATCTGACCCTTGTTTTCATTCATACCTGAGTGAGTTTACAGGGAGGAAAACTCTAGCCCTCACGTCTTGTAACTACTGGTAGTAGTTATAATTTACCATAAAGAATCTAATACCTGAAGTTGGTTTTGTTTTGCAAGTAAGAATCACTAACCAAACCATCACAAATAAATGAATAACCACAAACTTTGGTTCTAAGATGTCTCTGGAAGAAAGATCGGAGCCCTTCCTGGAATCATTTCAGTTTCTTTAAGGAACTAGGGAAGGAGCCCATAAGGGGGAAGGAGTTCTCCTGATATTTAGCAGGAGATGAGCCCTGTGCTGCGTGATGAAGTAAAGACCCCAGAAACAGGGAGGCAGGGCCCTGGAGAACTTTCTTTCCCTGAGGGTTCAAAGTGTGATCCCTGGACTGGACCGGCAGCAATAGCATCACCTGGGATCTTGTTAGAAATGCAAATTCTCAGCCCCACCCCAGAGCACCGGGATGATTCTGATACTCCTGCTTGAAATCCACCACAGGGGTTAGCAATACAGGGCCTTGTCCATGCCCTGAGGCAGCTTCCAATCAAATAAGAAGATTAGAAAGAGCTGCCCAGCGGACAGTGTTAAGTGACTGGGGAAAACAGCAGAGGGAAGAGGTGGGACTTGAACTGGGCCTGAGGATGAAGCAGCTGAAGGAAGAAAGCCACGCCTCTTCTGTTGGCTTCCACAAAGTGCCACGTACTCAGTAGGTACACAAAGGTTAATTTTGACAAGAAAAAGTTCCTTTCTGCTTTTTGAATAAATTATACGTATTTGCTATAAACTAATAACTTTTATGATTCGGGGTTATTTTTTCAACTATTCATTCAGTACAGTGGCTACTGCGGAATCCTGTTCTAACCCTCATTCGTTCTTTTTGCCAAGGGCAGGAGATCTGTGGGGGAAGGGATGAGGTGGGAGGAAAGAGCATGAGTTCCAGTCTATCCAGAGGTCCCACCTGTTGGCAGGTGCTCCATGACGCTCCTAAACCACCCTGGAGAGGGCAGGAGAAGAGCAGTCGTGTCTCACGCCGCAGCAATCCATCCTCCTCAGGGCCCAGGTCCAGACTTGCCCATCCTCTTCAAACAAAGCTCTGGTGCACACACACCCCCCCCACCCTCCCCCCTCTGCAGGACCCCTCAGGTCCTATGTCACAGAGAGAATGGCAACAGAAGGAAACACCTGAAACTCTCCTCAGCTCCTTCCTCACACACACTTGCCATGGCACTCATCCTGTCGTATCTGTGTAAAGTTAATCCTTCTACCTATGCTCAGGGTGCCAAGATCAAGGGCAAGGAAAGGTGAGAGAGATGCAGCATCCAACAGTTTATACAGAGAAATATCTCTAATGGTTACCCTGGATAGGAGGAGACTTTATGAGTTTAATTAGATTAGGTTAAAAGATTATCCTTGGATGTTAGTTACAACCTGACTAGCTTGCACTGAGACCATTAAAATCCAGTTAGGACAATGAGCTACCACTACACACCTAGTAGAATGGCTAAAATTAAAAAAAAATTTTTTTGATGATTAAAAACTGCTCGTGATGGGCTTCCCTGGTGGCGCAGTGGTTGAGAGTCCACCTGCCAATGCAGGGGACACGGGTTCATGCCCTGGTCCGGGAAGACCCCACATGCTGCGGAGCGGCTGGGCCCGTGAGCCATGGCCGCTGAGCCTGCGCGTCCGGAGCCTGTGCTCCGCAACAGGAGAGGCCACAACAGTGAAAGGCCCATGTACCGCAAAAAAAAAAAGAAAGGCAGAGGGGGATCAGACCATCACACACAGAGAAGGCCATGTGAGACAGAGAATGGAATGACGCAGCCACAACCCAAGGAATACTCAGAGCCATCAGAAGCTGGAAGAGGCAAGGAACCGATTCTCCCTAGTCTCCACAGGGGATGCAATCCTGCTGATACCTTGATTTCTGACTTTCGGCCTCCAGAAGTGCGAGAGAATAAATTTCTGTTGTTTTAAGCCACCGAGTTTGTGGTAGCCCCAGGAAACTAACACCAAGGATGAGCGCCAAGCTAGGTTCCCTGACGACACCTTGAACTCACCGAGGCTCCGAGCCACGTACCTCTGGACCATTAACTAGAGAGAGAGAAACACATTTTTATCTTGTTTAAGCGATTACGTATTTGACTTTTTTTTGTTGAAGCCAAACTTAATCCTAATACTGCGGCATACTGAGATCATGAGTTCCTGGCCCCAACCTCACCTTGCCTCCGCTGATCAATCATATTGGTTGTCCTGCAATCTGAGCAAGGTTGAGAATTAAATGAAGAGCTGAAGAAAAAAGAAGTCAAACCCAAAGGATCAAAACAACTGTGTTACGGTTAAGATGAAGTTTGCACCGCTGGGCATTATCAGGGAGTACGTGTAGTAAAGAATTTTTAACGTTTTTAAAATGTGGCATGTCAGAGTATCTAACTGATTAACTTTATGATTCCTATTTGAAATGGGTAATTTTCAGCTTTAAGTAAAATTTACTTCAATATATTTCTTATTTTTATTACTTTTAAATTGAAGTATTTATACTTCAATTTATAGTATTGTGCTAGTTTCAGGTGTACAGCACAGTAATTCAGGTTTTTTGCAGATTATATTCCATTACAGGTTATTACAAGATACTGAATATAGTTCCCTGTGCTATACAGTAAATCCCTGTTGCTTATCTATGTATCTCACATCTTCTTAAGCCAATCGGCTCTTAATGGACACCTGGGTTGTTTCCATGTCTTGGCTATTGTAAATAGTTCTGCTATGAACGTTAGGGTGCATGCATCTTTTCAAATTGGAGTTTTTGCTTTTTCCAGATATATATGCCCAGGAGTGGAACTGCCGGATCACATGGTTCTAAGTTTTTTAAGGAACCTTCGTACTGTTCTCCATAGTGGCTGCGCCAATTTACATTCCCACCAACAGTTTACGAGGGTTCCCTTTTCTCCACACCCTCTCCAGCATTTATTATTTGTAGACTTTTTGACAACAGCCATTCCGACAGGTGTGAGATGATACCTCATTGTAGTTTTGACTGGCATTTCTCTAATAATTAGCGACGTTGAGCATCTTTTCATGTGCCTGTTGGCCATCGGTGTGTCTTCTTTGGAAAAATATCTATTCAGGTCTTCTGCCCATTTTCTTGGGTTGATTGTTTTTTTGATATTGAGTTATATGAGCTGTTTTAAATGTATGGTTTTAAATTAGACTATAAACATAAGATTTGTAAGTTGAATTTAAAGGCCATGGAAAGCCACGTTTAAAATTAACTATGATACAATGAACAGTAATTTGAAACTTATATCATCATCTGTACACAAAATGCTGCTCTCAGACATCGAAAGCCTCGTTTTATATATTGGAGAGACCATTGTTAAAGTCAGTCTCTCACTTTCAAAATGCTCACTGGAAGGAATTCAAGACGGAAGGAAAGAAGGAGGGAGGGAGGGAGAAAGGAGAAAAAAAATCCCTTAACTCCAAGTCCACCACAAGTCACCGACAGCCCCCAGCTGGCCAACAAAGCTAGCCATCATTCATTTCTGGCCCCCCAGCCACATTCTAGAACCTTCCACGTGCTACTGCAGTCCTCACTGTCATCGCTGTGTACTTCTCAGCAACCCCAACGAACTCCTCCACGTTCCTGGCATCTATACAGAGGAGGCACTCTGCTCTGAGACGCTCTCAGGTCAGGAGCAGCCTGCAATCGTGCTATGCACAGTCAGAGGCTGGTGTGTCGGGCCACACACGAGTGGCCTCTAATAGTCCCAGAGAGCCATGACAGGCCGGGTGTGTGAGCTTGAGGCAAACGTCCTTCTCTGACCTCTGTGGGTGAGGAGCTCACACTTGAACGCACGTGGTTTCCATTATCTGAAACACCTCTTGAAAACATCGGGAACCTAAGAGGGCAGCAGCTAAGTGATATTTGGGGGGCTTAGCTGTTATCTCTTTCGAGGTTGAACAGGACAAATTGCACTCACAGATGACATAGGTAACCCATGACATCACTGACAAGGAGCCAGATGACGAGCCACAGGCAGAGCTCATCTCCTCCCGACACAGCTGCCACCCCCTGTAATGACTGAGACAGCCACAGCCCTCTCAGCTCCAATGTTCAGCTTTCTACTAGTGTCTTGGGTTTAGGACACAGCAGAGCGAAGGGCTGCCACATTAACTGAGTTACAGTTCAAGTTCTTTATGAACTTTTCTTATCCATCAAAGCAAAAACGATTTTTTTTAGCTAAATAATGGATGTTAATACACTTTATTAAAACACACAGATCGTAAGTGTCCAGCTCGATAAATGTTTACATATGTATATATCTATGTAAAGCAATCTAGATCAAGTTTTAAAATATTACAATTTTTTTTAAGAAAGTTCTCTCATGGTCTTTCCAGTGAATAGCCATTCCTCTCCTCAAAAGCAACAATTTCACCTCACTCTCAAAAGTTGATCAAGATTAACATTAAATTTGGAATTCCTGGGCTTCCCTGGTGGCGCAGTGGTTAAGAATCCACCTGCCAATGCAAGGGACCGGGTTCGAGCCCTGGCCGGGGAAGATCCCACATGCCGCGGAGCAACTGAGCCCGTGCACCACAACTGCTGAGCCTGTGCTCTAGAGCCCGCGAGCCACAACTAACGAAGCCTGCACGCTTAGAGCCCGTGCTCCACAGCAAGAGAGGCCATGGCAATGAGAAGCCCGTGCACCGCAACAAAGAGTAGCCCCCGCTCGCTGCAACTAGAGAAAGCCCACGCACAGTAACGGAGACACAACTCTGCCGAAAATCAGGAAAATAAATAAAATTTTTAAAAAAAATTTGGAATTCCTGATGACACACTGATTTATCACAACAAAAAGAGTAACTGCTTCTTGATTTTCTTTAGAACCAACTCTAACAGGCTGTCACAAAAAATCTGCCAAAAATCAGGAAAATAAATAAAAATGTTTTTAAAAATTTGGAATTCCTGATGACACACTGATTTATCACAACAAAAAGAGTGACTGCTTCTTGATTTTCTTTAGAACCAACTCTAACAGGCTGTCACACGAGTCTCCAGCTTAGCACTCCCTAACCCCCACCCAGGTCAACCACAGGCCATATTAAACTATCCCACCAACTTCCCCACCTCTCCCGTTCTGAAGACTCCTCCAATGGATGTAAGCATTGCAGGAGGCAGAGGGCTGCTAATCCCCGCCCCCCCGTTCCCACACATCATGGTGGGCACTTGCAGGCTCCCTGGCCAACTTCCACACAGCCTTAAACTTCTTAAAACATCTGGCCAAAGAAGAATGAAACAAAATAAGTCCCCCACCTGCGTACACCCAAAGATAAAAGCTCCAGAAGTTCAGAGTTTCAACCTGTTGCACTTTTATACCTCAGCTATTAAACAATTTTGAATAATCAGAAAAAAAGCTTACCTTAAGATATGCATTACAAGTTAATGGGGACTTCCCTGGTGGTCCAGCGGTAAAGAACCTGCCTTCCAATGCAGGGGACGCGGGTTCGATTCCTGCTGGTGGAACGAAGATCCCACACACCCTGGGGCAACTAAGTCCGTGTGCCACAACTACTGAGCCCGTGCACTTCAATGAGAGAGCCCGCATGCTGCAAACTATAGAGCCCACGTGCTCTGGAGCCCATGTGCCACAACTAGAGAGGGAAAACCCACAGGCCACAACTAGAGAGAAGCCAGTGGGCCGCAACGAAGATCCCTCGTGACGCAACTAAGACCCAAAGCAGCCATAAATAAATAAATAAAGTAAAAAAAAATTTTTAAGTTAATGTGCCAAAAATAATAATAACTACTGGGAATTTTAACTTTAAAGCGTTCACTTTTTATGTAAACCCAATCATGTATAAAGGCAAAGTCAGAAATCAGCCTCTCTTTTAAGAACTCAAAACATTTTTTTTCTTCAAGTACTTTAGCTACTAGACATCTACGAGGGTCAGGAAAAAGACATGGGTCTCTAGAACACGGCAATCCTTCTGCATTTACCACACGGTGGCGCTGCTTCAACACTAATTCCAGACAAAATCCAGAAGTGTATTTCTTCGCCACCAAGACAATAACGCTTGCAACCCGTTAGGAGCGTGACGTCCAGAAAATTTTTGGGTTTTTTTTAAGGTTTTAGGCAATATCCATATGGTTAACAGTCTATATGGATAAATTAAAACTGCTCAGGCAGCAACTCTGCCCTCGTTTTAGGCTGGACTTAACAGAATTCTTACATATTTGCCAGGGGAAGGCTGATCAGCCTGACAGCCAGCAATGCAATGTGTTGGGCAGAAGGGCCGAGTGCCTGAGTGAGATGTCTCACGGCGCAACACTGACATGTCACCTACCTGTGAATCTATACTGATATAAATAGGTAAGTGAGGAAGAAGACACGAATCGCTCAAGGCAGAAAAATTCCGAATAATTTATGTACATACTCCACTAACAAGGTGGGGAGCCCAAGTCCCCACCCTGCATGGGGGGCTGTGCATACCAACTTCCCTCCAGAGAGTAGAGGATGGAGAGGGATGTAAGAAAAAGAGTAACTTCACCCTGGAGAAACCTGGCAACCTCTACCTGGGCCGGGTGAACAAAGTGAACGAAAACCGTGGTAAGTCATGTTGAAGTGTCAACATGATGTGATGAGAAGGGCACTTTACCTCTGTGGTCCGCCTCCTCAAAACTAAAGTCTAATCATGAGAAGCATCAGACAAACCCCTCAAAGAGGGGCATCCCACAAACCATGGGAACAGTAGCCTCAGAAGTGCCAAGGTCATCAAAACCAAGGAAAGTCTGAGGAACTGTCAGAGCCAACTGGAGCCCAAGGAAACATGACAAATAAATGTCATAGGGTATCCTTGACTAAGATCCTGGATATTAGGTATCAACTAAAGAAACAGGAAGTACAGACTTCGGTTAATGATAATGCATCAGTATGAGATCATTAGTTGTGACAATGTATCATACTAATATACTATGTTAATGATAAAAGAAAGTGGCTATGTGGGAATATATGGGAACTCCAAACTATCTTTCAACTATTCCAAAATAAACTTTTTATCTAAGGCTCAAATGGTAACTAAGAGAAACCTTCACATACAGGAGAATTCCTTCAGCTTCTGTATTAAGGAACTTAGGCTGTGTTCCCAACAATCCCTTGACGTCCACCATAGAGGAGGAAGGTTGTTACAGGCTGAAGGATGTGCCCCCAAATTTCATATGCTGAAGTCCTACGTCCTAGTACCTCAGCATGTGACTATATTTGCAGACTAGGTCTTTAAGAGGTGATTGAGTTAAAATGAGGCCATTGAGGTGGGCCCTAATCCAATCTCAGTGCTGTCCTTACAAGAGGAAATGTGGACAAAGGGACACCAGGGATGCACAGACACAGCGGAAAGACCACGTGAGGACACAGGGAGAAGGTGGCCATCTGGAAGCCAAGGATAGAGGCTGCAGGAGAAACCAAACGTGCCAGTACTTTGATCTTGGACTTCCAGCCTCCAGACCTATGACAAAATTAATTTCTGTTGTTTAAGCTCCCCATCTTGTGGTACTTTGTCATGGCAGCCCTAGCAAACCAATACAGAGGTGAAGCAGAAAAACAGTGCTTCACTGAATGTTACGTGAAGGACAGCAGTGGGAATGCAGAGCCTGATGGCTTCTGTGCCATGTGTACCTTTTGAGAGGGATCTGACCTAAGGCTGCTGTTCTGGGTGGCAACTAAGTGACGTGGAGATGACCCGGGCTTTGGACTCGGGCAGACTGAAGTCCAAATCCCAGCCAGTCCCTAAGTAGCTGTATAACCTTCAGGCAAGTTATCTAAACGCTTGGGTTTTTCCAGCAACTGTAAATGGGATTGGTGCCTACATCTCAGGGTTAAAAATGTTTACAAAGGGTCTAGTACGTGGTAAGCACTGAAAAAATACTAAGTTCCCATTCTCCCCTTCCTTTCCTCTAAGGCAAAAGTCAGGTTGGCACACTATGGTCTAGGGGCCAAGTCTGACCCACTGCATGTTTTTATAAATAAAATGTTACTGGAACATGGCCATGACCATTCATGAATGAACTGTCTATGGCTGAGCTGAGCTACAGTGAAAGGTGAGTGGTTACAACACAGACCATATGGCCCTCAAAGCCTAAAATATTTACTATCTACCCTTGACAGAGTTTGTTGATTCTGCTGTTTTCCTATTTCCAAAAGCTGACAGATGCTTGTCATTCCTCATCATACTTGAACTTCCCAGCATCTGCCACAGATGCCAATGTCTTGAGATCCTTCCTCCTCCCTGGAGGCCAGTGATCTGAGCTCAGGCTCTGCATCTCCAATTCCCTGGTGCTCTTCACAAGCAAGGATCTCTGCAGAATACCAAGCTTAGACATATTCAAAGTCGCCACCCCACCTGGCCAACCTGTTTCTGTGTTCCACATTGTAATTAATTACACCAGCACCTATGCCTGTGGCTGTACAGAGACAACATGACTTGCAATCCCAGCACCGGGGTTGAAATTCCACCTGTCAGAGCCTTACCTAAAACACGAAAATAATGACTCCCCTTGGAGACCCCATAACAATAGGGGGAAAATGTGAATAAAGCCACTAGTGCAGCAAAAAGTTTTTGAATCCAGATCTATCTGGAAACCCAAGCTAGAGACCTTAGCAAGCTTCCCAACTGCTGTGCAAAGAATTTGTTACAGGATGTGCTGGGATGCAGATCCCCCAGCTCTGTGGACTGCAGGGCAGTCTGGGGCAGTGCTACAAGGGACAGTCCCTTTACCCCACTGCTGGACAAATATTTCCTATATGTGCCGTGATATGAAACGGGCTCACAAGCCCTGGCCCATTTTGCACTTTTCTTCCTTCTCTAATTCTCATGTACAAATGGGTCACCACAACCTACAGACTCCTTTTCCTAAAATGTTCTCAAATGGACCTCCACCTCCCTCCATCCTCCTTCTCTGTCACTGCCAAGGTTTCAGCTACTATACATCCTTTGAATCATTACAGGAGAGTCCCAACCAGTCTCCTCTACTCCAAGATGGCCTGTACAAAATAAATACTTACTATCCCAACCCAAATCTATTTATTTCATCCCTCTATTTTGAAAACAGTCAAAAGAATAAGACAACACTGCCAGAAGAACCAAATCCTCCCCGGCCCCACTGTATTTCCATCCTTGGTCCTCAAATGCAACCTGTCCTATAATGCTGTGTGAGACTGAGCCACTGCGGGCCAGTCCAGACTTCATGCAGGGTTCTTCTTCCCCTACGGGGCAGTCTTCCCACCCAACCCAATCCCTGTCTGCCATGTAACCCCTAACTCATGCTTGAATAGCACCCTCCAATGTCACCTGCGCTTGGAACGTTGCCAGCTCCCCCAAAGAGATGCTTGCTCTTCTCTGTGTGGTCACAGCACTTTGTGGACACCACAGTGTCTTAAAAGTCATTGCCTCTCTCACTAAACTGGGAGGCCCCCAAAGCTTAAGGCCAGAGCATGTATTTACCTTTACATCTACCTCATCTCTAGAGCAGAGCCCAACACGCAGCTGATGCTCAGTAAACCCCTTAAAACAAATGCTTATGGAACCTCATGAAATCACTGAGTGAAGGAAAGATGGAAGTAACCCAGAGTGCCTCTGAAGCCATTTGGAAAATTAAAGTTCATCACCAAAAAAAGTCCCAATTCCCGTCCACCCACAGTGTCCTCTTAAGAAGGAAGCCTTGAACTATCTCTTGCCAGCTTAGCTGCCAGCAAGTCCAGAAGAGCTGGGGGAGAAGGAGCTCGGAAGAGCGCTAATGCATAAAAAAGGGCTGTTTTTAAAGGCTAAAGGGCACACAAACTAAGACTTGCCAGTATGAAAGGAAGAAATGTGGAACATGAACCACAAAAATAATGAAAAGGTGTCCAAATGCAAATCAAAAATGTGATTCTCTTAAGCAGTCTGCTAGGACGTTCCTTTCTCGTTTCAGGGAAAACACATGGGACTCAACACATCTTTACTTTTTCCTTTCTGTGTATCATGAAGAAATCTACAAGCAACAGTGCGAGTCAGTCACATGATTGGCAGGTAACAAGCTACAGTCATATTTTTCCTGCCTTAAAAGGACCTGTTATTCCTCAATTGCTTATTAAAACACCACAAACTTAAGAAAAATATGCAGTAAAACTTAACATCAAGTTAATATCAAGTCCTTGGCCTGGACTGTGACACCACTTCTTCCTGACTGAGAGTCTCGTAGGGCTCAGGTGGCCGTTCCGAGGCATCCTGTACAGCCGGGCAGAAGCAAACGTCACCTCAGGACAACACACAGATGCTGGGTGGTTTCCCTACTCTCACCCGCAACATCTTTAGCACCAGTTTGCTTCCTTGGGAACTGCTTTCCACACTCCTCCAAAACATGGTTACTTGCATCCTCACAGGTTGACCTTTATCACTTTCAATAAGAGCTAAAATGGGACCAAGAATAAACAAGGTATTTGGTCGGGAGCAGCACAGACAACAGGAGATGAAAACCATGACCAGAGCTAACAAACCCATATCCAAATATCAACAATTAGACTTTACAGGTCCTTGCACTGAAGCTGTGGAGCTTTCCCTGCTGTCCATGTCAGAAAACCAGACTGAAGCCAAAACAAGAAGTATGAGAGAGGCCAACAAAGGGAGAGAGGGGCGAATTACCTGCTCTGGGGAATCAGGGGCAGCAGAAGCGTTTCTTGTGGGGGTTTTAGGAGCCAGGCACTCGTCACACATTCCCTCTATCCTCTCAAAGGCCAACACAGTAGGTAGTTCATTCTCATTCCCAGATGAGGAAAACCGAGAATCAGAGAGGTGGCAAAGTAATTTCCAAGGACACAGAGCTACTGAGAACAGGATTTGAACCCAGGTCTGCCTGTCTTTTAGGGCCAGAAGCTTCCCACAACGCCACATAGCTTGGGTAGAATTTCTCCATCTAGAAGGCAGCGAGGTAAAAGGCGGAGTGTCCAGAAGTTCAAGCTTATCTAACGCAAACAAGATCTGCTTAAACCTCACAACTTCCAAAAACACCCCCAAACAAACAAATCATGGACTCTGCAAATCTTTTGCATGCATATACTCATATTTTAATGTGTACATGAGAACATATACACACTCATTCAAATCTTAGAGAATACATCTGGCTCTAATAGGAACTGTAGTAGTGGAAAAAAAAGGTTATAAATTATTTTGTAAATTATTTTTAATAAAGTTATTGAATTTTTGCTAAACAGCTCAAAGTCGACAATCATTCTTTGATTAACACAACAGGAGATTCCTAGTCTGTCAGCCTCACCACCAAGACCTCTAGCTTCCATGTCAAATATGAACACTAGACTCCAGGATGTGTACAACAGGCGCATATTTTCTTTTGATTACTGAAGACCGTCAACATCCAGAGTCCTTGTGAAATGTCAAAATGCCTGAGACAGACGTGTCCATAACACTTCCTGCATTCTCAGATGCCACTCCCCTCCTGCATTACAGTGGAGCAGAGTTACCTCACTTGCTTTCAACTACATGTGTTCTACGAGATGGGGGATGGTTCTGGAGAATGAGACACACACATCTGCTTCTCCTTCAGCCACTCTCAGCCCCTACGTGCTTTTCACATAGTGGAATTCTGGTGTATAAAGTATGTGATTTCTGGTACAATGCCATCCTAAGTACAAACTATCTACTTCACCTGGTGCAAAAAACAAAACACAACAATCTGCCAATGGCAGAAGAAAAATGGTGGTACCATCCACTGACGCTGTGTCTACATGTAGCCTTTATGAGCCATTTAAGGGATGCTCAAGGGTAACCTGATGCAAACGTTTCTGCCTTACCTTCTTTTTCATTTACCTGGGTAAGGAGCAACTTTGTAACCCTGTTCTCGTGCTTAGCTTCAGACAATAAGTAGCTGTCTGCTCAACTTTCTTTGGACTTTTGCTCTCACTGCCCAGTGAACACATCTGAACCATTTTGGAGCACTTACTCTCTATCAGCTTCATGAATCACTGTTTCTCATTTCAACGAAGAGCTCACGGGAGCTTCACAGATTACTGAGGCAGGGCATCACCAGGAATCCGACCTTTTCTCTTTACCTAATTGTCTCTTTCCTGCTAAGAACTACTGCTTTCTTAAACCTTTGCATTTGCATCACTAGTTCCAAGAGCTGGCTTCCTTTACAGGGGAATTTTACGACATAATTTTAATTACTTCACACGAATCATGTGCAAACCAAAAGAAGATGAATAACATAAGTAGTTGATGGCAGAGCTGGAACTGGAATCCAGACAGTCGGTCAGTCACTGCGTTATGCTGCTTTCATCCTATTCACAGGGAACAAAGCCTGCTGCACATCAAGAAGACATATGTATGCCAGAAAGCATTCAGATCTGAGGGTGAAATTCCACTGGGAAGCATCTGGCTGAGGACAGGGAATCAAGAGGACCGATACTGTGAGAATCAGCCACTGAGTCAGATGAAGGAAGTTGAAGATGGGCTCCAAGGCAGACGGCTGCAGTGAAATAGCCAGCACCAAAGGAGAGCTTGTGTACCATGCCCTACGCTTTACGGTATACATCTCAATTTCACTTCCCCTATAAGAGAAGCCCCATTATTACCCCCATCGCTCAGATGAAGAAACACCTATAACTTAACCAAGCACACCAAGTGAGAGGTGAATACAGTTCTAACCTGCCCAAGACTGGGGTGGAGAAAGGCACCTGTCAGGGTCATTAACAACTCAGCTAAAACCAGAGACTCACAACTCCCTAGCTTATGGTGGCTAACTTATTCTCCTAGGCTTTTCCAAAAGTGAAATTGATTCTGAGTAGGCCTATATCTATTAAAGAAATTGAATCAATAATTAATAACGTTCCAAAACAGAAAGCACCAAGCCCTGATAGGTACCAATTCTCTACAATCTCTGTCAGAGGATGGAAGCAGAGGGAATACTTCCTAACTCACTCTACGAAGCCAACATTGCTCTAATACCAAAACCAGACAAAGACATTATAAGAAACCTACAGAACAATATCTCTCATGAGCATAGATGAAAAAATCCTCAACAAAATACTATCAAGTTGAATCTAAGAACATATAAAAAGAATTACACATCACAACCAAGTGGAATTTATCCCAGGTATGCAAGGCTGGTTCATCACTAGGAAATCAACTAATGTAATCCATCACATTAATAGGCTAAAAAGCAAAATCACATGGTCATATCAATAGATGCAGAATATGTATTTGACAAAATCTAACACACATTCTTGATAAAAACTCTCAGTAAACTAGGAATGGAGGGGAACTTCCTCACCTTGATAAAGATATCTATAAAAACTCTACAACTAATATACTTACTGGTGGAAACAAAAAGCTTTCTCACTGAGATCAGGAACAAGGCAACGATATCCCCTCTCTCCACTCCTTTTCAACATTGTACTAGAAGTCCTAGCTAATGCAATAAGGCAAGAAAAGGAAATAAAAGGTATACAGCTTGGGAAGGAAGAAATAAAACTGTCTTTATTCACAGATGACATGACCGTCAATGTGGAAAATCTGAAAGAACTGACCAAAAACTCCTGTAACAAGGGATTATAGCAAGGTTCTAAGATACACGGTTAATATACAAAAGTCAATCAATTTTCTATATGCCAGCAATGAACAAGTGGAATATGAAATTAAAAATAGGATACCATTTGCATTAGCATCCCTCAAAATGAAATACTTAGGTATAAAAAGCAAAATAGATACAAGATCTATGTGAGAAAAGCTACAAAACGCAGAAGAAAGAAATCAAAGAACTAACAAAATGAGAGATGGTCCACATTCAAGGATGGGAAGACTCAATACTGTCAAGATGTCAGTTCTTCCCAAATTGATCAACAGATTCAATATAATCTCAATCAAACCCCCAACAAGTTATTTTGTGGATACTGACAAACTGCTTCTGAAGTTTCTATGGAGAGGCAAAAGACCCAGAATAGCCAACATAACACGGAAGAAGAACACAGTTCTTCTACCAGACTTCAAGATTTACTATAAAGCTAAAGTAATCAAGACAGTGTGGTATTGGCACAGAATAGACAAACAGATCAATGGAACATAACAGAAAGCCCAGAAATAGACCCATATAAATACAGTCAACTGATCTTTCACAAAGGAGCAAAGGCAATACAATGGAGCAAAGTCTTTTCAACAAATGGTGCTGGAATAACTGGACATCCACATACAAAAAAATGAATCTGGACACAAACTCCACACCTTTCACAAAATTTAACTCAAAATGGCTCACAAACTTAAAACTATAAAACTTCTAGAAGGTAAAATAGGAGAAAAGCTATATGACCTTGGGTATGGCAAGGGCTTTTTAGATATAATACCAAAGGTATGATTCATGGGAGAAATCACTGATAAGCTGGACTTCATTAAAATTAAAAGCTTCTGGGCTTCTCTGGTGGCGCAGTGGTTGAGAGTCCGCCTGCCGATGCAAGGGACACGGGTTCGTGCCCCGATCCGGGAAGATCCCACATGCCGCGGAGCGGCTGGGCCCGTGAGCCATGGCCGCTGAGCCTGCGCGTCCGGAGCCTGTGCTCCGCAACGGGAGAGGCCACAACAGTGAGAGGCCCGCGTACCGAAAGAAACAAACAAACAAACAAAAAAACTAAAAGCTTCTGCTCTAAGACAATGTCAACAGACTAAGAAGATGAGCCGCAGACAAGGAGAAAATATTTGTAAAAGATATATCTGATAAAGAACTATTATCCAAAATATACAAAGAACTCTTAAAACTCAACAATAAGAAAACAACCTGATTTTTAAAAAGGACCAAATCTTAGCAGACACCTCACCAGAGAAGATATACAGATGGCAAATAAGCATACAAAAAGATGCACCACAACATGTGTCATCAGGGAAATGCCAATTAAAACAAGACACCACCATACACCTATTAGAAAGGCCAAAATCCAAAACATTAACACCACCAAATGCTAGCGAGGATGCAGAGCCACAGGAACTCTCATTCATTGCTTGTGAGAATGCAAAATGGGTAAGCAACTTCAGAAGACAGTTTGTTAGTTCCTTATGAAACTAAGCACTCTTACCATACGATCCAGCAATCACGGTCCTCGGTATTTATTTACCTAAACGAGTTGAAAACTATGTCCACACAAAAACCTCCACACAGATGTTTGCCGCAGTTTTATTCATAACTGCCAAAACCTCAAACCACCAAGATGTCCTTTAGTAGATGAATGGATAAATAACCGTGGTACATCCAGACAATGGAATATTATTCAGCACTAAAAAGATGAGCTCTCAAGCCATGAAAAGACATGGAGGAAGCTTCAATGCCTATTACTAAATGAAAAAATCAATCTGAAAAGGCTACATACTGTATAATTTCAACTCTATGACATTCTGGAAAAGGCAAAACCATGGAGACAGTAAACAGATCAGTAGTTGCCAGGGGTTTGAGTTGGGGTAGGGAGAGAGGGACGATTAGGTGAAGCACAGAGGATTTGGGGGGCAGTAAAACTTCTGTATAATACCACAATGATGGATACATGTCATTATACATTTGTCCAAACTCAGAGAATGTCTAACACCATAATGTAAACTTTGGACTTGGGGTGATAAAGATGTGTCAATACAGATTCATTAGCTGTAGCAAATGTACCCTCTGGTGGGGATATTGACAATGAGGGAGGCCATGCATGTGTGGGGACAGGAGTCAACAGGAAATCTCTGTACCTTCCATTTCGTTTTGCAGTGAACCTAAAACTGTTCTTAAATAAATTCTATTTTTTAAAAAAGATGAGCTCATTAACTACCACTTAGGACCTTTGGCCAATAAAGGAGCATTTTGTTGGTGAGAGAAACAAAAAGAAAGTCACATCTCCTTGGAAGAGTTTCCTAAATTTTATTTCTCAGAACCCTTGCACAGAAAAGGGGTTCCATCTGTAACTGTTAGCTGGTAACTCTCAATAAAGCCCCAGAGGCAAAGCTTACTGGTTTCAACACTCCAGGCCTGAATAATGAAGATTTTCTTGATGGTCCCGGTTGTCCTTTTGCAGGACGCTCCAGCTCTTACTGACCTCTCTTCTAGAGATCACCATTCTATGTCCACTTTCGCTTCCCAACTCCCAGCTTTGCACACCTTTGCCACTCTGCCTGGAACAAAGCCAGCTGCTCCTGCTGACCCACCCACAGACTTGCTTCACTACCAATTTGAGGATTCAGGCTGGAACATCAATCCTTCCTTCCTGTTGGTTTTGACCCCTCACTAACTGTCATTAATGTTAGATAGGGGTGCGATAGCTTCCATGGGCTTCTGTGACTTCTATGTTTCTCTGTGAATCAGAAATGATCAAAAAGAAGAGGTTCCCACCGCCACTGCCTCTGCTCCCATCTATTTTCTTAAAGTAAAAACCCTCATTTCTGAGCACGGCACTTGGTTTGTTCTAGCCGCCATCTGACACCACCAAAGGGTGCACCTGACACTGCCGTAAAGTAGGACTGGGTAAAACCTCCAGCCATCATTAACTACAGGTGGCGGGAATCACGCAGCAAAAAAATGCCAGAAGCCCGAGAAAGTAGAAGAGTGACAGGAACATAGAAAAGGAGGCATGAGAAGGCTGCTGATTCAGTTTCAAACATACTCCTCTTTGCCTATCCCTGATCACAGCAAAGTCCTGAGAGAGGTACGACCTTAATTAAGCATCATTTCTCTCTAGATATGGGGAAAGGTATGTTCCCAGCTTTACAAATGCAAGGTGCTGCAATTTAAATTGTTTTCCTGATTTTCAACCAATCACATGGAACTGGTGAAGGTGGACTACTAAAATCCTACTCATTTTAATAGGTGCATACCAGTGCCCCATCACCAGGGTAACTCTGTCCGAAGGAAGTGATTAGATCCTGTTTCCAAGTATCCAAGGGGAAACACAAAGGCAAGATCCAAAGACAAGGAACTCACGGAATGTCAAGGCAGTGAAACGCCATGAAAGGCAGTGCAGAGGGAGGAGGAAGCACAGTGCTACAGGTGTTTGGAACAGTAAGTTTTTTCTCATATAGGGAAAAGGAGAGACATAAAGGAAGGCTGGATGAAGCAACAGATGCAAGCCACACCTGAGGTCAACTCTGAAAGAGAAAGTTTTGACCTAAGACAGAAGAAGGAGAATAAGCAAAGGGGAAGTGGAACAGAAGGGCTGGTCTGGGCACAACAGTGACTTGATCACTCAAAGTCCATTCAGCAGGAAAAGAATCGACTTGTCAATAAATGGTGCTGGGACAACTGTATATCCTTCCTCATGTGCAAGAATGAAGATGACCCCTACCACACACCGTTCACAAAAAATGGAGTTAAAAAGGATCCAGACCTAAATGTAAGAGTTAAAACTATAAAACTCTTAGGAGGACACATAGGCATAAATCTTTGTGACCTTGGACTAGGCAATAGTTTCTTGGATACGACATCAAAAAGACAGTGGCAAAATATTAATAAACTGGACATCAAAATTTGAAACTTTTGGGCTTCCCTGGTGGCGCAGCGGTTGAGAGTCCGCCTGCCGATGCAGGGGAGGGACACAGGTTCACGCCCCGGTCCGGGAGGATCCCACATGCCGCTGAGCGGCTGGGCCCGTGAGCCATGGCCGCTGAGCCTGCGCATCTGGAGCCTGTTCTCCGCAACGGGAGAGGCCACAACAGTGAGAGGCCCACGTACCGCAAAAAAAAAAAAAAAAAAAAATGAAACTCTTGCACTTATGACAATAGTATCAAGAGCACAGAGTGGAAGAAAATTTTGCATACTGCATAACTTGTATCTAGAACATACAAAGAATTCTTACAATTACAATGAGATACCAGTTCACATGTACTACAATGGCTATAATCAAAAAGATTGATAATAACAAGAGTTGGCAAGGATGTGGAGAAACTGGAAATCTCATGCTCCACAGCTGGAAATCCAAAATAGTGCAGTCATGGTGGAAAATAATTTGGCAGTACTTCAAAAGGTTGAACATAGAGTTATCATATTAATCCAGCAATTCCACTCCTTGGTACGTACCCCAGAAAAAAATGAAAAGCTACAATCACACAAAAATGCATACACAAATGTTCATAGCAGCATTATGCATAATAGCCAAAAAGTGGAAACAACTCAAAGGTCCATAAACTGAAGAATGGATTAAAAAACGTGCATATATAACACATACATGAAAGAAGCCAGTCACAAAAGACCACATATCATATGATTCTATTTATACGAAATGCCCCAAACAGGCAAATCCATAAAGGAAAAAAACATAGATTAGTGTTTGCTTAGGGCTGTGGGGCAGGGGGCTGGAGGGAGGGAGGAATGTGGAGTAACCGCTAATGCAAATGGATTTTGTTTTTAAAGGGACATAAAAATGTTCTAAAATTAGATTGTGGCAATGGATGCACAACCCCGTGAAAATGCTAACAACACTGAACTGTAAACTTTAAATGGATGAATTATATGATATGCAAAATATCCCAATAAAGCTGTTTTTTTAAAAAATGCAAAGGGATAAATGATAATGGAAAAATATGTAAATCTGAATTGAAAGAACGAAAAACTTTTGTGAGTCATAAAACACTATAAACCTAATGGAAAATCATGAACTGGGAAAATTTTTGAATAACATACATGACTGATGGCCTGAAAACAAACAACAAGAAAGCTGTGGTAATTCAGTAAGAACTCTATATTGCCCCAGTAGAACAGAAGACAAATACCACAAGAATTCCCCAAAGAAAAAAGTACAAATGACCAATAAGTATATAATAATCCATTCACAACATTATCAAAACACTTTTCAACTAGTAATCCTAGAGTTAAAGCCTATCCAATGAAAATATAAAGAGGCTTTTAAATATTAATATGTAAGAATGTTCTTTATTTAGTGGGAAACTGGGATCGTCTTACATGTACGATGCTAGGGGGAGTGGGCAAATACTATCATTTATTCACTACAGAAACAAGGCAGGAAAGAAATTCAACCGGACTTCCCTGGTGGCGCAGCGGTTAAGAGTCCGCCTGCCAGTGCAGGGGACAAGGGTTCAAGCCCTGGTCTGGGAGGATCCCACATGCCACGGAGCAGCTAGGTCCGTGTGCCACAACTGCTGAGCCTGCGCTCTAGAGCCCGTGAGGCACAACTACTGAGCCCACAGGCCACTACTACTGCAGCCCGCATGCCTAGAGCCTGTGCTCTGCAACAAAGAGAAGCCACTGCAGTGAGAAGCCCACACACCGCAACAAAGAGTAGCCCTCACTCGCTGCAAGTAGAGAAAGCCTACGCACAGCAACAAAGACCCAACACAGCCAATAAATAAAATAAATAAAGAAGAAAACCCAGAAATTCAACCAACTGTCAGAAATGGTTGTCTTTTTAGGGGCACGGGGGTGGAAGGGACCAAGATTTACTGTACCTTGTTCTGTACATTTTTGTAATGAATTTTCCTCCACAAATATTCTAAAATTTAAAAAATAAAGATAACAAATATCTACATCTACCTTCATTGAAAAGGAATTTTATCATATAATCACATATTCTTTACCAAAGTTCTCAAACTTTGCTACATATTAGAATCACCTGGGAAGATTTTTTTAAAATCCCAATGCCCAGGCCATACCTCACATGCACTAAATCAGCATGTCTGAAGGTAGGACCCTTTTTTAAAGGGCTGCTTTAAATTTTAAAGCAGTCTTCTTTAAAATTCCTGGGTATGATCGCATGGTACAGCCAAATCGTGTATGGGTGAACCAGGATTCACAGGCAGGAGAATTAACGGCACTCAAAGGTCCTTAAGTTCACAGTGGAGCAAACCGAATGCACACAGGTCTGTGTGTGAGCACAGAACAACAAAGTATGTGTGTCCTGGTCACGGCTGCATGGAGCAGTAAGGTACAGGCAGGGCCGCCCGGCTCCTTGGAGTAGGCGGTCATGTAACAAGTTTGCAGGAGGAAACAAAGAGAGCTGTCCAGTTCACCACTGCAGGAGGAACCGTCCTTGCTGAAGGTCAGAGCCCTGACTGTGACCTGACTACTCAGAGGTGACAGCAGGACTGAGAACTAGCTGGTTCTTCCAGCAGACCTGTGCTGAGACTGTGTGTTTCCCGTGCTATCCTCCACCTCCCTAGGAAGAAGCCTCACAGATGCTTGTGTGTACAACCTCCAGCCTATAGCCTCCCCCCGGGCATGCAACCAGAACACAGTGCCATGTCACCTACAGCTCATGTGTCAGCAATGTGCAGACAGAACAATGCAGACTGGCACTGGCATAGGAGAACGTGCTAGGGCAGGGCAGGGGGCTGGACTTAGGGCAGCCTCTACCTTAACTTGCACACTGGGGCAAGTTCCGTAATGATGCTTCCGTATCTGCAAAGAGGCCTGACTGGTTGTGCCCTAGAGGCCTTGCCAACCCCAACCTGTCTGTGATCCTCCAAGGTCCGCACACAGAACAGAGACTGCGGCAGTAGCTAAAACTGGAAGCCAGCTGAGTGTGGGTCTGACTATGAACTTGATCTGACTCAGCTGTGATAATTCCCCTGCCACAGTACCGTGGAAAGAAAGAAAAAATGGAAATTGAGAAGCGCAGACAGAAGGGAAGTTCAAAAGAGGAGGGGTACAGAACGACTACTCTGCCTCTTCTTGCTGATTCTCAGTGGTCCACAACGAGGCCTGACGAAGCACCCTACTGGCACCATCCACTCAAGACTGTCCCCTGAAGATGCTGACTTCAAAAGGAGGCACTCAAAGAACGCTGGCGGGAACGTGTAATCAATGCAGCTTTTGTAAAGTGACTGGGCAGCACGTACCAAGAATCTTTAAATCTTTAAAAATGTAGTCCATCGGGCTTCCCTGGTGGCACAGTGGTTGAGAGTCGGCCTGCCGATGCAGGGGACACGGGTTCGTACCCCGGTCCGGGAAGATCCCACGTGCCGCGGAGTGGCTGGGGCCGTGAGCCATGGCCGCTGAGCCTGCACGTCCGGAGCCTGTGCTCCGCAACGGGAGAGTCCACAACAGTGAGAGGCCCGCGTACCAAAAAAAAAAAAAAAAAAAAAAAAACCCCAAAAAACATGTAGTCCATTTAGTGCAATACTTCCACTTCCCAGAACCTGCCACTCTTGAGAGATCAGACGTTATATAAAAGTTACTGAACAAAAATATTCACATGGGAAGTTCTGGAGACTGGGTGCACAACAATGTAAGCGTATGTAACATGACTAAACTATACATTTAAAAATGGTTAAGATGGGAAATTTTATTATGTGTATTTTATCACATCTAAAACTAAAAATTCAGGCTTCCCTGGTGGTACATTGGTTAAGAATCTGCCTGTCAGTGCAGGGGACACGGGTTCGAGCCCTGGTCCGGGAAGATCCCACATGTCGTGGAGCAACTAAGCCCATGCGTCACAACTACTGAGCCCACGTGCCACAACTACTGAAGCCTGCGCGCCTAGAGCCCGTGCTCCGCAAAAAGAGAAGCCACCGCAATGAGAAGCCCGCGCACCGCAACGAAGAGTAGACCCCACTCACCACAACCAGAGAAAAGCCCGCGCGCAGCAACGAAGACCCAACACAGCCAAAAATAAAATAAATAAAATACATTTATAAAATTAAAAATTCATAGGCATTTAATAGCAAAAACAAAATACCTTGGCTCACACTACAATTTTTTTAAACTGAAAAATAATGTAAATATCTAACAGCCAGAAACTAGTTAAAAATCAATTACGGAATATTGAAACAATGGACATCGAATGTCAAATTCTTCAAGCAAACTGGAACGTGCTCATGATATAATATTCAGTGAAAAATGGCAAAGCGCGTGTGGTCCTGGGTTTAGGAAGAATCGATTGAAAAAAAAAACTAGAAAATCAAAACACTAAGCATAGTTCTGTCTCTACACTGGGATTTCCAAATTTTCTACAAGAAACACTCCAGCAGGGTGAGGGAAGGAGGGCCTTGGTGGACATTAATTCATGGTCCAAGAATCAAAGGGCAGAATGATTTCCACTTTACAGCCTGTCAGCTTTGAGGTTTTTCCCTTAAAGAAACAGACAGCCAGAGGGGTTTTCAAAACTGCTGCATCAGCTCTGTCAACTGACACAGAACTGGGACTGGAGACGGCAGAGACGCAAATACAGCAGCTCCCCTCATACGTTCCAAGATCCCCAGTGGATGCCTGAAACTGCTGATAGTACTGAGCCCCATGTATACTATAGGGTTTTTTCCTATGCATATATACCTATGATAAAATTTAATTTATAAGTTAGGCAAAGTAAGAGATTAACGGCAGTGACTAACAATAAAATAGAATGGGGCCTCTCTCTCAAAGTACCTTACTGTACAAATTTAACACATTTTCTATCTTAACTAAAGCACTTATCACATACCGTGGCCATAACTTTTACAGTCTAAGGTACGAGAGCAAAACTAGCACACATTTTTTTCCTTCTTCACAATTTCACGAATAGAAAATTCGTTCTTACCATAGATCTTAGCTACCTCAGCATATGATTTTTTTTTCCTTATTAAGTCAAGAACCTTTTCACTTACAGGAAAGCACTTTACAAACCGTTCTCTTTGCATAACTGAACTGCCAGCATCACTACTCTTGCACTTCAGGTCCTTTATTAAGTAAAATAAGGGTTACTTGAACCCAAGCACCTCGATATCACAACAGTGGATCTGATGACTGAGGGGGCTATGCAGAGACTACTGGGCAGGGCACACTGGACAGAGGGACGATTCACATTCTGGGCAGGACAGAGCGAGACTTCATCACATGAGCTACTCAGAACGGCACACAATTTAAAACTTATGAACTGTTGGGACTTCCCTGGTGGTCCAGTGGTAAAGAATCCGCCTTCAAACGCAGGGGATGCGGGTTTGATCCCTGGTCGGGGAACTAAGATCCCACAGGCCACAGGGCAACTAAGCCTGCGCGCCACAACTACTGAGCTCGTGCACCTCAACTAGAGAGCCCGCGTGCCACCAACTACAGAGCCCACGCGCCCTGGTGCCCGCCAGGCTGGGTAGGCCACAACTAGAGACAAGCCCGCGCACCGCAACAAAAGATCCCACGTGCCTCAACGAAGATCCCACGTGCCCCAACTAAAGACCCGACACAGCCAAAAAAAAAAAAACTTATGAATTGTTTACTTCTGGAATTTTCCATTTAATATTTTTGGACACTGACCACGAGTAACTGAAACCAAAGAAAGAGAAACCACAAATAAGGGGGGATGACTATAACCAGCACTACCCAGCCTCCCCATATGCGAGGATGAGAAAAGCAGTATCACCCACTTTTCACCATCTGCTGTTTTACTCCATTCAGTGTTTTAAATGGTTGCTCTGTGCCTCCTTTTGATCCATAATGGGCCCAGAGTGATCTGGGAAATGTAATCCAAATATAAAGTAACAAATTATATTACTAATAAACAATCCACAGGAAATGGGCTTGCTCTTCTCTCGGAGACCAAAGAATGCATTACAAATATTAATGAATTCTTAACCCAAAAAGGCTTGCACCAGCCACAGCACTACTTAATGGATACTGATCCTTGTTTTCATTATCAGAAAATTTATGTTTCATTTAGAAAAAAACAAAAAATGTGAAACAGTACTCAGGAAACTGAATCTTCCGACTAGCAGTGAAAAACATATAAATAAGGTGGAGCAAGGTGGAAGGAGAGTAAATAAAAATAATAACTAGCAATGTAAGTGGAACGTAAGAAACTCAAGTCATGTGAAATGCAGGGTCACATTACTGCGACATTAACGACATTTTCTCTGGTCCTGAGTTCCCATGGCCCAGGAGCCAATCACCAAGTACACTAGTATACAAACTTTCATTATTAATGCAGGCTGTGCTGAGTGCCTGTGACAGGAGGTTATAGTATTTGACCTTTGCTAGAATAACAGTTTCAGGCCAACAGTTTCTTGATTAGCGTCAATTAGTGAAGACGTTCTACCCAAACAAGTAAAACAGGTTTGGTTCTTGGTGCATTTTTTTTTCATTTTGTTTTTGCCTTAAACAAAAGAAAAAGGCATCTAATCTTACAAATGAGAACAGAAGTCAGCATCTTTCAGAGTTGGGGCTGAAGGATGATGTGCTCCTGAAGCAAAGCCAGATGGGGAGGGAAAACAGAGGGGGTGGGGTAGGCGGGGGCGGGTCTCTAACTATGGGCTCTGCGCACACACCATATTTACTGTATCATTAGCAACAACAGTGCTAGCTTTTTAAATAGATGGCTATTTTAAAATCCAGTGCATGTTCACAACCGTATGTCAACTATTTTTATAGGCAGGTAGAACATTAGGACTCTAGATACTTTTCCAACAATATGGTTTAAACAGAAATCTGTGTGTTCGACACTGGAAAAAACATTGTTTACTGTCTGATGCATCCTGAGTCACTGCCATTTTTAAGCAAGCACCTCTGCCTTTAACTTTCCTTTTCGAATTAAAATTACCAAGATAATGAAACCAAATTAACACTGTGAGACACTAATTCGATGTACAAATTTGGGCAATCCACAAACACTGCCCCACCAAAGAGGAATCTGCTTAGTGTATTTAATTATCATTTGGACCAAAAACATCTAATACGGAGAATATTTCCTTCAACCCACTAAAACGTTGAATGTTGCAGAGCTAACTACTCCCTTCTATTCATAAGGCCTTGCAAAGACCTTAGCAGACATAAATTTATTCCTATGGAGAAAAACAAACTTTGGGATATTTTCTCTAAAACCAAAGATATCTAATTTGGTCAGGACAGAGGAGATGAGGCCTTGTCAGGGATTTCTCTGCAGGCGTGTCTGCAGCCTAAATGAGACTCTTCTGGCTTGCCACTCTGCCCAAGCTTGCCATGCCATTCATTGCTACCTGATGTCCCCCTAAAATGCCACAAAATAAGTAAATAGTAACTGTGAAGTGATGAATATGTTAGCTAACCTTATTGTGGTAATCAGTCTGTAATATATTTTATATATATATATAAAATCACCACATCGTATACCTTAAACTTACAATGTCATGGGTTGATTATATTTCAGTAAAGCTGGAAAAAAATTTTTAAAGATTGAAGTCCCACTAAAACTAACACTGATTTTTTTATTAATAAAACTATATCTGAAATGCAGTATTCCCCAGAGTCTCTCTGGTGTTGGCCAATCCTAGGGCCCAAGCAGCATCAATTCATCTGCAGTAGCACAGACTATAGAGGGAAACCTCTATTATCTGTTTTATATAGAAGAGGTATACTTGGAGAAGACATCATGCCCGTCCTCAACCATCAGACATAGGAAGCACATACACACTAATTCAAGAAAAAAGGACAAATGATGAAGCTAATAAGAATAAAAGTAAAATGCTGTGCACAATTTGTAAAAAAGGAGTAATTCCAGTGGGCTAACCGGCAAAAGAGGCAGTGTGGGAACTGGAATTTGAAAGAAGAGAAGAAATCTGACAAAGAGATATAGCAGTAGGGGGAGGTCAAAGAGAAGAAAGGACATTCCAGGAATTTCCCCAAATACTGATAAACAGGTCAGATTCCTTGGCACAGGAAATCACTTCATACCAAAGAGGTTTCCAAGTTCCAGCTAATGACTGGATTGTAAACAATGTTGTCCAAAGTAAGAAAGTTCTAGAATAAAAGATTTTGGCCACTCACCAATTCACAGTACCATTTCTAACATTCAGAGCTTAAAGTCTGCGCTCTTAATTTTACCCCACATAAACTGCAAATATCCACTAAATGATTCAGAAATAATGCCTATAACATCTCAAGTAATACACTCATTCAGGAGATTAGAAAAACAGATGCCAATTTCACAGTCCCAGAGCAGATCTTAGATCAATTCCAAACATGTTTATGTGTAAATGTGACCAATTCTTACAGTGGCATATGATCAGTAAGGCCCCAATTTATCTTGCCCTCAGTAAACAAATACTCAGAAAACCTAAAAGAAGATCAAAGAACTTTTATGATTCCGTGTATCATTATTTTGGAAAGGCCTTCCTCACATCTGATTAAAGTTAAATAATGTTTGAGTTTTTATTGGTAAAGTTAAGTGCAAAAAGTCGGTAATAATAAGGGAAGCCAAAATACTTCATACAAGTAATCCATAAGTCCCTTGTTCCACCCCTTTACAAGTCTGAATTTTCACCAACAATTAAATTTTATAGCTGCTCAAATGCTGGATGATGTAATCAAGGACACACATCAGTATATGGCGCTGGGTGGTAATAAACAGACTGTGGTCGGATTACACTTGCCAAAATCCATAACCTTTAAACATACCACAATGAATTTAGATTACAGCGTTGCCCTAATTTGTGAACAAGAAAACAAAACTGATGGTTAATATTGATAACATGAATCTTTGTAAAACTATAGCCTGGGCAATCAAAATAGTTTATATATAGGTTGAACTAAAGAAATCAATCTATTCAAATCATCTTTTTTTTTTTTTTGAAGATTCCCTTCTTCGAGAAGTTACCGTAACAAAGAAAAAACCTTCTCCCAGAAGATTTCTTATAAGCACTAGTTCTGCCTAATTCCAATACATGCAGCTCGGGGGCTGTTTTGTTGCTCGCTTACCTGGGGACTTTTTGGTTGATCTTGATGGCACAGAGTGAGACTGTCGAGGCAGCAGAGGTGACGAAGGCAGAGACATGGAGACACCTTTGGCCAAGCTCACCCTGTAGGCGTCCTCTGCCACTGGAAGGCTGCTCACAGAAAACTCACCACCATGGCCAGGGGGCAGGACTGGAGGGGAAATCTCCAGACCAAAGTCACCTCCTGGAGTGGAGAGAGAAAACCTTAGGTTAGGCCATCCGTGATAGCTAGATGCGAATTTAATTCCTAAGAACTACATTCTTAGAATTCCCATATGCCATATGTGTGTGTGGAATTTTTTTTTTTTTTTAAGATTCTTCTTGCATCCCATTCACTTCATACTCCACATGGCAGACTCCACCGTCCTACAACTCAAGCAGCCCAAACCCTTAGTCATGCGACTGGAACCGTGGCTCACTGATGAAGCAGGTTCTCCTCAGTATTCAACCCCTAAATGAACTTAAGGACAAACAAGCTTACTGTAACGAAATTAAACATTCTAGGGAACTCCCTGGCAGTCCAGTGGTTAGGACTCTGCTCTCTCACTGTCGAGGGCATCAGTTCAATCCCTGGTTGGGGAACTAAGATCCTGCGAGCTACGTGGTGTAGCAAAAAAAAGGGGGGGAAATTAAACATTCTAGGGTGGTAGACGTATTTTAAAAAAAAATACAGAGGAGGCAATTGCAGTGTAGAGAGGACACAAGGAAGGGACTACATCGGCTAGGACCAGCACCTCTGAAAAAATACAGCCAGTCCTCAAGTACTCAGATGACATGCTTTCCTCCTTACCCCCAGGTATATACAGAGAAGCAACTGAGATGCTGCAAGAAGAAGAGGTAAATCATTTTCCTGATGATTAAAAAAGCATCTTTAAGCTCTGAATTATATACAGCAGAACTGGAAAGGTACAGAAAGTTTTCCACAAGCAAACTTTTCTCTCTGATGAAAGTTATCCAACTGATGAAAGTTTACCACACCTTCCTGACTCTGAAAAATCGAGGCCTGGATTTGAACTTAAACCGTCTGTCTAGCCAAGTGGGAACTCAATTTTTGCAGATCTTTGTGTACAATACTCAAAAAGGATGCAACCCCAACTGTCAAGTTCCCAGTGGCATCACCGTACTTGTTTTTCATGTTAGGAGGCACGGTGAAGTAGAGAGGTACCCCCTCCACAGACCAGGGGGCATTTAAAACAGGCAAACAGGCTCATGCATGGCTTCCAAAGGCAACTCAAAACAAGCAGAGCTGTGAACAGAAAAGCCACAGGTTCCGCAAGGCATAAGTTGGCACCATCAGAAAGGTAATTTCAGTCTCAGCTGGGCCAGCTATGCTTGAAGGGGTTTTAATAAACTTGGGAAACTAAATATCCAAATGACTGACATTTGAAGAAACAACGAGAATTACCAGGAAACTCACTCGAATTTTCAAAAACAAGGACATTATGTCAACACCCAAGACAAATAAATTGACTTTCTGCCCATGAGGGAGGGAAGCAGGAAGGAAGGAGTTAATGGAGATCCTTACTTCCTAAGTCCAAGTGAACTGCAGTGTCTCCCACTCTGGTCCTCTTACAACCCTTGCCCACCCTGCTTCCCGAGCCTGCACTATAAGATACCATCACCACCAATGCCCAGGACCCAGGAGCTAATCTCTTAACGCCACCATGGACAAGCCTGAAATCTTTCAAAAACCTCCTCCTTGGCGTCTTAAGCCAGGGCGTGAAGCCTCCTAGCTGCTTCCCCTTCAACAGTCTGGCGAGGAAACAGATCTTAAGGCAGAACAGGGGGTGCACCACAATGCCAACTCCCACTGGGGCTGAAAGTCCACCATGCTGAGACTTGGGACAGTTGAAGGGACAGTTGTTTTCTCTGGTCCAATATCAGGTTCTCATGACCAGTCCCTACCACCACCTCCGTCTCATCTAGGAATGCAAGCAGGTGCTGTACCTGTAAGAATGGTGCCTGGTCATCTGATCCCTGGATGTGTCACAAGAAACCCTAGGAGACAGACGAGAACTTGGAAAGCACTGAGGCTACAGCCCACAGCCTCAGGGAGTTACACACACAGAGTGTGGGGGGCCTTGAAGAGGCGACACTGGTTTTCCATGTGGCTTGAAGCTACCCTGCCCTGTGGCTGCCCTTACACTGCCTAATCACCAACCTGGGTACCCAGCTACCTGGGTACCCAAATAGCTATGGGATGGCCTGATGGGAGCAGGCGCTGTGACAAGGCATTGTCTTTTCCTACTCACACACGAGCATCTCTGACCGAAAACAAACAAACCTCAGATTTCAGGTCACTTAATCTGGATGAGGACACAAAATGAGGGAGCAATGCATCTTTTATGACAACATCAGAAATAAAACAATGAGCTCATTACTGAGAGAGGGTTTATTTTCTTAAATACTTGGAATTCTTCAGTGACACAAGAGAAATTGGGGACTGAGGAGTAAAAGAGAATTAAAGAGTTTCCTAATTACAAATTCTGCCCATAAACTTTGTTTATATCAAGCAAAGCAAATATTTTCATTAACTGCAAGTCTGGTGGGGATGAGTTTCCAAAGAAAGCCATAACCATGAAGACCTTCAGCTTTCGGAGCAGCTGTGCTCCAGCACTTTGATTTTATGTGGTCTGCAATAAAACAGGACTTAGAGGTGGGGTTTGGGGAGGAAGGATCTCTATTTCAAGTTTACTTTGACATCTCACCATAATATCAGTCCCAAACATGCTGTTCTGTTGGTTTATTTTTCAGATCCCTAACATCCAACTTCCTTTTATCAGAAAGGCACAAAGCAGGGAAAGGAGTTTTATGTATGAGCAGGTGGCGCAAAGAAGTGGGTGATCCAGCGGCTTAGAAGCTGGAGACAGCCCTCCGGAGTCTGGTGCTTTAACTGCATCAGGCAAGGGGTTCAGGTCAAAGTCAGTCCAAGAGCATCACAAGGATGCCGACGCCAGCGCCAGAAAGTGAAAGTCTCCTGGGGCATCCATAGGACTGAACAATATTGGTTCTAGGCAACATGACACCAGAAATCCTCCAGTTGATTTCACATTCCTCAACAGATGCTTAAAGAGGTTTAAGAGGAATTAAAAACATCTCACTGCAACAACCAGCGTGGCCAGCACATTTCTTTCAGCTTTGAATACATGTTTTTCTGTTGACTGTGACCTATTTTATTCCCCACCTCAATTAAGTGATGGGAAATACACCTCAGTCCCCCTTCCTGTTGCTGCAGCAGAAATGCCCAGGCCAGGTAGAACGACGCATCCCTTCCAGGGTAGGAAAACCATATTATCAACTACCTCCTCCAGTTCCTCTGGCAGGTGTTTCCCATTGATTCATCATGGACACTCACATCCACCCCAACGTGCTTTCACTCAGAGAGCACCTAGTCCAATCACACAGGTTCTCAGACAAGAAGCCAGGGCATGGGGGTTATCCGTGAGGAGGAAGGTCACAGCTACAACTTCCAAAATCCCCCCAAGTGGCGGGCTCACGCTCTAACATACTCACTGCTCGACACATTTAAGAACTTAACTTTGGGAAAAAAAAAAAAAAAGGAGGTACTCAAAATAGACATGTTTTTATTTTGTTAAAAACATTACTTGGCTGGGCCGGGTCTTAGTTGCAGCACGTGGGATCTTCATTGCTGCGTGCGATCTTTAGTTGCAGCACACAGGATCTTTAGTTGTGGCATGTGAACTCTTAGTTGCGGCTTGTGGGATAGAGCTCCCTGACCCGGGATTGAACCCAGGCCCCCTGCACTGGGAGCACGGAGTCTTAGCTACTGGACCACCAGGGAAGTCCCAAAATAGACATGTTATTGAATGAGTTAATTCTATAAAGGGGTCAGCACATTTTTGCTATAAAAGTTTAGGCTTTGTAGGTCACACACAGTCTCTGTCATTCATATACATAACATACACACACACATACCTTTTCTTATTTTAAAATCACCAACTCTGAGTTTCAAAAATAAAAGACCAGAAAGGGCATGAGGGTATAAGGTTCTTCCTGTTTGTAATGAATATAAATACACATACGGATATATGTAATAAATAAAAGTAAATACACATACATATATACTTACACGTGCAAAAACTAAATCCAAGTCATAGTTTGCAAAGATAATAGAATTATCAAAGGGGATAAAGCCATCCAATAAGGCTTTTTAAATTGGCAGAAATAGCTTGTGATAACAGTTCTTTTTTAATTTTTTCCACTATTACAGGCTGTGAAAAGGGATTTAAACTCATAATGGCAGAAAATGCGAACCTGGGAGATGATGAGTGTTTAAAGGCGGCTATGCAGAGTGGCAATGTCCAACATTACAGATTAAAGTGCATGGAGTGCAGGATTAAGGAAGGCTTAAAAAAAAAATGAGGGCAACGAAGCCAGGGAGATGAAAGTAAAACTGCATTTCAAAAAGAGTAGATCTGAGAAAGGCAAGGGTGAGCTTAGACATTCAGGTAAATAGGTCTGCAGATGCAGGAAGTAAGATTTCCATTTATTGTGCCATTGAAGTGGCTAGATGGAGGAGGGGGGAATGGAAGCTTAGAATAGAAAGAGAAAAGATGTTCTGTTTATCCAGTTCCAGAAAACGGGACTTGTGCAATACATTTAACTAGGGCATTAAATGTGTTAGGGCTTCTTTTGTGCAGTCCCTGCCTGGGAGTGCTCTCATGTTTCTTAAACATATTTTCCATCGTAAGGCTTTATGACCATATAACTCATATATATTTACAGAAACCTAGAAAATTGGAAAAAATTTCCTCCCGCAAGATCCAGTATCATTTTTGAAACCCTCAGAAGTTTCTCTCTGCAACTGAAAGCACTTTAAACCGCTTTACATCTTATAGGATCTCCCCAACTACCCAGCCAGAGCTGACTGTTAATATGCATTTTCAAAAAGAAAGATTAATGTATCCAAGAAAGCAATTTTCCAAAACATTATTCACACAGTCATGACTAATTCTCAAACAATACTGCTGAGAGGCAACAAAGCAGCTAACTCCAGAGTACAGAAAAATCTGGTCAATAGGACAAGTTTACCCTTGTGTCTTCAAAACTCCAAGTGGGTTCTAAACAGAGCTCAGTAAAGACTATCCTCACAGTTTTATTCTTAATACTCAAGGGTTACAGAACCAAATGTACTTTATTCCAAAACAGATGAGTAAACAGACTGGCATTTCCTCTCTAATTGTCAAAGTTTTCCCTTTAAGGCATGTTGCCATGCAAGAGATTCTGAGCTTTAAGAATATGTATATGACCTCAGAAACACTCCCACTCCCAAGCCCCGGAGGGTGCACTTTAACATAATAAATGCTTTTTTAGATATACTATGTGTTAGGACAGGGTTTCAGGCACTTTGTATCATTGCAGCCAACTCATGAAGGTAGGTGCTAGTATTATGTCCCTCCTTCAGTGAGGAAACTGAGGCACGGAAAGCATCAAGTATCTCGCCCAAGGACTCCGGCAAATGGCAGAGTCAGGTCTGACCCCAGGCAGTGCGATCCAGAGTCCATTCTCTCGGCACTGCTCCCCTAAGGAAAGGCTACTGAGAGATGCCTTTCCACATTATATCGTTTTGTATACCTAACAGGGAAGATCAGAAATAGTCTAGGTAGGTCTACACGCACACAGTACCCGGCCACTGTGAGAAGAAACCTGTTCCCTCACCTATTTTCACTTTTCATACTGGCTGCTTAATTAGCTCCACAGCACTCCATTTGGGAGGCACCCAGGCCCAGTGTTCATTAATTTTCTTTCAGTCACACCTTATGCTGTCACCATACAGGCAAAGTAGATCCGAGATAGATGTTCGGTCATCAAGCACCCTAAATAGTTTCCTCTTCTTTCACTTTATACTGTAAACTCATTAACTCTCGCAGCCTCCGGGCCTGCTCTCTCTGCCTGGGGTGGATGTGCTGAAGGCCATTCCCACCACACAGGACAGAATTCTGACACTCTACATGGCCAGGTGATGAAGGTAGCCGTGGGGCAACTGTGGCCAAAGGCAACCCGGGTTCAGGGTTCATCTTAAATCTGCGTGGAATTCATTATCCTACATCTCCTTGCTGGGATAAACTCATTCCCCAAGTCCATGGGTCCTGTAAAACACTCCACACTTGGACTCTTGAGATCTGCCGGCCGCTGCACAGGACTGGAGCAGGAGTTCCCAGCCCTGCCACAGAAGGGAGCCCGAGCCCTTCCTGGGAAGGCTGTCGCGAGTGCTCTGGGGTGCAGCCTGGGGACCAGTCGTGAGTGAAAGCTCACTAGGTGATTCTCACGTACAGCCAGGAACGAGAACCGCCAAAGATTGTGAGACCACAAGAAAGTGGTCAAAAAGATCTGAAACGTTTTGTGTTCCTATTACAAGATAAGGGGTAGAGAGGGAGGGGTGGGAGGGAGATGAAAAGGAAAAGAAACTTGAGGGAATAATCATGTAGATGATTAAATAAATGTTCCCCTTATGCACAACATGCATTCCTTGAGTGTATGTATATATACACACCTGTGTTTATATACACGTGTGCACACGCTGTATGTTTTTTTATGTGTATATAAATAATGTAAATATACACACTCGTACATGCATGGAAGGTCTCTAAGAAGAACACACAGGATCCAGGAGCAGTGGTTGCCTCTGGGAACAGGAACTCACCAACTGGGAACACGGATGGGAAGTATATACACTTTTAAATGGTTTACATTTTTTGCTATGTGCATACGTTTCCTATAAATATTTTAAATCTACGTTTCCTAGGATTGAGCCAGGTGTGGATAGGAAGATCTTAAGTCTAACTGGGCCACACGCTATGGCCTAACTTGGCAAGTGGGTGAGATGAAGCTCCCTTCCACAAAGACTGTTCAAAGTGACGGTGTGCGTGCTGACTGGTCGGAGGTGAGCTTGTTTCTGGTTGACAGAGGTGGACACAGGACAGGTGAGTAAGAAGAGCCCCAGGGCCGTGCTCTGAAAGAGGTGGGACTCTCGGCAGCCCCAAGCATTCCCGCTCCCACTGTGCAGCACAATCTTCCTCTCTCCTCACCCTGCACCCTGGCTCTTTCATGTCCTGGTCATCTCTGCTGCTGTGGGTGGAGTGTGGGCGCACTCGTGGAAGCAGCTCACACAGGATAATGCAGGGCCCTAGGGAAACACCAGGTCTGCCAGGGAGAGGGCAAGATGAGGGAGGGGTAGGCATGGGGACCTGTTAGATGGGGGGTAGGGGAATAAGGAGAGCCTAAAAGGGAAAGGAATAAGGCAGGATGGGACCTAGGAATACGGCGGTAGGAGGCAGAGGGAAGCAGCCAGTGGTGGGGAGAGGCAGGGTGCGGGCGGTAAAAGCAAGAATTCCTGTTTCTGTTTTACACTATTGTATCTGGCTAACAAGCCCTCCCAACACCCTGATAAAATACCTGTAACTACAAAGTAAAAGACAACAACTCACAAGTGCAAAGTCTACTCCAAAAGATAAGGAGTGCCAGAAAAGCAAAGAATTCCTAGCAATTTTAAGGATGACAGTGGAGCATCCTTTGTTTTCATTGCAACAATTGGTGGCCCAACCAGGCTTCAGCCCACAGGATGGGGACACATCCATCCCCTGCCCCAGTGTTGGCTCCAGTATCTCCCCCTATAGCCACCAGCAGAAACCAACTGACTCCAGTAGATAAAACAGAGCTGATGAGATCTTTTCTCTTTCCATGAAAAGCCAACTCCCTCAACACCTCCCTCAAAATAATAAATGGTGGGAGACTGAGGAGAATGTAGCTTATTAGCAAAAGGAAAGGGACTATCTTTTTGAAGATTCAAACAAAGAAGGCTGAGATAAAAATTCAGTGAACTGCTTGTCACCCTCAATAGAATATAGGGGGACATGGCCTCTATACCCTTCATACGGCATTTCTTTTTTGATTAGTATAGACTAATATTAAAGAGGAAGAAAAGCAAGGACATTTCAAAAGCAATAGCCGATTATTATCCACATTTCAGGCATAAAGAGTAGAACTAACACTACAGAAAGTCCACTCACTGATAAAGAACAAGCTTGAGGAGGTGTCCCCAGGATGTAGGGGGAAGGGGCAAACATTTTCATGAAGCAAGATTACAGATATGGAAAACAAAGGTATTTCTGAGGAGAAACAAGCACAAAATAATTTTTAAAACTCAAAGAAAAAAAAAACAATCTTTTCTGAATTGAGGTTTGCAAATTAAAAAAGGACCCGCCTCAGAATGGCCATCATTAAAGTCTACAAATAACAAATGCTAAAGACTGTGTGGAGAAAAGGGAACTCCCCTACACTGCTGATGGGAATGCAAGTTGGTGCAGCCACTATGGAAAACACTATGGAGGTTCCTCAGAAAACTAAAAATAGAACTACCATATGATCCAGCAATCCCACTCCTGGGCATATACCCAGAGAAAACCATAATTCAAAAAGATACACGCACCCCAATGCTCACAGCAGCACTATTCACAATAGCCAAGACATGGAAACAACCTAAATGTCTGTCGACAGATGAATGGATAAAGAATACATACAATGGAATACCACTCAGCCATAAAAAAGAAATAATGCCATTTGCAGCAACATGGATGCAACTAGAAATGATCATACTAAGTGAAGTCAGAAAGAGAAAGACAAATACCATATGATATGACTTATATGTGGAATCTAAAATATGGCACAAAGGAACATATCTACAAAACAGAATCAGACTCACAGACACAGAGAACAGACTTGTGGTTGCCAAGGGGGTGGAGGGAGGGAGAGGGATGGACTGGGAGTTTGGGGTTAGTAGATGAAAACTATTACATTTAGGATGGATAAACAACAGGGTCCTACTGTCCTACAGTGCAGGGAACTATATCCCATTTCCTGGGATAAACCATAATGGAAAAGAATATAAAAAAGAATGTATAGGGCTTCCCTGGTGGTGCAGTGGTTGAGAGTCCGCCTGCCGATGCAGGGGACGCAGGTTCGTGCCCCGGTCCGGGAAGATCCCACATGCTGCGGAGCAGCTGGGCCCGTGAGCCATGGCCGCTGATCCTGCGCGTCCGGAGCCTGTGCTCCGCAACGGGAGAGGCCACAACGGTGAGAGGCCCGCGTACCGCAAAAAAAATAATAAATTAAAAAAATAATAATGTATATATGTGTATAAATGAGTCACTTTGCCATACAGCAGAAATTAGCACAACACTGTAAATCAACTATACTTCAAAAAAATATATTGCTAAGGCCAATGGCACAGTGCTCTAGGCTGTTTCCCTAGAGGGAGACCCATACCTAGACGTATCCTGGCAAAACTTTAAGTTGATAGTTTAAAAAAAAAAAAAGTATCACAAGCATCCAGGTAAGTATATAGTTTTATAAAAATAATTAAGGGGAAACAAAACTGCAGAGACTTTCAAAGGAACCAGAACCTAGAACCCAACTGCCCTCAGACTTCTTCAATTAGTTCTTAGGGCTGCTGTAACGAAGTACCACAAACTGGGTTATTTAAACAACAGAAATTTATTCTCACATTTCTGGAGGCTGTAAGTCCAAAATCCACATGTCAGGTGGGTCATGCTCTCTTTGAAAACTCTAGGGGAGAATATGGTCCATGCCTTTCTCTTAGTTCCTGGTGTTGCCTACAATCCTCAACGTTCCTTGGCTTGTAGACACATCACTCCAAGCTCTACCTCCATAATCACATGTCATACTTCCCTGTGTCTGGGTCTCTTCTAAGGACACCAGTCCCTACAGCAGAGCCCACCCTAATCTATTATGACCTTATTTTCATTTGATTATGTCTACAAAGACCCTACTTCCAAATAAGGTCACTTTCACAGGTATCAAGGGTGAGGACTTCAACTTTTTCTTTTTGGAGGGACACAATTCCACTCACAACACTTCTCTTCTCCAACATCAAGAGCCGAAAGCCAAAAAGCAGTATCTTTGAAACCTGAGGGAGCAAAGAGCA
The DNA here is from genome assembly GCF_949987515.2 of Delphinus delphis. Classification (NCBI taxonomy): domain Eukaryota; kingdom Metazoa; phylum Chordata; class Mammalia; order Artiodactyla; family Delphinidae; genus Delphinus; species Delphinus delphis. The sequence goes on from NC_082689.1 coordinate 72,234,960, forward strand.
TGACCAAACCTCATAAAGCCAAACCAAGTTTTCTATCAAGTGCAACACCAACCAAAAAACATTCTCAGGTACTCAAAGGCTCAGAAAACGCCCAGCCCATTTATCCTTTTTGAGGAAAAAGTTACTTAGAATCAAAATTAACTACTCAACAGTGGGGACATTATGAGTGGGGGGAAAAAGCAATAAACTATAACTCATGCCCAGCCTTCAACACTTCACTCAACTGTCCCTCTTCTGCTTCCACTCCCTTCTCACTCAGGAAATGAGTTTTTCAAACCATATCCTTCACCCCATGGTGCAGAATTTTTTTTTATAAATTTATTTATCTTTGGCTGTGTTGGGTCTTTGTTGCGGTGCGCGGGCTTCTCATTGCCGTGGTTTCTCTTGTTGCGGAGCACGGGCTCTAGGCGCACAAGCTTCAGTAGTTGCAGCACGTGGGCTCAGTTGTTGTGGCTCACGGGCTCCAGAGTGCAGGCTCAGCAGTTGTGGCACACGGGCTTAGCTGCTCTGCGGCATGTGGGATCTTCCCGGACCAGAGCTCAAACTCGTGTCCGCTGCATTGGCAGGCGGATTCCTAACCACTGCACCACCAGGGAAGTCCCCAGAAAGAACCTCTTTATCTGGTGACCTCTTAAAACAATAGCGTCCTGTGCCAGAACTTGCTAACAATGGCTAACATTTTCTACATGATTGTGACACTGGGCAGAGAAAGCTCTCTTTACTGCTCCTCACCAATAACGCACCCCAAAGAAGAAGAGCAGCACACAACACCACAATGACCATTTTCATTGCCAAGGAACTGAAATTAACAAAAAAAGAGGCATTTAAGTTTACCACAGGATCATTTTTCAAACATGCAGGATAAACATTTAAGCTAGTGTGCACGATTTTTTTTTTTTTTTTTTTTTTTTTTTGCAGTGCGCGGGCCTCTCACTGTTGTGGTCTCTCCTGTTGCGGAGCACAGGCTCCGAACGCGCAGGCTCACGGCCATGGCTCACGGGCCCAGGCACTCCGCGGCATGTGGGATCTTCCCGGACCAGGGCACGAACCCACGTCCCCCGCATCGGCGGGCGGACTCTCAACCACTGCGCCACCAGGGTAGCCCTAATGTGCACAATTTTCTATATGCCATATGATGACAATGGGAAAATAATATGCACCACCAAAAACTAGAAGGAAATTCAATAAAACGTTGATATGGTTATTCCTAAGAGGGTGGGAACTATCAATGGATTTTTCCCTTCCTTTTACATTTTAAGGTTGACATATGTTCTGACATTTTCATAACGAGAATGTTTTATAAGACAAAACACACTTTTCCATTAAACATTTATGTAACACATAAATTTTTATCTATCTCCTTTTACTTCCAGAGGTTTCCCAGCAAGCCCCTCTACTGGATACCTGTCAAGTTCCTGCTCTCCCGAGTTCCTTTCTTCAGGAAGGAGGGCTCACTTTGCCTTTATCCAGGCTCTTCTAACTATGCCCACTAGTTTTACTTAATCCACCTGGCTGATTTGCCCTCATCCATCTAGCCCAAACTCTCCACAGTCATCTATCTCCCAGGTCTTACTGATCAGGGATGTTCTTCCTTGTTGATTATTCCCACAGTGAAGCTACGGACCAGCTTCCTGTGACACCCACTGTGTGGTCCAAGATCCAGTCCCCTACCCTGTACAGTTGATCCCTGAACGACATGGGTTGGAACTGCGTGGGTCCACTTATACACAGTTTTTTTTTTTTTAATAGTAAAAACTACCGTACTACACAACCTGTGGTTGGTTGAATGCACGGATGTGGAACTGCAGAGATGGAGGAACCACGTATACAGAGGGCTGACTATAAGTTATATGCAGATTTTCAACTGCGGGGAGGGTCACCACACCTCCCTGCCATGTTGTTCAAGGTTCAACTGTATACTTCAAAGTAGTCAAAAGGAACCTCACTGCCCTAGCTCTGTCTACACTTTCCTCTGCTTTTAACTTCCAATCTCCAAAAAATTAATCCTTCTCTTAGCATTAAACTAAAAACTGGCAACCTGAATATACCCTCTTATTTATAAAAACATAGAAAACGCCACTTTTTACACAGAACTTCCTTGGGAGGGGGTGGGTGTGACTGAGGAATGATGAGGGAAGGACCACCGTCCCCACATCACACATCTACGTGACAGTGCCCCAGAACTGTGCCATAAGGCAGCCCTGGGGACTGTAATGACACACTGGATATCCAACTCCTAAAGCCATCCTGCACCCTCAATCACACACCTAGCGCCACCGTAACTATCAGAGCTCGCTTACCCTCGAGCTCCACATTAAGTACGTACCCAGGTAACACATCAGGATTGATTGTGAGTTTTCTGTTTTAACAATATGTGTATGCTCATTGAATATATCTGCCCTAATAATGAGGGTGATTAAGCTAACCATTATTAAGACCTTACTTGATGTAAGAGACCCCCTGCTAAGCACTTTATATCCATTAGCTAATTTTTTCAATGTATTCCATTGCAAGTAAATGCTGTCACTGCCCCCTAGTTACAGACGAGGAAACTAAGGCTAAGGGAAGCTAAGTAAGTTGCCTGTAAGCGGTAGATCCAGATTTGAACCCAGGCAGACTTGAGACCACAGTCAGAATTCCCAATCACGGCATTACCCTGGTCTGCCTTCCCACACCGTGTGGATCCCCTGACCAAGGTGCATAACGAACATGGAGTGCTGTTGGTGCTTAAGGAATTCTGACTATCATCTACAGATAATTTAGCAAGTTTCTCTGAATAATAATCATCAGGAACATTCTGTCATACTGGACATGCTGACATTTTGGGGGTGGAAAAATAAGTGGAGGGAAAAAGACTTTTAGAACAATACCATAACCAGCACACCACCCCTCACTAACTACTCAAATCCAAACTCTGGCAGTCCCGTCAGCAAAACTGTCTGCCAACAGGCCTCGTTACAAGAGAAAGGGAGAGTACACGGAGCAGTGCCATTTATCCTGCTTCAACTCCTTACAAGGAAAATGGGACCTATAAACATTTGTGGGAAAATGCCTCAAAGTTTCTAAGCAGCATTTAAAGTTTCTCCCCCACAAACAGATTAAAAATACAATACAACCAACTCAGTATACATTCTAGAAAGCAGCAGAATGAATCAATTGTGTACATGTGGCTTTTTACCAAGATCCCTTTCAGACCTGTACTGGGGAGCAGGGAGTAGGGGAGAGAATGAGATGACTCTTCACTCTTTGACTCTGTCATTTTATTTGTTATATTCCTGCTCCATCATTACCACCACCATCACCACCATCACAAAAGAAAGAAGGAAGGGGGCTTCCCTGGTGGCGCAGTGGTTAAGAATCCGCCTGCCAATGCAGGGGACACGGGTTCGAGCCCTGCTCTGGGAAGATCCCACATGCCGCAGAGCAACTAAGCCCATGAGCCACAACTACTGAGCCCACGTGCCACAACTACTGAACCCATGTGCCACAACTACTGAAGCCCACGCGCCTAGAGCCCGTGCTCCGCAACAAGAGAAGCCACTGCAATGAGAAGCCCGCACACCACAAAGAAGAGTAGCCCCCACTCACCGCAACTAGAGAAAGCCCGCGCACAACGAGGACCCAATGCAGCCAAAAATAAATAAATAAATAGTTAAATAAATAAAATAAAAAGAAAGAAAGGAGGAAGGGAGGGAGGAAAAAAAGAAAACAGCATTGCTCAGTTTCTGAAGCAGCAGCCTCAATGACATGTCTGGTAAAATATCTTAGCAACAATGTCAATATTGTCTCATTCCAGCTAACCATATTAACATTCCACTCTAATCATGATTTCTCAAATATAAAATGGAATGTGCATTACTTAATTCATTCTGAGTATCACTGGGAAAAACAGCCCTCTAACAATTTCTATAAGGCTGCATGACAAATTAACAACACTGTAAATAAATGACTAGATAAACAAACAAATAAATAACATATATATATCTGTCCTGGGATAAACCATAATGGAAAAGAATATAAAAAAAATGAATGTATAGGGACTTTCCCTGGTGGTCCAGTGGTAAAAAATCCACCTTACAGTGCAGGGGACGTGGGTTCGATCCCTGGGCAGAGAACTAAGATCCCACATGCCGCAGAGCAACTAAACCCGCACACCACAACTACTGAGCTCGTGTGCCTCAACTAGAGCCCACGTACTGCAAACTACAGAGCCCAAACGCCCTGGAGCCTGTGCGCCACAACTAAAGAGCCCATGCACCACAACTAGAGAAGAGAAAACCCACACTCCATAACTAAAGGAGAGAAGCCCGCGCACTGCAATGAAAGATCCTGCATGCCTCAACAAAGATCCCACATGCCTCAACTAAGACCTGACACAGCCAAAAATAAATAAATGATAAATCTTAAAAAATATACATATATGTACAACTGAGTCACTTTGCTGTACAGCAGAAATTACATTGTAAATCAACTATACTTCAATTAAAAACAATTAAACATCAAAATTATATTCAATGGCTATTCGTTTTTGTGTATCTAACTTGCAAGTGTGAGAATAAGCAAGTGTTGATGAGGAATCTGCATAAACACAAGAACCAAATAAAATATACTGACAAATTACTCTGATCAAATCCTGCCCCTTGTTATTTCTGTAAGAGAATCCTTTCACTCATCTGCTCGTATACCTGTATTTCAAATTCATCTTTACAGGGCTGCCAAGAACAGAGTCTACTAGATAGTGGGGGAGCTCCTTTTCCTAGGAGTTTTCCAAGTCATATACACATACCCCTGCCAAGGTTGGCTGGAGCTGGTCCTGCACAGACACAGGAACAAATGGCATGCCAGCGGCTCCCGAACCTGGCTAACCGCTCAAAAACCATTAAAAAAAAAAAAAAAAAAAATTACAGAAGCCTGAGTCCCACCACGGTGAGTAATGCAGTAGGTCTGGTAGGAATCTGAGTCACAAGTGCCTTGGATGAACTAGCCAGGTTTAGTAATCGCTGCACTAGAGCCTGCTCTTGTAAAGCCGAGGTGAGTACTGAGTCTCACAGGTACACCCCCTTTGAGTGCACACAGCTTCTCTTCGCAGAATGCTGGTGGTGGATCCTTGCAGTCTGGCCTCACATTCCTCCCCCTCCTCCCTCCCAGCAAACACATGCCACCCCAGACGGTTGCAGCAACTGCCCCACAGCACTCCACTAGGGGCAGGCCTACCACACTCTCTCCTCGTGCACCAGATGGAATGGCCCGGGCCGTGTGTGCCACACAGACAAGGGAACCAAGGAGACAAAAATATCTGAGATGCCGCCATTTTGGCCTAAAGCCAAAAGGAGAGGGTCAAAGGGCAGAAACAAAGAAGCCAGAAGGGTACAGAAATTACCATCAATTATAATAAGAGCAAACATTTATGAAATGCTTACAATGGTCCAGGCACTGTTCCAAGCACTTTAACTCACTGAATCCTCGGGACAACCAACAACCCTCAGAGGGAGATGCTGTCATCATCACCATTTTACAGGCGTAAAAATGGAAACAATGAGGTTAATCAACTTGACCTGGGAATTGAACCCATGCAACCTGGCTGCTATACTGTCCTGATCATAAGGTTTTGGAGACAGAAAGACAAACTGGATTCAAATCCGGGCTCTGCCACTTAGCAGCTGTTTAGTCTTAAGCTAGTTCCTTAACCTCCACTAATCAGCTACTGTTTATAAGCATGCAGCACACTATCTGATACACAGTAAACACTCAAAGAGCAACTTTTATTAGTACTGCCACATTTTACCCCAGGGGATTCACTTCCTGATGAACTGCAGTTCACTTCCTAGTTTCTTCAATACCTTGAAGAAAAATATCTCACCTGCCCCTCACAACGTTCGAGTATCAAAAACTCTCCATGTAAATTCAAATACCTGTATATTTTATTTCCCCAAAACAGATACTATGTGAACGAAAAACAAAACAAATTCCCTTCATCATCATCATGCCTGAAGTTTTAAAAAAAACAAATCTTCCTTTCATTTGACCCTCGTAATTACTCTATGACACACAGAGACTGTTACCTTCATTTTTTTTAATTAATTAATTTATTTATATTTTGGCTGCATTTGGGTCTTCGTTGCTGCACGCGGGCTTTCTCTAGTTGCGGTGAGCAGGGGCTACTTTTCATTGCAGTGCACAGGCTTCTCATTGCAGTGGCTTCTCTTGTTGTGGAGCACAGGCTCTAGGCACACGGGCTCAGTAGCTGTGGCTCACGGGCTCTAGAGGGCAGGCTCAGTAGTTGTGGCGCATGGGCTTAGTTGCTCCACGACATGGGGGATCTTCCTGGACCAGGGTTCAAACCGGTGTTCCCTGCATTGACAAGTGGATTCTTAACCACTGCGCCACCAGGGAAGTCCCTGCTACCTTCATTTTATAGGCAAGAAAACTGAGGTTCAGAAAAATGAAACAACTTTTTCAAAGAGAACTAGTAGGTACATTCAAACTGGAACTCTTACCTAAGTTTCCTGAAGCCAAACCAGCAGAGTGCTTATTCATCTTTAAGATGCCGCTTCCATAAATCAGAAGGAATTTGAGGTACTGTTTGGGGAGCCCAATAACCATGGTAACAATTTAATGGATAGAGGGGGGAAAACCCCAGAATCTCTTAATCTTCAGAATCTTAGAGCTAAGGATGTAAGGAGGTTTAATCAGATTAACAGCATCAAAACTCTCACACAAAGCAGGGAAAGAAAGCCGACCTCCCTGAAATAATGACTTATAACCTCAGTCACTTTTCAACACTGAACTTACAGAATTAAAACAAAATCCTTCCCTTAATCCTATAAAAAATGAAGTCTGAGTTAGATGAATCTTCTTAGGTTTTATAATTCAAAACTAAACATGACATGTTTCACTTGCTTAGAACTCTAGCTAGTAAACAATCAATGGTTAACCACTTAACAAAATATTAAAACACCTACTGAAACCAACAGAAAATCAGGTAAATGAACAGGCAGGACAAAGAAAGAAATGTAAATTTTATTTTTGTCAAATACTTATATACTATCTGCCAAGCATGGATTTAAGTACTTTATAAATATTAACTCATATAATCATCATAAGTGACCCATGAGGCACAGAAAGGTTATGTAATTTGCTCAAGTTCACACAGTTACTAAACTATGGAGCCAGGATACCAATCCAGGCAGTGTGGCTTCAAATGGCCCATAAACATATAAAAATGCCTTTGGATTCACTCTAAAGAATTGCAAAATTAAAACAATGAGATATCACTTTTGCCTATTATACTGGACAAGATGAAATATTGATAGTTTGATTATAACCTATGCTGATAAGCATGTGAATAAACAAGCCTTCTCACATATTGAAGGTGCAACTGTAAATTTATTGGCACCTTTATGAAGGGCAATTTGAAAAAATTTAGGAAAATTATAAATGAATAAACTTATTAACCAACAATTTTTCTTACAACTATCCTTATGAAAGGACAGGGAGTTAGGCACAAGGATATTTACTCTAGTATTGATTGTAACGACAACGAAAAAGATAAAACCATCAAAGGGAATAATAAAACAAGTTACAGAATATCTGTCTAATGTAACACTGAGAAACTTTTTAAAAGCCTATATATTAGTATGTGCTGATATGAAAATATGTCTAAAAATGTATTCAGTCAACATGGTAACTTACAAAATAAAACACACTGTAAAGTCTATCGGTTTTCTTAAGGATCTATACATGTACATTATGCATGCATACACACATATATGCACTGAAAATATCTAGAAAGATCAAATAAACCATTAACATTAATTTCCTTTGGGGAGCAAAAATGGAAGCAGAGAACAAATGGGGGGTATCTGTACTTTTAATACCATTGTATAGCTTTTTTTAATGATTGTATATTTAATCATTACATTTACGGTGTTTGAGTGACTTTACAAAAAAAAAGGATGGATTTATAAGTCTCAAGGACATCAAGCAGAAATGGGCTTTAAGATACAGAAAAAGAAAGAGATATTACAGTGCTACTGAATCTAGATTAAGGCCATGTAAGAATTTCTGAAATAAACTTTCTAGGGAGGGGGGAAAATACTTCTAGAGAAGGAAAAAAAATCAAAACAAGTAGCCCTGGAGAGAGAAATTATAAAGTAATTCACTGTCTTCTATCTCAGGGATGTATTTTCCTTTATATTTACTCAGTGCTAGAGATAAAAATAAGGGAACTAGCCAGAGACATAGTAGAAACTGAACTAGTCTGGAGTCAAAAGCTATACCTTGAGTCCACATCTTTGTTTTAACGAGCTATAAGACCTTGGGCAGTTGCTCAATGTTTTCCAAATAGTTCTCAAAAACTGAAGACACTGAACTCAATTTCTTAAAGTCCTTCTAGATCTAAAACCCTTTATTTCATTACTTTAGCTTAGTTTGAAAAAAAAAACATCCATGTACCTAATAATCTAAGAATATAAGCCATGGACAATGTTTTTTACACTTAAGACTATAGCAATTTATGAAGGAGATGCTTTCCTGTCTGGAACTATCCCTGCCCGCTATCAGAAACTCACAGGATGAGGGCTCCCAGCACATCCAGGGAGCAGGAAGCGCTTAGACTTTTTTGACTGTGTATGTACAGAGGTAGAATGTTATTAGGTACTGTGGAAAACCTAATGACTCATTTGTGTTGGTTTTATGTCTTTATTTTGGTTTCTCTATAAAATAAATTTCTTAAATATAAGTCAATCAGACTAGCAGATATCTAGCCTCAGCACAAACATGAAAGTTTTAATAATGCAGGAGACACTGCTACCCACTGAAGACAGGCAATGGGACTTTCAGCAACTTCAAGGAAAATTCCCCTACCAGTAACTTTATAAGGAAACCCCACTACTACACACCAGGGCCACACTTGGAAAAGGGAAGAATCAAACTAAAGAGTCTCTCACATTCCCAACAGAAAAAATGTACAAGGACATAAAAAGACAATTATTGAAGAGGAACTATAAATGGGCACTAAATATTTAAAGAGGTCTTCCGATCTCAAAGAAATGCTAATTAAAAACAAATACAGGGGCTTCCCTGGTGGCACAGTGGTTGAGAGTCCGCCTGCTGATGCAGGGGACACGAGTTCGTGCCCCGGTCCGGGAGGATCCCACATGCCGCGGAGCGGCTGGGCCCGTGAGCCATGGCCGCTGAGCCTGCACGTCTGGCACCTGTGCTCCACAACGGGAGAGGCCACAACAGTGAGAGGCCCGCATACCGCTAAAGAAAAATAATAATAAATAAAAATTTAAAAAAACACAAATACATGTTTTAACCTATAAACTTGACAAAGATTATTAAAATCCACAAATACCCAATACTAGAAAGAGCCATGCAAGTAGGCACACTCACACACTGCTTACACAGGTGGCGACCAACACAATCCTTCTGGAAAACAATTTGTCAGGAAGTACCACGAGCTTCTGAAAAGTCCCTCTCCTTTCACTATTAATTCCTTATCTAGAAACATTCCACTAAAATAAGCAGAGATTTATACAAAGATACATATTTTCCAGAGGGTTTTTTCTTTAATGAATGAGAAAAATATGTAACTAAAATTCACCCAAACAAAATCATGGTATACTGGTACAATAGACTCTTAGGCATTTTTCAAAGAGTAATGACATTAAAAAGGATAAAGCAAAAGATAAGAATTAAGAAAAAACCCCAGGATATTCTTTATCAGTATTTTACAAATTTTCTACAATGAGCACATATTATACTGGGCACTGATCAAAGGCCCATATTTATTCTGACTTTAACTTTTCCAAAACCAAAATGGATATAACAGTTGATGGCACCTTAAAATTGCTACCAGCCAGGGAATGGTTGCAATGTGGCAAGCACTGACCATGCAAACCTATGTTATTACATCTGGTAGAGTGACTAGACAATGATAACCTCCTCCAGGTTTCAGTCAACAGATCACTTAAAGTCCACTGTGGAAGGAATAAGAGCCCTGAATTTTATCTGAAAGCCTTCCATTAAAACCTCCTTCTGAGATCATGAAAGAATGGCATCAAACTTGCAGAATGCATGATCTGCAGCTTGTAAGAAAAGTCCTGGAGAAAGCTGTGAAGGGCTCAGAAAAATGCTGCAACATCAATGCTCTATAATGGTAGAGAAGATGATGTCATATGAAGAAAAATGAGTATTGACAACTAGGTGAAAAAAATTATTTAGAAGAATCAGGTTCTGAACATAAATTTGAAATACCTTAACCAACTTATTTCATTTTCCTCCCATTTTATGAAAAAGATTGAGATATGTAAAAATAACTTTCTAAAGAAAGGAAATCTTCAGTAAAGTATAACATTTTAAGTAATAAAGTATGTCAATTTAATTGACAGCAGTTCTTTCTTCCTTAGCAGTACCCAAAATAATGGTGTGTTTTATAACCAATGAAGTACTGTGTAACATTTATAATCAGAACAATAAAGACAAGTGCTGTGGGCTGAACTGTGTTCCCTCAAATTCATATGTTGAAGCCCTAACCCCCAACATGATGGTATTTGGAGAAGAGGCCTTTTAGAGATACTTAGGTTTAAATGAGGGCACGAGGATGGGGCCTTCACGATGGGATTTGCATCCTTATAACAAGGGGCACTGGAGTGCTTGCCGTCTCTCTTGCCATGTGAGGATTCAAGTATAAGGCAGCCATCTGCAAGCCAGAAAGAGAACCTTCAACCAGAACCTGATCATGCTGGTGCCTTGAGCTCAGAATTCTAGCCTCCAGAACTGTGAGAAAATAAACTTCTGTTGTCTAAGCCACTCAATCTCTGGCATTGTGTTATGGCTGCCCAAACTAAGACAACAAGAAAATGTGCCATCAGAAGTCAAAATATTTTTAACATCTGGTACCTGGAAGGAAGTTTTCTACATAACTCTAAAGTTATGTAGAAAACTTTCTTGGGGTGGGTTGGTAAGGTGGGAGGCAAACAAGCCCTCGCAAAGATACGAGACATTAACATATAAATTGTTTGAGAACCAAACGTAAGATCATCAGGAAGGTAGCAGTGCACAGGTGGCTCTCTTCCATCCTCAACCCAGAGTTTGCATCCTCTTCTCCTCTGCTACCAGCCAGTTCCATGTTCTATATAAAATCCAGACAAGTGCCCAAACCATTATAGGCCCCTATGTGTATGTCTTATATCAGAGACATCATTATTACTGAGTACTCTGGGCTCTGGAACAGTCTCAGGGCACAAAGAATGTCATCATGTACCCAATGTAGCAGTATGATGCTCCCAAAGTCCCTTAAAAATGGACAACTCTCACACAAACTTTTGAGAATGAAGAATTAAAAATCAGCTCTAAAGTCTTATTTCACCCTGACCCCCATGACAGTGCTGTGGTCACCAGAACACAGGACAAGAATCTCTGATTCTATATTGGCACCGCTGATGCCTGATGTGTTATAACCAGCCTGCCACGAAAGGGAGAGGGGGAGTGAGAGACAGACACAGATCCTACATTCCAACTCCATGATTTCCAATATGAATAAGGGTTTCCCAATTTGATGCTGTATACCAAGGCTAGGGCTACCCAACGGGTTACCCCTGATGGCCGTCTGTCGACAGCAGGACAAGTATAAGGTCAAAGCCCTCAATCCCTAAAAGAAGAATCATTTAGTTTAGACCATCCTGCATGGAGAAAAGAAGCCAACCTAGGTCAAAATTTTTGGTAGCCTATCTCCCCTCTCAGGAACTATGTTTGCCAATAGATTACATCAAATCCAGTTTTCTACATTTCTGTAGAATACGTATAAAACTTATGCAAATAGGTCACATGAAAATTCAAATATGGAGCTTTTAATGAGAATTAAGCTATACACGACAAGACTCTCTGAAGACCTGGTCTATAGAAACTAAGACCATTGGTTGTTTTTTGTTTTTTAACAGTAAAGCAGCTTGCATGAACAAAAATCTGTGAAATGAAATTAGGTTTGACATAAAAATGGACTCTGAATTATTATATTTCTGTATTAGCTTTCTTGTTGCATTTACACATATACATACAAAAAGGGACCCAAGTAAATAAATATTGTCATCTGAGAATTTTGCTACATCCTTTATGATGATTCAGATAGGCTGTGACTTGCTAGAGGTTGTATTGGCCATAAAAAGGGGAAGATCCAGGATAAGTCTTGATTTCACCTTCTCAGTCCAGACTTTTCTCTAATTACGCCTCTCATAGGAAACAGCTCAGATGGACCAGCCGTGGCCCATTATGTATAGTGCCTGACACACATGATAAATGCTCGGTATTTGTGCCCATCCTTCTCTTTCATACTTTATATATCCCTAAAATGTATGGGGAAGCTATAAAGAGGATGGGCAATGGCGCCTTCCACATATAAAGACCTTTACTAATAAGGATATGTTGAAATGAAACATCTCAGCAACTTTATAAACTGTTCTTAGAAATCTATTCTTAAGGCTGCTTGCTAACTCCCGAAATTTCTTTAGTAAGGGGAAAAGCCTCTCAGTTTAACTTCACCAAGAAAAAAGGATAAAATGCAAGTGACATGATACAGGTTAAAGGTAAAACAAGTTATAAATCAAAGTATAATCACCATACAACAGACAGATGACTCAGAGCTGCTTCGGTTTTATCATGAGGAAAAGGCTAAAGATGGCAGAAGAGCCTTTAGCATCCAAAGTCAACGGCAGAATCTGTATTTAGAGAGAGGACATCATGGATAGAAGCTTCTAGAACATCATTCTCTTGCCTGAGATCAACAGGGAAGGAACAAGATGTTTTAGAAGGATTTTGTTTGTTCTTTAAAGTACCAAACAGTTTTCTCGAGAAAGAAACTGAACATCTAGCAGAAGCCATATGTCAAGCAAGGCACTTCTGTAGACAGGTTATCTTATTTAACCCTAACAACATCCCTGTAGGGTAGCTTAAATAGGTTAAGAAATTTATCCAAGTACACAGGGAAGTGAACAAGCTAGGATTTGAATTTGCATCTTCAGATTCCAAAGTCTGTGCTTTTTCGAGACTCTGAGGTGTGAGGGGTGACAGAGAAAAACTGATGAAGGGACCAATGGAACCAGAGGGAACAGCATTCCCACTCCTACTAGTAACCAGCCTGTTCCATTCTATGTTCAAATCCTGTCCTACAGGATTTTGCAGAATTTATTTAAATGCTCTGGTAAATAGAAATACAATACCTTTAGACTGAACTATTTCTGCTTATTTGGTTGCTTCGGAAACATTTTTTGAGTCAGTTACCAACAAGATACCAAATATCCGCAGCTCAGCAAGACAGTCCCTGCACTAAATTCCTCAATAACAGTCCACAGCCACAAAAAATGGGCAACGCAGCAGAGAATAATCAAAAGCAGCTTCAGATTTTCCGGATAAAACAAAGCATCGTTTGTATTGAGGCATTTTTAGAAGGTACCACTGAAAGCCAGACTGCAGCCTGGAATGGCTTAAAATACCACATTTAACAATCACATCAATGGCTTTTAAACTTTAGAGGCAAACAGCTTCCTTTTACTACAAATTCAAAGTGAAGGATTAGATGCAAAGCTAACAGATTCAGGACACATTCAAGCTTAGGGACCATCCAATGCCTTAATTAACACCATTAATTACAAGTGTATTGAGCCAACTAGCTGGGTTTTAATGATGAAACAGTGAAGGTCAAAATTTTTAAATAAATTGCTTCAAACTAAGCCCCCCTGCTGAAAAAAGAACACCAATAATTAAACTGAAAGGAAAAGCCTAATAAACAATTATTTTGGCATATTTAGCAACCTTAATCAGTCTATATTTTAATTGAGACAATACCACAAGTAAGAGTTCACCAAACTTTGCTCTTCTGCCTCAACTTGGAGCTACTGGGTTGGCCAAAAGGTTTGTTTGTTTTTTCTGTAAGATGACTCTGGTAGCACTTAGTTGTCTTTAACTTCATTCCAAACAATTCTGTTAGATTGTATGTGACATCTGTCATATCAGCATGCATTTTAAAAAAAAAGACATTATAATTGGTGAATTTCTGTGTAGCCATTTTAATATTGAAGATGGAAGAAAAAAGCAACATTTTTGGCATATTATGCTTTATTATTTCAAGAAAGGTAAAAACACAACTGAAACGCAAAGAAAGATTTGTGCAGTGTATGGAGAAGATGCTGTGACTGAGTGAACATGTCAAAAGTGGTTTGCGAAGTTTCGTGCTGGAGATTTCTCGCTGGACGATGCTCCACGGTCAGGTAGACCAGGTGAGCAAATCAAGACACTTAGAACAATCAAAGTTATATACCACGCAGGAGACAGCCGACATACTCAAAATATCCAAATCAAGCGTTGAAAATCATTTGCACCAGCTTGGTTATGTTCATCGCTTTGATGTTTGGGTTCCACATAAGTTAAGCGAAAAAAACCTTCTTGACCATATTTCCGCATGGGATTCTCTACTTAAACGTAATGAAAACTTTCAGTTTTTACAACAAATTGTGAGGGCGATGAAAAGTGGATACTATACAATAAGGTGGACTGGGGCAAGCGAAATAAACCACCACCAACCACACGAAAGGCTAAAGAAGGTGATATGTATATGGTCGGATTGGAAGGGAGTCCTTTATATGAACTCCTTCCAGAAAATCAAACAACTAATTCCAACAAGTACTGCTCCCAGTCAGACCAACTGGAAGCAGCACTTGACGAAAAGAGTCCAGGATTAGTAAACAGAAAAATCATAATCTTCCATCAGGATACCGCAAGACCGAATGTTTCTTTGCTGACCAGCCAAAAACAGTTACAGCTTGGCTGGGAAGTTTTGATTCACCCGCTGTATTCACCAAACATTACACCTTCGGATTTCCATTTATTTAGGTCTTTACAAAATTCTCTTAATAGAAAAAATTTCAATTCCCTGGAAGACTGTAAAAGGCACCTGGAACAGTTCTTTGCTCAAAAAGATAAAAAATTTGGGTAAGATGGAATTATGAAGTTGCCTGTGGAACAAAAGGGTGAATACGTTGTTCAATAAAGTTCTCGGTGAAAATGAAAAATGTGTCTTATTTTTACTTAAAAACCAAAGGTACTTTTTGGCCAACCCAATACTTCCACACCAATAGCGGGCAAGTAGGAGAGCTGGACAGGTCAAGAGACTATGGCTTCAAGATTGGCAGAGGCAAAAGGGACACAGAGAGAGAGAGAGAGGGACTAGCCCTTTCTAGGAGGGTAAGAGGCTTTGCCCATCTAATGCATCCAGATTGGTGTCACTATTTCCAGGGTTAAAAGGAAAAAAACAAAACCACTATCAACAGTGAGATTTGATTACATCGTAGATGTTAGATAAAATTAGGTTTCATTTCTTGGAGACCAGTAAGAAAAAAAGTCCAAAAAACTAGCCAAGACATGTACTTGCTCTGTGGAAGCAGTACCTATTATAATAAGCTATACTAGATATCTGTGTTGGTTAGCTTTTGAAGTGGAGAGGACCTGCAAATGTCTACAACTGAGAATCCTCCCTAACGCACATCTTGGTGGGAGATGAAGTCCACCTTGCCCTAGAGAAGCTAAGAAGTCCAAATACACACTTGCTCAGCCTCTCCTACAGCCAGAATCCAGGCATGGGAACCAGGCTCAGCCCTTTTGACGTACCTGCCCCACACTTTCAATTTCTCCTTGGTTATTCTTAAGCATTTTCACTTCCAGATGAATTTTAAAATCAACTATGTCAAAAGCAAAACAAAACAGGATTTTTAGGGCAGTGAAAGTACTCGGTATGATACTATGATGGTGAATACATGTCATTATATACTTGGGCGAACCCACAGGATGTCCCACACCAAGAGTGACCCCTAATGTAAACTATGGTCTGCGGGTGAGGATGTGTCAATGTAGGTTCATCAGTTGTAACAAATATACCTCCTTGATAGGAGAACATTGATAATGGGGACGCTAGGAATGAGTGGAGGCATGGGGTATACAGAAAATCTCTGCACCCTCCTCTCAATTTTGCTGTGAACCTAAAACTGGCTCTAAAAAAAATTACGTCTTTAAAAAGAAAATAGTTGGGGCTTCCCTGGTGGTGCACTAGTTGAGAATCTGCCTGCTAATGCAGAGGACAAGGGTTCGAGCCCTGGTCTGGGAGGATCCCACATGCCGCGGAGCAACTAGGCCCGTGAGCCACAGCTACTGAGCCTGCGCATCTGGAGCCTGTGCTCCGCAACGAGAGGCCGCGACAGTGAGAGGCCCGCGCACCGCGATGAAGAGTGGCCCCTGCTTGCCACAACTATAGAAAGCCCTCGCACAGAAACTAAGACACAACACAGCAAAAATAAATTAATTAATTAATAAACTCCTACCCCCAACATCTTCAAAAAAAAAGAAAATAGTTGGGATTTCATTAGAGATTAAATGGCATGTATAGATAATTTTGTAAGAGCTAGTCAGTTTAAAATAATAAATTTGCCCATTCAGAAATACAGTATTTCTTTCCATTTATTCAGTCTTCCTGTAAGTCCTTCAACAAAGTTTTATTTTCTTCAATATAAGGCTTGTACCTTTCTTCTTAGGTTGATATTTAAAGTTTCTGTTTCTATTATAAAATGAGACTTTTTTCCTTTTCATTTTCTAAACAGTGCTGCTAATTTCCTATGCTGCTCTTATATCCACTCTAAACTCTTACTAGGTCCAGGTTTGACATCAATACTCTGAAATCTTTTTTTTTTTATACTCTGAAATCTTAAGAGTTCAGTAGGGCTTCCCTGGTGGCGCAGTGGTTGAGGGTCCGCCTGCCAATGCAGGGGACGCGGGTTCATGCCCCGGTCCGGGAGGATCCTGCATGCCGCGGAGCAGCTGGGCCCGTGAGCCATGGCCGCTGGGCCTGCGCGTCCGGAGCCTGTGCTCCGCAACAGGAGAGGCCACGGCAGTGAGAGGCCCGCGTACCGGACAAGACCAAAAAAAAAAAAAAGAGTTCAATAATTACTTTTAAATGAAGGAACTTTAATGATAGTGACATGAAAGTTTGCTGATAGTAAAGGTCACTTACACATGTGGTAGAAGGTTGTAGACCTCTCTAGAGAGCTTCAAAATAAAGATAACACCTCATCCGCTTGTTTTAGATCAAGGTCCTAACATAACAGCAGGGAAAGAAAAAATAGATGCCCTCGTCTTGCCTTCCCCACATTATGGTTTAATATTGATTTTTGCTCCCTTAGGCCTGACTCAAGGTCAAGAGAACTCCTTTGCACTGATGGACTAGTGGAAACAAGGTAAATGTCGTTTCCAAAAAAACTTTAAAGTTTTTAATACTGCATTCTCCAGTGTGATTCTGCAGCCTCCAGAAAATACTTTTTGCTCAGCTATAAGCATTTCCTAGGTATAAAAAAAATCATCAAAAAGTAATTTTGCTATTTTTAGAGCTGACTCAATGACTTCAATAACTTTCAGTAATTTGATATCTCACTGTACATAATACTTGAAATATCCTTATATACATATAACTTAAATTTCAATACCTGCTAAAATTTTACCAATAAAGTGACATTTTCTTTTAGGGACAGGCGCCGAGGATATAAAAACTTCAATACTTATGAAAAATATTTGTTTTCTTTTGAAGAATACTAAGTTTAACTCAGTGATTTTCCAAATTCTCAAAACAGGTTCAACATAAAAGTGTAGCTCAAGATTGTCTGTAACAACAATCTACAAAGGATATGAAAATCTGAACTCAAAATTTTAGACAAATATTTTCTAAATTTCTGTGACTGTGAGTTCAAGTACATAAAAATGAATTTTCCTTTGTCTTTACAACAAAGATTGGTTTAATTGGAAACAGTAGAGCAAAATTTTTCCATATTGCAGCAGATATTATTACCCAAGTTTCACAGCGGTCTCAGTAGATTAGCCAGCTTTAATTTACAGAGAAACTTAGCTGTGATTTACTTATATAATGAGAGCTGGCACAGAGCTCAACACATGAATGGTCAAATTCCAAGTATTTTCCCCAATCATCTTGTGACATAACTTCGTCAAGATTTAAAATTCCATCTGCTTTGTTCCCCAGTGGAATACAACCAGGTTCTAGTTAAGAGAAAAAAGGCATACACCATACAGATGTTTTATGAGAAATGTTCCCATTGCTTTTTCAAGTTGGTTTGCATTAGTGAAAAGCCAAAGTGTGGGAATTATTATGAAGAAATGATTCAGAAAACACAATAGTTGCTCTTAAAGACCAAAGGGGGAAATAAACCCCAAATAATACGCTCTACAACTGGAAAAGTTTCAAACGCAAACAGTGTTCACTGTCTGGCCCATCTGAAAGGCAGGGTGCCGAAAATCATTACACATACTGTAATTTCACATGAGTCTGGCACGGATCAAAGAGGATGGTAAGCCTGTTGTGAAAGACTCCATTACTAAGCAGAGAGTTTTGGCTTGGAGACCCTGGCCCTGAGAAAAATAACCCACTGGTTGGCAGCTCCAGTCCAACAGACAGCTTTAGGATCTAACTTTATCCTGGAAATTACAAAGGCATGTAAAGAAGCAAACATAGTTCCTAGGATGAGTGTCAGTTGAGCCAAAACTGGGGAAAAATTTTTTGTTGTTGTTGTTAAGACAGCTTTTCGAGAACTAAAGAGAAGGATGTTTTGGCCTTAACCCAGCAGAGGGTGAAGGGTCCCCTGGATAGAAATTATGTGCACTGAAAATTCCCCGTAATAACAATTCTAATTAATTATTCAAAGCTAGGAGTTGATTTTCTAAGGTTAAGAGCTAACCTATGGTCTCCTGTTTCGATCATCAAAAACTGGTTTCTTCTTTTCTTTGCATCTGCTTAGCCAGGCATTAATGAGAGGCTTTTAATGGAATCTTATCAGCAACTTTACAACAAAGTCTCACTTTTAAGGTTAAGTTTGCCTTTTGCAGGTTTGGTTAAAGGGAAATTAATAATAGAAAATTTGTCAAGGTTCCACATAACCAAAAAGTTTACAAGTCCACTTATTCTTTTACAGAAACAACATATATAACAATATTACCACAAGGCATTACAAGATCTTTTGAATTAAAGAGTTAACTATAATTCAGCCTACTTATTTATACCTTAATAGAAATTAAAACTGAAGTGTTATTCAATATACAATAACTCAGACACCAGCCATTCTCTGACTCTGGATTAACATGAGTTTGAGTGAAACGGCACATTTCAGGGAAACCGATCCATGCTAACAGATTTTTATTGTGCAAGACGGGTAGATAACATGTAGTTTTTCTGGTGAGTGGTCCCCAAAATAACCTTACAGTAGCTTATCACACGGAATGCAGCGTAGAGTCACAATGACCACATATGCACCAGAACTCTCCCAACAGGAGTGAAATCCAAGCCAAATTAAGTAGCTCTCATCATAATGAAAACTTAGCAGCCTGGCATTGAGTGTGGCTACACCTGTCAGGGGGAAAATCTGATACTCAGAAGATGAAGACCAGTCAGCCAGCAGTTGGTCAAACATATAAAATGCAAGCATGCGTGGGAAAAGAGAAAGCGCTTTCTAGAAATCAAATTCCTGGACACACCTGCTCTCCCTCAATGTCTATAACTCCGCCTCGGGATCTGAATGACCTGTTAAAATTATGACCCTTACAAATCTTCTGGGAAAGGATTTGGTTCAGAACCCAAACTCAATCTTCAAAGGCACTTCCCAGGAGAAAGCTCACGAACGTATTTAGTTTCTCATGGCCTCCAGGTTGCTGTTTCTTCTAAGCCATATCACTTCTCTGACCCATTCCCAAGGCAGTAACATCTGCCCCGCCTGGATTAAGTGGGGCCTTGCTGGCTCACGCCCACCATGCTTGCTCAGCTCAACTCAATCCTGGACACATACCTGTTTCCTTCTTGCTTCCCTTTCCTCCCTCTCGGCTTTTCTTCAGCACAGCCTTTAACATTTTCAACACTCTTTCGCTTCTAAAGAGAAAAGGAGAAGAGGGAAGAGGAATTAAGTATTATAAATTGGAACGTAACTTGCATATTGACACAAACAGTGACTTGTCTTCAAACAAACAGATCACTTAGGATAATATAAAGGTACCTTGAGTTTTACATTAATTTTCTGTGAATAAACTAACATGGGGAACTAAATGCTAAGACACAAGGAGTGTTTTATAATGTTTAATGAAGTGATCAGAAGTTCACCGTCTTGTTATAAGTTAAAAAAAACACAACAACAGCGCATTCTCAGCATTCCACATCTAATTAAGGTTATGAGGCTAAATCTGGACACATTACTGTAAGATATCTGGCATAGGAATGTGGGTCTCCCAACCCCCATTCATCAAAAGAAAACATTAAGACAGAATCAAAAAGATAATGGTTAAGAAGGAAAGCTACATGGTTAAAGGCATGTTTTACAGGTGCTACTGATTATTTAACCATAAGGAAAACATTGTGGAAGGTTAATCAGAATGAAACATACCTTAAAAACATTTGCAAAATAAATACAGTGGGAACACATTTCAACACTGATGTCTGGGGTGTCTGATCAAACAGCACACACTGCAATGGGTTTTTACCACATATTGTTATGACTTTTGGGCAGGGGTGGGGGGAGGTAAGAAGAACAGGCCCACGGCTGAATCCTTTAAATAATGAGCTGTATTTTTAAGCAGGGTTGTACTGAGCACATAAAAACAACACAATGGCCCAGGCCTAAGGTGAAACATAAAACCACCCCTCCAGCAAAGAGACAGACAAAAGGACCATTATTTCATCAGTTAGTCAGTCTCCTCCAGCTCCCTCTTCCCTCCACTAACTCAGATGAGATGGCTAGACAAAGCAAAAACAGTAACAAATCTGAGTGGGTTGTGTTACCATCACACCCTTGTTAACGCACTAAGGAGAAGCAGGTAGAAGGAGGCAAGTAGCTTACTGCTGAAGAAAACAAAGAGGGGATGACTCCTCTGTAGAAAACCTGCCTTGTTAGCATCAACGCTTCCAGCAGTCTCTGTATAATGCCCCGCACAAGTGCTCGACCCCAGAGTTGAGCCGAGGTTTTGTGGAGCCCACTGAGAGGGAAGAAGGGTCCCAAAGTGCTGCCATGCACAACATAAGCACCCAGGGTGACCTTTCTTATCATTGGGTCCAGGCCTGTATTTATTTTTCCAAGCCCTTTGTTTTCCTGATGAAGAAACAGAGACCCTGGGAGGCTGACTTGCCCCAGGGTCACGAAGCTAATTAACAGCAGGGCCAGAATCCAAATCTGCGACTCCCAGCAAGGGTCCTTCTTCCCCAGTGCTGACCTCTCTGCTTAGAGCAATGAAAGCTTTGGGAAACAGCAATCAAACAATCAAAAAAATTAACAACAAACCAACCAACCTGAAAGATACAAGGAAGTAAATATCTTAAGCATAATTTGGAAAAAGCCATAGTGAAGCCTATTAGGGTTAAATCATCTTACAAACAAGTCTTTACACACAAAAGGAGCATGGCTTAGAGCCTAATTCTTTTTAAAAATGCTACTTGAATGGACCCCTGTGAAAAGACTTGGGTTTCACATAAAGGGCAAACACTGAATCTGGAAGTGGGCCACAGTGTGCTTCCATAGGAGAGCTGTGGAAACACAAATTTCTCCTGACAGCCATGCTTGAAGGAAACAATGCAAAATGTCGTGGCATAAAAAACGGTAGGAAGAGTTAAAAAATAGATGCCTGGTAAGCACAGACATTTTCTTCTCCAAATTAAAAAAAAAAAAAAAAATCAACCAACCCTTCAGAGTTTGTCATTTAGCAAAGACTACATACTAAAGAAATAAGAATAAGAGAAAAATATCAATGGAGCCAGGCCAGCAAAGCTTGGCCAAGGTCCTTAGGGAACTTTTCCCCGTGTTTCCCTGGATCACTGAACAGAGCTCAGGCCCCACCACGGCGGTGAAGCTGCCCCTGATTAATGACCTTTGTCACCACCAACCCACAACAGATCTACAATGCCACTCGGAATACACAGCCCACAGGGCAAGGACTGGCAGACACGGACTTGGGCATCTCATCCCAGACACCTTAGATGTCTATTTTTCGGAGCTCAGCTGTTTTCAGGATAGTGAAATCTTCCCCATCAGTGATCTCAAGTGAAGAGGCTATCAGCTATTCGCTGTAAGTTCTTCTCCCAGTTCTAGTTTTCCTCCCTAAATAATAACTCAAGGGAAAGAGCTTAAATTTATACTCTAAAAGATATTCAAACTGCACATGGAGAAACTTTAACTGATTATATATCTGGGTGCAAAAATTAAGGAACCCCCATACCCACACAAGCTAGAAAGGAAAAACAAAGACTGCTCCCCATGGGTTAAATTCTGAAATTAATGCAGATCAGAGTAGAGCTGTGCAAAGTCCCAATCAGTCATGGCCTGACAAATGTAACTGGAACGTGACACTCATCAACAGACCCTTTAAAGACTATGCCCATCTGAAGCGAGGTGGTCAGAAAAAGCAACTCTAGTAATAGGCTGGAGGGGCCAACGGTGGCAGTATAGTCCAGAGAAGATTATCTGCACACCTGACAGTACCTGTGAACTTATAAATACATACTCCCACATCCAGTTCTGGAAATAGACCCATCAGGCTATCGGACCCAGTGCTATTAAACACTGGCATCATAACTACTTCCCCTTCTTCTGATCCTGTTCTCAATGAGCAGTGCCTCTTAATTTGGCTTTTTAACCTAACAACAGTGGGGGAGAGTGTGCTGGTCTAGTCCACCCAACACAATTGTCTAGCTTGTTGACAGACATGCTTCTGGGAATAAATTAATAAACCAGTGTTCTGGCTTTAAACAAAAGCTCTCATGAGCTTTGTTCAAGGGAATCACTTTGCCAAGTATCATCTATTTAAGACATAAAGAATATTAAGTTTCTGATTCCAGTTTGAGTACCAAAAGGAAGACAGTGGTAAATTCTTGAATGCAAATGCCACCATGAAGCAGTCTTATGAGGGCAGCCAGCGGGCTCTCCCTGAATGACACCTTCTGCATCACTTCCCTTCCTGTAGCAACTTCAACTCCTGACAATTTTCCCCTAAAAAGGGTGAACACTGCCCTGCTACAGAAGTGAACCACATAGAAACGATGCAAACCAGCCTTCCAGACACACAAAAAGAAACTGCCAGAAGGTATCAGGTTCCTACTAGAGGACCATACATGTAAGGAAGTTCTTATGGACAAGCATAATAGGATAAAACAAGAAAGGCTGTCCTTTTTCACTTTAAATACTATAGATCAAAAGGCACAGGTGTAACTCAAATAAATACTGGCCAAATAGAATCCCTCAATTTCTGCCCCATAAAACTTTAGCCTCTATCACACAAGTAGTATAAATATATGGCTGGATTTAAGGATTTAAAAATAAATCTCTGATGGCACTTCCCTGGTGGTATAGTGGTTAGGAATCCGCCTGCCAATGCAGGGGACCCGGGTTCGAGCCCTGGTCCAGGAAGACCCCACTTGCCATGGAGCAACTAAGCCTGTGCGCCACAACTACTGAGCCCGCATGCTGAAACTACTGAAGCCCGCGCCTAGAGCCCGTGCTCCGCAATAAGAGAAGCCACCGCGATGAGAAGCTCGCGCACTGCAACGAAGAGTAGTAGCCCCTGCTCGCCGCTACTAGAGAAAGACTGCACGCAGCAAGGAAGACTCAATGGAGCCAAAACTAAATTAATTTTTAAAAAAAAGAATGAATATGTCCTATTTAAAAATAAAAAATAAGTAAAAATAAACCTTTGAAAAAGTCGAGAACTTCAGCTCTCGTTTCTTCATATATTTTTGAGGAAGAGAGAAAAGACCAGCCTCTAGATTACAACAACTGAAATGATCTAATGGGAGAAAATTTCCTATAATGTTCATTTCAAAGAAAGTAAGGTGAGTATATGACATTACCTTTAGGTCAATCATCTGAAGTCACCTAAATTTCCTTATTTTTCTACTATCATTCGACATCTAACTTTCCCAAATGCCATAGATGCCATAGATTCTTCTTTTCAAAACCCACAGAAGTTAAACCAACTATTGAGCTTACTTTTACTTCTTAGATTTCTCCTTTAACACAAACTCTTTGGAGATAGGCACAATGTCTCCATGTTCTGTGTTAAATAAAGCATTCCGCAGTGATTACAAAGGTGTATAACAAAAGTTATCCTAGATTAAACAGTGAGATGATTGAAAAGTAAGAGAAAAATCTATTTCCGTTTGCAATCCCAGTGGCAGTATCATAACCATGACCACCTTGTCTGAAATCATAGAATAACACCAGCCTTAAAACTTTCCTCTTCTGGAGTGCCATAACACCTACTTATGAAATTTCAAATCGACTCCGTGCGCTGAGGGCAGGGACTATGTTTATTCTTTAATAGATGCAAACAGAAGCCGGAACACAGCCTTCCCACACACTCTGTTCTCAGTATTTGTTGATAGATTTAACTAGGCTGCAATGAACACAGATGAGCCATCTCCTCCAAATCAAGCAATTAACCAACATTCATAGCAGTTTATAAATTACAAAGAATATTCCTATATATTCTCATTTGCAAGGAATGCAAGAAAACAGTTAAATCCAAGAGATACTTGGGAGGAAAATGCTGCATTTCATAATGTCCCTTCATGTCCACACCTGAGTCAGCCTTAAAATCTCAAGATAATAAACCCTTATTATCCAGTTATCCTGGACACCTAAACACACGCTCTGTGCTCACTCCACTAAAAGGAGCTTCTTGCATCAAACCATCCATCTGACCTCAAAGCAAAGCAGTCTCAGAAGGTGCCTCCTTTCTTTTGACAAAATAAATAAAGACAGAGTAGCAAGTGAAACACTGCTACTGCTACAGTGAAACACTGGAAAGTAAGATGCACAGGATCATTAAGAATTTTTTTTTTTTAATTTAAGAGAAGAGATACATCAAAAACATCCTCAGTTTTAGGGGCTCAAAAACATCTCAACCTAATAAGACTAAGACTCACCTACACGATAGCCATGTCTTCTGTAGTACTGCCTTTAGAACTTTCCTTTGCATTGGCAACCTTTAGTGTTTATCAAAAGAAAGGAAATGGGTGGTGGTGATGGGTGGGGAGGTGCTGTCTAAAGCAGCCTACAGAATAAATAATATAGTAGAGAGGAAGTAAGAGAAGACAAAGCAGGACAGGGACCACAAAAGGAAACAAAGCCCTGCTAGAGGCGGCAATGGCTGCTGCTGGAAATTCACGCAAAACTGCCTTCTAGAAGCTTCCTGAAAGCAAGAGCCATATCTTGACACTCTTTTAAAGATCCCAGGAGGCTGGGGAAAAACCAACTCTTGATGAATACTTGAAATTCTAGGAGGTCTCTCTCCCATTTCCCCCCCCACCCCCACCCCGGGTAGTAGAAGGAGCCTAGGAATTAGGAGACCTGGTCCTGGCATTGTGACTGGGAACATGTTACCAAACTTCTCTAGGATTCAGACGCCTCGTCCAGGAAAGCTGGTGGGGAGGAGAAGGGGTTATTGACCAAGAAACCAGAAAGCAATTGTGATGGTAAGTAAAAAAGCGGCCCTTGGTATTGCTTAACATGCAGAGCTGGGAAACAGGACATCATTCGGCTGTGATTTACCCCCTAAGACACATCGACCCAACCACTTGGTCCTCTTTCTTCAAAGCCATTCTACAAATTGTGCCTCTAATTCTGCTGTTCTTTTCTTTAGAGTTAGGTTTGTCTTATACTCAAACCTGACGTCTTTTTGCCTAAGTCATTAAAAGCAAAGTAAATTTACAGTCACAAGTAATATGAATGTAAAAGAGTTCTGGGCATGAGGTTTGAACTCAAATGTTTAAGTTCTGATGCACAAGATTAAGTGGAAATTCCCTATTAGATTGAAATCATTTTCAACCCATATTTAAAAGACTCTGTAGAAAGATATACAAGTTGTTTTGAGAGAAGTGTCCTTAAATATCTAACTCTCCTAAGCCAGTATTTCAAGCTGCTAAAAAATTACTATATACAAGTTTGTTTAAAGACGTTTTCATTTTGATAACACTTGGCAAAAAAGAAATTTCACTTTCGGAAGAAAATATGAAGAAGCTACCTGTTTCTGGCTACAAGAGCCATTTTTCTAGATTGTGAAGGGATTTGTTCCATTCAACTTTGAACACTATCTCATCCATAGAGCCTTCCCAGGCCATGATAGTCAAAAGGTATCTTTAATTCCACATGCCACTTTGTACTTACAGATGGTTATCAATCAAAATCACAGTAAAAAATGTTGAACTCTACAAATCCCCCATGGCACCAAAAAAAGTACCTTACATGCAACAAACACTAAATAAATCTCCTTAAATGAAAGAATAGCAAGGTTGTTACGGAGGGGAAATCAAAATCAATTCTCTCCCACAAGGGATTTGGACTAATAATGTAAGACTTCTTCTGATACCAAGTACAAATTTCCAAGTTTATGGCCCAAGTTATCTGACTTATACACGATGAACAGCACATCTCCATAGCAGGACCTGTTCTGTTACCAGGCCTTCAGAAGCACCAGCTGCAGGCAGGTTATATTTTGGCGTTCCAATATGCATACAGAAGGGATAAGTATAATAACAGAAAACCTGAAAGTAATACATTCTGCCTCAAACCAGGAAGGGCTCAGACAGGGAAATAACCAAGGGCAGCGTTCCTGGCAATAATCGTGCCTCCCAGGCCAATGGCTCCGGAGCAAGATTGAGCACCAGTCTTGCAGAAAGCCCCTGCTCATCCAGAAGCTGTCTTCACCCGGACGTTCCCCAGCCAAGCACCCACCTCTCAACCTAACAGCAAGACACTACCTAACTCGAGGACAAAATAACTGTGACATTATTACCATCACCACCACCATCTAGACAGTCATAGATACTTAATCTATTAGAGAAAGCAAAGACACTTCCCAAGCCCACTTCAAAACCCACCTCAAAAGCTTCCTCTTAGAAGCCTTCTGGGTCTTGTCTTAATTGCTCACCCACCTGCTTCCTCCACTAGTCTGCGGGACTCTGGATGGCCAGACCTTGCTCTGCTTCACCAGCAAGCACAGTATGCTTTCTCACTTCAGTATCAATGGATACATCGGGGAGGAACGTAATTTTTCCAGCTATAATTCTCAAAGGAAATAACTGTACCTCGAAACACACTGCCAGCCTAATAAATTTAGGTAAATATAGCATCCTCATTTAAAATGCAAGGCCCATGGGACTTCCCTGGTGGCGCAGTGGTTAAGAATCCGCCTGCCAATGCAGGGGACACGGGTTCGAGCCCTGGTCCGGGAAGATCTCACATGTCGCAGAGCAACCACCCGAACAGCTCTTATTTACTAAGTGTTTACTGTGTATCAGGTAAGTGGAAGAGCTTTACATTCATATGTAATCTCATTTTATCCTTAAAAAAAAAAAAAAATCTATGGGACAGTTTTACTGATTCCTTTTTATTAATAAGGAAGCAAAGGCTCAGAGGGATTAACAACGTTCCCAAGGTTACACAATTTGTAAAGGTGAAGCTGGGACTTGAACCCAGGTCTGCCTTGAAAGCTCAGGCTCTGACCTGCTGCCTCCAAAGTCCTCAATGAACTGAGGGAAGGTGGGACAGGGAGGTGACCAGGAGAGCACAGAATACAAGTCTAAAGGACACAGTGGCTTTTGTATGAGGGTGAAAGTACCGTTGTTATGGCTCCAGCCGAGGAGAGCTGGGAGAAAGCCAACGCTAAGCCACAGCGGCCATGAGGCCAAAAGCCCGTACAGAACCACCTAGGGTTTGAACATGAACCACAGACTTTGCATGTGGTCCCATCCTGTCTCACAGAGCTCCGTGCAGGATGTGACCAGGATCACAGGATGCTCCCCTGTGGAAGGTTTATAGCAACTGGAGACCCCAGTCCCAACCCTCATATGGCGGTTAGCTCCCTAACAACCACCCCGATGACATCCTCTTTTCTTTTCCCTTCTCCTTCCCGTTAAGTTTTCCACTTGTATCACACAACAGAGCTATGAACCTGACCACCTTCTTGATGTGTGACAATCACAGGTCCCTGAGTAAAGGTAGGAGGCATTACATTAACAAAATGACCTTGGGCAAGTTATTTCACCTTTCACGGGCTCATCTGTCTAACAGGAACACCGCTCCCTTTACCGTTTGACAGGACAATACCAAGTCTCTTCCACCTGTAGGTGCTATCACTGTGAGGGGGAAGATTCATTTCTTGTTCCTAGGGCCACTGTCATCACAGTAGCTGATAAACCATCACCACAGATGAAAAAGGAACTCCTCTGAGGAGTCTACGGCATGGGTTGATGATACGCCTTTGGTATGAAAGGAGAAGAGACCTTGAAGACATGTCAGAAAGTCCATTTTTCAAAAAGTGTAAAGGTACTCAATCATCAGTGCCAGCTGAATGAAGCCTGGTATCATAAATCTAAAGAAATTAAATTTTTTAAATTGCACTGCAACTGGCCTCAAAGTGAAAAAGGTCAGACAGCTTCAAAGATGCCCCGTGAAAGGCAGCTATTCATTACACAAAGATTTCTTGCTTACGGAGCTGACAGACAGATCTTTCTCTTAAAGCCCCAGAATACAAGACGTCAAAATCCCTCCTCCACTTCTGTCAGTGCCTTGCTAGGATGCTCTGAACAAGGTTTTAACCTCTCCAGGCCCTGATTTCATTAAGTTGGGAGTTTGCAATACCCATGTAGTTTTTTTTTTTAAACTCCCCCAGGTGATTCTGATGTTCAGCCAGCAACATGTATTTAACACTAATTATATTCCAGGCCCTGCTCTAATCACTTTACTTTTATATATATACACACACACATACATGTATGTATACACACAGACACACACACACAGTCATTTAATCCTCACAACCGCCCTCTGGGGAAAGTACTATTAATGTCTCCATTCTGTGAAGGCACAGAGAGGCTGGGACTTGCCCAGGGTCATGTAGCTCATGGGGGCCCATCCAAGCAGTTTCGCTCCAGAGCCCGACCATGAAGTCCCTATTCTATGCCTACTTTTTTGGATAAAAATGAGAGACGAGCTCCCAGGGGCCTGGTGAGGTGGTAAACCAGACAAAACCTTCAAACGGGGAGAAAAATCATCTTTGGCCACACATACATGCGTGGACACACACACACACAAACACAACCCCCCCACACCCCCAGAGAGGCATCCCATGCCTCCATCTATCTTGAAAAAGAGAATCTACCTCTATTGAAAGACACCTCCTGTCCACTCCCTCAAGTTCTGCTAGGCATCCATCTTATCAGTTACTTCAAACTACAGTGCTGTCAATGTGTATGATCTGGAGGCATCACACAACAATATACATGCAACGAAAAGAGCACACTCTTCAGTTCATGAGCTTACAGGGGGAGAACACGGAGACGGGCCATACTGCCAACGAGGAAGATTATTTGGGGGCAGAGACCTCTGTGCCACATGGGCAATGCTTCCCCTATTCCTATCACTTACCCGGAAATTCGGAACTACGTTATTCAAGAGGGGAGCTCAAAAACACAGCAACAAAAAAAACTGCCCATTTCTCACTAGAATGAATTGTATGAAGCTTATTAAAAGGTGATGGGCTGGGGCAAGGAACGGCCTGGTACCCAAGCTTTCCTTCTCTGGGCTGTGTTACACAGTCCAATAAATGTAATAGGGTCTTAACCTTGGACATCAAGTTCTAAAATAAACTGGGGAATGCCTGCAGTGCTAGTGCAGTGGAGAGCTGAATCAAATTCATACAAGCCACACAGGATCATCTCTTCCCACAGCTAAAGCAAGTATCTCAACACATGGATCACGGTGCTCTTATCTGAACTTTGTAAGGGAAACCATTCTGGGCCATAAACATTTGGCTGCAGGGCAATCGCCAAGTGCGACTGCCACGGGGGCCCATGAGAAAGATCACATGGGAACAGGTGATGGCTACATTTTTTAATCCATTCCAACAGCCCCAAAATGGGGGAATACCAGCGCTCTAGACGGTAAAAGTCAAAGACAACTCATGCTAGGACATAAAAGCCAAACATGTAGAGTTTTGTTTTGTTTTGTTTTTTAAATGTTAACAAATCCAGTCTCCAAGGAAGATAGGAAAGATAATACAAGGGTGTCATCGAAGGCAGGAGCATGTGACCTTTTAAGTGCCACGGGCTGCTTCAGCCGTCTAGACCCTCCAATCAGAATGTTCCCGAGCGATTCTGACATAGAAAATGCGATTACAAAGAAAATCAATTATATTGAAACGACATCAAAATATTTAGAAAGCAATCTGTGATAACAGTAATGTGTGCTTCTTAATGCATAAATAACATGACACAAGAGCAGGTCTAAGAGCTACTGTAGTTTTCTGAGCAGTGGTAGGCATAACTGATAGCTTAAACTATCTCCCACAATGTGATACAAAAGTGTGTAATTTCTAAGTGGCAAAGCCACAGGTGCTGACACTACATGGTTTATGGGCCCCTTTCATGATTGGAGGGAAAAAAACACATTTTGGCTAGAGGATAGTGAAAATAAAGATGTACTTTTTTTTCTTCACCCACTCACCCACATTCACAGATCCTCTGAAGTGCATCCAATGACCCTAAGGGTTAGGGACCCTGACCCAGAGAATCAGAGTCAGACCCAACAGAACAATTACTCAGACTTGCCAAAAGTTCTGCTAATAGCCCAGGAGTTTCTATAGAAACAGGAGCTCAGTTTTACACCACTCATGGAACAACTGAAATTCAGGAAATTAGATGGTAACTTACTAATTGGCACACATTAGCAGGATTGGGTATTCCACATATGCACCACTCTTAACATTTAAATGCCAAGTTCCATGATTAGTTTTCAGAGTAGTCTGTAAAAGTTCTATTTAACAAGGAAGTCCATCACCACCAAATTACTAACTCACAATAGCCAGCCTGGTGCTGAGAGAGCGAGAGAGCGAGAGAGCGAGAGAGCGAGAGAGCGAGAGAGCGAGAGAGCGAGAGAGCGAGAGAGCGAGAGAGCGAGAGAGCGCGCGCTGTAGAAATTTACAGCGTGAGACAATATTCAAAACCAGGAAAGCCAGGGTGAATATTGGGGACAAGTGTGTTTTACATCACTTTTATTGTTTTCATGGATGCTCTTCTTACCCTTTTAAAAGGTATTTAAGGTCTAGCAAGTATAGTCTTCCAGTTAACTGGATCAGGCTTCCTAGTAAGACTGGTACCCAAGGCTTGGCCTCTTCTGCCCTCTCTGCTTCATACAGCCAGGCCATTCCCCAGCTGCATGCCTTCACAGGGGATGCCCTATGAAGATAAATATAATTCAGAGCCCAAAATACATGGACTTACACTGGGCCACTGCCAATTTCTCATGGATCCTGGGTAACAGACGGTTTTTGTTTCCATGATTAGGAACCTACAACAACAGCTGCCAAAGTGTAATACTTTTTCTAGACTAATAAAATTACCTAAATCTGGCTCACTGTTTCAGCTGTGGCACCAGCCACACTTCCCAGAAAGATGAAAGCCTTGTGCAGTTTCCAGAAGGGCTAGGATGGTAGCTCTGATCTAAACTGGAGGCATTCAACCCCAACCCAACAGCAAAAAACACATCGACTAAGTTCTGAATTCCAGAATTCCTATGCATGGAGATTACAAACGTCATTTTTAAAGTCAGATAAAACTTTAATCAAACCTGTGAAGTTCAAGCTTTACACCTGAAGTTAGGTGACATGCCAGGTATGAACATCAGATTTTTTTTTTTTCTCTAAAACACACTGACAGGTTCAACGAAGGCCCTTTAACTCTGCAGTGAAACCTTTGATCATGAATTCTGTCACCACCTCTCGACACGTACACACAAGTATGAAACATATCTCAGACCTAAGGAACAAAATCGGTATTGTGAAGTGGCACAGAAACCACACTTGCACATACATATACACAGAGATCACTCTCCTTTCAAGTTGGGGTTGAGGGGCTGAGTTGCAGAAACTACAGTCTCCAAACTGGAAAGGTTCCTTATACACAGTACATGAACACAGTTACAAAGTTATTTCCTAAATATGTGTGTGGTCCCAATGCCTTCTTAAAGGAAAAGCAGCCCAATTAGAACCCAGTGGAACACATGTTTCTTGAATGACTGAATTAGAGACAGTAGATGTGAAGCTGTTCTAGATAAAATGAAGATGTTGCACAGATGTACTAAGTTGTCACAGTCTCACTGAAACATCTTTCTGGTACAGAAAAATATGCGAGTCTGCAACAGAGCTGGATATAAAATAATAAATACCTGGCCCTTGTCTTTATGTAGTCCAACTTCCCAAGCCAATTCCCTTATTCCTTCTCACAAACCTAATAAAGCCCATATTTCAAGGTACCGATAACTCACTGAAAACCACAAAGCCATTCATTTCCAATTCAGACTTATGTTATGACTTCTTACAATTATCTCTTATCAACACTGTAAATCTGTAACAAACAGAAGAAGACCTTTACTCCACGAATCCGACAAACCACCATAAAAATAACAGCAGAGGTGGGGACACAAACACACCCAGTAGCAGGCACCGTTACGTTTTCCACTGTGAAGTGTCTGGTTTGGTCCTCACAGCAAGGAGGAGGCAGGGACTATAATTGTCCTCTCTGATGAAAGGAGGGGATAAAGAGAGAGTCAGAGAAACTTCGTAGCCTGCCCAGGCCACACCTTCCCTCTTAACACGGCACTCCATTTCTTCTCTTGAAGAACACTAGACCCTCACTTTTGGCACCCTAAGCCTTGGATCCCGAAATTAAATGATGTACAAGACCAGCCTCTATTGCACAGCATGGGGCCTAAAGACAGGATATATAAAACCAATTTGTCACTGTGGAATTTAGAAACCATTAAACCTTCACTAAAGACAACCCTCTCCTCAGAGGACCTTGTTACCAAACTATGATGGAAAAGGGAGAACTATGACGGAAAACAAAGAGCATTTCCTTCTCAGGACAGGGCAAGAGGAGAGAGCTATGAGGAAACAAAATGCAGAACCGTCTGTGCCAGGATTTAGGGATTGTTTTGGTACAGCACATCTTGAAGTCCATCGTCCTAAGATCAATCAAACAGAAGAAAAAACTTCAATAGACTCTGCTTTAATTCACTTGCCTAGACCTAAATACGTACTATCTGGTTTCAGAGATCATATCCTCATCTGTTCCAAAAGTTATGTTCAGAAGAGCAAAAATCAGATCTATATATACTATTCTCATTAACAAGGTTTTTACTTGGAAGGGACTTTTCTGCCTTTATTACTGCAAGCACACGAATGATTCAATCAGCACGATCAGAGGTCCAGAAGACTTTATATTTTCACATGCTGTTATTTAAAACCAAAAAAAGAGGCTCATCTGGGGCTTCCCTGGTGGCGCAGTGGTTGAGAGTCCGCCTGCCGATGCAGGGGACGCGGGTTCGTTCCCCGGTCCGGGAAGACCCCACATGCCGCGGAGCGGCTGGGCCCGTGAACCATGGCCACTGAGCCTGCGCATCCGGAGCCTGCTCCGCAACGGGAGAGGCCACAACAGTGAGAGGCCCGTGTACCGCAAAAAAAAACAAAAAAAAGCTCATCTGGGCTGGCCAACTGTATCAACTTCCACAACTAAACAGAATTTCTCAAAATTGTCCCTGAATTTTAAAGCACTTTCCCATAAAAACCCTGCAAGGGTAAGCAGCATGACCCTACCATCCTTATCTCAGGCTACCCAGCTAGTGCACAGCTAATAGGAAAACAAGGGATTGAACCCAGATGAAGCCACAGAAGACATAGACCATGGTTTTGCCATTTAAGAGTCTTGTGTTTACCATCTACTATGTTAAAAAAAAAAAAAAAATGCGCGCACACACACACACACACAGACACAGGAATCTGAGTAAGACCCAGTTCCTGCCTTCAACACAGTCAACCTACTCACTAGAAGTCTAAATCTGTGGCATCATGGGAACATAACAAGACAGAGTGACATGACAGTACAGGCTTTGGAGGCAGGCAGACCGATCCATAGGGTTAAAATCCCCAAATCCTAACCCACCATGCTTTACCTACCCTGTGATCCTGAGCCTGTAACTTAAACTCTCTAAACCTTAGAATCCTCCTTTGTAACACAGATGACATACTACAGAATAACTGTAAGAATTAGAAACAACATGACAAGTACCTAGGACTCTGCCTAGCAAGAAATGTATATGACATAAATGGTCCCACGTTATTACATCTGCTTATACAGCCCAACTACAACTTTCAAAGCCCAATTAAATGTCACTGGAATGGCCTTTTCCTTTCTTATCTGGGATATTAAAATGATAGAACTTGGGCTTCCCTGGTGGCGCAGCGGTTAAGAGTCCGCCTACTGATGCAGGGGACGCGGGTTTGTGCCCCGGTCCGGGAGGATCCCACATGCCGCGGAGCGGCTGGGCTCATGAGCCATGGCCGCTGAGCCTGCGCTCCGCAACGGGAGAGGCCACAGCAGTGAGAGGCCCGCGTACTGAAAAAAAAAAAAAAGAACTTAATCGCCAATTACGATATGGAGCTGACTGAGTGAGGGAGGGTGAAGGATGAGTCACACATTTCTGGCTTGAACAGTGCCAATGACCAAAGTGGGAAAAGCAGACAGAAGCATGGGGGTGAGGGAACTTTGGGGGGTGGAGAGTGGAAAGCAAGCAATAATTAGGAGGAAAATGAGTTCAGTTTGGATAGCTCAAGTTAAAAGTACGTATGAGTCATCCAAGTAGAAATGTCCAAAAGATTGTTTAAGACAAGGGTAAACTCAGAGAAAGACTTGGGGGTGATTAACATGTGGGTGGTGGCTAAAGCCACAGGAATATTGAAGCTCCCCAAAGAGGCTGAGCAGACTAAAAGCAAACCACCAAGGATGCAAGCCCAGGGAACATGAACATTAACAGCAGGAAGAGTAGGGCCTAGGAAGAAACGAAAGGAGAAAAGTAGGAAAAATGCAAAGGAACCCAAAGGAGAAAGTTTCAAATGAGGAGAGATCAATATATCAAGTGCTACAGAAAAGTCACGTCACAAGTCCTATTAGAGGCCATGTGTGACCTTAGGAGCAGTTTCTATAAAGTTGAGGTGATGGAAACCAGACAGCAGATCATCTGTAAGGTCTCTCCCTAAATGGTAAGGTTCTTTGATTTCCAAATAGACACCCACCCTTCTCCAAACCCATCAAATTATTAAAACCAACAACAACAGATTGCAAAGGTTTTTTCCCCAGAGAAAAGGAAATTTGCAAAAGAGACATAGTTAAAACCCACAAAAGCCATTTAACATGATCTTTGCTATTAAGCTCCTATTTCCTTGAAGCTGGTCCCCAGGGAAAGAGAAAAGAAAAATTAGCCTAAATTCTCTACCACCCAAAAACTGGAGGAGGAAAAAATGTCTAACTTACTAAATTTCCTGTCCAATAACTCTTAGCACAGTGCATATAAATTGCTATTTCAACATTATTTTGAGAAATGTGTTACCACAAGTCGGAAAGGCTTTGGTTTCAATATGCAAATCCCTGCATACAGTGGCAAAAATTCCATTTAAGCAGATTCCCACCTGGATTTCTAAATAAACCTAAGCTCTCGTTAAATTTAGTAAGTTGTTCTTCAGTGTCATTTTCCTCATTCCTTGTATACTTACAGCCATAGAAAGTGTTGTCCTATGCAATTTTAAATAAAAGTTATAAAATGGTTCTACGATGCAGATTATGGCACTACAAGGGACTGCTCGCCTTGGCAGTATAAACTGGTCACACTAGTTAGCAGAGCTCAAAAATAATGCCCCCAAACATGTGCTCAGGCTCAGAAAGAGGTTTTTGTTTTAAGTCTACTCCACATACAAATACCTTTCAAGAAGTTACACACCACCACCTCTTGAGGAGCTTCTAAAAACACACACACACACAGATAGCAGGGACGCCCGCCCCATCCCCCGAATTCTACTTCAGCAGACCTAGGGTGAGCCCTGGTGCCCTAATCTTTGAAACCTCACAGGAGATTATGATGTGTACTCCCCTGCCACGCGCCTGTTGAGAAGTTTTTACCTTCTGGCAGGATTCCCACAAAGTTGAGGTGGGGGACAATTGGCCACTGTGTTCTTCATGGACGAGCCAGGCACGGCAGGAGGGGTGAGCACAGAATATGAAATCCCAGGAGTAAGCCATGCTGGACAGATGGCAGAGCGCACCTGCACGTCACATGCATGTCTCAAGAACACTCAGAGGTTTGGAAGCAGCTTTAACCTTGACCCCATCTCCTACGGAGGAGCATTTCCAGCACCCACAGAAAAGAGATCCAGGGCAGAGCCTCCAATGTCCCTAGTCAACCGTTCCATCCTGGACCTCCTGGGGATCCCTACTCCACAGCCTCAACCGTAAGCACCTGAGCATGGATAACAACAGTCCTCCAAGCTGTGTGCACTTAGGATGGGATTAGAGACTCCGTTCTCAGCCAATTCTCTCTCTCCTTAAAGGAAAGAGGGAATATTTGAGTCCTACTATATGCTCCACACTGCAGATAGAGAATACAAACAAAAAAGGAGAAACAGAACAAACTCTTAACCATCAGGAGCCTCCGGCCTCACCAAACCCCTTGTAGTAGGTATTTGTTTCACAATTTACATGTAAGACTGCAGTACAGGAAAACCATAGTACAGGAGAAGTTTAGCAACTTGCTTAAAGTTCCTAAGGCCCAGGAAGGGAAGGACACACTCAGAAGAGGTTAACAAGACAGTATGTAGAGGGGCTTCCCTGGTGGCACAGTGGTTAAGAATCTGCCTGCCAATTCAGGGGAAACGGGTTGGAGCCCTGGTCCGGGAAGATCCCACATGCTACAGAGCAACTATGCCCACGTGCCACAACTACTGAGCCTGCGCTCTAGAGCCCATGAGCCACAAGTACTGGGTCTGCGTGCCACAACTACTGAAGCCCATGCGCCTAGAGCATGTGCACCGCAACAAGAGAAAGCCCACGTGCAGCAACGAAGACCCAACACAGCCAAAAATAAATAAATTTGTTAAAAAAAAAAAAAAAGACAGTATGTAGAGCAGATGGGAGATGGAACCCAAGCCATTGTAACTGCTGTGGCCCTGAAAAGCCAACCTGGGGGGGCTTCCCTGGTGGCACAGTGGTTGAGAGTCTGCCTGCCGATGCAGCAGACACAGGTTCATGCCCCAGTCCAGGAAGATCCCACATGCCGCGGAGCGGCTAGACCCGTGAGCCATGGCCTCTGAGCCTGAGCATCCGGTGCCCGTGCTCCGCAATGGGAGAGGCCACAGCAGTGAGAGGCCTGCGTACCGCAAAAAAAAAAAAAAAAACAACCTGGGAAGAGCAGCTGGGTAAGGCAGGTGAAAACATTCCCTTATTTGTCTCAGTAACTAAAGGGAGGTTTGTAATTAAACTTGATAAGTTTTTCATGGGGATTGGGGAACAAGAAAATGACATGATAAAGAACAGACATCACAATATATTCATCTATTGACTAGTTATGTTGTACACCTGAAACTAATAGTGTTACATGCCAACTACATCTCGATTTAAAAAACAGCAAAAAAAAACTGACAGCCAGTCTGACATTATTAAAAGTCTGAAAATGTTTATCAGTTCTACTTCTTTGTTTACAAACTGTAAGATATTAAGCCAGTCACACAACATATATTAGATGTTTTTAATGGAAAAGCACTGTGCTAGGCACCATAGAGACCAAAAAACCCTGAAACGGGCACCAAAAAAAGTCAGCAAAGTTTTAAAAGAATGAATCAATGCATCCCTATTATTAATAATGACTGCTTTAACATCGTAATTAAGTCACGAATTTTTAAAAAATTATTCTTAAATTTCTTTGAACAAAATCCCAGTTCAGGGCTTCCCTGGTGGCGCAGTGGTTGAGAGTCCGCCTGCCGATGCAGGGGACATGGGTTCGTGCCCCGGTCTGGGAAGACCCCACATGCCGCGGAGCGGCTGGGCCCGTGAGCCATGGCCGCTGAGCCTGCGCGTCCGGAGCCTGTGCTCCGCAGCGGGAGAGGCCACAACAGTGAGAGGCCCGCGTACCGCAAAAAAAAAAAAAAAAAAAAAAAAAAAAAAAAATCCCAGTTCACTTTCAAAGACCTCAAAATTGTTCAGAAAGTAACATATCTTGGGAAACTTGGTCTGTCAGAGCACGAATTCTCCCTGGGTCTCACTCACCTCGCTTCACCCCAGACTCTACTTGCTGGCAACAGAGAGACGCTGTCTTACTCGGGGGGCACCCAGAAAGTTCCTCTGTGACCACAGAAAGCTGGGAAGAGAACTGCAAAAAAGAAAACCGGTCAGCATACCCGTCCTCTGACGCAAGAAGCACAGAGCTTATAAAACTAGCTACAACCGGGCTTCCCTGGTGGCGCAGTGGTTGAGAGTCCGCCTACCGATGCGGCGGACGCGCGTTCGTGCCCTGCTCCAGGAGGATCCCCCGTGCCGCGGAGCGGCTGGGCCCGTGAGCCATGGCTGCTGAGCCTGCGCGTCCGAAGCCTGTGCTCCGCGATGGGAGGGGCTGCGGCGGTGAGAGGCCCGCGTGACGCAAAAAAACAAAAAAAAAACCAAAAAAGCCACAGCTACAACCAGGACTCCAGACAAAGCAGTGATGGAGAGGAAACAGCTGTCAGCATCTACATACTCTTAACAGGGGAAAAAACAGGGTGATGGGCTGGCAAATCCAAGAAAACTCATTCCTTCTCCCGATACCCTCTGTCCAAGTGACCAGGGACACTGACTGAAAGCCCCTTGTCTTGAGCAAGGTACTGCAGTGTCCGGACTACCCTCTCTATCTCAGGTTTTCTCTTTAAGTGATGCTAATGAGTTTGCAGCCCAAAGCACAAATGTTTCAAAGGTTTGAGATATCGAGCCAAGAACCTCTCTAAAGCACTCAGGGCGCTCAAGTTCTCCAGAACATTTTCTTCCCGTATTTCCTACCTCACTCTTAACAGGTCCCAGCTCTCTATACGACTCATCATTTCCGAACACACTGTCCAATCTCACACCTTTACTCTCCCCAGTCCCTCATCCTGAAACCCCTCCCCCCACTCTGGAGATGAGTCATCCTCCAGGCACAGCTCAAGTATCACCTGCCTGCCCACCCCACCCCACCCCACCCACCCCCATGGAACCTCGCCAGTCCTTCCTCTGCAGTCAAAGCACCTTGAGAGTGGTAGAATGCAGGGTACCTGCATTCTAGCATTTGCTTCCT
Source organism: Delphinus delphis (assembly GCF_949987515.2). Classification (NCBI taxonomy): domain Eukaryota; kingdom Metazoa; phylum Chordata; class Mammalia; order Artiodactyla; family Delphinidae; genus Delphinus; species Delphinus delphis. The sequence continues at coordinate 72,274,217 of NC_082689.1, forward strand.
GCTGCCTTGACCTCCCCTCCTCCCCGTTTCTCAAGGGCTGGTCTTCCCTGCCGTCCCCTACATCACCCTCCTGCTGTAATCAAAAGTAGAGGCAGATGTCAATGCATGTTTGTTCATTAAAGGAGTCCAACAAGAGGTTCTCCATGACTGACTCGGAGTCCATTTCCTTGGGAAATATTCTTTTTTACTACTACTCTGGTACTGGAAGACGTTCTTTTTCAAGGGTGCTATCTATGCTCAAACACACCGACAACCGGGCTCTGGCTCAAGTCAATCCCCTTGCAGCAACGCTGCCGGGCTTCACTGCCAAAGAGGACGGATCATGTGTAGTCACGTTGGAGCCAACAAAACCACCTTGGCAAGGCACCGGAGTGTAATAGGTTTGTGCATGCAAAGTACGGGTGGAGGCCTATTTCTCCCTTGTAAGTCTGTTCGATGGGCTCTACAAGACATGCCCCCCTTACCCACTACGACTTCAAAAATAAAAACGGAGCACGGGAGCTTTTCTCTGGGAGGAAACCAGGGACCGAGGCAGGACACAGGTCCAGTCTCCCCCCCACTTCAGGACAGCTGAGGTCTCATTCAAGGAGAACGCAGAGGAGAAACCTACACAGTCCAGGTGGTCACCCTCTGTCAAATCTCACCTCATGTTCGGCGACAGCCCATAAACTCTGCCAAGCCTTCTGAGCGCTCCAGGTTTCTCCCTCCCGGGGTTGCTGACCTCACTGGTAGTTTTTAAGCATTCACTGCAGGACAGCACCACCTGGTGCACAGCAGCTCAAATATCTGAGGCATCCTCCTATTATTCACTCATAAAAGGGATCACCTGCCTCTTCACCGAGACTCGCAGCCAGGGAAGGAATCCATCTCGCAGCTGCCGCAAGGATTTCAGCCAACCTCCTTCCACATAACACACCTCAGCAGAAAAGGCAGTCGCCTCTTCTGTCCCAACCACAGCCAACAGACAAATCTAAAAGAATAGCCATCACAGCCCACGACATGCCTGCTGTCATGCAGACCCTCGGCCCAGAGCACGCACGGACCTGCGTGCACTCTTACAACTACATCTCTAACAGGTGATGCACACACGTGCTTTCTCTCTGGCCTCTTCACCTACAGCAACCCATTTGTTACTACCTCTGTAAGGGCGGGGTGGGTGGGGCAGTCCTTTCTGAGTTTAAGATGACAAAGACAGCTCTGTAAATTACAGAGTCACAGAAGTCCCAAGGGGAGATGACTTCCTGCAAAAAGGACTGTCCCTACAGTCTGTTTTTGTGGTGATGAGATCACAGAGTCTAGATTCTGTATTCAGTCCTACATGGGTTTTAAGGGCCATATTCAGTAATTACAGAAAGGAAAAACGGAGGTCAACGAGACCAGAGGAACTCTGAGTGGTGTTTGAGAAGTTACTTATAACTACAGTTAGATCACTCATCCACCAGACTCAGAAGAGAAACTAGGCCTCGAGTTTTCAATTGTCCTTTAAAATCAATGTTAGATGAGGAAAAAAATGGAACTTTTTACTTTTTTACATTTTCTCATTTCATCACTCCTCCACCCAAAGAGTTCCATTCAGTTTCAATGCACAGTCCAAAATGTGGGCCCAAGACAGTTTTGAAAAACAAGCATTATGCCACAAAATATTCTCATGTAAACTGCAAAAGAAGACAACATACACTTATTGGAGGAATTTTTATGGAACCTAAAACAGACGTTCAGAGACCAGGTGAATGATTGCCAATGATTGCCTTCAATTGCCAATCACTACCTTTTCATTGTCATGGATCTAATTTCCAATTAGTGCCTAAAAATAAAACCTGAAAAGGCTTTTGAGGAGAATCATTAGGGTTTACCTCCTGGTCATCACTGTTTCAAAGATGAACAGAGAGACGTTAAAGTTGTTTATCCAACAGAAATAAGCTTTTTTCTCTTAAGTGTCCTTCCAGAAACCTAGCAGCGGGCATCCTCGGACCACAATGACTAGGGGTTTGTGTTTATCGTCCAAAGTGTGTGTCCGGCGATTTCGTGTGACAGTCCAAGTCCTCCAGTGGTACAGGGTCTTGCTGCACTGAATGCTACTCCAGAGAGGGTGAGGCCCAGAGAGGGTGACCAGTGATGAAGCCCACAGCTTTCACTGGGTCACACCCCGCTCTGAGAGCTCATGCATCGCAGTGGAGAACAATCCCACAGAAATCCTGAAGCCAGTAAAAGGAAGCTCTTTGTTTTGTTTCATTTTGAATGCTGGTGCTTAATAGAAAGCAAACTTAAATAAAGGCAAAAAATAGGAAGGAGGAAAACTCTGGGGACTCCGCATCCGTCTGGGACTCGAGCAGCAACAGGCATTATATAAAAATACTTATTTCCATTTCAAATCTTGTGGCTTCCATTTTCCTTAATACAGGTGTAGTGCTAGTACCATTAAACCTATCAAGTACACGGAGGTGGTTTCAATCCTCACCACCCACCAGAATCTCCTGGGGAGCTTTAACAATTCTGATGCCCAGAAGAATGAAAACAGAATCTCTGGGGACCCAAATGTTACTTTTTAAAGCTGACCAGCTGATTCTAACGCATAGCCAGGACCTGGAACCACTGCCCCTGACCTATCCTCAGGGTGTTTTCTTCTGTTGCGGCAGGTAGGGAGCAGGACATATTTATGCCTAAAAGAAGGGAATGGGAGGAGAAACACAAATGGACGGGGAGAGGGCTGGAGGAAGCTGGAGTGAGTAACACCTTGCAGGGGATGATTGCTGGAGTGGGTGTGAGGTAGGGCCTGGGGGGTGCACACTCCCCAGAGAGAGGACGGGGTGGGGACAGATCGGGTCATTCCCCAAGTAAGCCCTGGAAAGGCACTGTCATGGAGTTAGTGAGAGGAAGCGATTCACAGCTCATCGGTAAAGACCATCCCTATGTCAAGGGTTTGCTATGTGAGAAGTGATTATAATATGGTTTTCAGATGTGAAGACCTGGATTTACCACTATGATTTCTCCTGGTTCTTCCAGTAACAGTACTGACAGGTTTGCTTGTTTTTTTTTAACTGATAACCCATATTTTCTTGCTCACTGAATCTGACAGAGCACACCCTCATTACAGGGTAACTGCCTCGAGTTACAATGCCCAGAGAACAAAGCTTTCCTAGGCTCCTATGAGAGCTGAATCGAAACTTGATCTCAATTAGCATCATGATGTTCTCTCAGATGTGACAGTGCTTGGATAAGAGATGCTGGCTACCTGAGGGAAGGGTGAGGACTGCAGGGAACACCGTCTCCAGCTGAGGAGAGCTAATTCTATTCTCACTTCCTTGTTCCTTAGTTCGTAGGGCTACCTGCTCTCTACCTGTCCTGTAACAGAGGGACAAAAATCAGGCTGTCCAGCTGGGATGCCTCCTTCCCAATTTCAGTCTCTCATGGAGGAATTAATCAGTTTTACATTATCCATCCATTACCAGTGTTGCCCAAAGTATATCCTGCAGGTCATCTGTACCAGAAGGACCTGGGCCATTCCTGGACGCCCCAGGCTGCATACGAAGGGAATCATAGTATCTGGAGTACAGCCCAAGAGTCTGCATTTTAATCAACCACACAGACACAATGGCCTGTGAACCCGTCATAAACCCTCAACAACTCCTCCTTTGAAATAGGTTTATCAGAGGTGCTGCTACATCTGTCCATAACCTCTGCCACTTCCTAACTGGGCTTTCATTAACTCACCCTCCTCTGTGGCCTCCCAGGGTAACTGGTCTCTCCAAGGTACACTGCATGGCCATTTACTCAATACCACTGCTGGCTCAAAGCTCCCAACTCAAGTCACGCTTCTCTGAACGCACACCTGATGCAAAACTTCTCTACCAATTTCAATCGAGGGTTTCAGGTCTGCTAGTTCTCTCTCCCAACTAAACCTCAAGCTTCTTGAAGGCAGGGCCCACATCATCCCTCTGTATCTTCCACAGGGCCCAGTACCTCTTAGGTTCCAAGAGCAGTGGTTGACTAACAGACCAAGCTCTTGCCTCAGCCCTGGGTTTTCCTTCTTTCACCTTCTCATTCTCCCTGGGAAAACTTTCATTCTCTCCTTTCCATAACAAAATTGATTCAGGCAAAGGTGGGAGAAAAGATTTACATACTAGTGGGGAAAGAGTGGGGGCGGGGTGAAAGTCATAAGCCAGCAACCTCAACTCTCCAGCAAACACCTAGAAACCAAGAAGATCTATTTAGTCTCCGAAGCTGCCAAAATCAGTAACTAAATTCACACACAATTCAGAAGAGAACTTCCCAGCTTCTTCCCATTTTTCTCCAACACCTCCTTCCCAGGCCCTCCCTGAGAGCTAGTTTACTCCTCTTCTAGATACAACTCTAACAGGAGGGAAATATTTGTTTTTCCCAGTCACCATAGATTAAGAAGATGGAGGGCGATTGCTAGATCAAGGCACAATGAAAATCCTGAGAAATTATGCCTGACAGGAGACAATGTATAAAATCCCAAACAGCAGATTACAGGCAGTTATAGTTTAAATAGCCTTTCAATCCCCAAAACTGTCCAAGAACACCTAAACAAAGCATTTCAAAATAGCACCATTAGTGGCTCTGAGAGATCACCCCAGGCACTAAGAGAAGGTTATTTTCTTTTCAGTGGATCTCCAGTAACTACATTCAGGAGAGAAGATGCCCACAGAGGCAACCTCAGTCCCTAAGAACCAAGTGTTCTCAAAAATACGAATGGGCACTGAGAATTCCCTGGTGGTCCAGTGGTTAGGACTCAGCGCTTTCACTGCCCTTTCACTGCCATGGCCAGGGTTTGATCCCTGGTCGGGGAGCTAAGATCCCACAAGCCGCAGGATAAGGCCAAAAAACAAAACAAAACAAAACAAAGGAATGGGCACTGTATCCAACTGCAATGCACTGTCCCTATGTGGTCTCCAATACGAGTGACCATCAGAACAGACTTTCAAAGGCACACACCCCTAGGTGTTGCCATCCTGATTGGGAGCCTTCCTTCTGGCTACTCTTACACTTGCCACGTGCTCTCATCACTTCCCATCTACCTTTTCTTGTGGTACTTGTGAGTGAAGCTGCTCACCAGATCATAAACTTCCTTGAGCAGAGGGATTGCACCTTTTGCATGGACACCATGCCCCCCATCTCTGCATCTCACAGCTGATGCCTACTGACAGTCTGGAAGCCCTACAGCCAGATGATCTTAAGGAAGGAGGTATCTAAATGAGCTGTTTTAAAACAGCCCAAGCATTTCTATAGTCTTTAAAGGTATTGGTTTTCCTGCTTTCTGACAGAGTTTTTAAAAATACAGGTTTAAATGTTAGAATTCTGTGATCAATGGGGCAAGCCTCGATTTACTTTGCAGTCTAATCTGTACAGGACAGAGAGAGCCCAGGCGTAAATTCTGCAACAAACTGCATGTGCCTGTCTGAACCGCAAAGGTTAGGGTGAGTTTATCCTTGATCTAAAGGAAATCTAACCTCAAACGGCTTCAATCATTCATCTAACTCAGAACTGATTATTGGGTAACTTCATATTTATGTCTCAATACGTAATAGCATTCAAGTACCGATTTGCTTTAGGTTTAGTAAAGAGAGTAATGAATTTAACTGGTAGTTCTATAATCATAAGGTTACGATTTATACTTGGTTCAACGAATTTTTTTTACCTAAATCGAGTTAAAAACTCAATCTATGTCCAGATTCACAAAAGTAACTCTCAGTTTTGTTTCAAGCTCACTGTTGAATATGCTACTTACACTCTGAGACCCGTCCATTTACAAACAAGCTACAACGACCCACCCAGTACCGAAAGCTTATCTCATCAGGTCTGGGCTGTCCAGGCCTTCTAGGCCTGGCCTGCTGTTTCCAGCTTCCACAGCCCATCCTTCCTTCCCCACAGCTGAAGCCTCTTGACTCTTGCCCGCACCCTCCCCTCCCTGGCGTGAGCCAGCGGGAATTTCTAGAATAAGAGATTTAAACAGCTCAAGCCAAGTTGTTCTTGCTGCTTAACCAGCCCTGACCTTATTGTGTCTAATGACTGGGCTTCTCTCTCCTGCATTCCACAGGCCTGGGTGACCCTCTCGCTCGGTTCTGATAACTGAGCCCGGGCCCCTCGCTGGATAACCTGTAAGTCCTTGGGCTCCGAGGCGCTGCCTGCCTCTTGAAAATCCTCCAGGGGACCGGAGGTGCACTCTGAACCCACTGGGCTGCAGCTGGTCAGGGGACACAGGTGCTCCGTCAGGCTACTCTGCCACCCTGCACCGCTCCCTGCCAGGCCACCAGCGCTGCAGACTCCCGTTCTTTCCTCCCGGCGCACAGGACTTCCAGCTGCAGGTGCCAGCACTGCTGTCCCCACCTCCGGGTGGAGGGTTCCTGGCCCAAAGTGGGCCTCACAAGGAAATGACTCATATCACAAAAAGCCGAGGGTCCTCTGGGCAGAACACAAATAAGTCACAGGATCTGAATCTTAACCTATCAGAAATTAAAACCTCAGCAATGAGACATCAACAAAGCAAAAGCAAATAGGATATATCTGTTCCCTGAGAATTCGACACCCCCATGCTGCCCGTGGGTACTGAAGCCACGGCCCCCTTGTTCACTAGTTCTAAGATGAAACCCGAGGAAAATCAGAGAAATGGCGGCAACTGTGTCTTCCCTGGGTGGAGGGGAATCAGAGGACTTCTTATAAACCACCTCAAAGCTAACATCTATGGCTACTGAATATGAAATACAGAATATGAAAATAACTAGATAATTCTCTGCAAGAAATCAAGTCGTCTTCTAAAATGCTATTAACAAAGCTAAATTTATATGTACATTTTTATCCACAGCCTTAAAAAAAATCAGACATTAAAAACTCTAGATGGCTAAACTGTCTTCCATTTCAAAATAACATAAAAACAGCAACCTTCATTTTCTGGTCAAAGCTTATTTTTGCAACACCTATCATTTTCTACAGAATTCTAGCATTTTCTGCTTCCTACCACTATTTTGTAGAAAGACTTTTCCCCCTTGGCATTATATCTTTGCTTTTTGATCTTGTTAACAATCCTGAAAATTCCAACCTTGCAATTTTTTCAGTCCTGGGAAGGAATAACACACAGTCATTTAAAAACCAAAAGCAATGTCAATGTTTCCTCAATGACACAGCTGCTGTGAGTGACCAGTGAATAAAAATTTGGGTTTCTTTGTTGTTGGGTTTTTGTTTTGTTTTGTTTTGTTTTTGGCAGGGGCTGAGGGGGTAGATGTGGATAATGACTTCTCTCCAAAATAATTATCAAAGTTATTGAACACATGGTCAAAACCAGTAAGGCATTAGTAAAGCAAGAAGTACTATGATAAAGTACTATAATAAAGCCCAGTGAATATACATGAACAAAAGAGGTTGCTCAAGGACTCCAGACAGGAGAGGACCCACTCTGTGTGCCAGGCATTACATGGTGCACAAATTCTGTATTACAAACCCTAAAAAAAAAAAAAAAATGAGGCATATGATCCAGCAATCCAACTTCTAGGTATTTATCCAAAAGAACTGAAATCAGGATCTCGAAGAGCTCTCTGCACTCTCATGTTCCCTGCGGCTTTATTCACAATAGCTAAGACTGGAAGCACCCTAAATGTCCATCAACAGATGAATGGACAAAGAAAATGTGGCACATCTGTACAACGGAGTATTATTTAGCCTCAAAAAAAGAAAATCCTGTCATATGCTACAACACGGATGCAACTTGGGGACATTATGCTTGCTCGATGAAATAAACCAATCTCAGGAGCACAAACACTGCAAAGATTCCAATTCATATGAGGAATCTAAAGCAGTCAGACTCATAGAAGCAGAAGGTAGAATGGTGGTTGCTAGAGGCTGGAGTGGGGAGTGGGGGGTAAATGGGGTGTTGCTGTTCCATGAATATAGAGTGTCAGTGATGTAAGATGAAAAATTTATACCGATCTGCTATACAACACTGTACTTATAGTTAACAATACTGGATCATACATTGCAAATTTAAGTTTTAAGTGTTTTGTTTTGTTTTTTTTAAACCACAACTTTTTGAAAATGAGGAAACAGGCTCAGGAATTCAGATTATGCTGGTTTCAAAGCTCCCATCCCTTCTACTGCTTCATATGGCCTGCTTGCAAGAGAAGCATAAACAACATAGATTAGCATATAATTATGGGCTAAACTGCATAACAGAAAAGGAGAGGGGACAGGGAACCAAAGAAGGCTGAAGTAGTTGAGGAAAGCCTCAAAGTAGAGGGCAACTTAGGCCGACCCCTGAAGGTCAAGCTGAGCCCATGAAGATTGCAACAAGCCTGGCATCTGGGTGCAAACACTGGGCTGGTCCAAGCTTAGAAGGCATGCTAGGAAATCGCTTTCAAAGGCTGCAAAGGTAGCATTATGTAGAATAAACTCCATGCTTCCAGCTCCTGAACTAAACCCAGAGGGCTAAAAATCAAAGCAAAACCAAAGGAAGTGGTCAGAGTACCCTAAGCCATTTATAATCTAGCCCTCCAAATTTGAGTGTTTTTTGAATCCTGGAAAAGGTCTTGCTATTGACAAGTAAGTACAATATAAAAAGTTATAAGGCACAGCCCTCTATCAGGGTCAGTCTGAGTTAAAATGATCAGACTTCAATGATCAAAGTACGAACACCTCAAAAGGCTGTCTGAGCAACCAAATAATGTACATCCAGGGCTTTCAAATCATCTCAGTTCCCCCACCAGGGATTGAGCCCAAGGTCAGGGCAGTGAAAGCACCAAATCCTAGCCACTAGACCACCAGGGAACTCTCTCCAACCTATTTTTAAGTAGCAGAGCATTTTTCTTGTACAATTTTGAAATGATGAAAAAGATATTGATCTCTCTAGGAAAAATTTTTAGCTGTCTTTAGTTCTCTTATTTTTTTTTAAGATTTTTTTGATGTGGACCATTTTTTTTTTAAGTCTTTATTGAGTTTGTTACAATGTTGTTTCTGTTTTATGTTTTATGTTTTTTGGCCCTGAGGCATGTGGGATTCTTGGCTCCCCAACCAGGGATCGAACCTGCATCCCCTCCATTGGAAGGCGAAGTCTTAACCACTGGACTGCCAGGGAAGTCCCTAATTTTTTAAATAGGACTTTCCAAGTCCCCTCTCCAGCCCTTAAACTTTGACTTATGGCCTATATCTCACACTCTAGCCCTTAATTATATGCCACTCTATATTGTTTATCCTTTTCTAATATGTGGACAATATGGTAAAGTAGAAAAGACAGGAAATTTGAAGTCACAGTAATCTGCATTCTTGTGCTAGCTTGCCAATATTTTTCATATATTGTTTTTAACTTTAGAGCAATCTTCTTCAGGTGTGTGTGGGGGGACATTAACTTTGAAAAAGATTCATCTTAAGTTCAGCAAGTCCTTCAGTTTTAATTTCAGTTATATTCTGTTCAATTTAAATAAAACTTACTATTTTATTTTAATGTCTGAAGTAAATTTCTGAATGGTAAAATTACTTTTCTGTACTTTTAAAGAAATTTGTACCAGAATGTAGATTGCTTTTGTCAATAGGAAAATAACTTTTAAAAAGAAAAGCCTTAATTAGTTTCAGTTGAATGCAAGAAGGGCCCAAACCCTGCCCTCTGGCTTAAAACATGGATTCAAAAACCACTGGCAACTACCAAAGTAGTTGCAAAAGGTCAAATATTAGATGAATATGATGATTATGCATCATTCGTTTGTAAATAATCTGTTTTAAGTTAACCATTCGCCCTACATTGTCAATTACGGTATTATGTGTAAGATGGTCAGCTCTTTTAGTTTGGGGTCCTGGGCTAATGAGGTAAGGACTTGAGTCTCTTTTCTTAGCTTCATGTAACTCCAGACTACAGACATTTCACAAAGGCACAACAGATGTTCTAAAACCATACCTGTACTAGCAAACAACTTCAAACCCCCTGGTAATAATCCATAGTTCAGAAGCTGTTTATATGAGTGGTAACAAATTATTACACTTTAACTTAATAAGCCCTGTGTTTCCCACAGTTGGTAGAGAGAGAAAAGTAGAAGCACTATGGTGTCTAGAAAAAGACTATTGGACAGTATTTCGGGCAGGGGGGCGACCCTGGCTACACCACACAACAGATATGTACATCCGAGAGGGTTATGTCTATACCACTCAACAGGTGTGTATGTCCAAAGGGTTCTGGCTATACCATACAACAGATGGATGACCTTGAACCAGTCTTAAATTTGCTCACCCTGACCAGCTTCGTATGCAAAGTCAGCAAATTGAATTAGACGTGTTCAAGCCCTTCCGATACTAAAACTCAATCAAGTCCACAAACTCTTGATTAATTAACTCCGAATTTAACAAAATAAGGCATGTAAAATCCTTAACACAGTGGCGAGCACGCCGTACGCATGTCACAAACGCTGGCGGCTGTTAATAAAATAAGGCGGTTCAGGTTTGTATGTGTTGTACACAGCGTATACTTGAGTATCTTTGGTGGGATTTTCTAAAGGAAAACAATCACACACTTTAAAGTCCTATTTTAATCAGCATCGTTAAATCAAAGGAGCCCCAATGAAACAATAAATTATGAAGCTCCGCAGGAGAGGATATGAGCCTCTCAAAATCAACCGCTTTGTTTTGTTTTGAATTAGACTTTCAGTGAACTCTTGGCAGCACGCAGGTGGAAATCATGAGCGCTGTCGAGACTCACTGGCTCAGCACACATTAACCGAAAACGTGGCAGCTGGGGAAGCAAAGATCCGCGAGACCCTGCCTCTGGGTCCAAACAATGGCAAGCGATGAGTGTCCTAGGGGTACAAACTGCTGAAGGGTCTGGATAAGTACAAGGCTTCCGGAAAAAAAGGTCTCACACTAGTGTGCCACAGATATTCTGTCTGGCCCACACGCTTTGTTGTAGTTTCTACTTGAGTTAGGTCTCAAACACTCAGAAATCCAGAGGTCATCTCTAAATAATGGTCTAGCTTCTCTTGGAAGTTTGGGAGTGCCAGCAGTATTGAGCCCGCATTCCTACTCTGCGACACCCCACGGCAGGCAGCCGTGCAGCCCCTCGACCTCCACTACTCCCTTAATTAACCCCACCACTGGAGCTGAGGCTCAGCCTTCCCCCTCGGTTCACTCCCTCGCTAGCTCAGGATCCCGTCTGCCTTTGCTCCCTCCACCTGCGTATAATCAAGGAGAGCTCAAGAGCTCTGGAGCAGAGACAACTGAGCTGGCACCTCCACTCTGCCACATACCAGCCATGTCATTATCTTAGGCAAGTAATTCATCTCTTAGCTTCCCATCTGCAAACCTGGGTATTAATAGTATTTACCTCATAAGGCTGGTGTGAGGGGAAATGTGTCGTTGCCTGCAAAGCGCCTCATACACAGCAACTGCTCTATAAATATTAGATGTTACTACTCTCTGGCCCCTGAAGGCATGTCAGTTTCAAACTTCTGTCCTAGAGCTGTAATAGTCTAAGGTTACCTAGTAAATTATTTTATGATCAAAAAGAAAATGGCATATGGTGAAAGCTGTTCAGATACAGCTTAAGCATCATGAGACCCGCTACTCACAAAGGACAAATATTATGATTTCACGCACATGAGATACTTAGAAGAGGCAAAGGCACAGAGACAGAAAGTAGAATAGATGTTGGAGGGGCAGGAGGGAGTGGAGGATGGGAAGTTAGTGTCTAATGGGTATAGTTTCTCTTGGGGAAGATGAAAAAGTACCGGGGATGGATGGGTGATGACTGTGCAACAGTTGGAATGTACTTAACGCCACTGAACTATACACTTAAAAATGGTTAAAATGTAACTTTTGTTATGTATACTTTAAGACAATTTTTAAACAATGAATGACAGAGCCGACATAATCTCGTCTGCTGCTGTTTGCTAGAATCAAGTTGTTAATGATCCCAAAGACCCCCAATACACTACAAGTTCATGTTCTCAAAAGCCAACTACTGCATTTCCCATAATGGTTTAGGAAGAACTGTATTAACTATTTTAACAGCTGTGCAGCACAACTGTGGGCTTTCTTCTCAATCTGGAGGCCTCATGGGGATGACTCTGTAGCAGATACAGTTATGAGGCCAGTGGGATAGCCTTTTAATACCTGTCTACAGCAGTTGGGCTGTTCTTCCTTCATTATAAAATGCTCCGCACAGACACCTCATTCTCTCTTTTCTCTCAAAAATATACAAAATGGGCAGCTTCCTGCCAAGTACTATGTAACTGGCTGCCTTTGAACTGTGGGATGCCGGGTAACAGTGACAAGACGTTTTAATCTCCATGCCTGTTCTACAATAGCATTCAAAACGTGCACACACAAGAGTCTTGCCAGGCTGTAAATCAACAAGCACAAGAGAAGGTCCCAAACTATTTCAGTCAGGGTCCTATTTTTTAATTTCTATATGTGGCTGCTTTCTGTGGCATCGGTCCTTCATTTTTTAAAAAAAGTACATAAAATATAAGCAAATTTAAAACTCTGAAAACTGCATTTAACCTGAGAAACACACACACACACACACACACACACACACACATTATATCCAGTATACATCTGCAGTCTTCCAACTCAGAACCACTGCAAACATTCATTTCCTAACCTTTACAGGGCCACCCCCCCCCACGAGTTTACAACCTTGGGTCAGACAAACTGCACTTAGCTCCTTCTAAGAAGAAATTGCACTGCACTTCGAAATTTCTTACTAAACTGACGCCTTTTTGGCAGCAATGTTGTTTGGCAGGAAAGATCCCTCTAAATATTACTGAATAATCAAAGTGATAGAATATATTTTATCTTTTAAATATTACATTTTGAGTACCAACCCAAACTTGGGATGGGAGAACTACCTGGTACCATGATTTCCACTGCTGCCTGGGAGTTAAGAGACCAACTACCCAGGTGACTGTATGTCCTATATATAAACCCTCAAACTCTGATGATCATTTTCCCCTGCTAAGACCAAAAAAAGTATTCCAGAAAGACAAAAAGGGAAAAGATCATAGGCAAAGTGCACACTTTATATCTCTTTAAAGCCAACGTGTGCATCAAATGACAAGTATTTTTATACTCCAGGGATCAAAGGCGGAGAAGATAAATGTTTTAAAAACTCACTAAAAAACAGCCTCAAACAAAACTGTCTCCATGTAAGAAATGGCTTCAATTTACTAGCCAGCATAGCAGGAAACTGCGAGCAGAGGAGTTGGTATTTTTGTGAGTAGAAAATGTGGCCTTCTCTGTCCAAGCTGCATATACGCCAAATAACAAATCTTTATTAAACAGGGCTGGGAGAGTTGTTGAATTAGGAGACAAAAAGAGAGTTATGACCCCAGATCTGCTGCTGTTATGGGCTGAATTGTGTCCCCTCCAAAATTCTTGTTGAAGACAACTCTCAGTTAAGTGAATGTGACTGTATTTGAAGACAGGGTCTTTATACAGAAATAATCAAGTTAAAAGAGAACCTAAGGGGGGCCCTAATCCAATATGACTAGTGTCCTTATAAAAAGGGGAAATTTGGAAACAGAGACAGACGATGTATAGAGAGAGAAGATGATGTGAAGACGTTACAAGCCAAGGAGGGGAGCCTAATACACACCCTTCCCTCTCAGGTTTCAGAAGGAACCAACCCTGCCAACACCTTGATCTTTTTTGTTTTTTAAAACATCTTTATTGGAGTATAATTGCTTTACGATGGTGTGTTAGTTTCTGCTTTATAACAAAGTGAATCAGCTATACATATACATATACCCCCATATCTCCTCCCTCTTGCGTCTCCCTCTCACCCTCCCTATCCCGCACCTCTAGGGGGTCACATGCACCGAGCCAACACCTTGATCTTGGACTTCCAACCTCCAGAACTCTGAGACAATAAATTTCTGTTGTTTAAGCCACCTAGTTTGTGGGACTTTGTTACGGCAGCCTTAGCTGACTAATACAACTATTTACCAACACATACGGTCTCAGATTCAACACAACCCAGTCCTCAGGGACCTTTCCTTGATCAAGTGAACATAAGACAACACCCATGCAAATATCTTGTAAATCTACAAACGGCTATGTAGCAGTCAGCACTATAAGGCACAGTGGGTTACAGAAGAAATCTAAAACTCTTCCTACCCTCTCCTAATTGGCACAGGAATGTACAATGCGTTGCAAATTGACCACACCACTATAAATCAGGGCCAAGAATGTATTTTTTAAAAAGCAAATTCTATACTTATCAGCTCACCACCAAAAAAGCAGAGTCAGTTTTAAGACAGGATTTTTTCCCAGGACAAATGGCAAATACAGCGTAAATACTCTCATATTCTGTGAAGTCTGGATACATAAAGATGTGTTATCCTCTGTGTCTCACCCCTTGGGACACAATTTTACTGCAGGAATATGATGTAACTGCCCTGCTTTTGTCCACCAAACAGAACATAATATGCCTTCAATATGTCAGCCTGTTTTACCTCCCTAAATACATAATTGATTTTCAACATTTTATGCTCCAGTTACTGCCCCAAAGCAGATTGGGACAAGTTCACATTTCAAATGCTCCTTCTTTTCAAGTACAAAAGGAGTGATCAGAACAGTGAACGAACTCTCTTCAAGTTTTCTTGGAGGAGTCATTTGCTTGCCACTTCTCCAGTTTCTCTGTCACTCACATGTACATCCTCATGCATCAAAAAGGATCCAGAACTTACACAACTTGACTAAAAAACAGCCACATATTATACTATGAGAAACAACCAACAAGAAGGAATTGTCTTTATTTAGAACACTGAACGAGTAGCTAGTTACATTCCCAACAGAAACAGAATTAGGACCAATGTCAAAAAAAAATTAAAAGCTTAAACTTCCCTTAAAAAAAAAAAAAAGTAGAGCTATATATTTAGGTCATTTTATTTTTAACCACAGCCTTCTAAATGACCTGAATATCCCAACATCCACTCTAAATGACAAGTTTTGTAATTCCTATGAATAATTTAGTTGGGCAAATTTGTTTTACTTGTTGAATAAAAATGTTACTTTAGAAAATGACAAGCCAGTTTTGCCCACAATAATTTTCAGTCTGAACATCTTCCATTCCTCGTAGGAAAAAATAGCATGGGAGGGGAGAGAGCAACTTTTAACACTGGGTCTCTGGAACGGCAGGGACTTCAACAGCCATATGGAAAGGGGCAGTTTTTGTTTACCTTAAGTTTTCGAGCTATTCACCATCTCCAAAAAAGAAAAAAAAAAAAAAGCCGAGAAGTACCAAGGTATTTTAAAGTTCCAAAGGCACGTGTTTGAATTCAGCTTCTGAAAGACATTACTATTAGCACAAGCAGTTACAGTGACTTTCTTAGAACATGGAGTGAATAATATAAGGCAGAATGTTTCACTTTGACATCTACTAAAATGGAAACAGCAGCGGCACTGGCCTCAGCAACAATATGGTCTGGGGGTTTTTGTTTTGTTTTTAAATCCAATTTCACTTTCACAAAAGCCAGTATCTCAAGTAGAAAAAAACTTATCCAGAATGTTGCTGGCCTTGGGAAACAGACCAACGTTCATTCCTGGGGGGTGGGGCTCAGGGAAGCGGGGTGTGTGCCTCGTTCCTGGCTCCTTTTAGGTGGAGAGCAGGCTTCTTTCTAGCTTACCATCCTGGCCCTACACTCACTCTTCTTAGAAAGCCAATGAAATACCTCATCCTTGAAGTCTGGGAACAGAAACTGGGGATGGTGACACAGCCCCTCCCATCTTCTTCTTCCTGGATGCCAAGCTACTCTCTGGAGGCACACATCTGAGTCTTCTTAAACATCCTGGCTCTATGGGGACAGGCCTCCGCGTGGGGAAACCCTGATGGTCCAGCACCACATGAGCAGCCAGACAAGCCTGACTACTGTGGGGCTCAGGTTAGGAAGCCTACTGTTGACATACATTTAAGACACATTCTCCAATATTACTTCCATCAGTTAAAAAAAAAAAAAAAAAAAGGTACAATTTGAATTCCTGATGTTGTCTTTCTCCTGTCTCTATGAGAGCTCGTTCAGAACTCAGATTGACAGGATAAAAGTGGGGTGTCATTTAGCGCCCCTCCCTCAAATCCCAACAATATAAAGAATGAGTTTTCCTGTTTAAGGGATAGACTTTGAGATCTTACTCTCTTTAAAAAGTGTATTTTACTTCTAGTGACCTGTGAGACAATAGAACAACTCTAAAACCCAAAACACTGACTTTTTTCCATTTCATTCAAAACTGACAACGAATCACTGTTACTATTATGACCATTTCTCACTGTATTCCAGCTCAGCCAGTGATTAGAGGTAGCTGAGTGAACTTATCCATATTACTCACACTCATTTATAAAACGGGAATAGTGATATCCCTACCTCGTGGGTATAATTTATAGAGTGAACGAAATAATGAGGATTGAAGGAACTTGTACATAAAGCACCTGGAATGTACACGGTAGGTAGTGTTAAATAAATGTCATCTCCCAGGCTCATCTCTTCAAAACGGACACACTCACTGAGAATCAGAAGGGGCTTTAGGAGATTATTCCAATAAACCTTTCTTTTACTTTTAGAGGAGGAAATTGCGACCCAAAGGT
Source organism: Delphinus delphis (assembly GCF_949987515.2). Lineage (NCBI taxonomy): Eukaryota > Metazoa > Chordata > Mammalia > Artiodactyla > Delphinidae > Delphinus > Delphinus delphis. Next base: position 72,290,787 of record NC_082689.1, read on the forward strand.
CACTCAGAGAAAAAAATCTAAAGCTTTTCATTCATTTCTCTAAACACTTATTTCTGAATGTTATGCCCTTCCCACACTCTTGAAATAGGATTTGGTGGATTACAATCTGCACACCAGAGCCATGTGTTAGTACTGGATCTTCCCTTACTGTACAAAGGATGGAGAAGAAGACTCACAGGGTTTATGGGCATACCTGCCCTCAGGCCAGGCCCACCACCTGACGCTCCCACGCCTTTTCAATGAAAGAGCAGGGAAGGGCACGCACGGCTGCATTCCCCTAATGAGTCATGTTTCTGGAATCAGCCTAACTCTTCCTTGATTCCCTCTTTGAGTGAGGTCACTTTTCTCAATGGCTCCCAGCAACCCCAAATCCTTATTTTATCAGTTTCTGAATCTATTTCTAAGTATTTGCCTATTATCACAGTTTCTCACATTCTCCATCTAAGCCACAAACACATCAACCAATAATTTATGAGAGTGACTAAGCCTTTTTTTATATAAAATTAAGGACAGGAATATTTACCGTGTTTTCTGAATGATATTATAACTACCATTTAAGAAAACTTCTCCAGAGCTGAATGCTGCCAAAGACTAGGTCCCTCTATCTACCCCATCTTTCAAGGAAGTTCCTAAGCGAATGGAACGTACCCACCAAGGGCCCATATTTGCTTTTTCCTCTGGTTCTTTAACATCTGGCCCACCTATTTCCAGAAGAGGCCTCTTTCTCTCTCTTGTTGTGAAATGCTTCTGCTGAAAATACTCGAATAGCACTCAAGAATTTTACTTGTGAGTAATCAATAAATTGCATCACTGTTGAAAAGCTACCAAATTCCACTTTCCATTCAGTACTAAGTACAGTTTTGCACATTCTCAAATGAAAATGAAGCTTTGGGCAACCCAGGTACTTCTCCAGTCTGCTTTTAGTTCTTCAAAAAACAGTCATTTTGAATTCTAAATCTGTCTAAAATTCCCAGTTTATCACAGTAGTTAAACCCAGTCCCAGAGATCAACAGAAAATCACAGATGACCAGTCTACCCCAACCATCAACCTATTAAATTCATATTCATCACCACCTGTTGGTCTGACGTGCCAGGCTGATGAGATCTGCCTTGGAGGGATACTACAGCACCCTCCTCCAGGTAAGCAAACAACAGTTTGTTAACTTGATACTCTCCCTTCATGCGATCTTTTAAGTCCAGAAACAGGTAAAGTATTTGACAATCTTAGAAAGTGTTAATTTGTGAGGAAACTAAGACTACTTTACCTGAAATATTCCACAATAACGACAAAAAGGGCCCTACTCTATGCTCTGCTCCTGCCCTTCCAAAGACTAAAGCAGCCTCCACACAGGTCTCTCCTGGGGGCTTCGTGGTGCTCAGCCACCTCCTCACTACCTCTCTATCCACCCATCCCTCCCACCAAGGTCAAATCCAATGATTTCATCTTACTGAAATGGAGCAGGACCCTGTGGGGCCCTCCCTGGTACAAACGCTTTCCATGTTCCCAGTTTCTTGTTGGCAGGAAATAGGCTTCATTCGGCCTCCTTGACCTTCCCTGAGTTCCAAGGGGCAGATTTAAACAGCTGCTAATCAGGGAAGGGAGGGGAGATGCAGAAACAAAGGAGGAGGGGTCAAGAAACAACAGTGCAACCCTCACCCCAAATTTTGCCTATAAAAACTTTTCCTCAAAAACCATCTAGGAGGGCTTTCCTGGTGGCGCAGTGGTTGAGAGTCCGCCTGCCGATGCAGGGGACACAGGTTCATGCCCCCGGTCCAGGAAGATCCCACATGCCGCGGAGCGGCTGGGCTCGTGAGCCATGGCCGCTGAGCCTGCGCGTCCGGACCCTGTGCTCCGCAGCGGGAGAGGCCACAACAGTGAGAGGCCCGCGTACCACAAAAAAAAAAAAAAAACCATCTAGGAGTTCGGGGTTTTGGAGTGTGAGCCACCTGTGCTCCTTGCTCAGCCCTGCAGTAAACCTTTCTCTGCTCCAAACTCTGATGTTTTGGTTTGTTTGGCCTCACTGTGCCTGGGGCACAGGAACTTGCGTTCAGTAACGTTATTTCCACTTTCTCACTTCTAAATGATTAACTTGCCTTCCTTACCACTCCATTCAAGTCTCTCTCCTTCAAAGAGCTGAAACACCCTTCACATTTAAAAGCAATTTTGCAAACCTTGTGTATGAACTACATTTTTTCCTCTCGTCCAGCGTGCCCAGCATAATCCATTATGGGGAAGTGATGTGACCAATCTAATGGGGGTACTTTAATCCTTAGGAGTTTGGTCTGTGATCACCTCACCAACATTTTCTAGCAGATGGCCAAGGAGAGCTTTCTGGTTTACCCCCCAAAACATCCTACACGCAATCTGCCTGACAGTGTACCTCTCTGTCACTATCTCATCCACCTACCACTCCAAAAATCTAGCAAGCCCTCTTTCAAAAACTGCTATGTGCTTTCTCTTCTAGATGACTTTCGGTCTTTCTAAACCAGACCAAAAGTAGAGGGTGCAAGGTGATCTCTTGGATATAGAAAAAAGGTATTAGAATGCCTAATCATGTTTACTTGTCTCATTCTTTTATTTCTATTTTTGTGGATTTAATAATATTATAATTCATAAATATACAAATGTTGCAGGTACGAGCAGAAAGTATTTTACTGATAGAATTGCTATGTCAAAAATGTTTAGGCTGGGCTTCCCTGGTGGCGCAGTGGTTAAGAATCCGCCTGCCAATGCAGGGGACACAGGTTCGAGCCCTGGTCCAGGAAGATCCCACATGCCGAGGAGCAACTAAGTCCGTGCGCCACAACTACTGTGCCTGTGCTCTAGAGCCCGTGGCCCACAACTACCAAGCCCGTGCACCTAGAGCCCATGCTCCGCAACAAGAGAAGCCACCACAATGAGAAGCCCGCGCACCATAACAAAAAGTAGCCCCTGCTCGCCGCAACTAGAGAAAGCCCGCATGCAAAAACAAAGACCCAACGCAGCCAAAAAAAAAAAACCAATGTTTAGGCTATTGGGCTAAAGAGTAACACCTTCATTTATTTTTTTAAAGGAATTTTGCCTTTTTTTTTTAAATTTTATTTATTTATTTATTTATTTATGGCTGTGTCGGCTCTTCGTTTCTGTGCGAGGGCTTTTCTCTAGTTGCAGCAAGTGGGGGCCACTCCTCATCGCGGTGCACGGGCCTCTCACTATTGTGGCCTCTCTTGTTGCGGAGCACAGGCTCCAGACGCGTAGGCTCAGAAATTGTGGCTCACGGGGCTAGCCGCTCCGCAGCATGTGGGATCCTCCCAGACCAGGGCTCGAACCCGTGTCCCCTGCATTGGCAGGCAGACTCTCAACCACTGCGCCACCAGGGAAGCCCACACTTTCTTATAATACACTTCTTGGTGCTCTAAGGACAATTCCTACTAAACTGCTGTATTCTAGTTTTTTGGCTAAGAAAATATTGTATATTCATGTACCATTTTTTTATTTTTTAAAATTTATTTATTTTATTTATTTATTTTTGGCTGCATTGGGTCTTTGTTGCTGCACTCAGTCTTTCTCTAGCTTCAGCGAGGGGGGCTACTCTTCATTGTGGTGCGCGGGCTTCTCACTGTGGTGGCTTCTCTTGTTGCAGAGCATGGGCTTCAGTAGTTGTGGCACAGGAACTTAGTTGCTCCGCGGCATGTGGGATCTTCCCTGACCAGGGCTAGAACCGGTGTCCCCTGCATTGGCAGGCGGATTCTTAACCACTGTGCCACCAGGGAAGCCCCTCATGTAGTATTTAGATGGTAACAATATTCTCATTACTAAAATCAGACCTCACTCTTGGCTTTCCTATTATATCTCTGAATTATATTTTCTCATTCAGGTGTACTCTTAAAGACAGTCTCCATAGTTAAAGAAAAATTTTATCTTTACTTCAAAATTAAAACCAAATAAATGATCAAACACCCTTTAAAAGATAAATGACACCCAAGGCAAATTTTCATACATATGGCGCTTTACAAAGTACAGGCACTGTTCTAACTTCTTTCTCATTTAATCCTCATAATATTATAATTATAAAATTATGTCGTGCTTCCCTGGTGGCGCAGTGGTTGAGAGTCCGCCTGCCGATGCAGGGGACACAGATTCATGCCCCGGTCCGGGACGATCCCACATGCCGCGAAGCGGCTGGGCCCGTGAGCCATGGCCGCTGAGCCTGCGCGTCCGGAGCCTGTGCTCTGCAACGGGAGACGCCACAACAGTGAGAGGCCCGTGTACCAAAAAAAAAAAAAATTATGTCATATTTATTTTTAATAAAGTTAATTATTAAAAATAGTATATTTTAATAGATGAAGAAATTTTCTTTCGGAAAACTCAAGACACCTCTAAAACCATAGTAAATAATATTTTCAGTGAAAGAGTTCTGAAGACTAATCATTATTCTCTGTGCCTTTCACTTTCTTCATCTACCTATTGTCAAGGAATCCCAGTTATTAATGGTGTGGCCTTGGGCAGGCAACTTAACTACCCCGTGATGCAGAATCCTTATCTCCATTGAGTTCACTCACTGCAGTGCCTACTCTGTGCCAGACACTGTTCTGGGCTGGGGGATACGTCTGTGAACAAAAGACAAGATCATGTTCTCAAGAAGCCGATTAGGTAATATCCGGATGGCACCTGGCCCAGAAGATAACTGTGCCTCCTGTCAGTCATCATTATTTCTCAAAACTAAGGATCACCTTAGTTATCATTATCTTAGTCCTACTTTCATGTTAAAATAAATTCCCATTTGCCTTATTTTACCTAGCCCCCAAATGTTTCTTAGCAAGAGAAAAAGGGCAGAAAAGTAAAATAATTCATCAGAATTTGGTACCAGCAAGCATATAAACTCTACCTTTCCTTGAAAAGAACTGTTGTAAAGTGCTATAGATCCAGCCAGCTACTGGGGATAAAACATATCACTGTCAGGAACAAGATTCTGCAAATGACTTTTGATGGACAGCATGCCGCTGTGCTTTGGGTCTTCCCAGGACTTTTCAATGATGCTGATGAAGGTCTATTTACACCTGGAGGTTATAGCTGATGTGCTGCTGCACCTCTGACAGCTGCAAATTTTCACTGCAGTGCAACTTAATCCCTCATGATGTCAGCTTCCAGACTGCCCTTACAAGACCTGCCATGAGAACATCTCTTTACTTATTCAAAATTATTATATAATCACAGGCCATGCTAGCCACGGTCGCCATGCACAGAAAGCAGCCTGTCTTTCAGCACAGAATCTAAAACCACCAGCAGGAGAATAAATGAATTCTTCTGAATCCAAAGTAAACACATGAAGTAAAATGATAACAGGAACTCTCAGGAGAGCACTTCCTTTATAAACAGCTTAGATCACTTCACAAACACCTGGCTAAATCCAAATATCTGGGTCAGGCCCCGCATCTCCACCCGGGGTGGGGGCGGGGTGAAGGTCACAAATGCCACCGGCCACCACTGAAGACAGGATGCGCCTTAGGTGTTTAGGTTACAACCTCAAAAACTTCCTGAAGAGCCAGGTAAAATCTATTTCTTAATATATATGTTTCACCCCATTCCGTTAAAAAATCTGCAGCACAATCTTTGCAGTTTGCTGGTTGGCCAGGTAGTTGGCCATGATTTGACCTCACCCTTGGTATTTGCTCTGTCAGCATCAGAAACACAGCCAATCCTCCTCACCCCCGCAGCCTCCTCCTCCCCAAATTCATGCACTGAAATTCAACATCAGGTTGCAGACTTAGACTCAACAGGCAATAGGAAGGAAGGAAGGAAGGAAGGAAGGAAGGAAGGAAGGAGGGGAGGAAGGGAGGGAGGGAGGGGGAGAGGAGGGGGAGGAGGGAGGGAGAGGAGGGGGGAGGGAGGGAGAGGAGGGGGGAGGGAGGGAGAGGAGGGGAGAGGGAGGGAGGGAGAGGAGGGGGGAGGGAGGGAGGGAGAGGAGGGGGGAGGGAGGGAGGGAGAGGAGGGGGGAGGGAGGGAGGGAGAGGAGGGGGAGGAGAGGAGGGGGAGGGAGGGAGAGGAGGGGGGAGGGAGGAGGGAAGGAAGGAAGGGGGAGGGAGGGAGGGAGGGAGGGAGGGGATGAGAACAGGAGTATGGGCTGAGCCCCCAACTCTGTACTGTCCATATCTCCAGCTCCTCCCACCGCAGGTCCCAATCTGGGAAGAGCCTGCTGCCTACAAAACTGTCTATAGGGGCTTCCCTGGTGGCGCAGTGGTTGACAGTCCACCTGCCGATGCAGGGGACACGGGTTCGTGCCCCAGTCCGGGAAGATCCCATGTGCCGCGGAGCGGCTGGGCCCGTGAGCCATGGCCGCTGAGCCTGCGCGTCCGGAGCCTGTGCTCAGCAACGGGAGAGGCCACAACAGAGGCCCGCGTATGGCAAAAAAAAAAAAAAAAAAAGACTGTCTAGAGATGGCAGGTACCTCCCCCGACACTGGGCCCTTATGCTTCTCTGTAGCCCCCAAACCCCTCCTGAGACCAGGTCAGAGTTACCTGGACTTCCCATCAGTTCCATCACAGCTCATGCCTGATCTGGACATGCAAGTCCTCGCATCCCTGCATCCAACCTCTCATCCCCACGGGCCTCTCTCCCATCCCCCACCCTCCTTTCCTCATCCAGCATTTTCCCTATTCCAGTCCTCCCTCTACCTACAACCCCTTCCCTCTCCCTCTCCACCCAGTCTCTGGAACCTTCTTTCCATTGTTAAATTCCCTAGGGATTACTGGCAAGGGTTTGAGAGTCAGTGGATCTGGCAGTGCCCAGCCTCTGCCGTTTTCTGGATGGGAGATGTTGAATGTCTTCAAACCTGAGATTCATCATCAGTACAGCAGGGTTTACCTATCTCGGAAAGTGAAGATTAAATGAAAAATACACATAAAGCATTTAGCAAAATCCCCGCACACTTTCAAATATGAAATAAGCGCCCGTTTTGTACCAGGAAAATCATAAATGGTAGCGATGATCATTTTCTCCCCCCCGCACCTTTTTATTTTTCATGGTGGTAAAATAAACACAACATGAACTTTACCATTTTAGCCATTTTTAAGTGTACACTTCAGTGGCACTAAGTACATTCACATTGTTGTGCAACCTTCACCACCATCCATCTCCAGAACTCTCTCAGCTTCCCAAACTACAACTCTGTATCCATTAAACACTCACTCCCCATCCCCCCTTCCCCGCCTTGGACAGGGCCCCTCTCTACTGGGAGGTGCTGGTGGAGGGCTTCTCTTCCAATCCCATGTAAAAAATTCATCCTCCTTTGAGGCTCTCACCACTCACAGTCATACCACACTCCACCCCAATTCTCAGCTGTCACCTACCTATTTTTGGTAACTTCTCCTCTTCACCAGGCAAAAGGGGAGGGGCTCAGTTCACAATCATCTCTTCAACCGTCAGTCAGCTCCCAAAGGAATGAATGAGAGCAGCTGGGTCGAGGGTGGGGGAGGTACTTGTACAACCTGGATTGGAATCCATCAATTATCAACTGTGTGACACTGAGTCACACCTTAACCTCTCTGGGCTTAGTTGCCTCACCTATTAATGGGAATAATAATACTTCATCATGAAGTTGTTGAATTAACAGTTCACGGCACTTCGAGCAGTGCCTAGCACACAGCATTAGGATGTGACAGCAGTTACTATCACCATCACTGCACTTGAGCCTCTGATCCTGGGACTCTAGTGGACCAGAGTCTACGTCATTCCCAGGGCCACAACTCAGAGTCAGAGGGCACAATTTCATTGCTCTTGCCGGTGACCACAACCTTCTGTCCCTCCAGCTCTCACACCCCCTCATCCCCAGGGTACTTGCTCTCCAATGTCCCTCGGTGTGCCTCTTTCTGCATTGAGGGTGATCTTCTGACCCAGCCCCCTCGCCAGCACCCTCGATGCTCTGCACCCCTCTTCTCTGGCCACATCAATGGGAATCCACACCACTACTCAGCTTCTCCACACCTATGCCGTAGGCCTAAAAGTCCCCAAAGAGAAGTGGCCCCTCGCATGGAGACACGCCACTACACTTGAATATCTCTACCCAAAAAGGCCCCCGGTATCCTAAAAAGGCCCCTCCCATTCCCCAAGCAACTATCTCAAACTTTGATCACCATTCTTCTCAACCCTGCTCTAGCTTTCCTCCCACTTCACCCAGAAACCCAAAAAAGCAGGCTTGCTATGCTGACACCCCAATTTCCTGCCCCTGTTCTTCACCCACCAGTGTATCCACATGCGCCTCCCCTGGCCTCTCCTCTTCACTCTAATTCCCAATCAACCTTTCCACCGGCCTCTGCTACAAACACCCTCCTGCGCTCCACCTACCTCACACTTACCTACTTTGTTCCCCACTGTTTACCTTCCACACCTCAGCTTGTGTCCCCTCCACCCAACCGCCACCGCACCTCGCTACTCCCTTAAGATGCTGCTCAGAAATCACCTCCTCCAAGAAGTCTCCCCAGACTCCTCCGACTCCTGTAATATTCCACACACACCTCAACAAACTTCACATTGCCATTTCTTCTGACTGTGTCTCTCCCTGAGACAGAGGTACATGGTCCATTGCACATTCTCAGTGCCTGGCACATAGGGGTAGCAATAACTGCTGAATAAATCAAAGGATAAGGGCAGTAGATCCTGCTTTCTGCTCTGAAGTGTTTTATTAAATGTTTTATTAGAAACAGCACCAATTAAGATTTGTGATCAGTCACTTACCTATGATGCCATATATTTTCTTCCTCTGATCTAGACTAAGAAGCGTCCCTTCCCCCTGCCTGCCCAGAACAAATATTCCTTTGATAAAAGAAAGAACCAGAAACAAAACACTACTTCCTCCTCAACCGAAACAGAAAACCTAAAATAGCAAGACAGTTTATGAAAAGTATCCAGCTGACACTGGCTTAGGTAGGGATAAGTACAGTTGTCCGTGCTTAAGAAGGGAAAGGGAAGTTTACTTTGGACGGCTGTTTGGGGGAGGCAATGAGATTCAAGTACTAAACAAGAGAATTGACCAAAATAATAAGTCTTGGGTCTATTGTAGGGCAAGGAAGGAAGAGGAAGCAAGTAACTCCAGTGGAAATTTCCTTCCTTTGTCTAGTTTCACTTCAGGTATGGCTTCCATACTAATTTCTTGATACTAACTTAACGACGATTTAATTTATAGGAAGTGATTTCAAACGGCCCCCGGGCACTGCAGATGGTACCTCAGGGGCCCATCTGTTTCAGGATGAAAGCTTGGTGCACACCATTACATCACTCTGGCCTTCCTCAGCAACTTCCTATCCGACAAAATCTAGACGTTTGCTCTGTCAACAAAATATTTGTGTTTGTCCCCAGCTCTGGCCTTGGCTCCTGATTAGTTTTAAAATCATTATGCACCCAAGCTGAATAGGGTTACTGTTAGCAGCTGTAAGGTTCTCTTCTGGGCAAATCCCCAAGTCTGTGGTTTTCAGGGAGTGATTTCTGTCCTTTCCGCATAATTACACACTCTCCTGATTGATGAGCTGATCAGCCCTCCTACCCCCATCCAGGGCGAAAGCCTCTCTCTTCCCGCTCTATTTATTTTCCCAGGGGCCAGAGGGGAGGGGAGAATGGCATGGGGAGGGGGGCCTTGGGCTCTCCCCACATAAATGCTCAGGCATTATACAACAGTCCCAGTCCAGACGTGCCATTCCTTCCAGCCCCTGAAAGCTTCCCACATTGGTTAACACCATTTGAGGTATTGAAAACACGTGGCACGAAACCAGCTGCTATTCCTGGATGCTCACAGCCTGCCCCCCAACACCCCAGTGCCCGCTAGCACAGGTCTACTTCAGTCAAGCATGGTCCCCATGATCACCTCTGACAGCGCATACGTAACCTGCAACCTCCCAACTTTTCATCCGCCTCTGTTCTCCACAGAGCACAACCACAGACATAATGTTAACTGTGAGCGCCTGGTAGGCGACAGACCATAACCTTGGCAGAAATTACATTTTAAACAGGTTTTGGTTTTTGTTGTTGTTGTGGAAGAGGGGGTTACACGTACTGATCGTTACAGCTTACTCTGAAATATCTGTAAGAATAAGGTGGGTCGATAGGTAGGTATGTAATAAAGCAAAGGCCACAAAATCCTAATTGTAGAATCTAGGTGGTGGGTACGTTCACTCTACATTTCTTTCAACTTCTCTTTGGCATGTGCGTATTTTCTTAATGAAATGTTGGAGGGAAATGTTTTTAGTGCCTTTCTAAAAAATTAACTGAATTCCAGACTTCACCTGTGTTTGTGTTTCGCCAACTTTCCCACTAATGTCCTCTTTCCATTCCAGGACCCATCCCAGGATCCCACTTTGCAAATTACTCATCCTATCTCCCTAGTCTCCTCCGGTCGGTCACACTTTCTCAGTCTTCCCTTGTTTTTCATAACCTTGATGGTTTTGGAGAATACTGGGCAGGTACTGTGTATTATATCCCTCAGTTTGGATTTGTCTGATGTTTTTTCTCAGAGTTAGACTGGGGTGATGGGTTCTGAAGTGGGAACCATGGAGGTAAGTTGTCTTTCTCATCACATCATATCAAGGGCGCATGCTCTCAGCATGACCACTGGTGATATCAACCTTGATTATTTGGTTAAGGTAGTGTTTATGAGTTTTCTCCACTGTAAAGTTCCCTTTTCATTCTTTCTATAATCTATTCCTTAGAAGCAAGTCACTAAATTTCAGCCCACACTCAAGAGCTGGGGGAAATGAAGCCCCCGCTCCGGAAGGGGTAAGTACCTACATAAACCATTTGGAATTCTTCTATAAGGAGGACACCTCTTTTCCCTACATAGCTTATGTATATTCACTTGAATCTTTGTGTTACAATGCAGTACCGCTCTATTTATTTTGTTGCTCAAGTTGTTCCAGCTTTGGCTATTAGGAGCTCTTTGAGGTTGGCTCCTATGTCCTTTGGCATGCCCCAGCCTTGGCTTTTTGAGCATTTCCTTATTTTCTGGTAATACAAGATGCTCTAGACCTATAATTATCCATTTCTCCAAGAAGTCCTGATTACTTTTATTGAAGGATGGTATTTAGAAACCAAGACCTGGGTATACTGTGGCTACTGGGGTGTCATTGCTTCCAAGCCCTCTCAGTGAACAGATCTAGAAAATACACGTATGTATACTAACCCACGTACGCACACTCACCTATCTATATGAAGCTAAACATATGTTCATACTGAGTTCACAGTGATGTCTCCAACTCTAACCCAGTACTGCATGGTTCCCGGCAGCCTTCTGCCCTTGCTTATCTGTAAATTCTCTCTCCAACGGTAGGAAATCTAGCTCCACCTTCCACTATCCATTTATTTATTTGTTTGACCCCTGAATACATTTCAGAATTGTTAACCCGTGCTCCCATGAGAAACAACCTCACCAACTAGAGTACATTGTTGATGTACTGTTTGTTTTGTCTTTAGCCTTACAGTGTCTAGTCAAAACACCAGCTTCCAAAGTTACTTAGGTTCATGCCTTTTTGTCCTTGCCCCCTTCAGTGCGGTTATACCATACAATTGTAATACAGGGAGATTCTTTTGCCAAAGTCTTCATTCACCCTGGGACACACGCCCACACACCCTCCAGGTTTTTGTTTTTAATTTGTATACATTTCTTCCATAAGGTTCTTTTTCTTTTCCTGCTTTACTGAGGTATAAATGACAAAATTATGTAAGATAGTTACAGTGCACAAGGTCATGTTTTGATGTACATATACATTGTGAAAGGATTCCCCCCCACCCAAGTTAATTAACACACCTATCATCTCACATATTTACTTTTTTTTTGGTGAGAACATGTAAGTTCTGCTCTCTTAGCAAATTTCAATTATACAATACAGTGTTGTCAACTATCGTCGCCATTGGATCCTCAGACCTTATTCATCTTATAACTGAAAATTTGTACCCTTCTACCAAACTCTATTTCCCTCGTCCCCACCAACCACTTTTCTAGTCTCATTCTACAAGCTCAACCTTTTTTCTTTTCTTTTTTTTTAATGATTCCACATATCAATGACACCATGCAGTGTTTTTCTCTATCTAGCTTATTTCACTTAGCATAATGCCCTCCAGGTTTGCCTGTGTTCTCGCAAATAACGGAACTTCCTTCGTTTTTTAAGGCTGAATATTATTCTATTGTGTATATATATCACATTTTTAAAATCCCTCATCCACTGATGGACACAGGTTGTCTGCATAAGTTCCTTAGTGCCAATCTAAATAGTCTACTTAAATACTTGACATCACTTTCTATTGGTATACATATTTTATTTTATCCTTAGTACTTCAGTACTTATATCTGAGTGTATCCCACAACACCTATAATGATCCTGAACCACAGTGATTACTCAGATACTAATAAAATGAACAGATTCTATGAATTTATTTTTTAAAACTACTATGCTAAATTGACTGTAACAGTTTAATTGCTAGAGAATAAAACTGTAGAGGAAGAATGTTCATTGCAGTGTTATTTAAAATTCAATAATAAGGAAATAGTTTTAAATTTTACTACATTATAAAATATAAAATTATATTATACCTATAGGCTGGAATATGAATTACATGCAATCATTAGAAATCACTTGTTAAATATATACTAATATGAGATAATATGTACCTTATGTGTGTGTATCTATAAACGGCAAACTATGTAATAAAAAGGACAGCATATCGTTTAACACATCTATCATATACATGTACGTCTGTGCAAAGAAAAAACACTGAAGGAAGGACATACCAAAAAATTATTTTTTTAAGTTCCTTTCTGTCTTCTTTTTTAATTAAAATTAAAGGACAGAAGATTGTTTGCTACATGGGAAACTTTACAGAGGGTTCTTCCAACACATAAGGCATTGGACCAGACAAAGAGGAAGAAACAAAATCAGGAGTTATCTACTGGAGTCCCACATCAGGTAAGGACCAAAGAAAAGGGAGCAAAATGCACGGTTGATGGATGCCCTCAGGTCACCTATAATCTGAGACTAACATAAAGAAGGTGAGGACAGTGGTGCCTGTGCTAATACGTCCACTACAGACAGAAGTACAAGAGTGGACTGGAGAGCTGTCTGGGAAGCATCCTGAGAAATGTGGGGCTTGGACAGAGCCTTCAAGGACAGGAAAGATCTAAATGGGGGAAGGAAGGAGGCAGTGTGAATGGGGACAGGTATTAATAAATCTACCCACACACCTGGAAGTTTTCTCATCCCATTCCACAAAAACCCAAGAAAAAAACCTTAAGAAATGACAGCCACAGTGGGAGCTTCCGGTTAAAGTGTCCGGCCCTCTTGGCAAAAGGCTTGCAGGGAGTGAGGCAGGATTACCTAACGGGATCTGGTTAGCCTATAGCAGATTGGATAACACTCAAGTGGCTGATAACAGGGGTCTAGCTCTGGGTTTTCAAAGATTAACATTTTTAAAGTGGAATTTATACTCTATCCCTATAAAAAGTGCTTTTATTTATTTCTGGCTGAGTTGGGTCTTCGTTGCTGCACGCGGGCTTTCTCTAGTTGCGGCGAGCAGGGGTTACTCTTCGTTGCAGTGCGTGGGCTTCTCATTGTGGTGGCTTCTCTTGTTGCAGAGCACAGGCTCTAGGCGTGCGGGCTTCAGTAGTTGTGGCACGCGGGCTCAGTAGTTGTGGCGCACGGGCTCTGAGCGCAGGCTCAGTAGTTGTGGCACATGGGCTTAGTTGCTCCGCGGCATGTGGGATCTTCCCAGACCAAGGCTCGAACCCGTGTCCCCTGCATTGGCAGGCAGATTCTTAACCACTGTGCCACCAGGAAGCCCAAAAGTGCTTTTTAAAATAGAACAACACAAATAAACACACAGTAACCATGCATTACACTGAGAGGGTCAATGGCGACAATGACTTTCAGCTTGTTATAACTTTCCAAGGCACAACACTGTGCCCACCTGCCAGCCACCTGCAGGACCAGATCACACACAGGTGTAAACAAAGAAAGAGCTATAGGACAACCTTCTACAAATGCAGGGCCACACACCCAGAGAATCTGCATCTCAACTCTTAAGAGCTCAGGAGAAACAAGTATTTGGTTAACATTTAACTAGACAAGGCAGCAGATGTTTTACACGAGTTATCTCTTAGTCTTCACAACCAGCAAGGCAAGGATTAGTCTTGTAAATGGCCACTCAGTTTGGAAATGGCAAAACTTCAATTCACGCTCAGCTCCACCCAGCTCCAAGCCCGTCATCTTCCACTTGGAGTGGTGTCATGTGTTTCAACAAACCTCAAAAGCAGACTTAAACATACCTTCAGTATCACTCGTTTACAAAAAAGAGATATCTGGTCAGTTTTCTCTCAAAATAGTTCTTTCACAATATAATTCATATATGATGCCAAGAATTCAATTTAAAAATCTAAAGCATATTTTAAGCCCCAATGCAATAAAGTTAACCACTTATGATTTAGCAAAATAATATCAATATTACAAAGCCCACAAATAAATCAACTTGATTACGAGATGTAAAATTTTTTAAATGATGGCATGTCTAAAATATTAAAAACTCAACTTTTTTGCAATATGAAGACCTCAAATTGAGACATGAACATCAAGACTGATCTTTTTCATTCTCAATGAGGACTAATCTAGTTTGTATTCTAAAATATATTACCCTCTTCCTCTCTATATCCCTTCTCCTCCCCTTCCACTTACTCTCCCCTCCCCACAAAAAGAGGTTCTCCTTCTACCATTAATTGCAAAACAAAAGTTCTATCCTGTGATCTATAAACCATGAAATATAAAAGGTTAGGACCCATTGATAGTTTAATCTCTGTTGTCCTGAGACAGAAATCCCCCTAGAAGGTTAAAACCAAGTATGTCAGGTATACGAGAGTTACTTTGCCCAAACCACCTGAAACGTTTTCCATATTAAAATGATTTAATTTCTTAAGCTCTCTTTAAATGCTTTGGAGTGACCTGTCAAATACACACTGAAGATGTTTGGAGTATCACTGCCACCTTAGCATATTCATTCACACAGGAAGCACTCAAATGCTGTTAGTTACAGAGTAAAAGATTTCAGGACAAAAGACAATGTCTTCTCTTTAGGCAAACCAGAATAAAACTTTAGTAATTAATTTTTTTAATTAACAAGAAAGCTTAAGGGTTGAAATTTGGAGGTGGAGAGAAAGGAAATGCTGATGTTCTTATTTTTTTGAAGATTTCTTTTTTAACACAGATTGTAACAGTAACAAATAATGAAAAATATGGTGTAAAGTAATTTTTTAACTAAGGAAAACTGTCGACCCTACCATCCAAAGATCTTCCACACTTGTTTTCTATGTACACAAACACATTTAAAGGGGCCCAGCTTAGAACCTGTATATAGTAGACCCTTAAATGTGTCAAACAGTTACATAACACATACTTTGAAGGGAAAAAAAAAGCATAAATGTGGTTACAGCATACATACTATTCTGTGGCCTATTTTTCAACTTAACAGTAGACAGAAGACATCTTTCCACACCACTCCACTCAGCTCCCCCTCACCATGTATAAAAGGGCTCGTTATTCCATTGTATGGGTGACCAAGTTTTCACCAAGCTCCTTTTGAGGTAAACATTTGGTTTTCCCAATTTTTTTTTGCTATTAAGCAATACTGCAATGAAAATCTATATAACTTTATGTGTTTGTACAATTATTTCCTTAGTATAAATTTCCGGTGCTGGAATTTCTGGGTCAAAGAGTTGTCATGCTTTAAATTAGCACACTGACAGGTTACCCTCCAGAAGAGATGTCCCCATTTATTCTACCAACACTGTATGACAGTACTCTTTTCCCCATCACCCTTACCAACACTGGTATTATTCTTTTTCATCAAACCAACAGGAAAAAAATTTCTATTAGCATTTAGTGAGCTCCTACCCTGTGCCAGGTACCATCTTAAAAGGCTTATGTGTATTTGGATAACCCTGTGGAGGGAGGTTCCCCCATCCAGCAGTCTAACTGATGGGAAACTAATGCCCAGATATGTTAAGTAACCTGCCCAAGGCCATACACTGTCAAAAATGCTACTGGGGGGCTTCCCTGGTGGTGCAGTGGTTGAGAGTCCGCCTGCCGATGCAGGGGACACGGGTTCGTGCCCCGGTCCGGGAAAATCCCACATGCCGCAGACCGGCTGGGCCCGTGAGCCACGGCTGCTGAGCCTGCGCGTCCGGAGCCTGTGCTCCGCAACGGGAGAGGCCACAACAGTGAGAGGCCCGCGTACCTCAAAAAAAAAAAAAAAAAAAAAGATGCTACTGGGGTGTGAACCCAGTTCACCTGGCACCAGAACACACAGTAGAGCAATTAAATTTCTTGGAAAGGTCAAAAATCTGTTCACTCACTTACTCTCAATGGAACCCAACCATCTCTTCCCCCAGCAAGACCTACTGAAAATTCTGATTTCATGACCAGTAGATAGACTGCTGCGCTGGTGTTAGGAGAACTGAATTCAAGGTTGAATTCAGCCACTTACAGGTAGCTGCTGTGTGACTCTGGGAAGACTGCTTACCGAGTCTCTTTCCTTGGCTGTAAACTACCCATATCTTTCATCTCTATCTGAAGATGCTGCTGCAAAGCCCAAAAGGAACCTCTATTCCTTCAAAAATAGCACTTTCCCTGTGCCCTGCACTGGTGACAAGAGGCCATCCCAGCTCCAAGGGTATAGGAAAGAAGAACATCAACCCAGAAAACCAGCACAGCTAGGAGAGCACACAGGAGCGTGAGTGATTCAAGGGGCCACGGGTGAATGAGTCACGGTGTACCACGAAATAGCAGCCATCCAAAAAGGCAAGGAGAACAATGACACAACACCTGGGAAACGCATGAAATCACACTGAACAGAAAAGCCTCTAAGTAAATGTATATTTTAGTTACAATTATATTTTTTACAAAGGCATATGCAAAGAAAGCAAGGGAATAAAGTCATGGATGTCGTATTAAACAAATAATATTCTTTTCTCCCCTTTCCCAACCTTTACATTTAACATTTATAATTTTACATCATTTAACATTTATAATTCTTAAAATATTTTAATTGCTAGGAGAGCACAGATGGAAGTGATTAATTCTGACTGAAATAATGTATGTGAAAGTGGGAAGCTCTAAAACCCCCCATGAATGGTATTATTGTCAGAGCATGAAATAATCTAGCATTCCACATAATGGCACTACAGTGCACTAACACAAGTTATTTTTACACTCTGCCACTTGGTTTCCAGCTCACCTGATAATGTACAGCATCAGTCATTTCTTTACAGTATTTTCTTTTTTATAAAGAAATGGGTGCATGTGGGAAAATGGCCAAACAGTACAAAAGGGTCTGCAGTAAAATGCAAGACTGTCGTCTATCCCAGCCCCCCAGCTCCTCCCACAGGCAGCTGCTGTAAGTAGTCACTTATTAATACATATACACTTCCAAAGATGCCCAATGCATTTTTTTTTTTCATTTAGTAATATTCTTGTAAGTTTTTCCTTAAGAGCACAAATAAACCTACCTCAGTCTTTTAACATCTGCAGATCACTTTATTGCATGGACACACCAGAATTTATCAGACTACACTATGAAAATGTCTGACAAAACTATCAACCACTATTTACATAATTCTTTTCCCTTACATTGGATTCTCCATCCTAGCAAATTTTATGTCTTCTAAGCTCTTCAGCCAGCATACCAGGCCTGCCAGCACCTTCACAGACACCAGGCTCTCGGGGCTCCTTTCCCTGTACTTCCTGCTTCCAGCCAAACCCAGGCTGCATACACTTCTCCCAGATACTCCGTCCATCCATTGCTTATGCTGTTGCTTTGGCTGCAACCCATCCCACATTCCTTTGCTTGGTTAATTCTTACTCAGTCCTTTAAGTCAGGGCTTGGGCATAACCTCCTTCAGGAAGGAAAGGATTTCCCAGCCCTCAAGGCAGAGGAAATGCTCCTGTGCTCGGTTCCTGCCGTAGCCTGGGTCTTGGCACCTAAGCGCCTCATGATGAATGTGTATGCATCAGCCCTGACCACTAGAATTTAAGCTCCCCAGGACAGAAACCACCTCTTACTGATCTCTGTAACTGCTGGAGTTTAGTACAAAGTCTAGAACACTAATTGTATTTAATACCCATTGAATCAAGCTGAAATGAATAAGGAAACTTCTGAACACCTCTTACCTTGGTAAGAGGGCTTGGTAGGTACCAAGCCCTACCAAGATGTACTGTACGAACATTATTTCTCACTGGGTACAATGATCCCCATTTTACAGATGAAGAAACTGAGGGCCCTGAAGTTAAGAAATTTGTCCAAGGGCATTAATGGAGAGCTGAAATTTGAAACAAAGTCTACTTTACTCCAGAATCACTGATCTCTCCATTATGCTCTTCTTCTACATGTTTGGATGCTGGAAGTTAAGCGAAGAGGTCAAATGAGCAGTCCCTAAGGGTAGGACATGTTAATTAACACTGTGGATAATCTAAGGGCACTGTGGTTCCCCCCTCCAAAAGAAATCAGCCAAAAGCAATCTATAATGTAGGACTAAAATGGCAAAAAAACAAAAGGGTTATGAACAAGCAAGTCTTGTCTATAGCATCCACAAATACGCACTTAGCACACCCAGGCTGAGTCTTTCAGGAGCCATTCAAAATGAGAACAAGCAGACTTAAGCAGCTGCAATATCCCCACTTAATTCCACCAGCTTGCTCTCCCTGTGAGCACTGTTGGTTTGTCCCAAATTTCTCCCCACTCCCCAACACTGCACCATCTAAGTCCCCAGACCACTTACTAAAACTGACCTTTGAACCAGCACTCCTAAAGGATTTAAAGGTTGACTGGTTCTGGGCTTCCTTGGTGGCACAGTGGTTCAGAATCCACCTGCTAATGCAGGGGACATGGGTTCGAGCCCTGGTCTGGGAAGATCCCACATGCTGCAGAGCAACTTGGCCCGTGAGCCACAATTAACTGAGCCTGCGCGTCTGGAGCCTGTGCTCCGCAACAACAGAGGCCGCGATAGTGAGAAGCCTGCGCACCATGATGAAGAGTGGCCCCTGCTTGC
The DNA here is from genome assembly GCF_949987515.2 of Delphinus delphis. Classification (NCBI taxonomy): domain Eukaryota; kingdom Metazoa; phylum Chordata; class Mammalia; order Artiodactyla; family Delphinidae; genus Delphinus; species Delphinus delphis. The sequence continues at coordinate 72,309,836 of NC_082689.1, forward strand.
CACAACTAGAGAAAGCCCATGCACAGAAATGAAGACCCAACACAGCCATAAATAAATAAATAAATTTTTTTAAAAAAGAAAAAAAAAAAAGTTGACTGGTAGCTACCAACAGATAGCTACACCTATCATGGACAAGAGGTGGGAGAGAAGGGCAGCACTGCAGGAGTAGGTACCAGGGTCCTGTTATCCTGCTATGAGACCTGGGGCCAGATATGGACCCTCCAAACTGGGCAGAGTAAGAATACCTACTTCCTCTTAAGGTCTTTAAAAAAATGAAAGTAGGTAATTTAAGAATAAGCACTTACCACAGAACTGGCACAAAGTTAAGGGCTCACTGGCATCTATCCAGTGACGGAAGAAATCAACCAGAGAGCAAGTGGGCCCCCTCCCCATTCCCTCCACCAGGATGGGGACTAAGGAAAGGCAACTGAGAAGCCCCCTAATTAACACAGGAAGTAGTAAATGGCATTTAGCAAAGGTGGGAAAACCAGAGGAGGCAGCTCCTCCCTCCCACACAGGAGAAGTACGAACCAATCAGCAGCAGTCAATGAACCCAAACCTTGTTCACTAGGGGAGACAAAGAAGCAAAACTTATCCCAAGGGTAACCAGACACCAGCAAAAAAGACACACAGGCTGAAAACAAAAACCAAAAAAACCCCTTTCTGGCATATCATCAGCCACACCCAAACAAGAATGCCTCCTGACTCTGGAGGAAAGGTGCAATAAGGTAGGTAAGGACTGTAAGGAAACGCACCGGGCAGTCAGCCCTGAATATACTGCCCAGTGTAGTGGGTAGGCACTTGTGGTGTGCTGACTGAAGCACATCTCCACCCCTCAACCTCCCTCCCATGGTTAGGGAGTATGGCTGGGTTTGGGTCCAGGTGTTTGGACCCATGTCACTCAATTCCCAAAACAACCTTCAAAAGCACCAGCATTCCAAAGTCACAGAAAACAAGCTCAGGAAGGCTAGGTAATCCGCCCAGGGTCACACTGATGTTAAGGGGCTGAGCTGGGACTTGAACCCAGTCTGGCTGGCTTCAAAGTCTCATGTACCAAAAAAAGATAAGACAGGGGTAGGGAGTGGAGGGGCTCTGGGGGGGAGGGAAGGGGGGGAAGTCAGTGAAGGTGGCCAAAAGGTAAAACTTGTAGTTATGAAATAAGTCCTGGGGATATAATGTACAGCGTGGTGACTATAGTTAATGATACTGTATTGTATATTTGAAAGTTGTCAAGAGAATAGATCTTAAAAGTTCTCCTTACAAGGGAAAAAAACACTGTAGCTATGTGTGGTGATGGCTGTTAACTAGACTTACTGGGGTGATCATTTCACAGCATCTACAAATGCTGGATCATCCTGTTGCACACCTCAAACTAATATAATGTTACATGTCAATTCTATCTCAATAGGAAAAAAAGAAAAGACCCAACTGACAGAGAAGAAGGGGAGAGGGATCCAGGCTGGAGTCAGGACTAATAATAAGCAAATAGTGTAATAACCGGCGGGTTGATTGGGTTTAAAACCCAGATTTCAAAGAGTTCAGTCCCTTTCAGTGACTTTTTTTTCCAGCTTTATTGAGATATCATTGATATGTATGTAGGTTTAAGGCATACAACATGATGATTAGACACACATATATAGTATTGCAAAATGATTACCACATTAAGGTTAGCTCATACCTCCATCCCCTCACATAATTACCACTTGCATCTGTGTGTGGTGATAACATTTAAGATCTACTTTCTTGACAACTTTCAAATCTATAATATAGTACTGTTAATTATAGTCACCATGCTGTACCTCAGATCCCCATTCAGTGACTTTTTCATCTGTGACAACCTAGGCCACACCCAGGCAAACCAAGAACCCCATGCTATTATTCCTCACTCTCTACATCCCCGGTTCCCTCCTCCAACCTATTTTTCATAAGCAAGAAAAATACTCAGAAACTAATTTCACTAGAAATTTCTTGTCAAAGGTCCACTTAAAAGGCAAAAACAGGGCTTCCCTGGTGGCGCAGTGGTTGGGAGTCCGCCTGCCGATGCAGGGGACGCGGGTTTGTGTCCCGGTCTGGGAAGATCCCACATGCCGCGGACCGGCTGCGCCTGTGAGCCATGGCCGCTGGGCCTGCGAGTCCGGAGCCTGTGCTCCGCAACGGGAGAGGCCACAACCGTGAGAGGCCCGCGTACCGCAAAAATAAATAAATAAATAAGCAAAAACAAACCTAATTTTGAGGGCTTGCTACTTTTGAGTATTAATCCAAATAACTAAAAAGTATCCTTAGCAGAATTAAATATGAATGTACATAAGTTCTTAAAAACAAGCAATTCTCCTAGGTGTTGCTTTTCACCAGAGATCAGCGTCATGCTGTTTAAAGAGCTCTCAAAAGCTCTGTGATAGAAGTAAAATTAAAAGACAGCCTAGACCATTCACAGCCAAACATTCTCAAAAGTATGATCCTGTTGCACCCTTCCTTACTCATCCCAAGGTCTTGATACAAATGTAGTTGCCACACCCCACTCCAGACCCACTGAAATACCACCTGTGGGCAGGCCTGGAAATGTGCATTCGGCGTAAGTGCCCCAGGTGATTCCTATGTGCAGCACAATACTGCCTGGAACTAGGGGTTACAGGAGTAGAAGCTGTTACCCATCTCCACCCACAGAAGTTCTACTCCAAGCCCACCCAGAGGACGTGAAGGAGTTTCTACAGGGAGGCGGGGATGCTGCTTCAAGAACCAAATTTCCTACTGCCCACTGGGCATTTCCAGCTGGGTATCCCAGAGGGGCCCTGAACCTGCCCCTCCCGTCCTGAGAGCGTTCTCGGTTCCCGGTATCATTCATCGTCCCCAGCCTGCTGCCCAGCCTGGAAGCAGCCTTGCTCTCTACCTTCAGTCAGCTGCCAAGTATTCCTTTTCTGTTCTGGAAGCAGCTTCCACTCCACTGCAAAACTCACCTCTCCACGCACACGTTCTGTGTTCTCATCCCTGTTCTAAAAGCATGGTGACAGAGGACCAGCAACCTGAGTTCAAATCTTCGCTGAGCCCGTTTCCTTGTCTGCAAAACGAGGATGACGACAACAGCACTCTGAAAAGTTTCTGCGAATGTTATACGAGCTAACGCACCCTAAATCCACGTTAAAAGGTATTCAACTGACTTTCATATTCTTCCTCCCGTTAACTCAGGCCCCGAACATCATCTTTCACCTGACCTACTTCAAAAGCCTCATAACAGAGAGCCCTGCCACCCATCTGTCCCCACGCCAGCCTCTCCTCCACACTGCTGCCACCCAAGCTTTTCTCCAACACGCGGCTCTGATTTCATCATCTCCCTGCTTTAGAACCTTTGACAGCTATCACTGGCTGCATAGGATCAAGTCCGTACTTCTTTGCCTGGCAAGCAAGGCCTTTTGCAATCTGGCTCTCCCCTCCCTGCCACTGTACCCAAATGCCAGGCGCCATCTGTTCTAGTAACAACACCCCAAACATGACTTGTATTTTCATGCCTCCCAGCCTCTGCTCAGCAGGCTCCCTTCATAGAAAGCCCCTCACTCTCTTCCCCACCTGGCAAAGGGCTAGGCATCCTCCACCTCCGCCCTGAAGCCTTCCCCAGCCCCAACTCCTCCTCCCCTTCCTCCTCCTGGCTCCCGCTGCGCACGTGTCTCTCTAACATTTGTACTCTGCATGCACTTGTCTCCTCAGACTGACACAGAGCTGGGCTTCAAACTTAGAAAGGCACAATGACAGCCCTCAAGAAATATTTGTTGGAAAAATTAATGCAAGACTTCCGCCACCCTTTGACAAGTGCAAACAGTTTCGAATTTGTCAAACAGTTAACACCTTCATGGTAACTTTTTACTTCTAAAACTCCTAAGGATATTATATTCTCTGAGCTAGCTAAGACTGCTCTTAATGAAGAAAGCAAAAAAAAAAAAAAAGCCCTGTCAAGGTCAAATGCCTATAAATCCCATCAGCTTAGAACTCAATCACTATCCCTCTAAAAATGGTATCTCATCACTGTTTCCACGACGGGAGGGGCAATCACGCTCTTTGATTCCTCTTGGCTTGACTTTTGTACGTGGAGCTGGACAATTTAAGGAGTCCTTCTTGCTTAAACAAAACATTACAGAAAGGAAGGGATAAACAAACTGTTACTTCACGGCAGGAAAAAAGAAGTGTAAAAAAGCTCCAGTGAAAAAAAAAGAAAAAAAAAAAAAGCTCCAGTGCGGCTGAACTTGAGTAGCCTCAGGGAATCAAGGTCATTCTCACAGAACAGGTACTACCAGAGCAGGGAGCAGCGTGCGCCCTTGTCTTCGTGAGACCTCTTCTTCCACAAGCCATTAACAAAGCCAAATGCCCCAAGACTTAGAAACACCTGATAGAAGAAAACGTATCTCGCTTCACCCATGAATGCCTATTTAAGCAACCTCCAAGCTGTTCCTTGACTTCTGCCGTTCAAAACGTAGGCTGTTCAAACGTAGCCCGCTTCCTTGACTGCAAAATGATAACAACAGCACTCTGAAAAGTTTCTGCGAATGTTATATGAGCTAACACACCCTAAATCCACGTTAAAAGGTATTCAACTGACTTTCATATTCTTCCTCCCGATAACTCAGGCCTCGAACATCATCAGAATTAATCATATTAATTCTCCCTTCCATGAGTCTTTAACAGGGCACAAGCCAGCAAAGAGAGTCCTCCCCCCTCGTGAGGATTCGGGGCCCTTCAGGGAAGCACCGATGCCTCTCCTCTGAAGGGAAGACTGCGCTCCACGTTGGCGGTGGCCCTGTTCATAAATAAACCACACGTAGGACTTGAGTGCGGCACTACAGACTTACTCCATCTAAATAAAATAAAGTTGCTCATTCTAAACCGCACTCCAGCAAAACTCTACATAAGTGTGCGGAGCATCTCATGTTCTCACAGGCTTAGTAAATAAATGGACTTTTTAAATACTGACTTTCATTAAAACCAGAAGGTTTGTTAGCAATATCCTCATGGCAATAATAAAATACCCATTTTATTCTCTGGTTCCTTCTCCTCTATATATTACCATCTAAAAATGTCCCACTTGTTTGTTCAAAACATTTCATATAAACGTCTCACTATTTTAATATAAGCAACTGGGAAATTATGCATAAAGGTTATCTTGAAATCAAGCTCTTATCTGGACTTCTGTAACAAGTACCTTAAAGTTAGCAATTTTTAAAACCCTCAGAACAAACAGAAACATCCATTCAATTACTGATCCAGAAAGCTGAATTTAAAAATTGGGTTAGGGAGCTTCCCTGGTGGCGCAGTGGTTAAGAATCCGCCTGCCAATGCAGGGGACACGGATTCAAGTCCTGGTCCGGGAAGATCCCACATGCCGCGGACCAACTAAGCCCGTGCTCGGCAACGAGAGAAGCCACCGCAATGAGAAGCCTACGCACCGCAATGGAGAAGAGCCCCCGCTCGCCGCAACTAGAGAAAGCCCGCGCACAGAGACAAAGACCCAATGCAGCCATAAATAAATAAATGAATAAAATTTTTAAAAATAAAAATAGGGTTAAGAGGAGAAGGGAGAAAAGGACCTGTTTTGGGCACCTATGAGCCAAGCACACTGCTATGTATAGCTATGTATGTCAGATGGTACAGAAAACCCGAACGAACTTTTTGGCCAACTGAAATATTTTGTGTAGGTTCTCACCTTTAGTCTTGGCACGAACCCTATAAAACAGGAATTACTATTCCATTTTACAGACAAAGCGACAGAGGTCCAGTAAACTACCCATGGTTCATCTGGCTTCAAAGATCATGCTTTTTTCACTATCTCCTATATATTTGTATTTTTTAAAAAGGAGGAGAAAAAAGCGGTGTATATGTGTATATTTTTAGTGTACTACTATAGGTACAAAGCACTACTCTGTCCAAGGCACCTTATTATTCACAACAGGCAAGTTGTAATGTATAAAACAGTATCCCTGCCCACTAAGCAGTAAACATAAGGATATGCTGGGAACTGCCAATGATAGCTTCCGTCCATCAAAGCTACTCTATATATACCATGCTATTCTTCATTAAGACATACAAAACGCCTTTAAGTTTGATTTTTCCCAGACATACAACAAGCACTTGGAAAGATATCAAGGGAAAAAACTTAAATATCAAATTAAGTTAGCGAAGTCAGTTATGATACGAACTTTTATTTACATGTCTGGGTTTCCAACACAATGTACATATAAAATTATCACCCTGAGGGTGTATTTAGACTTATGGCTGTACTTCAAATCAGCATAAGCATTTATCAGAAAAATATTCTGTTAAAATTTATCGAATAGAGGTAGAATTAATGCATATTCCTAAATTAATGTATTTAGAAATAAATCTTTATAGAACAGTGTTTCACCATTATAACTCAGGTAACTTGTCATTCTGAATAAAATTCTACCACCAGAAATGTTTAACACTCAAGCCATTTTACCCAAGAGTCACATGATTTATAGTCTTAAGATATACTGAAAACTTATACCCATTTAACCAGGTCAACTATTCAGAATACCATGGTGTTTCCAACCACAACTGGAATAAATTGAACTTGCACCCCTCCCCCATGATATATTAATAAATTTCCAAACAAACTCTAAGGCATTACTTCTTTTTTTTTTATAAATTTATTTTATTTTATTTATTTTTGGCTGCTTTGGGCCTTTGTTGCTGCGCATGGGCTTTCTCTAGTTGTGGCGAACGGGGGCTACTCTTCATTGCAGTGCTACGGCCCCTCATTGTTGTGGCTTCTCTTGTTGCGGAGCAGGGGCTCTAGGCGCACGGGCTTCAGTAGTTTGCTCATGGGCTCAGTAGTTGTGGCTCGTGGGCTCTAGAGCGCAGGCTCAGTAGTTGTGGTGCACAGGCTTAGTTGCTCCGTGGCATGTGGGATCTTCCCAGATCAGGGCGTGAACCCGTGTTCCCTGCATTGGCAGGCGGATTCTTATCCACTGCGTCACCAGGGAAGCCCCCATTACTTCTTTATATTTTAAAGAAAGCAACTTATGAATTGCTAAATTAAATTGCCTGCTCCCAAATCATAAGGACCTATTCTTGCGAAAAATATTTAACCTGAATCTAAACGTGCCTTTAGATTAAAGGAAAGCCTCTAGTTTACAGAAAATACAGATGACAAACAAACAAGGTAAACACCAACACAAGGAAACAAATTCAGATATGGTACATCCTACAAGTTCTCTGCTGAAAGTCAGCAGAGGGAGGGAGGAGGTGGTATTTTTCTATATTTAAAAAACTACAGGGACAAAAGCAACAACCCACAGTGCAATATGTAACCCTTGACTGACTGGTTCCACAAAACAGAAATGGTGACAAATGACGTTTGGAGGACAATTAGATAACAGTAAGAAATTACTGTTAATTTTATTAAAAGTGATAATGAGGTGGTGATTTTTGTCCTTAAGTCTTTAGTTAGAAATGCATACTAAAATTTGTCAGCTGAAATTATATGATGCCTGGGATTTGCTTTAAAATATTTTGGCAAATTAACCCAACATTGTCTTCGCTGAAAGATGCTCTGCAAAAAAAGTTTCTACAATTCAATGCACTTGGGAAATACTAACTCCTCTGTTTCCCTTCAAGGACATAGAGAATGAACATTAGAAATAAGGATGCTCAAAAGTCCTGCAGTTAAAAACAAAAACACCTGTTTTACTTTTGTTACCCCAGATCTTCCTGCTTATTTGAACATAAAACCTTGCTTCCCTGCATAATGTCTATTAATTTCCTGAGAGTCCATTTCCATGGAACCCACTTTGGGAACTGCTGCCTTATCTAGCTAAACCACCCTGAGGTAAGGTTCTCTTAAGTCACGTGCAAGCTTCAAGAATCCTGAATAATCAAATATTCACAACTGCATCTATCTGCAACTTAGGAGCCGCTCACCTCTTCTGTCTTTTGAGTCGATAAATTATTATACTTACTCTTTAAGTTAACATGCTTTAATTTATGTCATACTCTTTCTGTAATATGAAATTGCCACTGGAAAATCTCCCTCAAATGGACTTAAATTTCACCTATTCACATCCACTTTCTTGGAAATCTACAATGGAATAGATTTCGAATTCTTAAGTTTCAAACCACACCTAGTTTTCACTCTCAAAAGTATCTTGAGATATTTCAAAGGGTCCCTCCCCAAACCCTCTCCAGAGACTCCTCAAAATCAGTAACTGGCTTCACAGAAAAAAAACACAAAACAGAACAAAACATAACCTCAAATCAAAACTCTTTCACAGTCCTTCAGGTGGTACTTAAGGGTTCCTAATAACTTACCTCAGAGACCCCCAGATTTCCATCTTTATGCACCAGAAGTGGTCCCATTCTTATAAACGGATCCTATGGGTACTTGAACAACTAAATCCCAAGACAAATTCACCTTACCACAAATTCTACTTACTCCACAGCGAAAAGTTTTATAGCAAGCTTTGAGATATCTGTAGTTCATTTGAGAAAAACTGTGTCCTATTCCCCAGTACTTTTAAAAAATCCTTTGGAAATTCACTTAAAAGTAACAAAAATGGCTAACAAAGAAATCTAAGCTAGAAGTCACTACTACGAGGAAAGAATCAAATTTGATGTCTCCCTGGTATCTAGGAAGTCATTTACAACATTCAAAACCCTTTCATATACATTCCGTCATCTGACCCTCAAAACCCTGGAGAGACGCCTGTTTTCCATCATAACATATATCTAACATGGCTCAAGTTGAAAGCTGACAACCTGTCAACCCTCAATTATCCTTACCATGGAGAGAATGTCGGCATAAGTAATTTGATTCAGCTGAGCAGTGTAGTGTCCCTCACCTCCTGTCTCTCAGTGGGGATGCTCAGGCCAGACCCTACCACAGGGACTATCACACATGATTTTGCTTGGGGGTACTTGCAGGCAGCTAACTGTCCATAGGCATTTAGATCTTCACACATATCATCCTCCAGGCCTTTCCTATTATCCCACAAGGAGAGTAGACTCTCCTCTGAACTCACTACACCTGCCTAGGATGGTCCAGTAATATCTTTGCAGCATCATCCCACGGAGCTTTCCATTTTCACCCATGCCAGTGTTCCCACATAAAAGAAGGACAACGTGGAACTGCAGGCAACACATATGCGGGCAGACAAAACTGCTTTGGAATAAAGTGACCCTGGTTTGGATCCTGGATCTTCCTGTCTTGGCCACGTGCGCTCCTTGCTCTCAGATCCCTCACACGTACATGGCGCTCTCTACCTCCTAAGGCTGTCAAGGGCTGGGGGAGAGAGACCCTCCCCACGGTAAACAGCACAGAGCAGTGTTTAACAACTGCGGGGTGTCTGCCTGCCTTTCTCCCAGAAGGGGAAACAAGCAATTTTTAAAAATGACTAAGGCAAGCCAGGACCCAACCATCAAGAGGCCTACAGCCCATAGGCAAAGCAAGCAGGCAAACGACTTTTTAATAAAAGACAAAAAGAGAGAAACATTACAATCAACGTACAAGCAATGTGCTGGGGGGATTAAATGGCAGGAACCATTTAGGGGCAGAAGGGAGAAATCAGAAAAACGTGAATGAGAAAGCAATATTTACTTAAGCTAGGCCTTGAAGGACAATGAAAAGTTCAGTGGTGGGGGGAAGGAGAGGACAGCCTCCTCAGAGGCAAAATTGAAACGAAGTAGGACAGTTACAGTCTCAGTGGCAGAGACACATGGAGGACAAGTGGGTGTAGTAAAGAAAGTTACGAATCAGACCACAGAGAATCTTGAAACCTATGAATAAAAGGGGAACAGCCAGGGCTCTTATCTGTCCTTGCATTAGCTATGGTGTTTTCAGTTGCGAGTAACAAAAACTACGTGACAATAAGGGACAATAAGTGACTTACACTGGGGTTTCAAAACCTTTTGATCATGCCGCCCTAACAGTAAAAACATTAAACATGTACTCCAATAATTTATACATAATTAAAACACTAGTTACGAATTACATGTGTATACTAATGTGGTATATACATTATAAAACATCCATCAACAACTCTTTAAAGGATGAGAACGATCCAAACAGTACTCTTAGGTTTATTTGCATTTATTAATACACATCCATGCACAATTTTGGTGCCAACTCATTAAATCTGATTTAAAAGGCATTTCCTAAGAACACGTCTACATGTTCTTATTCCTGTAGATTTACATCATTACCATTCAACTTTCTTTGCAAGAATCTTTTTAAACCACTTGCCTATTTTGTTGTAGTCAGTCTACTTAAAACTAGATGATAGGGCTTCCCTGGTGGCGCAGTGGTTGAGAGTCCTCCTGCCGATGCAGGGGACACAGGTTCGTGCCCCGGTCCGGGAAGATCCCACATGCCGCGGAGCGGCTGGGTCCGTGAGCCATGGCCGCTGAGCCTGTGCGCCTGGAGCCTGTGCTCCGCAACGGGAGAGGCCACAACAGTGAGAGGCCCGTGTACCGCAAAAACGAAAACAAAAAAAACAAACTAGATGATGTAACCCATAAATCCATTTACATGGATAGAGTTCACCAAAGACAAGAATAAGAATGAGGGTACCACTGTCAGTTCCACCAGGTTGTAAAATGCCTCCTCTTCCCTCAGGCGACATTCTATAACCTAAGTGACAAGAAGACTTTCAGATATAACAACCAGTGTCAACTCATCTATTAAATATTAGTAAAGCTTATTTTTTTTTCTAGATAAACTTTTAATATTTTCTTTCTTCCCATATTGGATGGTCTGGCACACTCCACTTTGGAGATCACTGCCTCAAACAATAATAAAAAAAAATTTTCCCACATAAGAAGTTCTGAGTCACAGTGGTTTTAGGGTTGGTTAATTCTGCAGCTAAAAAAAGTCCCTGTGGTCTTAGGCTCCTTCCGTCTTTGTACTCTGTGATTTTCAGAGTGTCAACCTATTTTATTGTACTGACAATCTTAGGTTCTCAATATGGTGGGACCCAATAGTTGGTCAAACACTTAATCATTAACCAGTCACAGGTATGGATGGTATTACTAATGTTAACTTGGCTTAATCAAGATGCACTCCCTGGGACCGGAGGTACACCCAACTTACCCTGCAACACATGGGCAATGGAAAACTAATCAAAAGCAGCATTATGTTATCAAGCAATGTGGTAAATTCTTACAGCAATGGGCCCCTGCTATGAATCATGTAACCACAGAGCATGAGTGAGCCTAGACCCAGGCAGAAAAGCCGCCCTGCTGAACCCAGCTCCAATTTCTGAATCCCAAGCAAATAAAGGGTTGTTGGTTTAAGCCACAAGAAGGAAGGGAGGACCAGGATGGGGAATGCTGTGGTATGGGCAAGAAACTATCCCTGCGCCCCAGCACTCTACATATGTAGGACAGTGGGTGAAGAAAGAACAATGCTGTTTCATTTCCACAGAATTTTTAAAGTTCAATCATCTAGTTCAGAGTCAGCAAGCACTCAATAAACATTAAGAATTGATGTTACTAATCCCAAGTAATTTAGTATAAAGCATGGCAGACAGAGGGGAGTATAATGGGTCACATGGGAATAATGACCAACTTCCGAGTTTTTTGCAGTAATTCAATACCCTGTTACACAAGTGCCTGTGCACGAAGCAATTCAAATCCCCACAGAGTGTGGAAAAGTCTACTACTCTCAAGACTATAGGGTATATATCACAGGAGCATTAAAAATGTTCACATTATTTGGCATATTGGTATGTTGTTATGACCATCAACACCACTTTTGGAAACATATCCTGCGTTAGACAGCGAGCTCTTTTTGTTTACCCAGCTCTCTCTCTCTACCATTAATAATAACCCCCTTCTTTGTAGGATACTTTGTCTCCCCACAGTCCCATCTTGTGGGTCTAATGGGGACTGCCAACCGTAACTCTCCTTTGGCTGGCATCAGGCCAACCTGGGTTCTCTCCAGGGTTTTCTCAAATTGGAACTGAGAACAAAGAGTCAGTTTCTTGATGATGAGAGGTTTTGAAGGTACCAGCAGCCAGGTACCCCGGTGTGCTGGGCCCTATGATTTTTTAATTTATTTTTTATTGGGCCCTGTGATTTAATGATGAGTAAATCATATCTGAGCCAAAGGGCTCTGATAGCCTGAGAGGTATTTCTTTCCAAAACACCTAAATGTCAAAATGGGCTGGTTAAAATAAATTACAGTAATGTATGTAATGGATTTACTAAACAGCCATTAAAACAGTGCCAAAGAAGAATGTACAGATATGACAGGAGAAAAAACACATCCCATGAGTATATACTGTACTCTAAACTGTGCAGATACATTACATGCACCCTTGTGTGTCGAATCTTTTACATATTTCTTCAAAAGCACATGTAATAGAAGATCCCATTTTTGCATGAGCATATATGCATGAAAAGGTCACAGCCAAGTGTTTCTTAGAGACTTCCCCAACTCCGACCCCAACTCACAGAGGTGATAAGCCTCTGTTCTGGGCGTGGCAGACAGGGTGGTGAGTGGTGAGTCACCGTGGTTCCGGGCTGTACGGCTGAACATCCTGGGTTCACATCTATATAGTTGTGACTGGAAGATTTTTACTAATAAATTCCCTCATGGTAGCGGCAAAATCTGTGCTAAAATTCAGGGACTATGCCATCCCTCTGCAACACTTTTCTTGTCCTTGACATTCCTACCTATAGGACTCTTCTTTCCAGAATATTCTCCTTGATCACACACACCTGCAGGAGCCCCTAGAGACAACATCTACCCTAGAAGGGTATCTCTCATCAGTAACACAGCCAACCCAAACCAGAACCCCTTCGACACTGCACAAGATAACGTCTCCCGATAGCCTTCTTTATCAAAAGTCCTCCCCTAACCTTCAAAATCCATTCTCCTCATAATAAAAAACCAGAAGCCATTCTTCTGCTTTGCTGCTCTCGTCCCCTTCTGTTACACTGATAACCAAGTCTCCCAACTTCATTAGCAAATACTGCTTCATAACACTGTCTCTCCACGCACACCTGAAAATGGCAGCCTTTTTATTTTATAGTCAGCCAATCAGAACTCATTGATGCATCCTCTTCCTGAGGTTTAAACCCCATTGCTTAATATTTTAAAAAGATGGTCTTCTGAGAATAAGTTTAAAGAGCTGAAGATGAACAGGTTGCTCAGACATAAAAGAGCCTATAGCTTAGCACATAATTTTATTTTAGAACCTTTTAAAGAAAATCCATACCAGCTTCCAGATGAGTGTCAAGTTGCACTCACCGCTCTTAAATAGGCAAGCAGGACACAGTACAAACATTTAGAGTCACAGTGAAAATGGGTCACCTGCAGCCTACTACTTCTTTACCGTTAAGCCAATAGCATAAGGGAAGAATTTATTTAGCACAGGAAGTGCTGCAGAATCAGACTTACCCAGACATCAGTAGAAAGAGCCCAAGAAGGATGTCACCAAAAATGGGACATTTATCCAGGCTTTGTAATTCAGCTGAGAGATATCAAGAAGAAAGGCAAATGATATGTTCATTGCTTATTTTAAAAAAGATGTACAGATTTGAGAAGTGATTTCCTTAAGAATGCTGTCTGGGTTACTAGTCTGGATTATAAATCGCACTAGACCCTGAAGCCTCCTTAATAAAAAAGAAGTTGAAAATAAACAAATGGTTAGTTTCAGGTATGTGAATTTCTGAAACTCTCTTGGGAAGAAAGTTTTATTACCATTATTACTGAACTGTTTTTAGTCTCTGACATCAAAGCATAGATGTTAACCCTGGGGTTCTGAAACCCGAATAGCCCATAAATGAAATGCCACATATTAACATTAGTCTGTTTGTCAAGTTTTAGCCAACTTACTTGTGACTCAGTGAATAAAGAGAGATATGGGGGTGGGAATAGGGAGAATCAGAAGACCTAGGTTCAAGTTCACCTCCACCATTTATAGATGATATCAAGCAAACTGATCTAACTTGTCCCGCCTCAGTTTACTTAACTGAGCGTTTAAGGATAAAATACGTAAGTAAAGCCCTTTACAAACCCCAAAGTACTATTCTAATATTACAGTACTGGCTCCAGAATGCCTACATTTCTCAAACTACTGGATAGTCACAGAACTTTGTGGTTGAAAGGTAATCCCATTACAGGGATGATAACAATGAGAAAACTAAGGCCCATAAAGTCTTAAGAGCCTAGTAAATAGACAACATTTGTAAACTGGTGGGAGGTTGGGAAGAGGTTCTAGTTTTTCCACCACTGAAATATGCATTTTAAAGGATAGTTCAAAACAAAGCTATCCTAGGAACTAAAACAAATCTCTCCCCAGCAATACATATATTTCTTCTGCTTTATTTTGCTTTTGTAAACTTTACTCCTGTAACTTACAAGTTAAACAAACTTTTCATCAGAAAGATAAAAAATAAAGCCATGGGCTTCCCTGGTGGCGCAGTGGTTGCGAGTCCGCCTGCCGATGCAGGGGACACGGGTTCGTGCCCCGGTCCGGGAAGATCCCACATGCCGCGGAGCGGCTGGGCCCGTGAGCCATGGCTGCTGAGCCTGCGCGTCCGGAGCCTGTGCTCTGCAACGGGAGAGGCCACAACAGTGAGAGGCCCACGTACCAAAAAAAAAATAAAATAAATAAAACCATCTCCCTGACTATGAGACTCACAGCCTACTTGTAACCCAACCCAGACAAAAATCTTTACAATTGGGTTAGAAATGTCTAATGGAAACACCGACATAACATGAACCTCCAGCTATGCTGGCAGACATCATTATACTATGGATTACAGTTCTAGCAGCCCAGGGATACTGATTTTAATGTTCCCGGGAGACAAAGAATTAATCAGCAACTCAGAGGGGGGTGTTGCCTAAAAATGAACAATTTAATCGAGAAAATTCCACTGTCTTTAGATTTGTGCCCTCAATCACCCACTATCAAAAACCCACTATGGCACCAAATAAATTGTGTGTGGTTAAAGAGATGAAATGTGCTTTTCTACAGGCTGTTATGGGAAGCAGAAAAAGGCTGACTATGAATCAGTTATGTTTTAGTTCCACGATGGACATAAATTATGATAATTTAGACATTCTGGTGGTTAAACCAAAAAAGCAGGAAAACCATGGCTCCCAAGTCCCAGTAAAAGTTAAGTTTGTGGTATCACAGCTGAAAGACAGGGTCATGAAAAGTGACCTTAAACTTATTTCTGGACTTTCCTGCCTCCACTAAAATCGATGACACTATTTCCCATCTCTTATTGTCAAATCACAACAATCCGGAAGCCTGGACCGAATTCACTTGGCAGGTAACAGGAGCAACCCTAAGAGGAAGTCCTGAAGGATGTCAGATACCATATTTCCTTCACTCCCACATACTTTTCATCTTAATACCTCCAGGATATATTTACGATGAGTTCTGACTGACACTCACCAAGCATTCTGGCTGACACAAATTTTGCAAAAACTGGCATACTCCAAGGGAAGGTCCCTTGTGAGATCTTCAGTAGCTTAGATGAGTAAAACAGTCAGACTACCACTATAATGAACATCTCTCGGTGGCTCATAAATTCTTTCATTCCCAGCAATCAAAAAGCAGCTGTTAAAATCCTGGAATCTTCCTAGTAGCAGATCTTAAATACCTCCAAGCTGGCCAGGGAAGCTTCCCAACTGCTTTCTTCTCCTTCCCCTCCCCCATCCCAGGAGTGCCAGGCTGGCAGGAATAACGATGACCCAGGAAGGAAAGAAAAAAAAAAGGGGGAGGGAGGGAGGGAAGGAGGGAGGGAGAGGGAGACGGTGGGGGGGGGGGGAGAGAGAGAGAGAGAGAGAGAGAGAGAGAGGGAGGGAGGGAGGGAGGGAGGGAGGGAGGGGGAGAGAGAGAGAGAGAGTAGCGGATCTGGTGAAAGCAGAGATGCAGACTCCCTTCATTTCCACTACGCAGAAATACCAACTCTCTGTACCAACTCACCAGGTTTCTCCTTTCCTCTCCTATCCCCATCCCCCTCCAAACACATTAACTTCTGCAGTCTGATGGTGTGGCATTTGGAGTTAATGACCTCAGCAGTCCTAAGGCCATTCCTCAAAGATTTTTAACCAGTCACTTCCTTTCCATGCCAGAGCTCGAGGCCCATCCCACGGGAAGATTCAGCTTCCTTTTACCTTGTAACCTGCCCAGACGGCGATGCTCCTAGGGTCAAGTTCAAGATGAAGGTGCCCTCCTAACCTCCCGGAGTTGACTCAAGCAGGGAACAGCGCTACAGAGACGAGTCCCACCCCTCAAGACACGGGGATCTGGGGCTGCCAACAGTGGACTGGAGGGGGTTGGGAGGGGTAGACTGTCGCCGAGCCCGGCGTCCTCCGAAGCCCTGGCCGCGGCGCCGTATTTCTACCTGGCCACCGCCGCATTTCCTCCCGGAGCCTTACACAATAAGTGAAGTAAGTTTTGAGAACGCCGGTCCAGAGACATTTCTGTCTGCAAACTCGGCACACAATGCCTTGGGGCTTCCTTCCTCGCCAGCCGTTCCGGAAAGCTGCCGCGCCAAAGCGGGGAGCCCGTCACACCCACAGCGCTGCGCGCCCGCACCCCAAAGTCCGGCAGGAAAAACGTGCGCCCTGACATAAGTCCCCCCAAAGAAGTGAGCACTCTTCAGTCTCCAAGAACGGGGGGGGATACACAACCTTGAAACAATTCTCACTCTCCCTAAAGATCTAATCCTAGCTCCCCCCCACCCCCCAAAAAAGAACGTGGATATACTCATCGCAGTGTTCTTGGAAGCGAAGCAATACTTTCAGCCCAGAGTGGGGCAATATGACTCCCTCCGAGGCTTAAGTTCACCCGTCAACTTCGCGACCCACGCTCACCTCCGGGGGCGTCCCGGACCCCGCGGTGCCAGGTGCGCTTCTTCCTCGCCTCCCCCAACCCCAGGTACCAGGCGCAGCCCAGGCCCTTGCCAAGCCCGAAGGCAACAGAGGAGGCGGGAAAGGGGGCGCGGAGACGCGCCGGGCGGAGGTGGTCCAGACACTCGAGCGTGCAGTCGCGCGTTCCCGGCGCCCCCGAACCCCAGCTCCGCCCGGGGCCGGCTCGGTCCGGCGCGGAGCTGACGCGAAGGGAAGGTACCGATTCTCCAGAGCCGCCAGGACCGAGGCCCGAGGCGCCCAACAAGTTCGTGCCTATCCCCGGAAAGCTCCCGGGTGTGCCCAGCGAAGGGGGGGCAGGGAGCCTCCAGAAACTTTCCCACATGCCTTTCCACTCTCCCATCACCCTCTCCTCCTCCCGAGACCCCCGCTCCCCTCTGCACCGCAGCAGCTGGCGCTGCCCGGGACGCGCGGAGGCCGGCGGCGGCGCCAGGGCGGCGGGAGTTACCTACCGGGAAAGTTTCCAGCCCCTCGGTGCGGTTCCCCACCGCTAGGGCCGGGCCTCGGGGCGCGGCCAGCTCTGCGCTCCGCGGCTGCCTCTCCGCCAGCTCCCAAAGCGGCCGCTGCTCCCGCAGCTGCCACAGCTCAGGCTGCGCTCCGGCCCGTCCCCCCGCCTCGCACGGCCCACACCGGGGCCTCATTGGCAGCGCGAATCCCCGCCCTTGCGCGTGTTCCCGAAGGCACCTTCCTCTCGCGCGCCCGCCCGGGCCGCGCCTCCCGCGCCCCTCCCCGCCCAGGCTTGCGGCGGCTCCCGAGACCCACTGGGGCCCGGCGCGTGAACTTTCTGCGGGGTGCCCAGCTTCCCCCTTGGGGGCTAGTCCCCCGAGGCTGCGCTTGGTTCCCTGCAGGATTGGACCCAAGATGGGCGATAGTCCATCTTTTTTTCAACCTCTAAAAAAATCAGTGAAGTGGCCTGGCCTCCCCTCCTTGCTGCATTTTGAAAACAGCCGAGGAGGACATATGGGAGCAATTAACCAAGATGAAGTTTTGGTGGATGTTTTAGGGTGACTTGTGTGGCTTTCTTGAATTTTCTCTGCCTCACTTAACTACATACACACTCACTCACTTTCTTGGGCAAGAATGAGCTAAGGCAGATGTAAGGTGTAAAGGGCACCTCGCCTGCTGTGTCTTTTTCTTTCCCGAACGCGAATTAGGGAGGTTTGGGGACCGGTGATTGCCTCGAGCGTCCCCGGGGCCGGGTCCCAACAGCCTCCTCCAGCCGCTCGGGGCTGGCCCTGTGTTGTCTGTGCTAAAAACGTGGAGGGCAAACGTCATGCTTATATCGGCGGGAGGAGGGAGGTATGGAGGTAGGAGAAACACAAAGATGCTATTATTGTTTCGGTCGGTAGCAGTAAATTAAATTCCCGAGTTCCCAAAATGTTTTGTTATCCCCCAGCAGAGCAAAAGCCGGGGTAGGGCCTATGGATTCAGGAATCCTGGATTCCCAGGCAGGCAATTCAGGCTGGGGGGCGCAGCCTACTCCACACCCGAAGGCTTTTAGACCAGCCTTGTTCACGGAGGGATCAACTAGGACTGTTGCTGTCTTGTGTGGCCTGCGGGAATCATGCACGGGTCACCCCAATGGTGTGTCTAGAGCAGGGAATACAGAAGTTGCTATAAATGGATTTATTGGCAACCCCTAACCTTGCTGTGGCAAATCCGCCTTTAACGACAACTGTGTTTTAAACGAGTCCCCACATAAAAACTTCAACCTCACGCAGAGCTTCCCAATATAAAGATACCCGGTGAGAGGAGCGTCCATATTTAAAGTTCCCGTGAAAAGGGACAGGAAGTAAAATGCCACACAATCTCTTTACATAAATAAAAGATGACTGAAACTTGCTGGCTTTTTCACCCACAGTTTCAAAGGCCTGATTATTACTGTGCTGATATTTGAACAGTAAACGTATCAGCAGGCTTGAAGTCTTCCTGAAACAAAGCAGGATATGAATATTTAAATAAAATATAAACTGACTAAATCAGAAGAGCAGTTGACTTATTTCTTCATTCTGAAATGTCCCATTGCTGAAAAATATGGTAATCTGTTTTAATTTCTCTTGAAATGCACAAAAGTTACCAGTCTTTCAACAACAGATGAAAAAGCAGGACAGCAACCTCAGTAATAAAAGGATGACACAAATTAAAGAGAAAAAAAAAAAACTCCACGCTAGTCTAACTAATCTTAAATATTAGGATATAAAAGAAACAATCCTAGGGAAATAGACTGGTACAGTTCCCTGCCTCCCACTTCGACTTCATTATAATAGGTGAAATGTATAAATGGATGAAATTTACAATTTGTATCACATTTTTCTGCCTTTGGCTCTTCTAAGTTATATTCTCCAAGTTTTTGATGAAATTGCTCTGTTAAATTGGGTTTTGAAGACAATGAAATTCATTTTTTTCCCTCTATCCTCAAAGCTCCCTAAGCAGCAAGTAGAAAATCACATAAAGTAAATATGCTAATTACCGGCATCATCTTTAAATTATTTCTAGTTGAAAATTTTTTGTCTTTATAGCTTCAGAAGTCACAGTCATTAAAGAACTTCATCACTGCCTAGTTAGGAGTGTTTAACATTCTAAACAGGCATACAGCTAGCAATCTGAAATTTGTACACAGAAGGGCCCTGTCTCCCCTTCTTCCTGTAGTGTTTATATAATCCAAACTACCTATGTTATTAGGTAGTTATAATTAACTATGTTATTATGCACAATCTGATCTCCACCTTTAAACAGTTAACATTACATACAGTATGTCATACTAAGAACATCAAAGCTGTGTTAAGCTGTGAGTGAAAAGGGTACATTTTACAGAAAACAAGGCCAAAAACACAGAGTAATAAAAATTCATGGGTGAGGAAAAAAAAGGGAGATCCATTAAGACCAAGTCTGCAAGAAAAATTTATGAACAATTTGTAAGCAACTAAATAAGTGTAGTATTAGTGGAACACAGGTTCAAAAAATGAATTTTAATGATTTTTAAAAATCTGCTTTTCCCTTAAAAAAATAAAAGATGTTTTTGGTTAGTTGTTAGGTGAGGGCTTGAGTTTTAGGGGGAGGGGAGGGCAAGAATCACCTCTTGCTTTTCTTACAGTATTTCTGCTTACCCTATCCAATTTAAAAAGCTCACTCATTACATTTCTGTTAATTCCAGTCAAAAAAAATTAAAAGAAATATAGATCACATGAATGTTATATGTTGAACACGTTCACCAAGCATACATACAATATACTGGATTCTATTTTTAAATTTTCTGTCAGTTTGCCAGCAGTGTAGCTTTTCTCAGCAGAGTGAAAGGAAACAGCAAATAAACTGGTTATTTTACCCTACAATTTATTACCCAGGGCAATAGGCTGAGGAAGGCGTGAGAAAAGAATGTGCCTTGTGAGTGTTATTACACTATTTTCCCTTGCTCAGATTCTTAAGTACTTCTATTTTAAAGCAAGACTAAGTTAGGATCATAGCCAGTGTTTATTATGGTATGTGTAGTATAGAAGACATAGTGAGAAGTGAAATGTTTAAAACAGTATAGTACAGACTGCCAACAAACACATGAAAGAATGCTCAACATCACTAGTCATTGGAGAAATGCAAATCAAAACTACAATGAGGTATACCTCACACCCGTTACAATGGGCATCATCAGAAAATCTACAAACGACAAATGCTGGACAGAGTGTGGAGAAAAGGGAACCCTCCTGCACTGTTGGTGGGAATGTAAATTGATACAGCCACTATGGAGAACAGTATGGAGGTTCCTTAAAAAACTAAAAATAGAACTACCATACAACCCAGCAATCCCACTACTGGGCATAAACCCTGAGAAAACCATAATTCAAGAAGAGTCATGTACCACAATGTTCATTGCCGCAGTATTTACAATAGCCAGGACATGGAAGCAACCTAAGTGTCCATGAATGGATAAAGAAGATGTGGCACATATATACAATGGAATATTACTCAGCCATAAAAAGAAACGAAATTGAGTTATTTGTAGTGAGGTGGATGGACCTAGAGTCTGTCATACAGAGTGAAGTAAGTCAGAAAGAGAAAGACAAATACCGTATGCTAACACATATGCATGGAATCTAAAGGGAAAAAAAATGGTTCTGAAGATCCTAGGAGCAGGACAGGAATAAAGATGCAGACCGTAGAGAATGGACTTGAGGACACGGGGAGGAGGAAGGGTAAGTTGGGACGAAGTGAGAGAGTGGCATGGACTTACATATACACTACCAAATGTAAATAGATAGCTAGTGGGAAGCAGCCGCATAGCACAGGGAGATCAGCTCAGTGCTTTGTGACCACCTAGAGGGGTGGGATAGGGAGGGTGGGAGGGAGACGCAAGAGGGACGAGATACGGGGAGATATATATATATATATATATATATATATATATCTATATCTATATATCTATATATATATCTGATTCACTTTGTTATAAAGCAGAAACTAACACACCATTGTAAAGCAATTATACTCCAATAAAGCTGTTAAAAAAATAAAAAATAAAACAGTATAGTAATTAAATGCAAAAACTGAGACAGGACTTTAAAAAAATGAAGGCAAGGTAGGCAATCCAGACTCAAAATAATTCAGCCCACAAACACTTTGCCTACTTTGGAGTGTTTTTTAATGTTTACAGAATTCATTCTGCTTCGATCCATTCATTCCTCCTTTCCCTTTTAACGTTTTGGAGAGGAAACTAATTTTTTAAAACCTGGGGAATAATGAAATAAGTTGGGTTATATTTAGAAATCAGTTGGGAAAAACAAAGGAATTACATACTCTTACACAGTTCCTGTGTGTGTGACAATCCAAGGTCACACACATATACCAACGCATGGTCAGATGTGGGCTAATGGCAGACATCCATCCAGGGATATCAAAAGCCATACTTGTACACAGTTATTCAGGCAGTTAAATTAAAAGAGTTGTCTAACTGGACATACAAACCCCTCTGCAGGTCTAGCACATGGCCTGCCAATATTGCAGAAGCTCATCCAATAGTGGCTAGGCCGTGAATTATTTAAACTGATAAGGAATCCACTGAGGGAAGAAAGCAGGGAGATAGATTCAGGGGTTCACATTTCCTTATTGGAATATAGGAGTAACTAAAATCCTGGGAGAATCTGGTTTAAGATGGCATGCCTCTGACTAACATTTAAAATATAGATTTAGTCCAATATTCTGATGGTGAAATGGTCTGTCGAGGAAAGAGAAATTTCCTGTGTTCAGGAAGGGTAAGGTAATGCAATCAGGTAATAATCCTTCCAATAAATGTTGTTGAGTCTGGTTAAGATGGCTTAAAAAGAAAGGAGAAACGTGCTGTTAAGTTTGAGCATAACAAATGCATTTTACTATTCCCCACCTTGTGAGGGGTGCCTTCCTTTTTCTCAGCAAGTTATATGAAATTCCGGACATTACAGTCATAATATCTAGACTCCAGTTCTGACTCTGGCGGTTATTGTTTGTGATTCCTGGCAATTCACTTAGTTTTTTTGAGCCTCCGATCCCTCAACTACGAAATAAGGAGGGTAGCATGGAATCTCTGCCTCACAGATTTGGTGGGAAGATTAAATGAAATAAGGTGAAAAGCACTTAATAAATTAGAAAATGCTCTACAAAAGCTAATTTTTATTTAATAAACAATAAGCTATATTTTCCCTCCCCATTACCTGGGACCACTTTGTTTGGAATAACAACCTAGAGACTTGATCAGGGCAGCCCAGAGGGCCCTCGTTTGCCAAATGTGAGAGGAAGAGTGCCTTAACAATGATTCAGAAGTAGATAATAACTCCAATCAAGCCCTCAGAGGCTCATCTGGGGGTAAATTGGCAGTTCTTGTCTCAAACAGTAGTAGTCAGGGGCCATTTTCATTATTCTTCTGTGTTAGTGATAAGGAAGAAAAATTGTAGTATATATACAATACAGGTGGACCTCACTTTATGCAAATCAACATATGGAAATTCTTAACTACACAATATACTGATTAAAAGGAAATGTTTCTTCTTTAAAAATTCTTGCTGAGATTCTTTCCAAGTGCCACTACCATCTTATTTACATTATTAATAACTAATAATCATCCTTTCAATTCTGTGAAATAGTACTGATACACTAAGGAGATTATGAGCTTGAACCCATATAAACATTTTTTGTAACACCAAGCATTAGTCAAAACTCCTTTGCAGTTGCATATTTATTTGAAGAAATATAAATCAGACACTAGCACCTACCACAAGATTTCGTTTAAAGGGCAGTGAACAGGAGGCATAAATATGGAGAAGCTAGACTAACCGGAAAGTACGGTTTTGTTTAAAAATCAGTTTGCTGTTTCCCCTTTGATGATCAAAAATCCTAACGCAGAAATGGATGAGGAATATTGATTCTATTGATGATGATGATAATCAATTTCCTAGAACAGAGAGAGGTTTCTCTACTAAAGGGCAATGTAGGATAGACAGACAACTTCCAAGCCAAAATGTTCATACAGTAAGATTCCTCCATTTAGAAAACTATCTTTTAAACTAGCCTTGGTATTTAATACAATAATTAGAAGTTCTATCTAAAACAGTCTATTAAAAATCTTTAAAGTTGGGGCAGAAATGTTTAAATCTACACTTTTGCACTCTAGATCTTTCGTGTGTGTCATGTCTAAATGTTTCAATCGCTTTAACGGGAATCATGTCTGCCTAAGAGAAAATAGGGCATGATGTAATTATCACTGGGCTTCATTAGAGAAGTCATCCCTTACCTAGAGCATTTGTTCTAAAAACCAGCTACTTAGTAAAGATTGATTTGACTACCTAGTGAGCTGTAGCTAAAGCCCTGTTACCTTTCAGTGAATTCAAAGCTCTTCTAGCTTTCACAGCTAATCTATTGCCTCTCACTCTTCAAGGTTTTCTGTGCCTTTGAAAAGACCACCTGAAGGGAAAGAGATTACTGATACAATTACAATAGAAACAGGTTAAAACAAGACATCAGGAACCCAAAAGAAGACAGCAATCACTGGGGGTTAAAATTAGATGATGTCCTCTTAGGCTCTTCATCTTCTTTCTAATTCTCCACACCCTCACTCTGTCCCCAAGAGCCAACCAGAATGTTAGAGGCCTAAATTTTGTTAACAAAGAATTGGTACTTGCAATTTAAAAAAAAAAAACAAAAAAAAAACTGTCCTAATATTTATCTGGGAATCTATATTTAACTTATTCAAAATAAGGTGGCATTTGGAGAAACTGGATCACTCATACATCGCTGGTGGAAATATAAAATAATACAGCCACTCTGGGAAATGATTGAGCAGTTACTTTTAAAAACAAACAAACAACAACCAAAAAAACCCTAAATATGCAACTACTATATGACCCAGCAATTACACTCCTGGACATTTATCCCAGTGAAATGAAGACTTGTGTTCACACGAAAACCTATACACAAATGTTCACAGCAACTTTATTTGTAATAGCCAAAAAGTAGAAACAACCCAGAGATCCGGCAACAGACAGATAGTCAAACAAACTGGTTCATGCATGCCATGGAATACTTACTCAGCAATAAAATGGAATGAACTATTGGTGCACACAACTTGGATGAATCTGCAGGGGATTATGCTGAATGAAAAAAAGCCAATTCTAAAAGGTTACATACTGTATGATCCACTTATATAACATTCTTGAAATGACAAAATTATAGAAATGGAGGACAGATTATTGGTTGCGAGGAGTCAGTGTTGGTGCAAGGTGGAGGGAGAGCAGAGTGGCTATAAAAGGACAACAGAAGAGATCCTTGGAGTGATGGAAATGTTGCTGTTTCTTGACCATGTCGATGTCAATATCCTTGTGGTACTGTTCTATAGTTTTGCAAGATATTACTATTTGGGATAAACTGGGTAAAGGGACAGGAAAGCTCTATATTAGTTCTTACAATTGCATGTGTTGGAAAAAGTGATCCCAAGACAAAAAGTTTAATTTTAAAAAATCAGACGGCAAAAAAAAAAATACTCAGGAAGATGAAAACCAAAATAATAATAGAAAAAAACTGTCATTAAACAAAAGGTCCTGTGTATCATCACTCAGAATGACAAACGTATCAAAAGCAAAGACAGTCTCAACATGTTGATTAAAACATAACATCCAGAGGCCCTTGAGAAGAGTGATCTGTACAATAAATAATGCTGATGACCAAATGGCAGAGTTGTTTAAAGTCTGGTCATAGTGAATCTGACAGCTTTTCCCAACTAGAATGTGAGCTCCATAAGGACAAGGAATATGTTGCGTTATTGAATGAATATAAGTTGTGCATTTTTCCCCAGTTATCTATTGCTGTGTACTAAACCATCCCAAACTCAGTGTCTTTGTATGATAGCAATCTAGGGTTTGCCTGGGCTCAGC
The DNA here is from genome assembly GCF_949987515.2 of Delphinus delphis. Taxonomy (NCBI): domain Eukaryota; kingdom Metazoa; phylum Chordata; class Mammalia; order Artiodactyla; family Delphinidae; genus Delphinus; species Delphinus delphis. Next base: position 72,335,114 of record NC_082689.1, read on the forward strand.
TAGGCAGTTCTCACTCAGGTTGCGGTCAGAATGTGGCGCTGGTGGGGTCTGGAGCCTGGACTAAGAAGACCCAGAAGAGCTGGGGCTCCTTAGGCATCTCTCTATCTGTCTCCACACGGTTTCTCCACATGGTGGCCCCAGCATAGCCAGACCTCTTACATGGTAGCTGAGGGCTCGCAGCACAAGTTCCCAAGAGCATCTGTGGAAGGTGCGTGGCCTTTTCTAACCCAGACTCAGAAGTCACACAGCAACCTTTATGGCTCTTGTTGAGAGTGGCCATGGTGTAATAAAAAGGCCTTGGGCTTCAGAGACAGGCAGACCTGCATTCACAGCCCAGTTCCCCCTTCTTGGCAAAGTGATTTAACCTCTTTGTAACCCAAGGTGAAACTGTTTTCTTAATAACTGGCATCAGAATTCACCTTTAGAAGGTATTCACTGGGAAAACATTTATTGGGTCAGGAGGTAAGAACTTTGGACCTCAGTGTAAGTTGAGAGGCAAGGCATTACAGACAAGGGCTAGACAGCTCTGAGTGTAACAAGGAGAGGAATCTGTGTATGCTTCTGAGGAGAGGAGGTAAGAGGAAACTGCAAGATAGCAAAAGGTGCAAAGCAATGTGTACGACTAACCACCCCTCCCCACTGCCCTTAGAAGTTCCCTTCAACGGAGAGGCTAAAGGACATTATAAAAATGATAGAACGTCTATTACTAAAGTGAAGGTTGTTTACAGTCACGTGTGCTTCTGTGTGTCCTTCTGTGCCATTCTCCCCTCCCTCTGCAGCTGACATACGAATTATACTTTAATGACAATGACTGTATTCACTTTTCAATGTAATGGCACAAAGTAGATATTCAATAAATAGTAACAGGTATTATAGCTATTGATCAAAAATTCAAATTTTACATGTCTTAATAAACGTGACTAACCATTCTTGATATACCAGTTAAGGCCATCAGAGAAACTTAAGCTTAAAAGGGTTTAACCAATAATAGTGTGTTATTGGCTCACTTAAGTGGCAAGGCCACAGGTAGAGTAAGCTTCAGAACTGGATGATCCGTCAACTCAACAAGGTCATCAGAGATTGATTTTCTTTCCACCCTCTGCTCAGCTATGTACCATGTGACCTCCATCCTTCATCTTCAAGCCAATTCCCCTTGGCAGTGGAACGTGGCTGCCAACTGCAACTGAGCTGTGTTTCCCTGTTTGCATCTAGTAGGAGAGAACGCACATTCTTGTCCCAACATTATAAGCAAGAGTCCTGAAAGTCACCTTTATTGGACCGTCTGAGGTCTAGTGTCCGCTTCTAAATCAGTGACCGTGGACAGGGGCAGGGATGTACTGATTGGCCTGAGTCAGTCGTGGCCTGTCTCTGGTGTGATATCTCTGGTGATAGAAGAGGAGGTGGTTAGTTTGCCTCGAAGCATGTGGGCAATGCCAGGAAAGGGTAAGTTCCCCAAAGAATATCAGATTAGGGAGAAGCAAACAAAAAAAAATCTACCACAATTGACAAATACGGATTACAGGCAAAAATCCTCCAGATTATGCACTATATGGGGGGAAATAATCAAGGGGAGCTTTGGTGATTAAAAAACAAGTTATATGGTTTTTTTAACCACAATTTAAAAGAAAAAGCTGGGAATTACAGATATAACAAGAAAAAAAAAACAAAGGGAAGAGAAAAGGATAATGGATTGAAAATGAAAACAGAAGTATTGGAAAGAAAAAACAGAGGCAAAGATAACTTAATTGTAAGAGTCTTGGCTCAAGAAGAAGCTAATAGGTTTGTTTTTTCCTTGAACACAAATGACACAGAGACCTAATTATAAGTTTTATGAGAGTCATCAGCAAAATGGAACAGAAAAGAAAAGAACAGGAACAACTTGAAATAAATCTCACCTAAAAAAGGTGGGAGGGCTTCCCTGGTGGCACAGTGGTTGAGAGTCCGCCTGCCGATGCAGGGGACACGGGTTCGTGCTCCGGTCCAGGAGGATCCCACATGCCGCAAGCGGCTGGGCCCGTGACCCATGGCCGCTGAGCCTGCGCGTCCGGAGCCTGTGCTCCGCGACGGGAGAGGCCGCAGCAGTGAGAGGCCCACGTACCGCAAAAAAAAAAAAAAAAAAAGATGGGAACAAATACTAAATAAGGGATGGATACAAGTAAAGAAGCATCTGAAACCCAATTATCTAATGGTAAAATTTATGCAACCTTTTTCCCTTTTAATGTATAAATTCTTTGAATACTACAAATGGAATAAATATAGTTAACAATAAATACTGAAATTGTATAATATTTGCATTCGTGTCCTGTGGCTGCTGCCACGAATTACCACAAACCTGGGGGCTTCCAACAACAGAAATTTATTTTCTCACAGTTCTGGAGGCCAGAAGTTTAAAGTCAAGGTGTCAGCAGGACAGTGCTCTCTGCTCCCTCCAAAAGCTCTGGGAAAGAATGCTTACTTACCTCTTCCAGCTTTTTTTTTTTTTTTTTTGCGGTACGCGGGCCTCTCACTGCTGAGGCCTCTTCCGCTGCGGAGCACAGGCTCCGGACGCACAGGCTCCGGACGCACAGGCTCAGCGGCCATGGCTCACGGGCCCAGCCGCTCTGCGGCATGTGGGATCTTTCCGGACCGGGGCAAGAACCCGTGTCCCCTGCATCGGCAGGCGGACTCTCAACCACTGCGCCACCAGGGAAGCCCTCTTCCAGCTTTTGATGGCGCCAAGCATTTCTCAGCTGTGGCTGCGTAACTTCAGCCTCTGCCCTCACCTCTGCATGGCCTTCTCCTCTTTGTCTGGGTCTTCTCCTCTTCTGTCTCAAATCTCTCTCAGCCTTTCTTTCATAGAAACTCTTGCCATTGGATTTAGGGCCCCTACCTACATAATCCAGGATGATCTAATCCCAATATCCTTAATTTAATCATATCCACAGAGACCCTTTTTCCCAATAAGGTGACATTCACAAGTTCCAGGCATTTGGACCTGGACATATCTTTTTGGAGGGCCGCCCCTCAACCTACTACAATATTTGTTAAAACAGAAAAATAAGCTAACCAAATTGTATAAAGATCCTAAGACTAGATTTAAATTTTCAAATCAATTATATTTGCTAATAAAATGCTTATTTTTATTTTTTCTGCTTAATACAAGTAATTTATTTTATTAAATTAATGCACATATATGTAGTCATCTAGAAATTTGTATCATTGTAGTTAAAGACATGCAGAGCAATTAAGTTAATGACAAATGGGTGAAATCCATTTCCATTAGTAATTTTTTAAAATGCAAAAAAAGGGGACTTCCCTGATGGTCCAGCAGTTAAGACTCCGCACACCCAATGCGGGGGCCCCAGGTTCAATCCCTGGTCAGGGAACTAGATCCTGCATGCTGCAGCTAAAGATCCCACATGCCGCAACTTCCCGCATATTGCAACAAAGATGCGGCGTGCCACAACTAAGACCCAGAGCAGCCAAATAAATAAATAAATATTTTTGAAGGCTTTGGGGAGCCATCGTACACACACTACCTTAATAAAATATATATTTGAATTATAAAACTCAGCTTATAAGTCAGGGTCTAGTCAGGAAAATAGAAACCAAGCTAGGTATTTCAAAGAGCGGGCATTTCATATAGGAAACTATATTGCTGGGAGAGCTGAAATGTCAAAAAGGGAGAGGTAGGTAACCCTGAGATCAGTAGGACAGAAAGACAGAAAGCAAGTGGGAAAACGAAGAGGAGGGGGCAGCACTATAATAGCACAGGACTGCACTTCTTACTGCGTCACTGGGAGCGCTAAACGGGATGCTGGGAACACCAGGGACAGGGCAGCCAGAGATGAAGTCACTTCTAGAGATACTGCCAGAAACAGAAAGAAAGAGACTTATGACTTCTCCCCTCTTTTCCTCTAATGCCTTCTAATTCTCTGCTGACACCTTCTACTGGCAGAACTTAACAGGAAGCCAGCTAGAAATGAAGCCTGGGAAATGCAGTTTCCAGGCTCTTAGCCCCAACATTTCAAAGCAGATTATAGGAGGGCTGATATAGAGCTCAGAGACAGCAAGTAAATAGCAGATCCAGTGATCTGGAAAAGCAAGTGTATTTCTACATTGCTGATAACACTGTGAGTCAGAACACAGCTAGAAATAAGAAACTCTTCATACTCATTGACTAAACAGTGCCACTTAGGGGAACATGACTGAAAGAAATAACTTAAAGGCAAAAAAGAAATAAAAACTTTGTACCAAGATGTTGAAAGTGGCACATTTATAACAGCAAAACCACGAAAACAGCCCATATACTCAACAGTAGGGAGATGATTAAGCAAACTGTGGTAAATGGATGTAATAAAATACTCTAAAGCTTAAAAAAAAAGAACCCATGTATTTCAAATAAGTATGAAAATGTTCACATGAAGTGAATTTAAGGAAAAAAAGTAGAACTTTTAGAACTGTATGTGTACTATAATAATTACAATTGTGTAAAAACGTACAAAAGCATATAAACAAAGATCAGGGGAGATGAAGTAATGTAACTAGTTTAGAGCTTAATGCTTCTTAGGCTTCTTTTCTTCTATAAAGTTGCTTAAGTTCTTAATTTAAAAAGAAAAGTAAGCGAGTCTTTAATTGTATATTTAGATTCCAAACCAAATGAAAATTATGTGTTTCATGTTAAGCTGCTTTGAAGAAAAAACCAACAACACACACACACACACACACACAATACAACCTGGCTAACCATTCCCACCATAGCACTTTTTACAACTCTGGCATGAGTCACTGCCATGGCCCGAGGCCAGTGTCCAATTGGTCTAGAGATTTTATTTTACAACCTGAGAAGACTGGCTCTCTCCCAGTGCCTCTGGTCTCCTGCCCTGAGCTGAGCCTTTCTTCTTGTTGCTATACTTCACGTATTTTACTACAGGCTAGGAACTGCTAAAGTTAACTAAAGCAATGAATAAAGATAACAGGGTGGGTAAAAAACAAAACAACAAAAACCAAAACAAACAAACAAAAAAAACCCATTAGCCTGTTAATGACTATTCGGATTTTTGTAAATATTTATTGCTTCAAAATGGTCTGTTCTCCCCTGCCGCTGCCCCATCCTCTGCACAGACTGAAGTGCCTTATACCCTGCCTGAAACAAAACTCCCTAAACCCAGAGGGCAGAAAGGCCACACCTTTGATTCACCCCTCCCCTAGCCCATGTTGCTTCTCAGAACCTTGATATGCCAAGTACTTTGCACTCATGAACTCTGCCTCATTAACAGGCTCATACAGATGCTTGTCACAGCTGCCTCGTGACAACTGGGAGTCTGAGAGTATGTGGTTACAACAGGGAAAGTATGACAGCATAACTGCCTCCTGCAGGGACCTGCTGGCAGATTGCCCAAGAGACCTTGGCCATCCCCTGGGTTGGCTCTCTGTGTGGTTGATTAAGCAGTTAGAGGCCTTCCAGGAGAAACAAGCGCCCAATTCGATTAGCTTGTCATTTTTGCCTTTTGTGATGACTTGAGAATCATCTTCCAAACGGTGTCTAGATTCCTGTTCCAGTTTCTCCACCTACCATCTGTGTGACCCTAGGTAAGTTATCTCAGCCTCCACGCCTCGGTTTCCTAATGTATAGAATGGGAGAAATAACAGGAAATAGCAGTAGCTGCTTCATAGTTTTGCTGCAAAGATCAGGGACAATGCCCTTAAGGCCTAATGGAGGATACTGCTAGTTTTCTACCCAAGATCCATTCTACTTTTCTTTTTTATTAACAGAAACACAGTTTTGTTTGAGGTGGCAATGTGCCCAGCTAAAAATACTCTGTCCACAGACTCTCTTACAGCTATGGTGACCATCTGATTCTGTTCTACAGGGAGGGGCTTCCAAGAAAAAGACAGTTTCTGATTTAAAAAAAAAAAAAAAAAAAGGGACAGAGCCAGTTGGCATGTGTATTTTGCTCTTTGTCCTTCCTTTTTCTTTCTGTATAGAATGGGGATACCTGGAGGAAAAGCTGCCATCTTGGAACTAAGAGAACAAAAGCTACGTGCTAAGAATGGTAGATCAGGAAGCTAGGAGGAACCTGAGTTCTCTATGATTTTCTCAAGCTGCTGTACCAGGAGTGGGCTACCTACTTCCTAACTTCTTGTTAGATGAGAAAAATGAACTTCATTTGGCTAACCATTGGGGTCGGGTTTCTGTTATATGCAGCTGAGTGCTATCCTGACCTAAGCACTCAGCATACTGCCTGCCAATAGTAATACCTTAATACAGGTTACTTTTCATTTTTCTGTAAAGCGTCATGATTATAAGTCACCTGTCATGGCAATGAGCACTAAGAGAGTTTCACAGTTATTGCTCTGGAATTTAGTTATGGTAAATAGTGCATAAAGTTATCCCTTGTCAACTATGACTAGTAAAACATTCTCATTATTCAGAGACACTGGCTGTAATAACATTTGTTAAAATAGAATTTGACATTGTACTGTTGTTTTTTAAATTGCTGCTAGGTTATATTCAGCTAGTCGTCTGAGGAGATGATTTTACTGATAAATCTAGAAAATTTATGAGGGGGAAGGGAATAGGACATTGAAAAAAAATTTTTTTCCCTCTTGGTTAATCTTTCTTTTTTTTTTTTTAACAAATTTATTTCTTTATTTATTTTTGGCTGAGTTGGGTCTTTGTTGCTGTGCAAGGGCTTTCTCTAGTTGCAGCGAGTGGGAGCTGCTCTTCCTTGCATTGCGCAGGCTTCTCATTGCGGTGGCTTCTCTTGTTGCGGAGCAAGGGCTCTAGCCATGCGGGCTTCAGTAGTTGCAGCGCACGGGCTCAGTCGTTTTGGCTCGTGGGCTCTAGAGTGCAGACTCAGTAGTTGTGGCGCACAGGCTTAGCTGCTCCATGGCATGTGGGATCTTCGCGGACCAGGGCTTGAACTCGTGTCCGCCTGCATTGGCAGGCAGATTCTTAACCACTGTGCCACCAGGGAAGTCCTTTTTTTAATTTAATTTTACTTATTTTTTTATACAGCAGGTTCTTATTAGTTATCCATTTTATACATATTAGTGTATATATGTCAATCCCAATCTCCCAATTCATCCCACCACCACCACCCCGCTCCCGCCACTTTCCCCCCTTGGTGTCTATATGTTTGTTCTCTATATCTGTGTCTCAATTATTGCCCTGCAAACCAGTTTATCTGTACCATTTTTCTAGGTTCCACATATATGCATTAATATACAATATTTGTTTTTCTCTTTCTGACTTACTTCACTCTGTATGACGGTCTCTAGGTTCATCCACATCTCTACAAATGATCCAATTTCGTTCCTTTTTATGGCTGAGTAATATTCCATTGTATATATGTACCACATCTTCTTTATCCATTCATCTGTCAATGGGCATTTAGGTTGCTTCCATGACCTGGCTATTGTAAATAGTGCTGCAATGAACAATGGGGTGCATGTGTCTTTTTGAATTACAGTTTTCTCTGGGTATATGCCCAGTAGTGGGATTGCTGGGTCATATGGTAATTCTATTTTTAGTTCTTTAAGGAACCTCCATACTGTTCTCCATAGTGGCTGTATCAATTTACATTCCCACCAACAGTGCAAGAGGGTTCCCTTTTCTCCACACCCTCTCTAGCATTTGTTGTTTGTAGATTTTCTGATGATGCCCATGCTAACTGGTGTGAGGTGATACCTCATTGTAGTTTTGATTTGCATTTCTCCAATAATTAGTGATGTTGAGCAGTTTTTCATGTGCTGCTTGGCCATCTGTATGTCTTCTTTGGAGAAATGTCTGTTTAGGTCTTCTGCCCATTTTTGGATTGGGTTGTTTGTTTTGTTAATATTGAGCTGAATGAGCTGTTTATATATTTTGGCAATTAATCCTTTGTCCATTGATTTGTTTGCAAGTATTTTCTCCCATTCTGAGGGTCGTCTTTTTGTCTTGTTTGTAGTTTCCTTTGCTTTGCAAAAGCTTTTAAGTTTCATTAGGTCCCATTTATTTATTTGTGTTTTTATTTCCATTACTCTAGGAGGTGGATCAAAAAAGATCTTGCTGTGATTCATGTTAAAGAGTGTCCTTCCTATGTTTTCCTCTAAGACTTTTATAGTGTCCGGTCTTACATTTAGGTCTCTAATCCATTCTGAGTTTATTTTTGTGTATGGTGTTAGGGAGTGTTCTAATTTCATTCTTTTACATGTAGCTGTCTAGTTTTCCCAGCACCACTTATTTAAGAGGCTGTCTTTTCTCCATTGTATATCCTTGCCTCCTTTGTCATAGATTAGTTGACCATAGGTATGTGGGTGTATCTCTGGGCTTTCTATCCTGTTCCATTGATCTATATTTCTGTTTTTGTGCCAGTACCATGTTTTCTTGATTACTGTAGCTTTTTAGTATAGTCTGAAGTCACGGAGTCTGATTCCTCCAGCTCCGTTTTTTTCCCTCAAGACCGCTTTGGCTATTCAGGGTCTTTTGTGTCTCCAAACAAATTTTAAGATTTTTTGTTCTAGTTCTGTAAAAAAAAAAATGCCATTGGTAATTTGATAGGGATTGCATTGAATCTGTAGATTGCTTTTGGTAGTATAGTCATTTTCACAATATTGATTCTTCCAATCCAAGAACATGGTATATCTCTCCATCTGTTTGTATCATCTTTAATTTCTTTCATCAGTATTTTATAGTTTTCTACATACAGGTCTTTTGTCTCCCTGGGTAGGTTTATTCCTAGGTATTTTATTCTTTTTGTTGCAATGGTAAATGGGAGTGTTTCCTTAATTTCTCTTTCAGATTTTTCATCATTAGTGTATAGGAATGCAAGAGATTTCTGTGCATTAATTTTATATCCTGCAACTTTACCAAATTCATTGATTAGCTCTAGTAGTTTTCTGGTGGCATCTTTATGATTATTTATGTATAGTATCATGTCATCTGCAAACAGTGACAGTTTTACTTCTTCTTTTCCAGGACATTGAAATATTTTGATGAACATTTATTTTGTTTGGTGGAAAGAAATGTTCATTTCCAAGAGATGCTTGCTTTATTTTCATTTATGAATATAGTAGATTAGTTTCTTTGCAACTCAAGAACATTTTAATGCTTTCTAAGTAAGACAGGTGGTGGGGGTAGGGAGAAGAGAATGTTGTTGATTCATCCAAGAGTAAATCTGAAATTTACTTAAAAGCTCTAGGAGATTTGTCAAGACTTTCTGAAGGGTTAGTACATGACACCATAAATAGCTTGCCCTCATATCTCTGCTTCATCAAGCTCCTCTACTTGGACTGAAATATGGAGGCACTCCCAACATCAGAAAAGCTATTTCTAGTTTCTGTCTGGAAATATAACTTCACCATGTTGACCAGGGTGAAATCAAAGAAACTATCAGATGTCTTCTCAATCCACTAATTATATTGCAGTCCTCTTTTCTCCATTTTTATACTTTCTTGTTCAAGTAGAGGAAAGCAACAGGATAGGTTGGGTTATGCTACAGTCACAATATTAAAATCTCAGTGGCTGAAGATATCAAAATTTGTTCCTTGTTCATTCTCTTCAGTCTTCATGAGTCAGCAGGACACTCTTCTCATTACAGTCATTGAACCCAAGCTGAGAGAAACCACCACCTTGAATGTTGCCAGTCATCACATCAAAGGAAAAAACCTTGTACTGGCAGTTTCAAATATGTATCACTTTTGCTCACAACTCAATAGCTAGAACCAGTCCCATGGCCCCAGGCAACCAAAAGTGGACCTTGAAGGGCAATCCTACCATGTACTGAAAAGGGAAGCACCAATAAGAGTTGGCAAATTTCACTGACATTAGAGAACCAGCATCACTGAATGCCTGTTATATACCAGCTGTGTGTCACAGCACTTGTGTTATCTAATTCTCAAAACAAATTTTGATATTAACTTTAATTTTCAGATGAGAAATCTGAGGCTTACACAGGTCAAGTCATTTGTCCAAGAGTCCCATCAAATATGTAGATTTGATTTCAGTTTCATCTGATTCCAGAATCTGAGCTTTTTCTATTATTTCCCCAAGCCTCCTAGTATAACATGTTCAGCTGCTCACAACCTCACAACCTTGAGGGTTCGAGTGGAATAGGGGGGTAGGGAATGGAGAGAAGGGTAGGGTTTATTGTTAAGAAATACTTTTCTCCACAAAGCCAAATGGTCCATATTTCTGTGGCCTCATTAGTACCACGAGGGGACCAAACAAAGTAACCTAACCAAGGATCTGAAATTGAACCCACCAGAACAGAAACAAAAAATGACTAAAACGAGATTGTGGAAAAGGAGATACTAAGGATGCCAAGTGAATCAGTGCCATCAAATTGAGAGGCAGCATCATGCTATTTCTTTTCCTCAAAAACCTTCAAAGGATCCCTTCAGAATGCCTCGTATTACCCAGGGTGAAGCCCTATTTTTTTTTTTTTTTTTTTCTTGCGGTACACTGGCCTTTCACTGCTGTGGCCTCTCCCGTTGCGGAGCACAGGCTCCGGACGCGCAGGCTCAGCGGCCATGGCTCACGGGCCCAGCCGCTCCGCGGCATGTGGGATCTTCCCGGACCGGGGCACGAACCCGTGTCCCCTGCATTGGCAGGCGGACTCTCAACCACTGCGCCACCAGGGAAGCCCTGAAGCCCCATTTTTTTAAGGAGCTCTCTTGGCTGTTCCATAATTCTCAACCTTAATCCATAAGATTATTTACAGTTTAGGGAAGTTCATTAAAAGCATTATGTATATATCAATATTATTGCTCTGAATATACGAATGCTGACAGGGATTCACATTTTGACTTGAAGTATGTACTCAAGCATGCCTGCGATACGGATTCTATCTAGAAGTCTCAGGCAAAGCACGGTTGTGTACCATAGAACTGCTTCTACGAGGGATGTAATTTTCAGTAAGGAGAGAATGATCCTTTAAGCTTTTAAAATGGTTTTTTCACTGTGACTCATTTCTACTCCATTGTTAATGGTAAGCCCTTAAGTATTCAACAAAAGTTGAAGATGTGGATATGATATAGCTAGATTTTGATTTCTCTAAGTACACACTAAAAAAAACCCTCTAAACTTGAAGCCATATAATTCCTCCTGTTGTGAAGACTGTACCTAAAAATGCTTGTGATGTTATATTACATGTAAAAGGCAGTCCTTACACTTTTACAACACCATTGGTTCTAGAGCTGCTGGGCAGCCAGTTCTCACCAGCTTCAATATAGCAACCTGGAGTGCTTGCACGGGTCAATGCCCCAGCTCACCTCTGATTAGGTCTATTTTTTTTTTTTTTTTTGCGGTACGCGGGCCTCTCACTGTTGTGGCCTCTCCCGTTGCGGAGCACAGGCTCCGGACGCGCAGGCTCAGCGGCCATGGCTCACGCGCCCAGCTGCTCCGCGGCATGTGGGATCCTCCCGGACCGGGGCACAAACCCGTGTCCCCTGCATTGGCAGGCGGACCCTCAACCACTGCGCCACCAGGGAAACCCTAATTAGGTCTATTTTAGCAACACTTGTGTGTGTTATAGATTACAGATGATCCCCACCCCGCCCCCGCCTCTCAATTTTTCTTTAGTATTACTTTTATAACACTTTTATGACAAAATGTTTTTTTTATTTGAAAAGTGCATTTACAGTAAGAGATCAAATACTGCAGATTACACACTCCTATATTACTATTTTTTTAATGGAAATCACTATGAAGATAGAGTATCAAAGACTCAGAATCATACTCTTAAAATAATCAGTAAGGCATGGAAGTCAAAACTCAATTTTAAGAGGAATGTCCTAGAGTTGAGGGTCAACCCCGCCTTATAACAGCCAAAATTTAAGTCACCTGAATAAACAGAGAGACAAGAAGGAAAGGGCAACCTGAACTCTGCAAACTCTCATATTTAAAAGAAGAAACAGAAGAGGTAATTCCAATTGACCCCTTGTGTTTTATGGGTTTTGCATCTCTGGGAAGGTTAAGATGACAGCCCATTCTAAACACACGTCCATTTACATTAGCAGCCTTTTCTATGGGTGACTTAAGTTCATATTTGAAACATTCCAACAGAGAAACAGAAGAGACATCAAAGGACCAAATAAATCCACACAAACATGGGAATTTGAAAGCCAGTTTATTTGGACTTTATCTCACTGTTATTTGCCCATCACAATCCAAATGAGACCATAAAACAGTCAGTATACGAAAGACCTGCTTTTCATAGTCATAACGGTATAGATCTGGACTGTCTTTGGGGAATGTTACAGTGGATGTTTTGGTTGTGTTAGCAAAGGGGACTAGGGGAGGATGTTGGGACAATTATTTTACTAACATATTTTAAATGTCTCAAATAGGTGTCAAGTTCCTGTCTGAACACTAATTAAGCCTGGATACTAAAAATGAATAAGAACTGGTTGAGAGCAGTTTTTATACTACGTGGGTGGTTAACCGAAATGGCCATGACTGGAATGGCCCTGAACACCCCAACTTTGATGATGTAATTCAAGTTGAACAGTTTAACTTTCCAGAGGCAGACGGTCTAGGTCTAGCTAGATTCCTTTGTCTTAGCCAAACATTCTCTTTTTGATGACTTTTCCCCTTCTTCTCTTACGCTCCTTCCTCCCTTGATGGTATCATTACATATGGAAAATTACAGATGTTTAGTTTATATAACAGGCAAGATTAATATTTACTTTTTAAAAAATCTGGTACATGGATAAAATCCATATAACAGCACATACAATACTCACATAAAAAACTCTGGGGCCCTTAACTTTTGTAACGGCTAAGGAATGTTTTTAAATGGAGAGGAAGAAATGATGAGAATGTTTGCTCCAGGATGCAGACATCAGTTCCCTGGTGCCATTAGCTCAAAAAGAATTAAATGTAACTATGAACAGGGGAAGTTGTTAAGTCAATGGTATTTTTTTAGGAACTGCTTACTTTGCAACCTGGCTAGACTGATTTTCTGGGTTTGTCCAAGGACTGCAGAGATAAAAAATGATGTGAACAGAAGATAAAAACTGAAGTTCTAATGGGTACAACCCAGAGGAAGGCTGTGGAGTTGATGAGAAAGAAGCAGATGTTAAATACTTACTTAACTTCTTTAACGGTGTCTTAACTAGTGGCATTACCATTAATCAAAGCTGCCAATTTAAGTACTGGTTCTTTAAGAAAAAAATCAGAAAGGGGTCCTTTGTCCTTTGTTAACACAAACATAAATATTTGTACAACAGAGAGAAATGCCCTTCTGTGGTTTTCTCCTTTCAGGGATGACTGGATAATATTTAGTTAGAAAAACATAATGATCGATGACTGGCAAAGTTTTATGTTTTATATCACTGAGAGGAGATATTTTTATATTTTTGGCTTGTTTATATGTGTAGTCACCAGTACTAGCCATTGAGTTTCTTACATGCTTTTTGAAATATGTATTATTCTCTCTAGGTCTAGCCAATGTGAGCTAGTACTTTTCCATAAAGGTTGCCCTTTTCAACTTAAAGTTTTTTAATTTAAAAATCATAAATGCAGGGCTTCCCTGGTGGCGCAGTGGTTGAGAGTCCGCCTGCCGATGCAGGGGACGCGGGTTCGTGCCCTGGTCCGAGAAGATCCCACATGCCGCGGAGTGGCTGGACCCGTGAGCCATGGCCGCTGGGCCTGTGCGTCCGGAGCCTGTGCTCCGCAATGGGAGAGGCCACAGCAGTGAGAGGCCCGCGTACCACAAAAAAAACAAAACAAAACATAAATGCTAATTATAAAAATATAAACAATGAAGAGGAATATAAAAAAAATCTTAGAGTAAAATTTTTACAGTAACTTGTTCTCCGTTACCCTTCTCCTCTTCATACTCATTTTAGCTATCTGTTGCTGCATAAAAAATTATCCCCCCCCCAAAAAAAAACTATCCCCAAAATGTAATGGCCTAAAACAATAAATATTTATTATCTCACATAGCTTCTGTGGGTCAGTAATCTAAAGTGGCTTAGCTGGGTGGTTCTCAGCTCAGAGTCTCTCACAAATTGCAATCATGGAGCCAGCAGGATTGCAGTCATCTGAAGGCTTGACTGGGGTTGCAAGATCTGCTAACAAGGTAGGATCCACTCACACACCTGGCAAGTTAGTGCTGATTGTTGGCAGGAGGCCTCAGTTCTTTACCACGTGGATCTTACCATAGGGCTGCTGGGTGTTTTCGCAAGGTGGAAGCTAGTTATGCCCAGGGTGAGTGATCCAAAAGATGGCAAGGAGGAGGCTGAAAGTCTTGTATGACCTAATCTCGGGAATCACACACAGACACACACCAAATCCAAGCCACACTCAAGGGGAGGGAAACTGGTCCTCACTTTTGGAGACAGGAGTACTGAAGTACTTGTAGACATACTTTAGAACTACCATAGTGCTCCTATTCTTTAAAGGATAATCACTGTTAATATATTGTTATATAACGTTTTAGACATTTTTCTATGCACATACAAATACATATATGAGGTACATATGAATGTATATCTATTACATATACATGTTTTACATATATTTATAGTTGTTTAGAAAATGCTATGAATATTATTTAAAAAATTTTTATTCATTACATAATATGTTAAGGATATCATTTCTCCTTGTAACACATAGCTCATTCTTTTTAATAGCTGCATAGCATTTCATTAGATACTAATAACATAATTTATTTAATCATTTCCCCAAAGATGTACATTTGGGTTGTCTACAGTTTTTTTTGTTACTATGAATAATATTGCAGTACACATCCTGGTACATAAAACCTTGCCTGCTTATTTAAGTATTTCTGCATGATACATTCTTATAAATGGAATTGCTGTATCAAAACATTTCTGCTTTTACTATTTTGATAGGTACTATCAAATTGCCCTTCAAAAGTTTCCTTTCTATGCACAGTTACATTACTCTTACTCATCCTCTCTGTTTACTGATTATTCCTACTGCCTGTGGTATCTGTGCAGAATTTTCTCATCTCTGGTGTCTTTTAGCTTTTCCAACACCTAATTTGTATTTCTCATGAAATGTTTCTGAGATAATCTAATTATCTACCTAATCACCATTCCATTATTCCTGTTTGGGCAGATCTGTTTCTCCAGGCCATCCCATATATCTCGGTCCTACAGCTTGGCTGTCCTTGAATCAAGCAACCACTTCTGGCAGAATCGGCTATGGACTGGGGGTGGGAGATGGGTCAGGAGATACCATTAAACAAACCCTGTCTGAAGAACCACCCAGGGCTACTTTTCTACCATGAGGCTGTGGGTATGGTAAGTATTCAGAGGTATGACTAGCCCTTTAGAGTGAATTTACCTAAGACACTCAAACCTTAGAGACTCAATGACCCATGAGAAAAGCAGAAATAATTAGATGCCTTCCACCTGTTACATAGGATTGTTATGAGCATGAAATAAAATATTGTAAATTGTAATGCACTGCGTGAAATGAAACAACTGGCAAAAGCCGTGGCATATACTAGATGCTCCATCAACAGTGGTGTAACAAGATGCTGTACAGTGCCCAGTACTAAAATGATCTATTCAGGCCCACCAGAGCAGGAAGCACCACTCAGCCTTAGTCTGGGGCACTACCAGGCACTGGGGCTGCTGGCAGGGCGAGCTGACGGTGCCCGTCAGAAGAGCCGTCAAGTCTGCTGTCATTCCTGCCCAGACCGCCTGGGAACAAGTGGGGGACTTTTGGCAGGAGGTGTGGGGGGCTGCAAAGTCCTTGAGGAGAGGCTATTCCCTCTTCTCACCAACCAGGGAAGAGAAGGTACTTCCTCTTCCTGAAGCACCGGGAGGGAAGCTTCACGTGTGTGTGTGTGTGTGTGTGTGTGTGTGTGTGTGTGTGACCACATCCATTCCTGCGCCACCGAGTCAGGGACATGTGAAAGTGTCTCGTGTGAAGCTGTCAGTGCTGGAACTAGCAGAGATCCCGCTGACACCCCGTATGGAAAAAGGGGTGGGAGGAGGATGACGGAGTCGAGAAAGAACAGACGGTCTTTTTTTTGTTTTTAAGTTTCCCCTAAAGTTAAAATTTTTAATTAAAAAGACTATTATTTTCCTTCTTAAAACTCTCTTTTTATGGTAAAATATAGACATAGGCAGAAAAAAACATTAAATGTTCCACTTAATGAGTTATCAAAGAAATATCTGTGTAACTATCACTCAGGTCAATAAATAAAACATTGCCAACACCCCAGCCCTCTCCACCTGTGTCTCTTCAAAATCAGAAGACCCTCCCTCCCCCAAAACGTAACCATGACTTGACCTTTATAATAATCATACTCTTGGTCTTTTTCTTTTTGAAAAAAAATTTAAGCTTGCATCCCAAACATTATACTTCAGTATGGCTTGTTTGGGGAATTTATATAAATGGAATCACACAGTGTGGATATACATCAATTTGTATATCTATGCTACTGTTGATGGGCATTTGGTTTGTTTCCAATTCAGGACTATTATTAACATGTTGCTGTAAACATTCTTTTTTTTTAATTTTGAAATTTTATTTTATTTTTTTTACACAGCAGTTTCTTATTAGTCATCAATTTTATACACATCAGTGTATACATGTCAATCCCAATCTCCCAGTTCATCACACCACCACCACCGCCCCCCGCCGCTTTCCCCCCTTGGTGTCCATACGTTTGTTCTCTACATCTGTGTCTCAATTTCTGCCCTGCAAACCAGTTCATCTGTACCATTTTGCTAGGTTCCACATGCTACTGTAAACATTCTTATACATGATTACGGGTGTGTATGTATACATTTCTTTAGGGTGTATAGCTAGGAGTGGAATTGTTGGGTGATAGAGTATGTGAATTCTCAACTGGACTATAGAATGTTTTCCAAGTGGATTCCCAATGTACATTACCACAAGCAGTTTAGGAGAGTTCTCTATGCTTCACATCTAAAATGATCATTCTTCATTCTGAGATAATGTACTTCTGTATGAAAAAGACCTTTTAAAAAAAAAGTGATAAAAATGATAATGGTAGAATTAACAGATTACTCTTTCTAAATGGCTTTACATGGTAAAATAAAGATCTAATAGTTCCATTTAGGCCCTATTTCCCGCCTGAAATCTTACTGGATCATGACATCCCAAATGCTAGAAACCATTGTCTCACATAACATGATATAGATTGTTCCTAATTATTATTTTCACATCAAAAACCACTTGATACGTATGGCAGCCAGCCTCCAAGATGGCCCCCAGTGAACCTTCTCTCTTGGTATTCATGCTTTTGTGTAGACGTTCCACAATGAATATGGGCTGGTTTTGTGACCAATGGAAGTGTCAGTGTATCAGTTCATAAGCTAGGTCATAGAAGGCAATGCTGCTTCAGTGTTCGGTCTTTTGGATCAATCACTCTGGGGGAAGTCAGCCACCATGTGTGAGGATGCTCAAGCGGCCCTGTGGACAGGCCCACAGAGAAAAGACCAATTTACCAATGCCAACTTGCTAACCAAGTGAGGGAGCCACCTTGAACAAACTTCCGCCTCAGTCAAGCCTTCAGATGACTTTAGTCCTCCAGCCTTTGAAATTTCCAGCTAGACCCCAGAAATCATAAAGTAGAGACAAGCTATCCCCCTGTGCCCTCTCTGAATCCCTGATCCACAGAAACCATGAGACAATACATGATTATTGTTGTTTTAAGCCGCCAAATGTTGGGATGATTTGTTATGCAAGAGATAATTAACATAATACACGTGATCACCTAGAAAATATACTTGGCCAAAATTTGAACCTGCATCTGATAATGCCTCTATATTTAAACACAGGTTAGAAGAAGTAGAGGTGACAAAGCAACATGTTGAATAAATGTGCACAGGGATGCAAATAGCAAAAATCCAGAATATAGGAAACTCTACAGCATAAATGACCCAACTCCTTCAGCTAGTAAATTGGAAAAAAAAAAAAAAAGATGAGAAAGGGAACCCATAAATTAAAAGGGACTTACAAGGTATGATAGTATTTGCTGTCCTCTCCTGTGGGAGACTTATTCTTCCCTTCTCCCCTCTGACATTGGCTTTGGCCATGTGACACTCTTTGACCAATGAAATGTGAGCAGATGTGATGGTTGCTACTTCTGAGCAGAAGTTTTAAAAGTCATTGTGTTTCAACCATTTATCATTTCCATCTGCCAGGAAGTGGGTGTATCCCAAATAGGGACTGTTTCTTCAGCCCATGGCCAAGAGTGAAGAGGATGCAGAGCTGACTCACAGTGGAAATTCACGTGAGCAGGAAAGAAACCCAAGTTGTCATAAGCTACTGTGATTTTGGAGCTGTTTGCTACCACAGCATAACCTAGTATAATCTGATTCATGCAATAAATGTTTTAATCAAATACAAAAGATAAACCTGGTTAGGATTCCAATTTATGAGACCACTGTAGAAATTTGAATATGGACT